>NC_052153.1:94016300-94616300 GCF_902713615.1 Scyliorhinus canicula
GGGTGATCGACAGGAAGCATGTCCCCCTACTAGAACCTGAAGATGACAGACTGTTCTGCAGAAACCAAAAGGGGTTCCACTCGATGCACATGCAGCTGATATGTGACCATCAGCTGCGCATCAGGCACATCTGCGCCCGATACGTGGACAGTGTGCACGATGCCTTTATCCTGGCACACTCGACAATTCCTGACCTGTTCGAGATGCCCCCCCTCCGCCCCCACCCAGCTGGGACATTGGCTCCTGAGCAACAGGTGTTATCTGCTGTGGCCGTGGCTGATGAGGCCTATCCAGAGGCCACAGACCGGCGATGAGACCTGCAACAACGAAGCCCATGCAGCAACCAGGAGCGTGATCGAGCAGTGCTTTAGCCTCCTGAACATGTGGTTCAGGTGCCTGGGCCGCTCTGGCGAGGCCCTCCCGTATGAGGCTGAGAGAGTCGCCCGCATTGTGGCGGCCTGCTGTGTCCACTACATTGCGCAGCAGAGGGGTGATGTGCTGGAGGAGGAGGACGAACGGCAGGCCTCGTCCAATGAAGGGGTTGCGGGTGAGGGGGAAGATGGACAGGACATGGGGCCCAGGCAGACACGTGAAGCCACACGACATGTGTGCCTGGTTCAACACGCCTCGGAGGCTCTGGTTGCCTTCAGATTCACAGACTCGGGTTTTGGAGGGGACTGGCCAGGGGCATGGATACAGCATCCCACTCCCACAACCCCCTTCCTGCAACCCCCATCCCACCACCCCCCGACCACCCACCCACCTTCAACCCCCTCCGAGATACATACCTTCCTCACTATGGGGTGCAGGCCCTGGATTGGCAGTAACTCCAGGTCTGGTCCCTGGGATGGAGGGTGATGACGGGTGATGACAACCTGCTCTGTGATGAGCGCTGGTGCTCCGCATCATTTCACAACATCTGACTCCTGCCCACAGTAGCACTTTCCACTGTCCACCTGGATGATCCCTGCAAGTGAGCTGGCCATTCCATCACACAGTCCCATCGAACCCCTGGGGTGATGGTGGTGGTGCCGTCAGGGGGAAGGGTGGGAAACTCGGGCCATCTACAACGTCAACCCATGCCCACCCACTCCCCCTCAATCCCTCTTTGGCCAGCCCAGACCAGCCCACATCATCCCCTCACACCCATCCGTCAGAGCACCGAGGCAGGTTGTAACTGTGTGAACAGGTGTTTAATGTGACAACATATATACAGATTTGTGTCCTACCCCCATAACTAAACTGTGCCCTGTGCCCGTGCCAACTTAACTGGTGTCTACATTTCTGGTCTGAAACTCTATGTTTAAGTGGATCCCAGATGGTATATCAGGGGTGGAGGCGACCTGCTGTGATTCCCGCCCTGCTACCTGGGTTCCTGTTGGCGGCCGTCTTCTGGGGCCAGGCCACCGTGGGTCTCCCCCCCCCCCACCGAGAACCCCCGAGGACTCCACCAGCCGGCCTACCAGCCAGGTCCCACCGTGTGGGACCATGTCCAATCCACGCCGGCGGGACTGGCCAGAAACCGACGGCCGCTCGGCCCATCGGACCCCGGAGAATTGCCGGGAGTCTGCTGCCAACAGCCCCCGACCAGCATGGCATGATCCCTGCACCCGTCCAAAAACCGGCGCCAGAGAATACAGCAGCCGGCGTCAGAGGGGTGGGGCAGGATTCGTGTCGCCCCTCCCGGGGATTCTCCAACCCGGCGGGGGGGTCGGAGAATTCCGTCTATAGGGCGCGATTCTCCATCCCCCACGACGGGTCGGAGAATAGCGGGAGGGCCTTCCCGACATTTTTCCCGACCTCCCGCTATTCCCCCCCCCCCCCCCCCCCCCCCGCCCCACGCCCGCCCCCCGACACAAATTGCTGCTCGCCGTTTTTTTCCGGCGAGCAGCGATTCTCCCCTAGCCGATGGGCCGATTTCCCAGGCCTTCACGGCCGTTTTCACGAACGGCAACACACCTGCTCTTACCGTTCGTGAAAACGGCCACAAAGTGCCGTTCTGGGTAACCATGGCACCGATTGGCACGGCCGCACCATGGCTGTGCCAAGGGTGCCATGGGCCCGCGATCGGTGGGCACCAATCGCAGGCAGCGGGTCCGAACCCCGCGCACTCTTTGTTCATCCGCCGCCCCGCTGGATCAGTCCGCGGGGCGGCTGAGGGGCATACCGGCCCACGCATGCGTGGGTTTCACGCATATGCGTGATGACATCATCCGCACATGCGCGGGTTGGAGCCGTCCAATCCGCGCATGCGCGGCTGACATCATAGCGCGCGTCAGCCGCCGTTACCTTTGGCGCGCGGGCTTAGCGAATTTTGCTAAGCCTGCGATGCCGAGGTTCACGGGCCCCGCTGCTAGACCTGACCGGGGAGCAGAATCGGGTCCCGGGAGGGGGCGCGGAGGCTGCCGGGAAACACGGCCGGTTTCACGGCAGCCTTCACGACTCTCTGCATTTGCGGAGAATCGCGCCCCTAGTCTTCAGATTGCAGAGAGCTCAAAATCACACCTGCTTTGGCTGGCTTCAGCTTCAACGCTAAAGCGAAACCAAAAAACACAGACACACCCAAGCTTTTCTTCAAAGCAAAACTAAAAAGCAGAGCCAGAGCTCAGCTCCACCCACACTTTGACATCACTGCAGCCACTTGAGCAGACAAACATTTCTTAAAGTGACATTCCCATGACACTGTTGTGGAACTCCACCAATCCTGTGCTGGCATAAACACTTAGGGCTGGATTATCCAATTGCCGACTCTAAAATGGCATTTGCCGATTGGCCGAAGAATCCGTTTTAACTCCAAAATCGGGGGTGGCATCATTTTTCAGATACTCTGCCCCCTCAAAAAATGGCATCATTGTTGAGTACGACGCACACCGTTGGGACGGCCTCAGGAAGTCACTTGAGGCCCTGCTCCGATGCTCCGCCCCAATGGGCAACTTCCCGACGGCGTGGGCCACGTGTGCTCTCAGTATTTGGGGACCTCGCATGGTAGCTGCTGACAGTCATGAGGGAGCCATTCCGCTGGCCGGGGGAGCTTCTGCGAGGGTTGGGGGTACTGCTGGGATGTGGTGCGGGGGTGGCGAGCGGGTTTACAGGGGGGGGCACTATCTGGCAGGCTGGGTCCGCGCACAAATGGTGCTATGTTGTACGGCATGACTGCTGCATGTCACCGCCATGCGTATGTGCGGCCACGGACCCACCAATTCGCCGTCCGTATCTGCAGGTAAAGCCGGGATGTTTACGTGGCGCAGCGTGGAGGCGGTGCCGACCTTTTGGTCGTAAGACTACACACATGGCCTCAAAATCAGACAATCCAGCCCATAGTCTGAGGAACAGAGAATCCCATTTCCGACCTTTAACCCATGTGCCTCTTAAATGCATGAGTGTACCTGTACTGACCTGAATCTAACAATATGACAGTGTGGCCTGGGAGAGTTATAATGGGACCTGGTTGTTGTAGGAATCAGGGGGTGCATTCTCCATTGTCCGCTGGTAGCGGGTTTACTGATCTAGTGGGGAATGGAGAGCTGGCCAAAAAAGCAAGATTGGAACCAATCCTGTTGTGATGTTCTGAACCCCGCCAGCGGCGAGCTACATGCCCAATGCCGGAGGCACCATGCAAAGCAGCGATATGTGAGCATTTAAATATGATTAATGGGCTGGTAGCCAGTTAAATCTTCAGTACCCCACAATCTTTCAGCCCTTTCAACCAGGATTCATGAGGGTGTAATTTGATGCAAGTATTTACAAGAGAGACACAGGCGCCATGGCCATTGAGCGGGAGCAAGGTGGGAAGCAAACATTTTGTGCTTGATGGAGGGTGTATGCTTAGACCCTCAGGGAGTAGCAGGGGCCAACTTGCTGGCAAGTGCATGAATTCAGCTGTTCCCTTCGGGATTGAGGTGCCTTGAATGAGACCCCCATTGCTGCATAAAGTCATTTAAACCCACTCCCACAGCTGCAACTTACAGGCTCCTGGCTGCCATGACTGCTGACAGTATCCTGCAAATGCTCTGGTCATGTGGAAACCCACCCATCATACCCATCTGGAAACCCTCATACCCCAGCAGTATCAGGGCAGCAGGGTAGCATGGTGGTTAGCATCAATGCATCACAGCTCCAGGGTCCCAGGTTCGATTCCCGACTGGGTCACTGTCTGTGTGGAGTCTGCACGTCCTCCCCCTGTGTGCGTGGGTTTCCTCCGGGTGCTCCGGTTTCCTCCCACAGTCCAAAGATGTGCGGGTGAGGTGGATTGGCCATGCTAAATTGCCCGTAGTGTCCTAATAAAAGTAAGGTTAAGGGTGGGGTTGTTGGGTTACGGGTATAGGGTGAATACGTGGGTTTGAGTAGGGTGATCATGGCTCGGCACAACATTGAGGGCCGAAGGGCCTGTTCTGTGCTGTACTGTTCTATGTTCTATGTTCTATCATCAAAGGGATGGGCTCAATCGCCGGCCCACCAGGTGTTGTCATTCCTTGGTGCACTGTTCAGAAGTGCAGCCCCACAGCAGAGGAAGCAGGGGATTATTGGAGCTCACCCCGAACAAAGGACACGTGCACCGCTGTCGCTGGAACCCTCCCTGGCACACAGCCCCTCTAAAAGGCTCACCAGTGACATTCTCAGCTAGCCCACCCCCGAGGATCACGAGATGTCTCCAAACCCTGCCTGTCCACCGCACCCTTCTGATGCTTGGACCGCTCTAGTGGGGCGCTCCAATATAGCCCCCAGAGTGTCCCGAGAATCATGATGGCCTGTTGCACCCTTCATAATATTGCACAAATATGGGCGGCATGTTGAAGGGGGAGGAAGAGCGGCAGGCCTTATCTGATGAGGAGGATGATGGCAGTGTCAAGAAGGATCCAGACGTTGAGCCTGAGTTGGCAGGACAGGCTGCCCAACATGTGATCCAGAGCTGCCTCCCAAGAGACAACCTCATCACTTCCTGATTTACCAAACTAGGAGGCCTGGAGAGCGGCAGCTCCATCACCCTGTCCCTCCTCTTTTCATCCTCCCCCTACTTAAACCCCCCCACACAAAATACACCTTCGCCTGACTCTCTCATTTCTTGCCTCTCCCTTCATCGTCCAACCTTCTTCTCCTTTACTCTTTCACTCAACCTTCCACCTAACCTTCCACTCCTATCCACTACCACAGCTCCCCCCTCCCCTCTGAGGGTTATACCAGCATCACCACAGGGTGTTGGCTCTGGGTTGGCAGTATCAGCAGTCTTGCACACAGGATGGCGGGTGACAATGATGACTTGCTGTGGGATGAGCTATTGCACCTCATTGTCTGACAAAATTTGGATTGGATTTGTTTATTGTCACATGTACTGAGGTACAGTGAAAAGTATTTTTCTGCAAGCAGCTCAACAGATCATTAAGTACATGAAAAGAAAAGGAAATAAAAGAAAATACATAATAGGGCAACACAAGGTACACAATGTAACTACATAACGGCATCGGGTGAAGCATACAAGGTGTAGTCTTAGTGAGGTCAGTCCATAAGAGGGCCGATTAGGAGTCTGGTAACAGCGGGGAAGAAGTTGTTTTTGAGTCTGTTTGTGCGTGTTCTCAGACTTCTGCATCTCCTGCCCGATGGAAGAGGTTGGAAGAGTGAATAAGCCGGTGGGAGGGGTCTTTGATTATGCTGCCCGCTTTCCCCAGGCAGCGGGAGGTGTAAATGGAGTCAATGGATGGGAGGCAGGTTCGTGTGATGGACTGGGCGGTATTCACAACTCTCTGAAGTTTCTTGCGGTCCTGGGTCGAGCAGTTGCCATACCAGGCTGTGATGCAGACAGATAGGATGCTATCTATGGTGCATCTGTAAAAGTTGGTGAGAGTTAATGTGGACATGAGTAAGAGTTAATGTGGACATGAATAAGAGTTAATGTAGACATTGGTAAGAGTTAACGTGGACAGTGGTATGAGTTAATGTGGACAAAATTTGACTCCTCTCTTTAAGATATGACAATAATATCCGGCTGGATGGCCCAAATATTTTGTGGGGTGGGGGGGGGGAGTGAGCGGGGGTGGTGGGTGAAGGTTACGGGAGATAGTGAATGGTTGGGGCTCACTCGCTGGGGATGCTATTATATACGGTCCTCTCACAGTGCTGTCCCCATGCCCTGTCACTTTTCAGTGAGGATGTAACCATGTGGGTTACCAGCCGAGGGGCTGGTTTAGCTCACTCAGCTAAATCGCTGGCTTTTAAAGCAGACCAAGCAGGCCAGCAGCACGGATCAATTCCCGTACCAGCCTCCCCGGACAGGCGCTGGAATGTGGCGACTAGGGGCTTTTCACAGTAACTTAATTTGAAGCCTACTTGTGACAATAAGCAATTTTCATTTCATTTCATTTTCATTTTCATTTCATTTCATTTTCATTCATTTCATTTCATTTCATTTTCATGTGGGATGTTTATGTGTCATGGGTGTCCTGACCCACACCCCACCCCAGCTGACCCACCTGCCCCTGCACAACACCCAGCCCCACCCATCCCCACCCATCCTATATACTCGTGAGACAGAGGTTAGAGACAGCTCGGACTGGGGGTGCAAAAATGTTCAATGGTGAGCATTTACATGATGTGCACCCTTTCCCATTACTAACTACTCTCTTCTCCACCCGCGCCAGCTTAAGTGTCATCTATCTTCCTAATCTTTCATGGCCGACACTTCTTCGAGGTGTTACCCCAGACAGCACATCAGAAGTGAAAGTGGCTTGCCGCCTCTCTCGCCCTCTGCGCTGTGCTGCCCTTAGCGGGTGATCTCTGGTGGGCATGGGCCTGGATGTGCCAGCCGACTTTTGGGTGTCACGGGGAAACGAAATATCAGCCTGTTCTGCCCACTGCCCAGAATATGTGCCAATGTCAGGTGGAGGGGTTTCAGAAGGGCTGAGACGCTTCAGTGCCTCCTCTGCAGGAGGTGGCAACATGGGCCCCATCACGTCCTCCTCTCTCAGGGTGCTCGTCGGCTCACGGGCTACTCCATGTGACGGAGGGAAGGCTGGAAATGGTTCTAAAGGTGCCACAATCACGTGACACTGCCAGTCCTGGAGGCCTGCCCTCGTCTGAGCCATAGGCTTGATGCCCTCCATCATGTTGCACTGAGACTGGATCATGTCTCTCAGCAAGTGATCATGACCCTTACTACCTTGGTCATGTCCCACTGGGATTGCATCGTGCCCCTCTGTTAGTGACTAAAGTTAGTCAGCACCCAGCCAATGCTCTTGATGCCCTCAGCCATGATCCTTTGTAAATGGGCCAAGTTCTTGATCGCTGCAGCTATGTCCATCTCTGCCCAGGACATGTCCGGCTGTGACTGGGCTCTCCTTTCCTTCACCTCAGCCATGGACTGCAGAGTGTGTCCCAAGCCTTGGACACTCTGACACAAGGCCTGACATCTTGACCCAGGCCTTCCACTGCGAACGCTACCCTTTCAGTGTTGGCCTGCGTGCCATACATTGTTAGCATCATCTCCTGCTCTTGAAGGTGGCTGGACTCCTCCAGATGTACTTGCAGTCACTGCAAAGTTCCTGACACCCGCTCCTGTAGACTCTGGCTCTGCGCCTGCATCTCTAACAGTGATAGGGTCATCTTTTCCAGAAGAGCGACAGCTGTTCCTGAGATCGGGCAGCCTTCCGACCGTCTGCCCCCTTAGCAGTCCCTGCCTCCATCTGATGTGCTGCAGCATGTTTGTGGTGCTCACCAGAGGGTGATCTGGGAGCCTAATTACTAATATTACCCACCGAGGTGATAGTCTCTGCAATGTCAATGGTGCAGGTGAAAGCAATGCCAAGACGTTGGTGTCTTCCCTGGATTGGTGCGCTGGGATGTTCTGAGGTTCTGGATGGAGGGTTGCGACCCCAGACAAAAACCATGGGGTGAGATCTTGGGAAGGACTGGTCTGTGGGAGAGGGGCGACTCACCTGCAATAGGGACATTTGCGTTGCATTGGACGCTCACTTGTTTGGCACATGCCAAACTCCATTGCAGCCACTGCCTCTCCTCGGCCTCCCCTGAGAGTTGCAGAACCCGTTCCTCAGAGAGGGTGTGGACATGAATATTGCGGAAGCCCCTTGCCGTCCTCTGGTGCTCCTGGCTATTATGGGCTACTTTATTCTCGGGGACACAGAACGGAAATAGTGAGATGCTGGGAGTGGGATTTTATGGGGGGTTTGTAGCAGGTGGCATGTGTGCGCAAGACCCCTGACCAAAGAGGACAATACACATGTTGAGGTTTCGTGAAGGGTGGGTTGTAAGGGAGAAGTAGGCAGGTGGGGTGTTGTTGGCCTGTCGGCAATTGGTGACAGATGTGAGGAGCGTGTGGCAGGAGTGATGCCAGTGGCACAGAGGTGGTTAATCACCCGAGCTGCTCTAAGGAGGTCATTCTCTTCTTACGCATTGCGTGCCAGTCCACTTGGTGAGGCTGGCAGCACTCACAGCCTCTGCCACCTCATTCCAGGCCTTGTTCAGAATGGCGGGCTTGAGTCTCCGCCCCACCCTGGGGAAGAGGGTTTCCCTCCTCTCCTCAATGGCGTCCAGCATTCGGTCGATGTCCGACCCCAGGAACTTAGGTGTAGATCTTTTAGCAGTCATCTTGTTGGCTGGAATGACAATCTGTGGTGAATGAAGTGCTTAAAAGCTGCTCCAGCTTGTCAGGCTATAAACTCGATTCCTGATCTCAGGGAATCAGATGCCAGCATGGATGGGAATCAGTCAGGCTGTACGTGGGCTGCGTGCTGGCCATTTACTTGACATGAATCTCCCCTGGCCAGCACTCCGACCAGAAGTGCGCAGATCCTGCGATTCTAGTCAGACGGCAGCACTTAGTCTCCCGAACAGAGAATCCAGAACCAGATGTAGCAATTTTCCTATGTGCCCACACATTTCTTCTCAAATTTCCAAAAGTTGGAATTGGTGACTATTTTAATGAAACAAAGTCAATGTAAAGTTAAAAACACATTTGTTTGACAGAAAGAATGTGATTGAACAAGATAGCAATTCCAGCCCTTTTTTTTAACCTCTTCTGCTATGCTTCCTACAACACACAAATCAAAAAAGCACGTTGCAATTTTTCAGATTTTGGGCTATATTTTTCAAGGTCGAATTTTCTGTAATGATTTTTCTGATTTGTCATGGCTAAAAGCCATGGAAACATGTTAAAAATGACAATTGAGCTCTTTTACAGACTCCTCACTGAACTTCAGGTGGACAACAAGTACACCTCAAAATCTTCAAGAGGCCAATCTTAGCCCTCTGGCTGACCGGTTTACCTCAACAGAGTGTTTATTCCCCCCATTGGTTGTAATGGTAACTCTCAGACAAAGATGGGCTCCACATGCTGCACCCTAGCTTAATTGATGGCTTTTCTGAAGCACCAATGCAGGACATGCAGTGGGAAGGCCCACACATTTTTAGCCCCAAAATGTTTCAGAATCTTGTTTTGCGCGGGTTTGTCGTGGTGTTTCTTGGTGGGAGCCACTTCCCGTTCAGCATCCATCACTTTCAGGAACCTCACCCTTCACCCCCCCAACAATTCCGTGGCCCCCCCTCACACATCTCACAACCCCCCTTTCATGAGCATGGCCCCTTGGAACCCGCCCCTTGGCACTGCCAGCCTGGCACCCTGTCAGGATGACAGTGCCATGGTGCCTGGATGCCTGGGGGCATGCCAGGATACTACTGTGCCACCCAAGTGGCTCTCATGGCTTGTGAGACCCCCAAGATGCCATCACACCTGGTCCATGCTTGTGGAAACCAGTGCTAAATGATGCCCATTTGAGGCCTTGCAGGCACAGCCGTTGACTCCTGGATGCCAGATGAATAGGGCATCCGGATATTTAAATCAGCCATTGGGCTCATTTAAAGATACTTTTCTGGATCAGGCCCAGCGAGTACCTGATCTAGATCGCCCCATGCGTAATGTGACTCGCAATCAGCCCAGTAACCGGCACGGAGCCTGATTTGGGGCTCTCCCTGGATTCACCCGTTTTGCATGGCTCCGCGCCGGGCGCAACACATTTACTAAATCATGCCCCCTATCTAATATCTATCCATAGCATTGAATCTAGTCAGTGACATATGTGAAGGGAATCACATTATGGATATCATGGGCGGGATTCTCCGAACCCCGCCGGGTGGGAGAATCGGCGGGGGTCGGCGTGAATCCCGCCCCCACCGTCCTCTCAATTCTCCCGCTCCTCAAAACCCGGCCCGGCGTGAGCCGCGCTGCCCGCCTCGGAGAATGGCAGTGTCCGGCAGGACTCAATGGGCATCGGGGCCGCCCGAATTCTCCTGCCTGCGATAGGCCGAAGTCCCGCCGGTCTGTAGCTGGTCCCGCCGGCGTAAATCAGAGTTGGTCCCTTACCGGCGGGTCCTAGCAGCGCGGGCGGGCTCCGAGGTTCCTGGGGGAGTCGCGGGGGGATCTGGCCCTGGGAGGTGACCCCACGGTGGCCTGGCCCGCGATTGGGGCCCACCGATCGACAGGCGGGCCTGTGCCGTGGGGGCACTCTATTTCTCCGCATCGGCCGCTGCAGAGATGAATCCTCCCGTGCGTGCGAGGGGATGATGCCAGCATGCGCTGGCGCTCCCGCACATGCGCCGACTCGCAATGGCCGGCAGAGGCCCTTCGGCGCCGGTTGGCATTGCGCCAAGCCCCTATCCCGCCGGCCGGCTGGGCGTCAATCGCTCCGGGGCGGACCTAGCCCCTGAAGGTGCGGAGGATTCCGCACCTTTAGGGCGGCCCGACGTCGGAGTGGTTCACGCCACTCCGTCCCGCCGAGACCCCCCTGCCCCGCCGGGTGGGAGAATCGTGCCGATAGTGTCAGGAAAACAAGGAATTGTAATGATTTTGTTTGTGTAATATCACTGTCATATTTATTGGAAAACCGATTGGTGTGGGTTGTCATTGTGGTAATTGGAGTAAGAGACAGAGGACGGCATTTTGTCATATTGGCAAAATGTCATTTCAAGTGGGATAAGCAGAGGTTCGCACACGGCTGCACTGCCAGGATTTCCCAACATAATTTTAAACACTTTGGCAAAAAAAATGAAAGAGACGCAATGTCATACTGGTGGGGCAGGCTGTCCAGCAACTTCGTTTTTTTCAAGATTGGGGTGCATTAATGATCTAGACGTAAATGTGAGGGGTGTGATTAGTAAGTTCTCAGATGACACGAAAATTAATGGTGGAACAATGGGTAGCACGGTGGCAGAGTGAATAGCACTGCTGCTTCACACCACCAGTGTCCCAGGTTCGATTCCCCGCACGTGTTCCTGGCAGACATGACTCTGCCCTGTAACTGCTACCTGGTAACGCCAGCCAGGGTGGTAATAATCTTTATTAGTGTCACAAGTAGGCTTACATTAACACTGCAATAAAGTTACTGTGAAAAGCCTTTAGTTGCTAGGTCATTGTCTGTGCGGAGTCTGCACGTTCTCCCCGTGTCTGCACAGGCTTCCTCTGGGTGCTCCGGTTTCCTCCCACAGTCCAAAGGCATGCAGGTTAGGTGAATTGGCTATGATTAATTGCCTTTATTGACCAAAAAAAGGGTTAGGAGGGGTTATTGGGGAACAGGGATAGGGTGGAAGTGCAGACTCGATGGGCCGAATGGCCTCCTTCTGCACTGTATGTTCTATGTTCTATGTTCATGGCACAAAGGGACCTGGTGTTCTTTCCCAGCTTTGGGTGAGTGGCTATGTAGTGTCTGTACATTCTCCCCGTGTCTGTGTGGGTTTCCTCTGGTTACTCCGGTTTCCTCCCACAGTCCAAAGATGTGCAGGTTAGGAAGATTGGTTGTGCTAAATTTCCCTTTAGTGTCCAAAGATGTACAGGCTGGGTGGATTGGCCATGATCAATGCATGAGGTTACTGTGATGGGGCGGGGGAAGGGGTGCTGTATCGGAGGATCAGTGCAGACTCAATGGGCGAAATGAAGGAATTCTATGGAATCTATGGCGGTGTGGTAAATAGTGAGGAGGAAATCCTTAAATTATAGGCGGCTGGTCAGATGGGCAAAACAGTGGCAAATGGAATTTAACCTTGAAAAATGTGAGGTGATACATTTTATGAGGACTAACAAGGCAATGGAATACACAATGAATAGTAGGCTGCTAGGAAGTACAGAGGGCCAAAGGGACATTGGGGTGTCTGCCCAAATATCTCAGCAGAACAGGTAGACAAGTTGTTTAAGAAGGCATATGAGATACTTGCCTTTATTAGCCGAGGCATAGAACATAAGGGCAGGGAGATTATTATGGAGCTGTATAAAACGCTTATTAGGCCACAACTAGAATACTGTGTGGAGTTCTGGTCGCCATGCAATAGGAAGGATGTTAATTATTTGTTAATTTGTTTATTAATTTCTAGGCTTTAAGATAAGTTAATGTTTGGGGTACGATTGGTTTTAGTGTTAGTTTTCCGACGGTGTCTGCTGTTTTCCCTTTGTCGAGTCATCTGACTTGGTTCGGTAGCCATCTTGGGTAATCTTTTTGCTTTATCTTTTCATTGTCCTTTGTTTGGTTTGTCTCATTGGGAATGGCTGACTCCAGATTACAGGGTGGTGGGAGACCTCCAATTTGCTGGTTACCTCGAATGTTAGGGGTTTAAATAATCCATAAAATGGTTGAGGGCATTCACTCATCTTAAGAGCCTAAACTCCAATATTGTTTTCTTGCAGGTAACCCACTTGCGTATCAAGTATCAGACCAGGTTACGCAAGGGTTGGGCAGGTTTTTCATTCCAGTTTCAATGGCAGGACCAGGGGTAGGGTGATTTTAATTAACAAGAGAGTTCAATTCTCCTCCTCTCAGATTATAGCTGGCCCAATGGTCGATATGTTATTGTTTGTGTCTCTCTGTCGAATACCCCAGTAGTCATGTCAATATTTTTGCCCCTAACTGGGATGACACAAATTTGATCAACTTTCTGTAGCTTCCCATTCCATCCTTCACTTGCAACCCCCACAAATTTGTCTCTTGGATTTGCTTGGTTTTTTTTGGCCAGCGTTTGCATGAACACTCTACATAGATTAGTTCCCATTAAATAGGGGCATTAAACAGGGCGACCCTCTTTCCTGACTTTTGTTTGCCTTGGCAAGAGTGCCATTCACTATTGCCGTTGAGGGCCTCTTGTCAATGGAAGGGTGTTAGTTATGATGGGGTGGAGCACCATGTACCTCTTTACGCAGATGGCCTACTTCTATATATTACAAACCCAACTCCCTCCATTGATAGCATAATAAAGACACTTAATACCTTTGGTTCCTTCGCTGGCTATAGATTAAATTTAGGCAACGGTGAATGTTATCTGGTTATCCCTCTGGTAGGCGAGCCCAATTAGACGTGTTTACTTTCTAACTCTTGAATACAAGTTTTTTGCTACTTGGGGGTCGGGGTGGCCAAATTCATCAGCCAGCTCTCTAAAACTAGCAAACCTCCCCTCCATAAACAGTGGCCAAAATGCCCAAGTCCTTTCTCTTTCCAAGATTTAAATGTTAGATTCAACCCAGAAGGTAAGATAATTGTTACAAATCGGGACCAGTGAAGACAGGAAAAGGAGCTTAAAATGTCGTCAAAATTGTTTCCAAATTCTAAGGGAGGAGACCGCCACTGGGCTCGAGGAAAATCTAGTGGGAGAAAAGTGCAATGTTGCAGTAACTATGGCAAGGAGAGTAGAAATAGTGCAAGAGTGAGCCTCCATTTGGCCCCAAATATAATTGGGGTCACTGATGCTAGCAGTCCAGTAATAAAGCAATAAATTTGGGAGGCCACAGGTGTAGAACGCTGTGGATTCTGGGATTCTTATCTGCCCAAATGAAAGCATATATCAATTTGTTAATCTTAATAAAAAATATTTTGGGCGGAAAAATGAGGAAACATTGAAAGAGAAATAAAAACCTAGGAAGTATGTTCATTTTAATTGTTAAATACTCCCCACCAAAGATAGAGGAAGTTGTTCCACCTCTATAGGTTTGTTTTAACATTATTGTTCAGGCTTGAGTAATTCAACTAATGAAGTGAGGCCAAGTTGTGGGCCACCAAGTTTTCAACTTCAAGTTTTCAAGTTTGTGACTTCACTCACATAGTTTTCCCTTCTTTTCCTTTGGCTTCTCATTCCTCCTTGTTGAAGAGGATTTTATCCTTGGCTCAGCCTTGTAAGAGGTATTTCATTCTTTTATGACCATATTCTCTCACAGATTCTTCCCTACTAAATGGAGTGAGGGCAAGATGGGAAAGTGAGCTGGGTCCTATACTTACTAGTGAGGTTTGGAGGGACTTTACAGGGTCAACTCCACATCCTCATGTGCACGGTTGAGCCTAATTCAGTTTAAGGTGTTACACAGGGCACACTTGACCAAGGCTATAATGAGTGGTTTTTTCCCAAACATTGAAGACAGATGTGATCGCAGTTCACTTGCCCCAGCAAACCACACACATGTCAGAGATAATCCGGGTAGATTTAAATCCATGTCTACTGTAGCCATATTTGGGGTCTTTGATTCATTGGCATTTCACTCTGGGGTAGAGACAGACGTTGTCTCCTATGCCTCACTGATAGCCCAGAGGCGAATATTGCCTGGTTGGAAGTCTTTGATTCCGCTCAGTACCTCTGCCTGGTTGGGTAACTTACTCTCATTCCTATACATAGAAAAAATCAAATTCACCACAAGGAGGTCGGTGGAGAGGTTTTTCCTGATATGGCAACCATTTCCTTCCTTTTGTAAGGATCTAGACACTGTCAGCTGTTAAAGGGTTTAGTTACAGTGTTTCAGTTAATTATGTGTTTTTGTTTTATATTTGCTTGCAATTTATTGCACTCATTAGTTGTTTGTTATTTTGTTATTATGTAAAACTTCAATAAACATAATTTAAAAAAAGGATCAATCAGAATCATCTCCATCACATTGCCAATGGAGAGAAGAGCAGAAGGAGTAACCATTTGCACAGTACTAAGAAAATAATAAGTAAATCAAAAACACTTTATTATTTACAGATGCTGGTGCTTTCACCTTGCTGCTCACCAGAACTTCAACACCTCAGATAGGTTTTCCGCATTTAATGAATCTTGGGCTGGATTCTCCGATCCTGCGGCTATGTCCGCAGGATCCGTCTGGTCTTACGACCAGAAAGTCGGCGTCGCCACTGCACCGATCCTCCGTCCAGTGGGGGGCTAGCAGTTGCACAGTGTAAAGCCCCCAGCTTTACCTGCGGATACGGCCGGAGAATGACCGGGTGTGTGGCTGCGCATGTGCACGGTGGTGGCCTGCTGCGGCCACGCCATGCAACATGGCGTCAGCCGGGCACGGAAATGGCCTGCCAAAAACTGCCCCCCTCTGACCAGCCTCACCACCCTCGGACCATCTCCCACCAGGCCTCCAGCCCTTGATGAAGGCCCCCTGCCAGCGGAATATTAACACTAGAGGGCATAGTCTAAAAATTAGGGCGAAACCATTCAGGAGAGATGTTAGGAACTTCACTCAAAGAGTGGTAGAGGTTTGGAACTCTCTCCCACTAACAGCAGTTGAAGCTAGAACAGTTGTTAATTTTAATTCTGAGATAGATAGATTTTTGTTAAGCAAAGATAATAGGGATATGGACCAAAGACCTTAAAAGGTATATAGAGTTGGGTCACAGATAAGCCATGATCTCACTAATTGGCAGGACAGGCTCGAGGGACTGAAGGGCCTACTCTTGTTCCTGTGTTCCATTAAAAAGTGAGGCATCAGCCTCAATTTTTGCACTTCAGGTGTGGAGTGGGATTTAAATCTAGAACTATGTGATTCGGTGCAGAAGTGTTGTTAACTGAGCCGCAGCTGATGATGATTGAGTAAAACATTTTAACAACATTTAAAGTAAAGTATACAGCTATCTGTAGGTAAGAATATAAAAGAGAAGCGAGATTAGATCAAAGTGCAAAGCCCCAGTTGAGGAGCAATGGGAGGACTACTTCCTGTCAACCAGTCATAGAATGGCACTGATCGTCATCAAAAAGTAAACTCTGGTCAAAATAAATCACAATCCTGGAAATGGGACAGTGAAAATGAGTCTTGAATTTAATTGAGGCATTTGGAATTGTCACAAATAGGAAAATTTTAATGATGGAAGGCAAATCTCAGGATAATTAAATCAGGCTGGATATGCAATGAGTGGTGTGGTGACCTACCAAGGCTTAGCTTTAAAGCCGATTAAATTAGGTATCCTACATTAAAGAACTGGGCATTTTAAAATCATACTGCAGTCAAACCTCTGGAAGGCTGTTGGAATTCAGACTTGATCAAAGTCAAATACACAACCAACAGACAAGCTGCCAGAACATGTCTGGACCTACCCCGCAAATCACCCATCCGGAGATCATTCTATTGATATTCTCAGGTCTATTGTCAGTAACCCAGATCGAGCCATATTCTCAGGCACCCAGGGCAAAATTCTCCGCAACGGCTGACGGCGGAGTGAAACACGGAGTGTTTCACTCCGGCATCTGAGGCCGCTCCTCACACCCTATTCTCCCTAGGAGCAGCGTTGCGGGAAACTCGGCCGCCGGACCTTGACGCTTGCGTCAAAGCGGCGCCAAGAATGACGCGGCCGGCGGCGCCTAAGTGACGTCAGCCACGCATGCGCAGGTTGGCCGGCTCCAACCCGCGCATGCGCGGTTGCCGTCTTCCCCTCCGCTGCCCCGCAAGACGTGGCGGCTTGATCTTGCGGGGCGGCGGAGGGGAAAGAGTGCGTCCCTTGGAGACGCCGGCCCGACGATCGGTGGGCACCGATCGCGGGCCAGTCCCCTCCCGAGCATGGCCGTGGTGCTCACTCAACTCTCCACCCCCCACAAGCCACAAAGAAAGCTTTGGCGCCATGTTCACGAAGGCAGTGACCAGGTGTGGTTGCCGCCGGCTTGAACAGGTCGGGAACGTCAGGCCACTCGGCCTATCCGGGCCGGAGAATCGCCGGTCGCCGTGAAAAACAGCGAGCGGCGATTTTCCGAGCGGGGGGGGGGGGGAGAATCTCGGGGAGTGCCAGGGCGGCGTGTCGTGAGTCGCCCGGCCCTCCCGCGATTCTCCCACCCGGCGTGGGGAGCGGAGAATCGCACCCGAGAGATCTGGCACTCACTGCTCCTTCTTCATTGAGCATCCAGGACCAACTCTGCTTTCCTTAGGTCTCTAGAATTCATTCCACTGAGGCAGGATCCAATCACCAATGTTATTGAGCAGAATATGACCTTTTGGCCAATTCATTGGCCACCAGCCAACCAATTGAACCGATACCCACCCTATCTCTCCGGTGCCACAGAGTCTGAGTACTGCTGCTCGAAAGTTGGCACCATATACTATGTTACACCTTTTTGAATTCCTCATTCTTTCTGCTGCTTGATTTAAAGATTCATGCCCATTAAGCATCCATGGATCAAAATGATAACGACAAAAAATAAGGAAAGGGGAATAAGGGAAACACCAAGAAAGACCCTTATAATTGATAAAGGGAAGTCAATGGAAGTAGTGTATATAAATTAGGCTTTTGATATGGTCCCCCACAAGAGATTGAATAACAAAATTAAAGCACATGTGAGAGGACGTAACATACTGGCCTGGATTAAGGATTGATTAACAGGCAGTAAACAGAGAGTAGAAATAAATGGGCTCTTCTTGCATTGATAGGATGTGGCTAGTGGGGTTTTGATTGACTGATTGATTGATATTTATAGTCACATGTACCGAAGTACAGTGAAAAGTATTTTTCTGCGGCCAAGGGAACGTATACAGTACGTACATAGCAGACAAAAAGAATAATTGACAGAGTACATTGACAAATGGTACATCAACAAATAGTGATTGGTTAAAGTATGGAACAAGGGCCATAAAAAACAAATATTTTTTTTGGGGGTGGGGGCAGAAAGCTATCATTCTTTCATTTCGCAGAATAACCAATTTTCGAAGGTTCACTTGGGAGAATAGCAACCGTATAAGGGACTAACGGGTGTTTAATCTTTTTTTCCCTTTAAATCTCTTTGTGAATTCAGATCAGAGGGGATGAAGGCTAGGGCAGTTGCATGCTCCTCCTGTAGGATGTGGGTGGTGAGGGATACCACCGGTGTCCCCGCTGACTATACCTGTGAGAAGTGCACCCAACTCCAGCTCCTCAGAGACCGAGTTAGGGAACTGTAGCTTAAGCTGGATGAACTTTGGATCATCCGGCAGGCAGAGGGGGTGATAGAGAGGAGTTACAGGGAGGTAGCCACACCCAAGGTACAGGACAAGAGTAGCTGGGTTACAGTCAGGGGAAGGAAAATGAACGGGCAGACAGTGGCCGTTCCCCTTCAAAACAAGTATACCATTCTGGATGTTGTTGGGGGGATGACCTACTGGGGGAAGGCCCTAGCAGCCAGGTCTATGGCACTGATCTGGCTCTGTGGCTCAGAAAGGAAGGGGGAGAATAGAAAAGCAATAGTGATAGGAGATTCAATGGTTAGGGGAATGGATAGGAGATTCTGTGGTCGCGAGCAAGACTCCCGGAAGGTATGTTGCCTCCCGGGTGTCAGGACCAGGGATGTCTCGGATCGAGTCTACAGGATTCTTAAGCAGGAGGGTGAACAACCAGAAGTTGTGGTGCACATAGGCACCAACGACAAAGCTAAGGAAAGGGATGAGGATCTAAAAAGTGATTTTAGGGAGTTAGGTTAGAAGCTAAAGAGCAGGACAGGCAGAGTAGTGATCTCAGGATTGCTACCGGTGCCATGTGCAAGTGAGGCAAGGAACAGAGAGCAAGTGCAGCTGAACACGTGGCTACAGGGCTGGTGCAGGAGAGAAGGCTTCAGATATGTGGATCATTCGGATATCTTCCGGTGAAGGTGGGACCTGTATGTGAAGGACGAATTGCACCTAAACTGGAGGGGCACCAATAACCTGGGTGGGAGGTTTGCGAGAGCTCTTCGGGAGGGTTTAAACTAGTTTGGCAGTCGGATGGGAACCAGAGCTATGGATCAGAGGATAGGTAGCTGTTGAACAGGTAGAAATAGTATGCAGCGAGTCTGTGAGGAAGGATAGACAGTTGATAGGGCAAAGTTACACTCAAGTGGAATGGGTTAAAATGTGTGTTTCAATGCAAGGAGTGTCAGGAATATGGGAGATGAACGTAGTGCATGGCTCAGTACTTAGAACTACGATGTTGTGGCCATTACGGAGACATGGGGTTCACAGGGGCAGGAATGGTTGTTAGATGTTCCGGGGTTTAGATGTTTTCAGAAGAATAGGAAGGAAGATAAAAGAGGAGGGGGAGTGGCACTGTCAATTAGGGAGTGCATCACAGCTGCAGAAAAGGAGGTAGTTGAGGAGGGTTTGTCTACTGAGTCAGTATGGGTGGAAACTAGAAACAAGAAAGGATCAGTCACTTTATTGGGAGTTTTCTACAGAACCCCCAATAGCAGCAGAGAGATAGAGGAACAGATTGGGCGGCAGATCTTGGAAGCTGCAGATGTAACACAGTTGTTGTCATGGGTGACATCAACTTCCCTAATATAGACTGGAACCTCCTTAGTGCAAATGGTTTGGATGGAGCAGATTTTGTCAGGTGTATACAGGAAGGATTCCTGACTCAGTATGTAGATAGGCCGATTAGGGGACAGGCCATATTGGACTTGGTGCTGGGCAACAAACCAGGCCAAGGGTCAGATGTCTCGGTCGGAGAGCATTTTGGTGACCGAGACCACAACTCCTTGACCTTTACCATAGTCATGGAGAGGGTTAGGAACACACAGTATGGGGAGGTATTTAATTGGGGGAGGGGGAAATTATACTGCTATTAGACAGGAGCTGAGGACCATAAAGTGGGAACAATTGTTCTTGGGGAAATACACAACAGTAATATGGGGATTGTTTAAAGAGCACTGGCTGCAAGTGCTGAATTGTTTTGTCCCACTGAGACGAGGAAGGAATGGTAAGGTGAAGGAACCTTGGATGACAAGAGAAGTGGAGCTTCTAGTCAAGAGGAAGAAGGAAGCTTACATAAGGTTGAGGAAGCACGGACCTGGCACAGCTCTAGTGGGTTACAAGGTAGCCAGGAAGGAACTCAAAAATAGACTGAGGAGAGCTAGATGGGGGCATGAAAAAGCCCTGGCGGGAAGGATCTGGGGAAACCCCAAGGCGTTCAACACTTATGTGAGAAATAAGAGGATGATCAGAGTGAGAGTAGGGCCGATCAGGGATAGTGGAGGGGACTTGTGCCTAGAGTCTGAGGAGGTAGGGGAGGCCCTAAATCAATACTTTGCTTCAGTATTCACGAGAGAGAGGGACTTTGGGCGAAATTCTCCAACCCCACGCAGGGTCGGAGAATCGCCCGGGGGCGCCGATATTCCCGCTCCCGCCATGTTCAAAATTCTCCCACCCGCCATAAAACGGCGTTCTTCAAATCCCGCCGCCCGCCTCGGAGAACGGCTGGCGCCGGCGGGATGCCATTGTTTTTTTAGGCTTAATTATTCTCCGGCCCGAATGGGCCGAAGTCCCGCCGACGTGGCCACGGGTCACGTCGGCGAAAATCAAAGTTGGTTTATAACGGCGTCAACCATTGATGATGGTTGACGCCGTTCAGTTACCTACATCGAGTGCCAGGGGGGATGGGGGGGAGGGGTTGTGAAGAGAGAGTGAAATCACTTACATCGCGTGCCGGGGGTAGGGGGGTGGGGGGGGGGGGGGTAGGGGGGGTAGGGGGGTGGGGGGGTAGGGGGGTAGGGGGGTGGTGGGTGTAGGGGGGTAGGGGGGTGGGTGTAGGGGTAGGGGGGGTAGGGGGGTAGGGGTAGGGGGTAGGGGGGTAGGGGGTAGGGGGGTAGTGGTAGGGGGGTAGGGGGGTATGGGTAGGGGGTAGGGGGTAGGGGTAGGGAGGTGGTAGGGGTAGGGGGGTAGGGGTGGTAGGGGTAGGGGGTAGAGGTAGGGGGCTAGGGGTAGGGGTAGGGGGGTTGTTGGGGGAACTCAAGGTTCTGCAAGATGGCATAATTAAGTTCAAACATTTGGAGTAATAAATAATGAGGATCACCAAGAGTGCAGCAAATTTTTTTCTCTCTCTCTCTCAGATAGGCACGCAGCACAATATACTCGCCATTTAAAAAAAAAACAAGGCATTCACATCTATTCCAGCCCTGTTGGTTGCGGACTCTGCCACCCCTACCCCCTACTCCCCACCCCCCCCCATCCCCCCCACCCACCCCCCTACCCCCCCACCACCCCTAGCCCCCCCACAACCCCTACCCCCCACCACCCCTACCCCCCTACCACCTCCCCACCACCCCTACCCCCCTACCACCCCTACCCCTACCACACCTACCCCCCTACCACCCCTACCCCCCGCCACCCCTACCCCCTGCCACCCCTACGCCCCTACCACCCCTACCCCCCACCACCCCAACCCCCCCACCCCTACCCCCCCTACCACCCCTACCCGCCCTACTACCCCTACCCCCCTACTTCCGCAGTGGGTGAAACTGACGCGTACAGCGTCACTCCGCTGCTGGCCCTTTCGGGACGGGAGATTTCGGGCTGATAAGCGGGCCCCGACGCCTGAGTCACCAGCGTCGTTTTTGCCCGGCGGTCAAGGGCGTCACGATGGACTTCGGTGAATTTCGCCCCTTGTTGCTCATGAAAACAGTGTGAACCAGGTTAATAGACTCAAACAGGTTGATATTAAGAAGGAGGATGTGCTGGAAATTATGAAAATAGATAAGTCCCCTGAGCATGACGGGATATACCCAAGGTTACTACGGGAATTGAGGGAGGAGATTTCTGCGCCGATGGCGTCCTCACTTTGCGTCCTTACTCTCCACTGGAGTAGTACTGGATGATTGGAGGGAGGCGAATGTTGTTCCCCTGTTCAAGAAAGGGAATAGGAAATCCCTGGGAATTACAGACCCGTCAATCTTATGCCTATGGTTAGCAAAATATTGGAAAGGATGCTGAGAGATAGGATTTATGAATATTTAGAAAAACATTGTTTGATTAAAGATAGTCAGCATAGCTTTGTGAGGGGCAGGTCATGCCGCACAAGCCTCATTGAATTCTTTGAGAATGTGACGAGACACATTGATGATGGTTGGGCAGTGGATGAGGTGTATATGGATTTCAGTAAGGCATTTGATTAGGTTCCCCATGGTAGGCTCATTTAGAAAGTTAGGGGGCATGGGGGAAATTTGGCTGACTGGATTAGAATTGGCTGGCCGAAAGAAGTCAGCGAGTGGTAGAGGATGGAAAGTATTCCAGCTGGCTGTCGGTGACTAGTGGTGTCCTGCAAGGATCTGTTCTGGGACCTCCTGCTCTTCGTGGTTTTTATAAAAGACTTGGATGAGGACGTGGAAGGGTGGGTTAGTAAGTTTGCCAATGACACGAAGGTTGGGGGAGTTGTAGATAGTGTTGAAGGTTGTTGCAGGTTATAGCAGGACATTGACAGGATGCAGAGCTGGGCTGAGAAGTGGCAGATGGAGTTCGACCTTGATAAATGTAAAGTGATTCATTTTGGAAGGTCAAATTTGAATGCTGAATACAGGGTTAAAGGCAGGATTCTTGGAAGTGTGGAGGAACAGAGTGGGACCTTGGGGTCCGCATACATAGATTTCTCAAAGTTGCCACCAGGTTGATAGGATTGTTAAGAAGGCTTATGGTTTATTGGCTTTCATTAACAGGGGGTGACAGCATAGGGTGTCGTGAATAATGTTCGTACTAGGAACAGAGCAGTCCGAGGGAGAGTCGTTGAGGAGTCTAGTAGCTGTGGGGTAGAAGCTGTTCCCATGTCTGGATGTGCAGGTCTTCAGACTTCTGTATCTTCTGCCTGATGGAAGGGTCTGGAAGAGGGCAAAGCCTGGGTGTGAGGGGTCTCTGACAATGCTGTCTGCCTTCCTGAGGCAGCAGGAGGTGTAGATAGAATCAATGTGAGGTTGGCAAGCTTGTGTGATGCGTTGAGCTGAGTTCACCACACCTGCAGTTTCTTCCGCTCTTGGCCGAGCAGTTGCCCTACCAGGTTGTGAAGCAGCTGGATAGGATGCTCTTTATGGCACATCTGTAGATGTTTGTGAGAGTTGATGCAGACATACCGAACTTGTTTAGCTTCCGTAGGAAGTAGAGACGTTGTTGGGCTTTCTTGACTATTGCACCAACATGAGTGGACCAGGACAGACTGTTCGTGATGATGCCCCCCAGAACTTAAAGCTAACAACCATCTCCACTTTGGAGCCATTGATGTAGACAGGGATGTGTGTCGTGCTACGCTTCCTGAAGTTGATGATCAGTTCCTTGCTCTTTCCAACATTTACAGAGAGGTTGTTTTCGGTATACTATGCAACCAAGTGATCTATTTCCCTTCTGTAGCCTGATTCATCGTTGTTTGAGATACGACCCATCACAGTCTTATCATCCAAAAACTTGCAGGGATCAGTACCCTAGCTGTTTGCAATATTTATCAATGATTTGCAAAGTGGGGACCAAATGTAATATTTCCAAGTTTACGGATGACACAAACCTAGGTGGGAATGTGTGTTGGTAAGAAGGTGCAAAGTGGCTTCAAAAGGATTTGGACGGACCTAATGTGTGGGCAAGAACATGGAGGATGGAATATAATGTGGAAAAGTGTGAGGATATCCATTTTGTAGGAGGAGCAGATGTGCAGAGTATTTCTTAAATGATAAGAGATTAGGAAGTGTAGATATACAAAAGGACTTGGGTGTCCTTGTCAATAAGTCGCTGAAGGTTAATATGCAGGCACAGCAGGCAATTACGAAGGTTAAAACTGTGATACTTTAAGGAATGGCACAACATGTGATAGAGTATGTTCTGATGTTCCAAAGTTTTATGATAATACATTGAAGGCCTTGCTGAAAGAAAAGGAGAGAAATAGAGGTATGTTGAGTTAAAATCAGTGATTAAGGAATGAGCCAAGAACTGACACATCTGCTTCAAATGTCTGAAAATCACAGTGTCCTTTATTTGATGTTCAGTTATGTATCTCCTTTTCGAAGGATTTTGCAGAATGGCCTGAATGTTGATGTGGTAACGACAGAAAAATTGTCAGTGTTTTCCATCATTGCTGTACTGAAACTGATTGGGCAGATTGACACAAAAATCTAGAAAGTTGCTGTCAGTGGATGTTCTTCAGTAGGGTGATCTGCAGAGGTTCTCACATGCATCAATCTCCATTGCAATCAAGATTGAACTAAATCTTCCACTAATGAGAGCTTTTGTATTGCTGTAAAAAGTCTTGAAAAAGTTGCACCTTGTTGAATGAGGTATAGGCTGGAGTTTTAATCGCACACTAAGATCTGTATTATTGCTAAACTCCCTCACTGACCTTGAAAAGCTAATTTTATAATTATGGATTGTCAAATTTCTCCATAATAAAAATATTTCAATTTTAAAAAATGTTTGTTTATATTTGTTTTAATTTCTGTCTCAATCATAATTTATTTCACAATCTGAAAATTAAAATTAAAAGCAAAGGAAATTTAATGCTTGTTGTTTGCTGTGAATTCTTCAATGTTATTGTCTCTCTGGCCGTTGCATACCCAAGATATCCCTTGACTTGGCTCCAGATTTAAACTGTCTTCATGCAAGGGGACAACTACATCACCGCGATTGTTAGATATTTGTGGACAGCTTTCTTGAGGTCCGTGAGGTCCCCTGTGTCACCACTAATGACAAAAGTCCGGGCCAGTACAATTCACATTAGTGAACATTCGTGGCATTAAGAGAATGTTGGGCTTTCCCAAACCATCACATTCTGATTACTGAGGTTAGGCATGCTAAGGTGCTTTCTTACAACATCTGTGTAGGAATCCATACAGAACCCATTGATTTCAAATAAACTCCAGACTTTGTGTTGAAATTCTGTCCACAGCACATTTGCCTTCCAGTTACTTTAATCTAGTTGCTTGTCATATTCACTGACTCACTAAAGCGGGTGGTCAGATTCCAGTAATCCACATGTCATTCCAATCCACTTATTTCATCTTCCAAAGTTTTGATGGCCAACTTCACAGAAATTGAATGAGTCTCCGACTAAAGGTTTCACCTTCAAATTTTTGAGTTAAATCCAGTTTGAAAGTCTATTTTATGCCAGCTGTCACTGAGGATGGGATTGGGGAATCTGGCACGGTAATGTTGTAGTAAATAAAATAAATCAAAGGCAGCTGTCTCTGCAGTTTTAGTTACATTTTCCACTCAAATCCCCCAGCAATTTTTCTCTTTACGTTAAACCACAATAACGACACCTGTCACTGCTGGCCCATTTGTTTTCCAGGTTTAATTTTTGGCTTCAAGACCTTAAAATATATTATATTTTTTTTTTTAAATCTGAAAACTGAAGAATGTTCAAACTTCTGCTGCTGTTTAAATCTCCTTTGACTGCCTGGATCAGTGACATTTGTTGTTTGAATGCTAGAGAATTAGAATGCACGTGTATGTGCTCACCGCTAGAACCTCAGAATAAATTGTAAACCTTCCCCAGGGTCTTCCCAGATCATCAAACAACTATAATGCAGATGGTCATCCACCTCTGTGCGAGTGGAACTAGATACTCATTGCCTAGCCACAGAGAATAGGATTATGTATGTCCACCACTAAGCTGCTCGAGAATTGGATGCATATTCGCAACTAAGGAACTGGCAGCATGCCCAACATTAAGTCACTAAAGTATTGGACACAGATAGCCAGAAATCTCCACTAGTTTGTTATGAAAAAAGATGTGCAAATTTTTATATTTAAGAACCACAAATTGTGTTCTTTATGTATATTCTAAGAAAAATTAAAGAGTGGGGGCAACATAAAAATGATAGTAGGTAAAAGGCAACTGCAGCAGGATCTGAAAACTGGCGGTAGTGGGTTGACCGCTGTTGTATCTGTAAAACCTCAGAGGCTGGATTGTCCACAGTCGGGATTTTCCGTTGCGCCGCACATCAGCGCCCGGGGATTCCCGGCTGTGTGGGGCTGCCCACAATGGGAAACCCCATTGGCCAGCTGCTGGAACGGAGAATCCCGCTGCAGGCGGGGGCAGGCCACACCAGAAAACTGATGCGGCGGGACAGAGAATCCCGCCCCAGTTACTGTCGACCAGTTCACTTACTCAAAGATTTGATCTAGGTGTCCTTTAATAGCGAGGAGAACAAAGGACAAACACAAATACAAGTTCAACAATCTTTATGAAACACAAAATTAACCCATAAATTAACCCAAAATATATACTAGAAACACCCAAGATTCAGTTACACGACCTGCAATGATGGCTTGTTTGAAAGGTGGATCTGATTCTTGAGTCCCTCTGGTCCGTCGTCATGAAGGTGGGTCCCACCCGCTGTTTCTTCCTTCCTTCTCTGGTTAGTCGTCTTGATTGCCTGTGCATGGGATCTTCACTGCTGATGTGCCTTGGTGCCTGTTTTTATCCCCCTCTCTTCACATCGTTTTGCCATTTCCTCTGTGTGATGAATGATTACTGCACCTTTAATGTAATGATCCCTTTAAGACCGGGTTTGGAACCCTGGAGGACTCCGCCTGCGGCTCCACCCCACAGGGAGCCATATATATAAGGTAATGTTCAGTGGGCAGTGTGCAGTGAGCACACTTCTCGGTAGCTGTCTGGTTCTCTGCTAATTAAAGCCTTTGTATTACCAATCATCTTTCTCGAGTTGTAATTGAGGGTGTCTCACTCTGGCTTTCTGCCAATGATGCCTCAGGAGGGTCTCAGTACCCAATGGTCTGGTTGATGACCATTTGACAGGAAACCTGAGCCCGCCCTAGGTGTCCATCTCTGGTGGTGTGGTCTGCACATAATCTATTCCATATAAGGTAACAGCAGAAACTCTGGGGGCGTGATTCTCCGCTCCCCACGCCGGGTGGGAGAATCGCGGGAGGGCCACTCTGGCACCCCCGCGATTCTCCAACCCCACCAAAATGGCGTGTCGCGTTTTGCGACACGCCGCTCGGAGAATCGCCGCTCGCCGTTTTTCCCGGCGACCGGTGATTCTCTGGCCCGGATGGGCTGAGCGACCTGACGACCCCGATGGGTTCACGTCGGCGGCAATCACACCTGGTCGCTGCCGGTGTGAAATAGCACGCGACAGGTAAGTGTGGGGCCTGTGGGGGGGCGGAGAGAGGATCGAGCACCACGGGCGTGCTCAGGAGGTGACCGAGATTTACGGAACGCCGCTCCTAACCCCCTAGGGGGGGTGAATAAGGTGCGAGGAGTGGCCTCTGAGGCCATCGTGAAACTCGGCCGAGTTCACGATGGCCTTTCCGATGCCGCGCGGGAGCGGAGAATCGCGCCCCTCTTTTCTATCTCTCTCCAGAAATGCTGTGAACATCTGCATTTCTGAACCTACAGAGAACCTGAATAAATGAATCCACAGTGAAAACAATGACAGACTGTAAACAGAAACCTTGACCCGAAAGCTTAGTTTAAAAGAAAGTGTACTTAAAGACAACAATCTGAAACAAAGACTCTTTATCCTTTTACATATTATTTTCACCCCCCTCTTCACCTCTATGTTTGTTTATCTTGTGTGCATCCATGTATGTGTAGAGGGTGGGGGGGGGGGAGTTAAAATGGGGGGTTAGGAATTAGAGAATTGTTAATAAGTTGTATTTGCTACATATTTCATTATAGTTCTTGTTATAAATAAAAAGTATTTGTGTTTACATTTACAAACCTAGACTGGCAGAAGACACGTGGATGCAATTTACTACAGATATTGGGTGCCTTGGCTGCTGAGGAGGAAAGAGAATGCAGGCAAAGTTTGAAAAACTGTTCAAAATTGTAGCGCTTACTGGGGGTGGGGGGACTGCCAGGGCCAGGGGGAGCAGCGGGGAGCAACCTGGCGACAGCTCCATGCATTTGGTGTGTCTCCCTCGGGATTGGGGTTGCCTGGCTCAGACTGCCATTGCTGCAATATTTGTTTTAAATACTCCCATTTGGTACAAGTTACAGGCCCCTGGCTCTTCACTCTGCTGACTATTTACTGTGTCCTGTAAATGTTCACAGAGCCTCTGGTCATTTTGGAGCCCACCCAGGTCATCGCTCTGGAGACCATCAGGCCCCAGCTGACCCATCAACAGGATGGTATGGCCAAGCTCAATCAGTGGCACACCAGGTGGTGCCACTCCTCAGTGCACTCATCAGAAGTACAGCCCTACTGCAGGGAAGCACGGGAATAACAGAGATCACCCTAAGCAAAGGACACATGCACGGTGGTCTTTGGCACACCGCCTGGCGCACTGCCCCTCTCAGGACAGGGGTCTCACCAGTCACACGATCACCAGCTGTCTCCAAGCCCTGACTGCCCACTATGCCCCTGCTCCCATCCATCCTGCCCCCGGACAGGTTGTCACCATGTTGCCTGCTGGATTTGGATGGGCAAAGGAATACTCACCTTGCTAACATGTCTTCTCTTGCCCCCCCCCCGCCAATTTCGCAGCACAGCCACATCTGCTGTTGCAGACGAACGGAGGCTGGAGGCACAGGGCCTGCTCAGGGAGGATCCTGCACAAGAGGAGGTTGTTGCAGAAAAGCAGGGGCCAGTCTGTGAGGCTCAAGTGCCAGCCATCCAATGTGCCAAGGAGGATGTTCGAAGAAGGTGCTGCATCAAGCTACGTGTATACGTCAGCACCTGAAGGAGATGCCATACTGCCTGTGCTACCAAAGACTTCAGCTAAAGAAGAATGATGGTGTACCTGGCACCACAGGTGTTTGGAGGATACCTGCTCCCAGTGGCCATCAAGATAACGGTCACCCTGAACCTTTATGTCTCTGGGTCTTTCCAGGATCCGAGCAGGGAACTGTCTGGGATATCGCAGACATCCATACACAGGTGCATTTGGACTGTGACAGCTGCCCTATGTGCCTGGGCACAAACTACATCAACTTTAGTCTGGACCAAGCACATCAGGATGCTCAGGTAGCAGGATTTGCCACCATTGCTGGCACGCTCCAGGTCCAGAGGGTGATCGTTGGCACACATGTCCCACGACAAGCATCAACCCATCAGGGGGTGCCTTTCATCAATCGGAAGGGTTTCCGCTCCCTGAATGTGCAGTTGGTGCATGACCAGCTGCACATCATGCGCATCTGTGCCCGCTACTCAGGCAGTGTGCACAATGCATAAATCCTGGCGCACCCGTCAGTTCCAGTCACCTTCATGTCACTGGGAAGGCCCTCGCTAAGGTCATGCTTCAATTTGCAGACCAAATATATGCAGAAGAACAGCGTGGTTCCCATGCTCGTGGATGTAAAGTGGGCACAGTCATTTCCATATGTCAGCTATAACAGAAGTTATAGGGATCAGGTGACCTTACTTTTGTAGATCTCACCAAGGTGTTCAACACCATAGCAAAGCAGGACTCCACAAGATTTTGGAGAAGATTAGCTGATTACCAAAGCTCCTCAGTCTCATAGAATAGAATCTCTATACTGCAGGAGGAAACCATTTAGCCCATCGAGTCTACATAAACCGTATGAAAGAGCACCCGACCAACAGCCACTCCCCAGCCTCATCCCCTTAACCTCACCCAACTTGCCCATCCCTGGATACTATGGGGCAATTTAGCAAGACCAATCCTGCAAATCTTTGGACTGTGGGAAGAAACTGGAGCTCCTGGAAGAAACCCACGCAGACACGGGGAGAATGTGTAAAGTCCACACAGTCATCCAAGGCTGTAATTTGAACTGGGTCCCTGGTGCTTTGAGGCAGTGGTGCTCCTCACTGTGCCACCATGCCACCTCAGCAACTCCTTCCGTGCACTGTATTGAACAGTATTGCACAGCCACTTCCAACAGTTTCAGGGCGAAGAACGGAGTGAAACAGTCCTAGGCACGCTCATTTTGGTATCTTCCTCTCCATGCTCCTGACCTTTGTCTCTACTGCAAATATGATAGGAGTTTACCTGCATACCAGGTCAGTTGGTGATTTGTCCCTTGATGCAGAACTCGACACACACATACGAAAAGCAGCTGTCATTATTGGCTGATGCACAAAAGTGCATGGAATAACACCAAGCTGACTCTTCAAACCAAGATCCTGGTTTAAGAGATCTATGTTATCAGCACCTTGTTGCATGGCTGAGAAACATGGAAGATTTACAGCCATCAAGAAAAGAAGCTCGAAAACTTTCAACTCCTTGCAAATAGAATTGAAAATGATAGAAAGGTGGTAACTTTCTTCAGTGTTTTGGGAGCTAGAACCTTTGGCTTATTAAGGAGCGAAATGCAGCCTGACAAATCTGGCACAAAATCATATAAGGAAATTGTAAAAGTCCTAGAGCTGCATTTTTCCACAAAGCCATTTGCCACAGCAAAAAGAATTAGCTTTCACAAAAAAAAACCCAAGAGGGGGCAACAATTGTGCAGTATGTTGCAGTGCTTAAACAAATCACTGACCATTGTGAATTCAGTGAAGTATTGAATGATATTCTCTATGACAAGTCGGTCTATGGCCTTTGTCAAGCAATCCCGAAACACCTCCTGACAGAGGATAAACTCGCTTTGCAGAAAGCCATAGAGATGGCAGTTTCCATGTATCTGGTTGAAAAAGAAGTACCCAAGCTAATTGCATCAACTCAAGTGCATAACGTGACAATTATGCATGCACACAAGATAGCAAGCAGCTGGGAATGTTCCTGGTGTGGAAAGTCTGGTCACCATCCGTTTAAATGTTGGAGCAGAAACCTTAAATACTACCAGTGGGCAAGAAGGAACTCATTGACCGTGCCTGTAAAAACAAAACAGTAGTGAATCAGAAAAGCAAACCAGAGAAAAGTAAATCTGGCATAACAAGAAGAAAAATCTGCATGTCATACAGCAGGACCCTGGGATGGGACTTGAATCTGCATGCCATACACTGAGTCCAAAGAAGAAGCACCCCTCTACATCCTATGGATAAAAGCAAATTACTGCGGATGCTGGAATCTGATACGAAAGAGAAAATGCTGGAGAATCTCAGCAGGTCTGGCAGCATCTGTAGGGAGAAAAAACAGCTAATGTTTTGAGTCTGATGACTCTTTGTCAAAGGTAACAGACAGATAAAATGGGAAATATTTATACTGTGGAGTGTGAATGAAAGATGAGTCATGGCCACAGAAACCCAGGGAAACCGGGTGCTAATGGCCACAGAAACCAAGGGGAAAGAGTGTTAATGGCAGTTCCCAGAGAGAACAAAAGATGTGAAAGGTCAAACAGCAGGGAAACTAACATCAGAGGATGAACTGTAGATGTGGGGGGAGGGGAAGGGGACGGGAGAAGAAAGGTTAAAGAAAGTTGGATAAGATTGGGGGGGGGGGGGGGGGGGGGCGGGAGATTAAACTCTACATCCTGCCAGTGGCAGGTGGCTCACAGGGCTACTGGGTAACACCACTGCTGGAGGTCAAACCAATACATGTGAACTGGGCACAGGGACAGCAGTTTCTCTGGTCCCAGAGATGCTGTGGGTCTTCTTCCTTTGACACCTTGAAAATTCATTCTGAAAACATATGCAGAGGAATCTATGATGGGCAGAACAGAAATTAAAGTGGAACTAAATGCTCAGACTAAGCTACCAGGCATTGTAGTGAAAGGCAACTACCAAACTTTAGCTGGACAGTCATGGCTTGAGAAGATCTGGTTAAACCTGGCAGAAGTATATAACATTTCAGAAGAACAGTAAGAAGTCTTACAACATCAGGTTTGAGTACAACAGGTTTGTTTGGAATCACTACTTTTTGGAGCATAGCTCCTTCATCGGGTGCCTCCAAGCAGGCTCCCCCAATCAACTTTTGAAAGTTCCCGCTGAATATCATCAAAATTGGCCTTTAACCAATTTAGAATTTTAACTGTCACCTGATGAAGCAGCTACGTGATCTCTGATCTCTCTTTATAGAGGAAATACTATATACACATGAATAGCTGTGGTTGTAAAGATGCTGTATCCTTTGGTTTCCTTTATTTAGTCCTCAATTATTTTTCACAATAACTGCTTCAAATTATTACCGTCAATTCTTTTTAATTCCCTCTTAATTGGTAAAATACAATAATTAAAGTTAGCTGTATGTGTTAGCAGTCAGTCAACAACACACACATAACCACAAGCTTCATCGGCAGCAACAATTGCCTTCCAACAGTGAGGTGCTTAGGATGTTCTGCTGAGCTTTTGCACTTATATAAATGTAAATTGTCACATTTAATTGTAATTTCATCCATGGACATGTCAAGAAACAAATGTCACAGTACTCTTCAAATACTGCATTTGATCCATGTCGCCTTATCTGTGATATTTATTTAAATTACTTTAAATAGCAATCTGATCCAAAGCTACTTCCAACAGTGCAAGTTACTTTTGTTATTGTTGTTGTTGTTTTTGTTTTTGACCGGTGCAGACTAAATGGTCCAAAGGGCTTTTTCTGTGATGTGGGACTCTATGACTCTGTGAATAGCCATCCACTTACAGTCATCAGGAGCTATGATGCTGCAACCATTCCAGCTAAGTTGCAATAAATGATCGTAAACATTTTGGAATGTTATTAAGTTTAACACTCTCCACTACATTGCTGACACAGAAAAAGGTAAGTCTAAAACCATTTATCAACTGACACCCAAATAAGAGCTAATCAATAATTCTTTACAAACGCACATTACAATAACCAGCACACACTTACATCCCGTATTACATGTTTCTTAACAATCATTCATCACACAGAGATATATGGGTGGCAGGGTGCAACAGTGGTTAGCACTGCTGGCTCACAGCGCCAGGGACCCGGATTCAATTCTCATCTTGGGTGACTGTCGTGTGGAGTTTGCACGTCCTCCCAGTATCTGCATGGGTTTCCTCCGGATGCTCCGGTTTTCTCCCATAGTTCAAAGATGTGCAGATTAGGTGGATTGGCCATACTAAATTGCCCTTAGTGTCCAAAGGATAGGTGGGTAATAGAATTAGGTAGGGTGCTCTTTCAGAGTTTCAGTGCAGATTTGACAGACCAAATGGCCTCTTTCTGCACGGTGGGGATTCTATGATTCTATGATATACATAACCAGGGGTTTTGTGACAACCTATAACCCAGAAGCAGATCAGTAGGGAAATTTGTAATCTCTTTGAAATGTCTGTAGAATTGTTTTTAAGAATGTTTGAAAATTAAAAATTTCTATTGAGAGATAAATTGTAATTTTCCTGGATAACAAGAAATACTGGTCTACATGCACCTTTTGATTCTTGAGCTGGAAACAGTACTGACAGGAAGGATGGTCAGGAAAAAAGCTACACTGCTGGCACACACAAAGGAGAGCTACAAGCAGGTGAGCTAGGGGTGGAAGGTGATCAGCACACAAAGGCAGACACAGAGAGAAAGCAATCAAAGACAGAAAAAGGAACATAGAATTGTCGTGAGAAGAAGCAAATTTCTCTCAATAACCTGTACACTGACGCTCAGTTTGAGTCTGCCATAATCATTCAGCTCCTGACCTCATTACAGCCTTGGTTCAAACATGGACAAAAGAGCTGAACTCCAGAGGTGAGGTGAGAGTGACTGCCCTTGACATCAAGGCAGCATTTGATCGATATTATAACCTTCCCGGATCTTATTGGCTGGGTACAATTGGTTACCCCAACATTTTGAGGAAATATGAGCTCCCCCAATGAGGGGCTGGGCAATTGTTAGCTTTGCAGCTGTATAATTAGAGCTGGCGATTGTGGTACTGGCTACAGAGGGAGTCATAGTACTGTGTAAATATTGTTGCAGATAAAGTTACTTTCTGTTTGACTCTACAAACTCGTGCTGGTTTCTTCATGGCCCCCACACAAATTGAGTGTGGCATCAAATAACCCCAGCAAATGTGGTGTCAATGGGAGTCAGGGGAAAACTCTCCACTGGTTGGAGTCATACCTGGCATGAAGGAAGATGTTTGTAGTTGTTGGAGGTCCTGGAGTATCACTGCAAGAGTTCCTCAGGGGAATATTCTAGGCCCAACCATCTTCAGCTGCTTCATCAATGATCTTTCTTCCACAATAAGGTCACACATGGGGATGTTTGCTGATGATTTGCACAATGCTTGGCACCATTCGCGACTCCTCAGATACTGAAGCAGTCCACATGTAAATTCAGCAGTACCTGGACAACATCCAGGATTGGGATGACAAGTGGCAAGGAACATTCGAGCCACATAAGTGCTAGGCAATGCCCACCTCCAACAAGAGAGAATCAAACCATCGGCCCGGAGGTCACCATTAACCATAAACTGAACTGGATTCTCCATACAAATACTGTGGCTACAATAACAGGTCAGAGATTAGGAATCCCATGGTAAGTAATTCATCTTCTGACTCCCCAAAGCCTGTCCACCACCTGTAATGCACAGGTCAGGAGTGTGATGGAATACCCTCCACTTGTTTAGATGTGTGCTGCTCCAACAACACTCAAGAAACTCAACACCATCCAGGACAAAGCAGCCCACTTGATTGGCACCCCTTTTACAAACATTCACTCCCTCAATCACCAACGCACAATGGCAGCAGTGTGTACCATCTACAAGACACACTACAGGAACATTCCAAGGTTCCTTAGACAGCACCTTCCAAACCCACTGCCACTACCATCTAGAATGACAAGGGCATCAGACGCATTGGATCGCAACCACCTGGAAGCTCCCCTCCAAGTCACTCACCATCCTCACTTGGAAATATATCACTGTTCCTACGCTGTCGCTGGGTCAAAATTCTGGAACTCCCTCCCTAACTGCACTGTGGGTGTGCCTACACTACATGGATTACAGCGGCTCAAGAAGGCAACTCACCATCACCTTCTGAAGGCCAATTGGGGTGGGCAACCAATGCTGGCCAGTGAAGCCCACAACCTGTAAAAAAAATTATGAATAAAAAATTAATTAAAATGTACACAAACACATGTCTCGATAATTAAACTCGATTAGAAGCTCAGGTTTTTGCACCCCAGGATTATTTTTGGAAGCTTAATTGGAGTAAAGTGCTATAGGGCGTGATTCTCCGCCCCCCACGATGGATCGGAGAATAATGGGAGGGCCTTCCCGACATTTTTCCCGATCTCCCGCTATTCCCCCCCCCCCACGGCCGCCCCACGACACGAATCGCTGCTCGTCGTTTTTTACGGCGAGCAGCGATTCTCCCCTAGCCGATGGGCCGATTTCCCAGGCCTTTACGGCCGTTTTCACGAACTCCAACACACCTGCTCTCACAGTTCGTGAAAACGGGCGCAAAGTGCCGTTCTGGGGAACCATGGCACCGATTGGCACGGCCGCACCACGGCCGTGCCAAGAGTGGCATGGGCCCGCGATCGGTGGGCACCGATCGCGGGCAGCAGGTCCGAACCCTGCGCACTCTTTGTTCCTCCGCTGCCCCGCTGGATCAGTCCGCGGGGCGGCTGAGGGGCATAACGGCCCGCGCATGCGCGGGTTTCACGCATATGCATGATGACGTCATCCGCGCATGCGCGGATTGGAGCCGTCCAATCCGCACATGCGCGGCTGACGTCACCGTTTGCGTCAGCCGGCGTTAACCTTGGCGCGCGGGCTTAGCGAAGTTTGCTAAGCCTGCGATGCCGGAGTTCACGGGGCCCCGCTGCTAGCCCCGACCGGGGAGCAGAATCGGGTCCCGGGAGGGGGCGCGGAGGCTGCCGTGAAACACGGCCAGTTTCATGGCAGCCTTCACGACTCTCTGCATTTGCGGAGAATCGCGCCCTATAGCTTTCATTTTAATTATTCTTATCCATCATTCGGTGTGGCAGACTCAGTCCATGTGTGTAAGAGGCTTTTTGTAGTTGATTAGCAAAATAATGGTAAAACTGATCACAACAGTGATTACACCAAAAAACTTACATATTTTAACACCTTTAATCTAATGAAACATCCCAGACACATTGATGAGGGTGAAAAGAATAGTGAGTAAAACCTGTAAGAAGAATTAGAGGAGGCAGCAAAAATACCAGGTTTGAGGCTGTTCATGATGGTATGAGGATAAGTAACAAGGTGGATAGGGTTTAAGAAGATAATTCAGTGGTTTTATTTTCATGGGACGTGTGCTTCTTTGGCGGGGGCAGCATTTATTGCCCACCAATAATTGCCCTCGAACTGAGCGGCTTGCTAGGCTATTTAAAAGTCAACCGGGACTTCCGGTGGCAGCCATGGAGGAGTAGGTCGCACATTCGATAGCTCCCGCCTGTAACGGACTTTCAGGCCTTTTTCCCCTGACTTTTCTCGGATTTTATGGGATAAAGCGGTGAACTGTGCTACAGTAAGGAGGATTCCCTCTCTGGTGTATGGAGAATTGGACCAGAAGTGACCGATTGAAACGACTCAGTCCTGGTAGTGAGAAGCGAGCAGAGCTGGTACCATGGCACAGCATGGCAGAGGGCAAGGGCCGAGGAGAGACGACTCAGTGGTTGACGGAGCAGCTGGTGAAGTGTTTTGAGGATTGCTTCGCCAAGCTGAAAAAGGATACGCTGGACCCGATCAAGGCTTCGATTGATCGAGTAGTCTAGATCAGGAAATCCAGGGGAAAGTGGTACAGGAGATCGAACAAAAGTTGTCCGACCAGGAGGTCTATATCACCGTGCTGGAGAACAAGGTGGAGGTGTTGAACGGCCACCAGAAGAGGATGCAGGAGAAGTTGGTGACCTGGAGAATAGGTCCAGGAGGCAGAACCTCAGAATTGTTGGCCTCCCTGAAGGCAGTGAGGGATCGGATGCGAGGGCATATGTGACAGATATGTTAGAGAAGTTGATGGGGGCTGGGGCGTTCCCTCGGCCCCTGGAGGTGGATAGAGCGCACAGAGCCCTCGCGAGGAAGCCCAGGGCGAATGACGCGCCGAGGGCCACGGTGGTACGTTTTCACCGGTTTACAGATAAGGAACACGTCTTGCAGTGGGCCAGGAAAGAACGGAGCAGCAAGTGGAAGAACTGTGAGTTGCGTATTTGTCAGGACCTGGGAGCGGAGTTGGCCAAGAGATGGGCTGGGTTCAATCGGGCAAAGGCGACCCTCTTCAAGAAGGGGGTGAAGTTCAGAAGGCTGTATCCAGCGCGGCTGTGGGTTATGCATGAGGAACAGGACTTTTATTTTGAGACGCCGGACGATATATGGACATTCATTAAAGAAAAAAAGCTGGAGACGATTTAAAGGACATTTAAGCTGCGGAGAAGTTTTGTTGTGGTGGTGCGTAATACTGTACTTGTGTTTTAAGAGAAAAGAGATTTTATGTTGTTTTAGGTGAAATAATGGGCGATGGTGATGGTTATAGGGTGCTTTGTCTTGCTAAGATTTGATGCGGTGGGGAGGGGGTCTTGAAGTTAGAGCTATTCTTTGGGAGGCTGGGTTTTGTTTTAAGTGACTGTCTCTTCACTGGTTTATGTTAATTTCATTTTTTTTGGTTTTGTTTTGCTGCTGTTTACTTACTGGGGAACGTGATGCTGTTAAAAGGTCTATTCATGTGGGGGGAAGAGGTTCGAACATTAGGGAGACAGACGGTTTGGCGCCGGGGCGGGGGTTATCTGGGTCAGCATGGTTCAGCTGACTCTCGGAAATGCAGTGGGGTGTGAGCAAGTGTTAAACTGAGGGATGAGGTTTCTGGTGCTCTGGGGGGGGGGGGGGGGGGGGCTGATTTGCTGACAGGGGAGGAACTATTGTCGGGAATAAATGGGAGGTTGGGAACGGCTGCTGCTCATCGGGGTACTCAGGGAAACAGAGGGCACGGGCTCGGGGCTGGCCTAAAAGGGGTGATGGCTAGTCGGCAGGGGGGTCCAGGCTGATTACGTGGAACGTGAGAGGACTGAATGGGCCGGTCAAGAGGGCTCGCGTGTTCACGCATCTAAGGGAACTGAAGGCAGATGTGGCAATGCTACAAGAGACACATGTTAAGGCCATAGACCAGACGAGATTGAGGAAGGGATGGGTTAGCCAGGTGTTCCACTCAGGGCTGGACTCAAAGACCAGGGGGTTTGATTAGTAAGCGAGTGGTATTTTAGGCTGGGAGAATTGTGTCAGATAAGGGAAGTAGGTACATAATGGTGAGTGGAAGGTTGGAGGGTGTATGAGTGGTGCTCGTGAACATATATGCTCCGAACTGGGAAACGTGAATTTATGAGGCATGTGCTAGGTAAGATCCCATACTTAGAGTCACATAACCTGATCATGGGGGGGGGGGACTTTAACACGGTCATTGGTCCATAATTGGACCGGTCAATATCCAAGTCAGGGAGGAGGCTGGCTGCGGCAAAGGAATTGAAGGGCTTTATGGTACAGATGGGGAGTATAGACCCATGGAGGTTTGCACAGCCGAGGGTGAAGGAATTTTTTTCTCTCACGTCCATAAGGTTTACACTCGTATCGACTTTTTTTGTTCTGAACAGAGCGCTAATACCGAAGGTGGCGGGAACGGAATACTCGGTAATTGCAGTGTCGGATCATGCCCCGCCTTGGGTGGATTTGCGGATTAGTGAGGAGAGAGGGCAACGTCCATTATGGAGACTGGATGTGGGGTTGCTAGCGGATGAAGTGGTCTGAGGGCGGGTGAATAAGTCCATCGAGAACTACCTGGAAACAAATGACATGGGAGAGGTATCTGCAGCGACGGTTTGAGAACCTCTGAAGGCGGTGGTTAGGGGGGAACTAATTTCAATTCGGTCCCACAGGGAAAAGGGGGAACGGGCAGAGAGGGAGAGATTAGTGGAGGGGATACTCCGAGTGGACAAGAGATATGCGGAGGCCCCGGACGCGGGGCTCCTGAGGGAGCGGCGGAGGTCACAGGCGGAGTTTGAGTTGTTGACCACAAGGAAAGCAGTGGAACAGTTGAGGAAGGTAAAGGGAGGTTTATGAGTATGGGGAAAAGGTGAGTAGGAAGTTGGCGCAGCAGCTTATGAAGAGAGAGGCGGCCAGGGAGATTGGTTGAGTGAAGAATAGGGATGGTAACATGGTCTTGGACCCAGGGGGGGTGAACAAAGTTTTTAAAGACTTTTACAGTAAATTATATGAGTCAGAACACCTGGCTGAAGTGGAGGGGATGAGTCAATTTCTGGATCAGTTGAGGTTTCCGAGGGTGGAGGGGGACCTGGTGGAGGGGCTGGGAGCCACAATTGAGATGGAGGAAATTATCAAGGGGCTGGAGGGCATGCAGTCGGGCAAAGCTCCGGGGCCGGACGGCTACCCGGTGGAATTTTATAAGACATTCTCAGAGATATTGAACCCACTGCTGGTGAGGATATTTAACGAGGCTGGAGAGAAGGGAATCCTCCCCCCGACAATGTCGCAGGCCTCGATTTCACTCATTCTTAAACGGGAGAAGAATCTTGAGCAGTGTGGGTCATATAGGCCGATCTCGCTTTTGAATGTGGATGGCAAAGTGTTGGCTACGGTTTTGGCCACAAGGATAGAAGACTGCGTTCCGGGGGTGATAGGGGAAGACCAGACGGGATTCGTTAAGGGCAGGCAACTCAAGGCCAACGTTCGGAGGCTTTTAAATGTTATTATGATACCCTCAGAAAGAGGAGAGGCAGAGGTGGTGGTTCCTGTGGGAGGCGCTGGGAAGATTTGGGTTTGGTGAGGGCTTGATTGGCTGGGTGCGGTTGCTCTACCAGGCGCCTGTAGCGAGTGTGCGAACGAACCGGCTGAGGTCGGGGTATTTTAAATTACATCGAGGGACGAGTCAAGGGTGCCCGCTCTCCCTGTTATTGTTTGCCCTAGCTATAGAACCACTGGCTATGGCGCTAATAGCTTCGAGGAACTGGCAGGGGCTTGTTCGGGTGGGGTGGGGGGGTGGAGCACCAGGTCTTGCTCTACACGGACGATTTGCTTTTGTACATTTCGGACCTGTTGGAGGGGATGGGGGAGGTTATGCGGATCATGGGGGAATTTGGCAGTTTTTGGGGTATAAATTGAATATGGGGAAGAGTGAGATGTTTGTGATTCAGGCTAGAGGGCAGGAGGAGAGACTGGGAGAGCTGCCGCTTAGAATGGTATTGGACAGCTTTCGCTATCTGGGAATCCAGGTGGCCTGGAAATGGGAGGCACTGCATAAGCTTAATCTATCCCGGTTGGTAGAGCAAATGGAAGGGGGACTTAAGAGATGGGACATGCTCCCGTTGTCACTGGCGGGGAAGGTACAGACCGTGAAAATGACGGTCCTCCCCAGATTTCTGTTTGTCTTTCAGTGCCTCCCCACCTTCATCCCTAAGGCCTTTTTCAAGCGGGTGAATAAGATTATTTTGGGCTTTGTGTGGGCGGATAAAACCCCTCGGGTGAAGAAAGTGTTGCTGGAGCGCAGTCGGGGGGGTGGGTTGGCGCTTCCGAACTTCTGCAACTACTACTGGGCGGCTAACATAGCCATGATTACGAAGTGGGTAATGGGGGAGGGGTTGGCATGGGAGCTGTTGGAGGCGGCGTCATGTAAAGGCACCAGTCTGGGAGCATTGGTAATGGCACCTCTGCCGTTCTCACTGGCCCGATACTCCACAAGTCCGGTAGTAGTGGCGGCACTGAGGATCCGGGGCAATGGAAGAGGTACAAGAAGGTGGAGGGTGCGTCGGTCTGGACCCCGATTTGTAACAACCACAGGTTTGCACCTGCAGGCTGGATGGCGGGATCCAGAGCTGGCAAAGGGCAGGAATTAGAAGGATGGGGGATCTGTTTATAGATGGGAGCTTTCCCAACTTGGAGGCGCTGGAGGATAAATTGAAACTGCCGCCAGGGAATGGTTTTAGATATTTGCAAGTGCGGGACTTCCTGAGAAAGCAAGTGCCTGCCTTTCCGCCGCTGCCGCCGCGGGGGATACAGGATAGAGTAATTTACGGTAACTGGGTGGTGGAGGGGAAGGTGTCGGATATCTACGAGGAGCTGTTGGAGGCAGTGGAAACCCCGGTGGAGGAGCTTAAGGGCAAGTGGGAGGACGAGCCAGGAGGAGAGTTGGAGACGGGTCTATGGGCGGACGCCCTAAGCAGGGTCAATTCCTCCTCTTCATGTGCCAGGCTTAGCCAAATACAATTTAAGGTGAACCACCGGGCACACATGACGGCGGCGAGGATGAGCAAGTTTTTTGGGGTAGAAGATAAATGTGTGAGGTGCACAGGAACCCCAGCAAACCACGTCCACATGTTCTGGGCATGCCTGAAGCTCAGGGAGTTTTGGCAGGGGTTTGCGAAGGCAATGTTCACGGTGCTAGGAACTCGAGTGGCCATGTCCAGAGGTCACGATCTTTGGAGTGTCAGAAGATAGAGGAGTTCAGGGAGTGAAAGAGGCCGACGTCCTGGCCTTTGCCTCCCTAGTAGCCTGGAGACGGATGCTTTTAATGTGGAGGGACTTGAAGCCCCCGAGTGTAGAGACCTGGGTTAGTGACGTGGCTGGGTTTCTCAGTCTTGAGTAAATAAAGTTTGCCTTAACAGGGTCAATATTGGGGTTCTCTCGGAGGTGGCAGCCATTCGTCGACTTTCTCGGGAAAATTAAAATGTCGGCAGAAGCAGCATTCTGAAGGGGGGAACGGGCAGGGAGGTGTTAGATGGTTGAGGTGTGTGAAGATTGGGTGGGGTGGGGAAATGTTTATTTTACCATGTCAATGTTATTATTTTTGTTATTGTTATAAAAATTTTGCAAATACCTTAATAAAAATATATTTTTTTAAAAAGTCAACCATATTTCTGTGGATCTGGAGTCAGGCCAGCCCAGGTAAGGATGGCAAATTTTCTTCTGGAAAGTGAACCAGGTGGGTTTTTACAACAATTAACAATGAGTGTTGAAAACTTTCTAAATTCAGATTCTTATTGAATTCAAATTCCACCAGACCATTATCCTGGGTCTCTGGATTACGAGTCCAGTGATAATACCATTACGCCACCACCTCCCTGTTGCTGCAGATTCTGCTAGTGAAGTTGAGGAGGCAGCAATACCCTGTAGACCAGGAGCAAAGGAGTAAAGATTGCTAGTTGATATTCAATGCTGCATAACATTGGGTGCAATGAAAGCACGATGGATTTATACATGGGAATGAGGGGCTTGAAGTAAATTCGTTGGGTTAGAACTAATGTGACATTTGTTAGGCAAGCATTTGAATGTGGAACTCTCTACCATATGAAGTAGTTGAGGGCAATACCATAGATGCTTCTATGGAAAAGATAGATACTGACACAAGAGAGAATGGCTAGAAGAATATATTGATAGGGTGAAATGAGGCAAACGGAATAGGAAGAGTCTTGTATGCAGTTGCACACCTGGGCCGAAGTCCCGCCGCTGACAAGCCTCTCCCGCCAGTGGGAATCAAAACACCTACCTGACCGGTGGGATTGGCGGCGCGGGCGGGCGCCGGTGTCCTGGGGGGGAGGGGCGCGCGGGGTGATCTGACCCCGGGGAGTGCCCCCAAGGTGGCCTGGCCTACGATCGCGGCCTGCCAATCGGCGGGCGGGCCTGTGCCGTAGGGGCACTCTTTTTCTTCCGCCTTCATCATGGTCTTCACCATGGCGGAGGCGGAAGAGACCCCCTCCCCTGCGTATGCGCCGGGGTGACGTCAACAGCCGCTGACGCTCCGGCGCATGCGCGGACTTACGCCGGCCAGCAAAGTCCTTTCAGCCCCGGCTGGCGTGGTGCCAAAGGCCATTCACGCCAGCCGACGGAGCGGGAACCACTCCGGCGCGGGCCTAGCCCCTCAATGTGAGGGCTTGGCCCCTAAAGGTGCGGAGACTTCCGCACCTTTGGGGCAGCCCGACGCCGGAGTGGTTCACGCCACTCCAACACGCCGGGACCCCCCCCCGCCCTGCCGGGTAGGGGAGAATCCCGGCCCTGTTGTGCCAGTACTGTGATAAGATAACAATTGAGCTTTGGCAAAGGGTCATTTGGACTCAGAACATTAGTTATTTTCTCTCCTTACAGATGCTGCTGGACCTGCTGAGATTTTCCAGTATTTTCTCTTTTCTCTTGACTGTAATAAGATATTGATATATTCTATGTAAAAGCAAATAAGGTCTGTGAGAACACAGAAGCTGTGCAGTGTTAATAGTTTGAATTAATCTTTTAATCGCAACAATAGTGAGATAGGCAAATAAATTATAGAGTGTGTGAGATCAGTCTAAGTGATAACCAACTGGTAGCCAAAAGAGTTTTTTTTTGTTTTATTGATGTGGAAAAGGTTATGGCTCATCCTTGACTTGATGCCCAATAGTTATTGGACAACACAGAAACAATCATGGGATTGAGGATGATAGTGGAGAGGTAAAGCTGAGTACTAGTATATAATTAGAACATTTACACTGACATTAGTGCTTAGAAGAACATAATTCCCCATGCTTATTGTTTTCAGAGGATTGGTGAATGTAGTGATCAATTGGCAACGGAGAAAGCACATACTGGTCATAGATAATTTCAGAATGTTTATGATAGATGAGAGACAACAATTGACAAGAAGTTGGCTAAGGATAGATTCATGGACATTCCAGAGGTAACTGGCCACAGTAAGACAAGCTATTGTCAAAGAATGTGCTGGTAATCTGTTGGAGTAGGCAGGAGCAAGATTAACAATATAATCCTGAGATCGCTCACCTCATGTTTATCCACATTCTAAACTAACCTTCCAATCCTCGGCACAAGAATGTCAGTTCTTTCCCTTTTTTTAGTGACATATGCCTCCTTCTAATTCTGCCAAAAAAGTGTCATGGAGTGAACCATTACATTCGCGCCACACCATCTCCTACAAGAGACGATCTAACCACCACCCCTTGACATTCAATGGCATTACCATCACTTAATCCCCCACAATCGATATCCTGCGGGTTACCATTGATCAGAAACTGAACTGGACTAGCCACATTAATACTGTGGCTACCAGGGCAAGTCAAAGGCTAGGAAGCCTAAGGCGAGTAACTTGTCTCCTGACCCCAAAACCTATCCACCATCTACAAGGCACAAATCAGGAGTGTAATGGAATACCCTCTACTTGTCTGGATAAGTTCCGCTCCAACAATACTCAAAGCAGCCCACTTGATTCCTCCCCCTTCCACAAACATTCAAACCCTCCACCACGGACTAACAGTGGCATCCGTGTGTACCACAAACAAAATGCACTGCAGTAGCTCACGCAGGTTCCTCCGACAGAACCTTCCAAACCCACGACCACCACCATCTAGAAGGACAAGAGCAGCAGATACCTGGGAACCCCACCACCTGGCGGTTCCCCTCCAAGTCACTCACCACCCTGACTTAGAAATATATCGCTGCCCCTTCACTGTCGCTGGGGAACATCCTGGAACTCCCTCCCTGACAGCACAGTGGATGTACTTACACCTCAAGGACTACAGCAGTTCAAGAAGGCAACTCATCACCACCTTCTGAAGGGCAATTAGGGAAGGGCAATAAATGTTAGCCGAACCAGCGTCGTCCACATCCCGGAAATGAATAAAAAATAAAATTCACTCCCTATTTTCATGGCAGGTCGAGAAGCCTTATCGTGAGCTGCCTTTGCATTAACTGAAACATCATCAAAACTCTGTACAAAGGAAGTGCGCCAGAATCATGCCCCACTCCAGATCATAGGGCCACAACAATGGCTAATCAGACCGATGTGATTCACAACTAAATATAAGTGACACGCTCTTGGCAAGCACCACTTCACTTGTGATCTCAAGGTATGCTCACCTCCCTTTTATTGTACTATGCTCGCTGTTACTCCAACTCCATGCCAGACTGTACAGGCAAAACCAGCAGGGAGGCAAGGGGGTCTCTGAGCTAAGGCTTACCATTACATTCCAGCGTGAAGGGGGAAGAGTTTGGAGGGAAAAAAACTTGACTGCAAGGTAGGGTGGGGGTTGGGGGGAAGGGGGGAGATGAGACAAGACAGAGGGAAAGGAAGGGGCAAGGGAAGGGGCTGCAAGGCAAATCCTTGTCTTTGGAGGTTGGGGAAGATGCAAAAAGACCAAAGCAGGGAAGGCTGGAGGGCAAAGGCTTGATTACGTGTGGGGATGAAGACTGGGAAAGAGTGCAGACAGACACATGACTGGCCGAATGGTGGTGTGGAGGGGAGAGGGCATTATGACGTTTGGTGTTGAATGGAGTCAAGGCCAGAAAGCTCAGGCAGTCCTAAGGATCTGCTCCACAATTTAGAGGGCTGTGTTGGCACATCTGTCCTAATCCCAGTTCAGGGAGGGGGAGGTTCTGTCATTCCTCTACCTGTCGTGCACAGTATGATATGCGGGGCATGGTTATTCCATCACACAAGTTGGGCATGGCCACAGACTAGGGAAGCAACTTCAGTCTGTAGCCGGGAAAGAGGTAATTTAGGAGCAGACACTCAATGATCTCATGGGAGAGGGGTCTCTGTCAGGAACAGTTCAAAGGGCCTCAAGATGGAAGGGGTCAAATCAACATGGAATATGGGGACATTAACATCAAACGGTTCGGGGAGACGACTGGGATATCAACAACTATTGCAATGGGGTTAAAGATTAGAGGGGGAGGAAGGCGATTGATTGGAGGAAGGGAAATCTGTACATGATGCTCCTCCTGTACGATGGGAGGGGTCACTGGGGCGAAGCTGGTCTGATGATAAAACTGTTTTTCAAGCTAATCCATAGAACCATAGATATTCTACAGTGCAGAAGGAGGCAATTCAGCCCATTGATCTGCACCAACCCTCTGAAAGAGCACCCTACCTAGACCCACTCCACCGCCCTATCCCCATAACCCCACCTAACCTACGCATCCTTGGACATTAAGGGGCAATTTATCATGGCCAATCCACCTAACCTACATGTCTTTGGACTGTGGGACAAAACTAGAGCATGCGCAGACATGAGGAGAAAGTGCAAACTCCACGCAGACAATGACCCAAGGCTGGAATTGCTCCTCGGTCCCTGGCGCTGTGAGGAAGCAGTGCTAACCAATGTGGCACTGTGCTGCCAATGATGCAATTGAAAAGTAAGTTTGGAAAACGAATGCTGAGGAGGGCTCCCAGGGATTGTGAGTGGGGTCGACTACTGCACTTGTGCACCAATTGAAGGGGTACCCAAATAATTTCCGCTTCTCCAAACAGAGGAATGCACAGCTGAGACATGGTAGGAACAGTAAAAAGTCAATTTAGAGAATATGGCGCCTTAACACATGTAGTGCATTCGTGAAAGAGTGTAAACCCGATTGTGCACCCCTCCCCCCAAAAAGGAACTATCCTACCCACGATTGTTGCTTTGGTCTACTGAGTACTGAAAAAGATGCATCAGCCTGCTCCCTGATGCGGCAAAACCCATTGACAGGCCAAGCCCCCGTGTCAATTCACTGTCAAATGTGTGAGGTTGTGGGCTTGGAGAGGTTGTTGGGGGGGTGGAACAGGTGTGCTAGAGGTGATCTGGAAGCCTGTAATAGCACTGCAAAGACTGTAAGTGGGGATATAAGGCTGGTATAATAGGAGCCCATTGGCTCCACACACACTCCCTCGTTAGTGAATGTAAGGGGACCATTGCAGCTTTATATTCATTCCTGTTTCTGTTCATTGCTTCCTCAAAGACGAGCACCAGGGCACGATGGATGGAGCAGCAAATGTTGCATTCATCTTGGCGATCAGGCAACAAAGGAGGAGGAGAAGGGCCCAGAACTGTCAGACTGGGCAAAGGCAAAATCCCCTCGCCCTGATGGTCAAGGGCCAATGGGGCCCCTTCAATTCCCAGAAGCAGAGGCTGCCAGATGCAAGGGTGTATAGAAGATGCCTTTCATATCTCCAGGTGAGCAAGAGACAGGGCCATAGATGCCATTGCATGTCTCACATCTGCCACATTCTTCAGGAGAGTTGATACTGCAGGGACTGGGAGGTCACCCATTGCTAATGACTCTGAAAGTGACTGCCTCTCTGAACCACTTCACAAGTGGTTTATTCCAGTAGTCCAATAAGGATCTTTGCAGGATTTCACAAGTGCATCTGAGAGATTACAAATGTCCTATTTAGCAAGGTGCAAAATTATATCCTTTACTGCTGGATGAAGCCAGCCAGGCTGTCAGAGCAGTAGGATTTGCAGCTACCTCCAGATTCCCACAGGTGCAGTGTGCCATAGACTGCACTCGTGTGGCATTAAAAGCTCACCAGCAGCAGCCAGTGCAATTCATTAACAGCAAAGGCTTCCCAATCACTAAGTATGCAGCTGGTCTGCACCCACCAGAAGAAGATTATGCAAGTATGTGAGTGATATGCTGGAACCTCCCACTGGTGGCACAGTGGTTAGCACTGCTGCCTTACAGCTCCAGGGTGCCAGGTTCAATTCCGGCCTTGGGTAACTGTCTGTGTGGAGTTTGCATGTTCTACCCATGTCTGCATGGGTTTCCTCCAGGTATTCCGGTCTCCTCCCACAGTCCAAAGATTTGCAGGTTAGGTGGATGGGCCATGCTATTGAACTATTGAACATAAAAAGGAATCAGCAAAATAATTAGAACTCTAGAGAAGAGAATAAAACAAGATGACTGACTGACATCAAACTTTTTTTTAATAAGTTGCAAAAATTCACAATGTGAAGTTAAGAAGGAGAACTTAATGAGACAATGGAGAATAAGTTGAACTCTAATCAAAAAAACAACTAGAAAATAAGAACAAGTGCAGTGAAGAATTGAATCAGGAGAATAAGAGTTTGAAGAAGGGAAGCTGGGCAATGAGAAATTAACTGAAGAGGTAAAAACATTGAAGTTGGCTGCAGAATCAGCAATTCAGATAGAGAAGGTAACTAAGATTACGTGCCAGACTGTTGAGATGGTCACCTGAATGGAAAAGCTCAAGAAACAACATGTTAAAATGGTTGATGAAAAAGGTTCCCATTTGACAACCTGAAAATGAAAAATGAAAATCGCTTATTGTCATGAGTAGGCTTCAATGAAGTTACTGTGAAAAGCCCCTAGTCACCACATTCCAGCGAGGCTGGTATAGGAATCGAACCGTGCTGCTGGCCTGCTTAGTCTGCTTTAAAAGCCAGCGATTTAGCCTAGTCAGCTAAACCAGCCCCTCGAAGAAACTTCATCACACAACCTAAGTACCAGAAACAGAGCAACAATTAAAAAAAAACATATTAAGTACATAATGTGACATGGTATCATAATATGAAAGTGGGTCAAGTTAGATCCCCAAACTTATTGGCTATGTCCGCAGGATTGGTCTAGTCTTACGACAAAAAGTCCGCACTGATCCTCCATCCGGTGAGGGGCTAGCAGCCACGCAACGCATGGCTTTACCTACAGATATGGCCGGAGAACGGCCAGGTCTGTACACACGGCGGTGGCCTGCGGCGGCACGCATGGATCCGGACTGCCAAAACCTGCTCCCCTGTAACCAGCCTCGTCACCCCCAGACCACCCCCCACCTGTGCACCCAGCCCCCCACGAAGCCCCCGTTTGGGGCAGAACGGCCCCCTTCCCCCCGACTGTGGCGGTGCTGGACTCAGTCCGCAGCCGCTGCGCAAGGTCGCCAAACGATGTGACCACATGTGCCCCACGCCGTCGGGGACTCGCCCCATCGTGGGCGAAGCTTTGGGGGAGGGCCTCAGGTGATAGCCTGAGGCCGTCCATACGGCGTGTGGTGTACTCCACGAGTACACCGTTTTAGAGGGAGCAGAGCATCGCAAAAATGGCGCCGCCCCCGATTCCAGCGTAAACGGGGATTCTCCAGCTGATCGCTGAACATAATTTTGGAATCGCCGATCGGAGAACCCCGCCCACTGTCTCTGAGATCGGACCCCTATCGTACCGAACAGACAAAGAGGAATGGATTGTTCATAAACATGTGGGTCACTTGAGGAGCAGAGAGATGCTCCAGCAGTCAATGTTGCCACCAAGAAATGTTTCCAAACCCTTAAACATCGAAGTACCTGATTGGCCTTTTATGAACATAAATGATGTCTCCGTGGAAACAAGTAGTAATCAATTGCCTGTGCCAGAAGAGGTACCTGTTAATACGGTTCCTGTTAATGTTGATCCAATGGATACATCTCAGACAACAAAATTATGCCGCTCTACAAAAAACAGAAAAATCCCCTCAAAGACTTGAGTTATAATTGTCCAACTAGTAGAGCACTGCACAGGGTTATCTCTACCTCCAAATGCACGAGGCTCAACCTAACGCAGTTAAAAGTGGTATATAAAGCCCACTTGACCAAAACCCGAATGACCAGGTTCTTCCTGGAGGTGGAGGATAGATATGAACGGTGCCAAGGAGGCCCAGCCAACCACTCCCACATGTTCTGGTCTTGCCCCAGACTTGGTGGGTACTGGACAGCCTTCTTCGAGGCAATGTCCAAGGTGGTGGGGATGACAGTGGAGCCATGCCCAAAAGTGGTGGTTTTCGGGGTTTCCGACCAGCCAGATCTCTTCATGGGGAGGAGGGCGTAGGCCCTTGCCTTTGACTTCCTGATCACCCGCTATAGACTCCTACTCGTCTGGCGGTCAGCAGCACCACCCAAAACTGCAGACAGGCTGTTCGACCTATCGGAATTCCTCCAAATGGAGAAAATCAAATTCGCCATCCGTGGGTCAGAAAATGGCTTCCACAAAACATGGGAGACATTCATCCGACTGTTCCATGACCTGTTTGTGGCCAACACATAAATAAATGAGTAGCCAGTAGCCAGGGAGAAATAGCCAGGACAAGACAGAAAGAGGAAAACAAGGGAGGACCTGGAGGGGCGGGGGTTGCAAGGTGAGGTAACAAAACTCAACAAGAAAGAATGGGGGGCAAACAGTGAAGAAGGGGGGTAGAGGGGTGGGAAAGGAGGGAGGGGGGAGAATGTGGGAGAACAAAAAAGGGGAGCCAGAAGGAGGTAGAGATAAGAGAACAAAAACCGGGGAGGGGAGGGGGAGAGCACAGGGGAAGACAACTGTGGCAGCAACCACAGCACGGTGAGAGAACGCGAAGAAAAATGGGAAGAAGAAACGAGCAATGGCAGATGCTGAGGCAGCTGAACAAAGAATGTGAATGCATTAGGGGGCACCACCAAGGCACTCCCTCCACCCTAGTTAGATAATCTGTAAAATGGAGAGAATAGAAGAGAGGGGAGGTAAGACCTCCCCCCCTTCCCCGTCCGGTTATATTTCCTAGATCCTATGTGTTTTGCTTTGCAAGGTATATACCTGTATTTATACCTTGTACAAAACCCAATAAAAACATTTAAAAAAAATAATTGTTCAACTGGTGTACATAATGTTTAGTTAGAATTAAGGACTGAGTAACTTAGTTATTGAAGAGTGTATAAAGGAGTTAAAGGGGCAGCGATCTGGTGATTTGTGTTATTGTCCCTTAAAGGACAACACAGCAGAGTAAGTGTCACATGAATTGTGTGAAAAATTGGGACTCAGAGTGGATAATCACCCCAGGGTGTGGAGTCCTCTCTTCCTCTGTTAGGCAGGAGACATGTAGTGGACCAAGTGCAACCCATGTGGCTGCTGTACTGCTGTACAGTTCTTATTAATAAATACATATGTGTTTCTAAAGAAGTCTGTGAAAGTGCATCATTACTGTTACTCTCTGTGGAATTGGGTGGCACGGTAGCACAGTGGTTAGTACAGTTGCACACAGCTCCAGGGTCCCAGGTTCGATTCCCTGCTTGGGTCACTGTCTGTGCGGAGTTTTCACATTTTCCCCCTGCCTGCGTGGGTTTCCTCCGGGTGCTCCGGTTTCCTTCCATCAGTCCAAAGATGTGCAGGTTAGGTGGGTTGGCAATGTTAATTTGCCCTTAGTGTTCAGTTACTGGGTTACAGGGATAATAATAATCTTTATCGTCACAAATAGGCTTATATTAACACTGCAATGAAGTTACTGTAAAAAGCCCCTAGTCGCCGGGTAGAATGCTCTATCCAAGGGCCGGTGCAGACTCAATGGGCCGAATGGCCTCCTTCTGCACTGTAAGTTCTATGAATCCCAGAATCTGACCTGCTCTAGTAGTCAGTCTGTTGATAATGGGTGATTCAGTGGTGGTAATGCCATTGAATGGCAAAAAGAGATGGTTGTCTTGTTGGAGGTGGTCATTGCCTGCCACATGTGTTGCACGAATGTTAATTGCCACTTATCAATGCTCTGCCAGAATTATTAATATCATTCATTTCTTGAGACCCTTAATAACTAAACTGATGGAAGAAAATGTTGCTCTAGGAGAGATGCTCAGCATAATTAAGCCAATACATTCATTTCTAGAAAACCATTCTGCATTAAAATAACCCCTCCCACCCCCAGTAACATTTGATTCAAACGTGAGGGTCAAGACCTTGAATCCCCGTTTTAACTGTACTCCTCCCTGGATGGCAAGTTTCATGAGTTGCTGCAGAAAACATTGATCATGGAGAGGTATAGGACTCTTCATAATTACATTTCTATGTGACCCTTCTAGCCAATATGGTCCCATTCAGAACCAGCTGAATGCAGCTGGATGCCTGTTTGGAATATGAAGCTCACACAATGTATACCAGTGAAGCCCAATCTCATTATGGACCAGACCTCTAGCTGCATGTATCGAGCGACTAATCCTGCCTTCTGAAAGTTAAAATCCCCTTATTATGAGTGGAAGAAATCAGTGGTGTTATTAGTGGACCAGAAAAAGCTGCAGATGATGTAATGTGATGGATGTGATGAAGGAAATCTTGTGGTGAAGGAACAGGGAAAGGATTTCAATACTGTGCATGTGATAATGAAGCTCAGAGCAGCATGCTAACAGCATGGGTGTGAATGCAAACAGGAAAAAGCCTGCATAATAGCATGAGCATAAAAGGTGAACAAGATGTCTGTACGATAGAGTAAATGCAAAATGCGGCCTCAGGTCTCACTGATAGATATATAGAAGAAGAGACAGGATATGCCTTTATGTTGGAATGATAAAAGTGGAGCCAGGATAAACTGTTGCGACAAAACAGATGGAATAAGGAGCAGCCTTTAAAACACGCTCACAAATGCAGCCAGGAAAAGTTATTGTGATAGAAAGTGTGCGCAAATAGAGCCAAAGAAATCTTGAAATGCAAACAGAGCCAGGAACTGAATGATTAGTCATTAAAGCAGTGAAATGTGTTGGAATCCTAAAGTGCTGTACCACACATTAGTAGGATATGAGTTCATGCCATAAATCTCACGTGCTGTGGCACACTAGTGTTGGCCAGGTGACTCTTCCCAATTTCTTTCCTTGTAAGGAACTGCCTGGCATTTAGTCTTTGCTTCTCCATGATAGTGCAGCTGAGGTAGTTCGATGTGGAAGATCACTTTAACAACCAATACCCTATCATTCTTTGGCACAGAAGGGGCATTAGTCACAATGTCATTATACCATTTGGGAGAATTTCTTTCATTAACAACACCCTGAGAGAAAAAGCACACATATGTGAGTGTGCGAGCATATATATACACTTATGGAGTACTGTGGATTGATTGGTTTCATACAATGACAGAAGGTAGCTGTGCACTGGTCTCATTCGGCTCTCAAATTCCACTTATGTTAGGCAGTCACCCAATAATGAGGCTGGAGCACCCAACAGTGCAGCCATCCAGTACCTGCTTCCAGTTGTTGCAAAAAGTAACTCTCTGTTGTCTTGTCACTTTCATTATCTTTGGCTTTGGTGCTCGCTGCGCTCTCAGAAGATATGTCTTGACTGTCATTAAATTATGTAATCTTGTCCTGTGGTTTCAGCTCATTTGCAAAAAGGCACATTGACTACTGGAGCTAATAACAAAGCATGCATAGCACATTATCAGCCTGTGTAAGTGAGATTGCTGTCACGTTAGTGTCACAAGTAGGCTCACAACACTGCAATGAAGTTACTGTGAAAAGCCCCTAGTTGCCTAGGCGCCTGTTCTGGGTACAAATGAGGGAGAATTCAGAATGTCCAATTCACCTAACAAGCACGTCTTTTTGGACTTGTGGGAGGTAACCGGAGTGCCCAGAGGAAACCCAAGCAGACGGAGAGAGCGTGCAGACTCTGCACAGACAGTGACCCAAGTCAGGAATCGAACCGGGTCCCTAGCACTGTGAAACAACAGTGCTAACCACTGTGCTACCACGTTGCCCATATCTGCGCTTGACCCCTGATGAGACCATCAATTCACAAGACACGCAATTGGAAGTGAACAGTGGTTTTAATAGTCTTACAACTGAGCCTGCCTGCGACGGGATGAACTGGCAGCAGGCTCACGACTGCAGATCTTTATACTTCCGGTTAGTGGGAGGAGCCATGGGTGGAGCCATGGGCGGTGCCAAGGGCGCAGCCCAGTACAAACTCCTCATCTCCCTCTATGGGCAGAGCTGCGCAACGGCTTGTATACAGAGCTCACAAGGACACAATACATATGATACAACACAGTGTGAATTACAGTGAATCAAGTCCAGCGGGGGTGATGGGTCTACAAATTGAGTCGGTCCGGCGACCGAGTCGTCCTTTGGGATCGGCGAAGCACCAGGGTTGCAGCCTCTTCTGGTGGCTGGGTCGTGGCGGTCGGTGAGGGTACGATGGTGGACTCCGGGGGTGATTCGGTTCGAGCTTCGTACCCGACTGGTTCGACTGGTGATGGCGAGTGCCAGAAACCCATAGGCACGGGGGCGCGGAGCACGGGCAGTGAACCTGTAGGTGCGGGGGCACAGGGTGTGGAGGGTTGTGCGGGGTGTAGTGTGAGGGGTACCTCGCCGGTAGTAGTGGTGGGATTGGATCCTGCAGGCGCCAGGTCCCGCAGGGAAACAGTGTCCTGACGGCCGTCAGGGTATTCGATGAAGGCATATTGGGGGTTCGAGTGGAGTAGGAGGACTCTCTCTACGAGTGGGTCAGTTTTGTGTGCCCAGACGTGCTTCCGGTTGAGAACCGGGCCCGGTGTCTTCAATCATGCTGGGAGCGAAACCCCCGTGGTAGTGCCCCTAGAAAAAACAAATAACCGTTCATGAGGGTCTGGTTGGTGGCTGTACATAGGAGGGACCTAATAGCATGGAGCGCGTCGGGGAGGACCTCCTGCCAATGGTAGGTCGGGAGATTCCTGGACCGGAGGGTCAGTAGGACGGTCTTCCAGACCGTCGCGTTCTCCCTCTCCACCTGCCCGTGCCCCCTGGGGTTGTAGCTGGTAGTCCTGCTCGAGGCAATGCCCTTGTCGAGCAGGTACTGACGCAGCTCGTCGCTCATAAAGGACGAACCCCTGTCGCTGTGTACATAGCTGGGGAAACCGAACAGGGTGAAAATACTGTGCAGGGCCCTAATGACTGTGTGGGAGGTCATATCGGGGCACGGGACAGGAAAGGGGAAGCGGGAGAACTCGTCGATGACATTCAGGAAGTACACATTCCGATTGGTCGAGGGGAGTGGCCCTTTGAAATCGATGCTCAGGCGTTCAAAGGGCCGAGAGGCCTTTACCAGGTTGGCCCTGTCTGGTCTATAGAAGTGCGGTTTGCACTCCACACAGATCGGGCTATCCATGGTGATGGCTTTTACCTCCTCGGTGGAGAAAGGCAGATTTTGGGCTTTGATGTAGTGGGCGGGCTGGGTGACCCCCGGGTGGCAGAGGTCATTGTGGATAGCTTTCAGGCGGTCGTCTTGCGCGCTGGCGCACTTGCCGTGGGACAGGGCATCTGGGGGCTCGTTGAGCTTGCCCGGTCGATACATAATATCGTACTTGTAGATGGAGAGTTCGATCCTCAACCGTAGGATCTTATCATTTTTAATTTTACCCGTTTGTGAGTTGTCAAACATGAAGGCAACCGATCTTTGGTCGGTGATGAGGGTGAACCTCCTACCTGCGAGGTAGTGCCTCCAGTGTCGTATAGCTTCCACGATGGCTTGTGCTTCCTTTTCGACTTAGGAGTGTCGAAGTTTCGAAGCGGAGAGGGTTCAGGAGAAAAAGGCGACTGGTCTCCCTGCCTGATTTAGTGTGGCTGCGAGAGTGACCTCTGAGGCATCGCTCTCCACCTGAAAGGGGACGGATTCATCCACCGCTCGCATGGCCGCTTTGGCGATGTCCTCCTTGATGCAGATGAAGGCCTGGCAAGCCTCATCTGACAGAGGAAAGAGTGTGGCCTTAAATAGTGGGCGGGCTTTGTCCGCATACTGAGGGACCCACTGGGCATAATACGAGAAAAATCCCAGGCACCTTTTGAGGGCCCTGGGACAATGAGGGAGAGGGAGTTGTAAGAGGGAAGTTGCATACGGTCCGGGTCAAGGCCCAGGACTCCGTTTTCCACGACATAGCCGAGGATGGCTAGCCTGGTTGTGCAGAAAACGCATTTCTCCGTGTTATACGTGAGGTTGAGTTTCTGGGCAGTCTGGAGAAATCGATGGAGGTTAGCGTCGTGGTCCTGCTGATCATGGCCGCAGATGGTGACGTTGTCCAAGTACGGAAACGTGGCCCGCAGCCCGTACTGGTCTACCATTCGGTCCATTGCTCATTGGAACACCAAGACCCCATTCGTGACGCCAAAGGGAACCCGGAGGAAATGGAAGAGGCGGCCATCTGCCTCGAACGCCGTGTAGTGACGGTCCGCCGGGCGGATTGGGAGCTGGTGGTATGCAGACTTCAGATACACCGTGGAGAAAATACGATAGTGGGCGATCTGATTCACCATGTCTGCAATCCTGGGGAGGAGGTACGCATCAAGGAGCGTGAACCGATTAGTGGTCTGGCTATAGTCCACTACCATTCGGAATTTTTTCCCGGTCTTGATGACCACCACGTGAGCTCTCCAGGGGCTATTACTGGCCTCTATGATCCCCTCACGTCGGAGCCTATCGACCTCGGTTCTGATCAACACCCTGTCCTGCAGGCTGTACCGCCTGCTGCGAGTGGCTACGGGTTTGCAGTCCGGAGAGAGATTGGCAAAGAGTGAAGGGGGGTTGATTTTTAGTGTCCCTAGACTGCAGATAGTGAGTGGAGGTAGGGGCCCGCCGAAGCTAAATGTGAGGCTTTTGAGGTTGCACTGGAAGTCGAGTCCCTGTAAGAGTGGGGCGCAGAGTTCGGGGAGTACGTATAGCTGGAAGTTCGAGTAGCTGGCGCCCTGGATCGTTAGGGTCGCGACGGTGCACCCTTGGAGGTGAACAGAGTGTGAGCCCGAAGCGAGGGAGATCGTTTGCCGTGCAGGGAAAATAGGGAGCGAACAGCGTCTTACCAGATCTGAGTGTACGAAGCTCTCAGTGCTCCCGGAGTCGAAGAGGCACGGTGTACTGTACCCGTTGATTTTTAACGGTCATCATCGAGTTGCGGAGATGTTTCGGACGCGACTGGTCCAACGTGACCGCGCTGAGTTGCGTGTAGTCGGCGGCTCGATCAGCTGTGCTGGAGTGGCCCCGTGATGAGTGTCCGCTGAGGTCGTAGTCTTCGAGGTGAGTTCCAGAGTTTGAAGAGGATAGATCCCAAGATGGCCGCCCCCGTGGATCGCACGTGGTGGGCGGCGAGGAAGATGGCGCCCAAGATGACGGCCCCCATGAGTTGCACGTGGCCGGCCACGTGGAGGAGGGTTGCCAAGATGGCGGCCCCCATGAGTCGCACGTGTCGGGTGGGGGGCTGAGTCGGCATACAGGCCGCAGCATTTTGGGGCCTGCGGGCCTGCGAGTTTTGGAAGCGAGTGCTCTGGGCTGCGGGAGAGTTTGGAGAGGGGGATTTCTTCGCCAGGCAGACCCGGGCATAGTGTCCTTTGCAATCGCAGCTGCTGCAGGTCGCGTTGTGGGCCGGGCAGTGCTGCCATGGGTGTTGGGGCTGCCCAGAAAAATGGCACACTGGGGCTGCGTAGTGAGTGGGTGGCCGCACGGTCGGGGGCCCAGGATGGGGTCGCTTGGTCCGCGGGGAACGAGGTGAGGCTGCGGAATGAGACCTCCAAGGTTGTAGCTAACTCTACAGTGTCCTCCAAGTTCTGGGCCCCTTTTTCAAGCAACCGCTGGCGCACATAGTTTGACCTGAGCCCTGCCACGTACACATCTCGGACAGCGAGCTCCATATGCTGGTCGGCTGATACAGTTTGACAATTGCAGTCCCGAACTAAGGCTTTTAAATCGTGCAGGAATTCGTCCAGCAACTCCGCGGGGCGCTGGCGGCGGGTTGTAAAAATGTGGCATGCTTAGACCTCGTTGATGGGCCTCACGTACATTCGATCGAGCATGGCCAGGGCCGCCGTATACGAGGTAGCACTGTTAAGTTGAGTATAGATACGGTAGCTCACCCTTGCGTGCAGTAGGCTGAGTTTCTGCTCCTCCGTAGTTTCTGAAGTGCTTGATTCAGCCAGGTAGGCCTTGAAACATCTGAGCCAGTGTAGAAAGATTTATTTTGCCTCTGCAGCCTGGGGGTCGAGTTCTAGTCAGTCAAGTTTGAGGGCTGATTCCATAGTCGTTTTCTTCAAGTTTCCTAAGACTATTAGCTTGATTAGACCATCAATTCACAAGACATGCGATTGGAAGTGAACAGTGGTTTTAATAGTCTTACAACTGAGCCTGCCTGCGACGAGATGAACTGGCGGCAGGCTCACGACTTCAGATCTTTATACTTCCGGTTAGTGGGAGGAGCCATGGGCGGAGCCAAGGGTGGAGCCCAGTACAAACTCCTCATCTTCCCCTATGGGCAGAGCCGCGCAACGGATACAGAGCTCACAAGGACACAATACATATGATACAACACAGTGTGAATTACTAGGTTTATAATTCACCACAACCCCATGTAGCCAGTTATCTGCTCAGCAAGTTGTGTTAAAGTTACCCAGTGAATTTTAGTTAACAGAATACAACAAAATTGCATGTGATATAAAACAGCAATAATTTAGATAATTTTGTTAATTCATTTTGGGTCTGCGATTATGATCAAAAACCACTAAATCTCTCAATTATGTCAACCTTGCACTACACTCCAAATCATGCTATTTTTAATAATATGCTAATTACAAAGTGATATCTTTCTCCAAATTGTTTAGTTAGATATGAAAAGCTACAGCATATGTTGTATGTGGCATACAATTTTATCCTGCAGAATAACCCTTCGTGTCCACATTTATAGAACAGCTAAATCTCCAGAACTGATGAAAACTCCAAGAGACTTTGCAGAACATCACATCTTGTCGTGAGACAGATCTGTTTGTGTGTCAGTAGAATGGCTGAATTTCACAGCTGATTGAAATGCCAGGAGACTGGGTTAGGAAATGAAACAGACCTAAGTCTCATAGCCAACTGTTCAGTTCCCTGACTCCACAATCTCCTGTGAATTCAATTATCTATCAGACTCTGCTAATCTACCAGCATGCAAACACAGGGGAAGCTCACAGTTTATTCTGCTATTCGTCCTTTCTATGAACTCAAAATTTGAATCAGAAAATTGAGCCTAAATCTATCTGACAGATTCCTGCATGATCAATTCCACACTTCTGTCAGCATAAATTGAGCCTGAGGTTGTTCTATTTGGTGGCAAATGATTAATAACTTATTGCTTCCTATTAAAAAGTTATGACATTTCTATCAAAGGATCAGTAAGGAAATTTTATAACAATCCAACTAGTCAACCACAAATTCTGGAAATGTCCTGGAACATTGGGAGAGGGCCAAGGGTACCTGCCATGGCCCCAGGCTTCTTGGGATCATCCATGGAGGTGATGTTGGCAGAGCTAAAGACATGAAAGGCAAGGAAATTCGGAAGCTAGAACGGGGAGCCCCAAAAATAGGTGTTGGGAGCAATACGGAGGGAGGTATTGCAGGCAATCCATGCCACATTGCCAAGCCTATGAATGGCAATTTAGATTTTTTGAATGATTGAATGATGCGTTGCTTCACCACTTCTTGTGAATCACAAGTAGGAGTGTATCCTTCTAAAATGAATGACCTCTGAATCTCTTCAGACAACCCATTCCTTCAACAGATTTCCTGATACCACCATGGCAAGTTGATGAATCAGTACTCCTCCATGTTGAACACCACTTGGAGGAAGCACTGGGGGTGACAAGGGCACAGAATATACTCTGGGTGGGGGACTTCAATGTTCATCACCAAGAGTGGCTTGATAGTACCACCACAGATCGAGCTGGCCGGGTTCTAATAGACATAACTGCTAGACTGGGACTGCAGCCATTGATGAGGGAACCAACAAGATGGAAAAACATACCTAACCTCATCAACCTGCCTGCTGCAGATGCAATTGTCCTTGACAGTATAGGTAGATGTTACCATCACACAGTTCTTGTGGAGACAAACCATGTCTTCAATTGAGGATACCCTCCAGTGTGATGGGTGGCACTACCACCATACTAAATGGGATACACTTTGAAGCTATCTGGGCTCTCAAGACTGTATTCCATGAGGCGTTGTGGGCCAACAGCAGCAGCAGAATTGTACTCAACCACAATCTGTGATCTCATGGCCTGGCATATCCTCCACTCTATCATTACCACCAGCCCAGGTTCAATTAAGAGTGCAGGAGAATATGCCAAGAGCAACATCAGGCATACCGAAAAATAAGCTGCCCCAGTGCAACTAAACACTGGCATCTACCAGCAATGTGGAAAATTGCCCATGTGTGTCCTGTACACAATAAGAAGTCTTACAACATCAGGTTAAAGTCCAGCAGGTTTATTTGGAATCCCTAGCTTTCGGAGCACTGCTCCTTCTTTTTGTGAGTCACTGATGCTGAGAAGCAACAGTGCTAACCACTGTGCTACCATGCTGCCCATATCTGCACTTGACCCAATGTAGCCAGTTATCTGTTCGGCAAGTTGTGTTAAAATTACCCAGTGAACATTAGTTTACAGAATATAGCAAAATTGCATGTGCTATAAAACAGCAATTTAGATAATTTTGTTAATGTTGCAAAACTTCTTGCTGTGCCCACCCCAGTCCAATGCCAGCGCCCTAAATCCTGTACACAATAAATAAGACAAATCCAACCCAGCCAATTACCGCCCTATCACTCTACTCTCCACCATCAGCAAAGTGATGGACAAAGTCAGCAACAGTATTATCATGTGGCACTTACTCAGCAATAACCTGCTCACGGACGGGCAATTTGGATTCCACCAGGGTCCTGACCTCATTACAGCATTGGTTCAAAAATGGACAAAAGAGCTGAATGCCAGCGGTAAGGTGAGAGTGACTACCCTTGACATAAAGGTAGAATCAAGGAGCCTTAGTAAAACTGGAGTCAATGGAAATCAGGAGATAAACTCTCCACTGGATGGAGTCATACCTAGCTCAAAGGTGGTGGTGTTTGGAGGTAAATTATCTCAGCTCCAGGACATCACTGAAGGAGTTCCTCAGGGTAGTGTCCTAGGCCCAACCGTCTGTAGTTGTTTCATCAATGATGTTTCTTTCCATCATACTGTCAGAAGTGGGGACGTTAGCAGATGATTGCACGACATTCAGCACCATTTGTGACTCCTCAGATGAAGAAGCAGTCCATATTCTAATGCAGCAAAACCTGGACAAAATCAGACTGGGCTGACAAGTGGCAAGTTGCATTCATGCCACATAAGTGCCAGGCAATGGTCATCTCCTACAAAAGAAGATCTAACCATCGCCCCGTGACCTTTAATGGCATTACCATCACTGAATCCTCCACAATCATAGAATTTAGAGTGCAGAAGGAGGCCATTTGACCCAGTGAGTCTGCATCGGCCCTTGGAAAGAGAACCCTATTTAAGCCCACACCTCCATCCTATCCTTGTAACCCAGTGATCCCACCTAACCTTTTTTTTGGACACTAAGGGCAATTTAGCTTGACCAATCTACCTAATCTGCACATCTTTGGACTGTGGGAGGAAACCAAAGTCTCGGAAGAAACCCACGCAGACACAGGGAGAATGTGCAGACTCCGCACAGACAGTGACCCAAGCCGGGAATTGAACCTGCGACCCTGGAGCTGCAAAGCAACTGGGCTAACCACTGTGCCACCATGCCTCCCAACAATTTATACTTCATGAGAAGAGAACGTTAATTGATTGGCAGGTGGATGATGATTGGTGGATACTTTGCTATGAAAAATGCAGCTAACTACCAATTGATGAGCACTCTCTTCTGATGAAGTATACATTGTTGTTCTTTTTACATTTGGTATTCTTGCGAATATCCTGATGAATGTAAGGTAAAAGTACCAATATATCTTCTTTTACAAATAAACTAGTTAAGCATCATTTGCATGTCCAAAACCATGCTGACTCTGTATAATCCCATAATGATTTGAAGTATCCTACACCCTCCTTAATATTGGATTCTAGTAATTTCCCTATGACAGCTGTTAGACTAATTGGCCTATAACTCATTGCTTTCTTTCTCCCTCATTTCTTGAATAAAGGAATTACATTAAAAGTTCATCAGCAAACTCCTGTGAATTTGTTCAGCAACTTTCCTCCAATGTTATATATGAAGTGATTGACTCTAAGGAATTTTGGAAGATTATAACCAATGCCCCATTATCTCTGCAGCCATTTATTTTAACACCACAGAATTCAGGATATCTGATCCTGGAGACTTGTCAACTTTTGGCTCTTAAAGTTTTCCCAGCACCTACTCCCTGATGACAATAATTGTTTTAAGTTCCTCCCTCCCGGAGACTTCCGGTGTGCACCATGGAGTGAGTGGTCACACACACACGGCAGCTCCTGCTAATATCACAGAAAAGAGCTCTTTTTTTAAGCAATATGGAGTGGAATTTTTATGAAAAATTGTAGGTGAAGTTGGAGGAGTACTTTCCCCCAGGAATGATATGTTTCTTGGTTTCCAGTCCCGCAGAAACAGTGTAGGATTTGTCTGGGGCTACAGCAGAGAGACAAAGCCTATTCAGCATGCAGGCGGGGGAAGGGCTGTGTTAGAGGCTTCAAGCTGGCCTGAGGGCCCTTATGAAAGCTGGACTCTAGCAGCAGAGGGAACAACTGGAAAAGATCTCACCAAGGGCTCTTTTAAGGGCCCGCAACGGTGCTGATTTGATTTTACCCCAGGTGAGAATGCAGCCTCGGCACTTGGCGGCCAGTGGATGGGCTTCACTAGAAGTGGAGCGACCAGAAAATCAACTTTGCAGCAGAAGAAGGTGCGAGGAAAAAAGGACAAGACGGCGGCCGGCGGGGAACCGGCAGCGTGGCAGCAGTGGGCGAGGAAGCAGCAGGAGCTGCTGCTGCGCTCCTTCCAGGAACTAAAGGCTGAGATCCTGGAGCCTTTGAGGGCATCGCTGGACAGGCTCGGGGCGACTCAGACGACTCAGGCTGCGGAGATTCGGAAGCTGCAGCAGAAGGCTTCGGAGAACGAGGACGAATTCCTGGGCCTGGCGGTGAAGGTGGAGTCGCATGAGGCACTTAACAAGAAATGGTTGGCAAGGATGGAGGAGATGGAGAATCGCTCCCGCCGGAAGAATCTGCAGATTTTGGGCCTCCCGGAGAGGCTGGAAGGTTCGGATTTGGGGGCCTACGTGGTCCTGATGCTGAACTCGCTGATGGGCGCGGGGTCATTCCGGGGACCCCTGGAGCTGGAGGGTGCCCATCGGGTGCGGCTGCAGAAGCCCGGGCCGAACGAGCCACCCAGGGCGGTGCTGGTCCGATTTCAACGCTTGGTCGACCGTGAGTGTGTGCTTCGGTGGGCGAAGAGGGAGAGGAGTAGTAAGTGGGAGAATACGGAGATCAAGATCTACCAGGACTGGAGTGCGGAGGTGGCGAATAGAAGGGCTGGGTTTAACCAGGCGGAGGCAGTGCTCCACAAGAAGGGGGTCAAGTTTGGCCTGTTACAGCCGGCACGCCTGTGGGTCACTTACAAAGACCGCCAACTTTATTTTGACTCCCCGGAGGTGGCCTGGACTTGAACTGAGGACTGGGGGCTGGGGAACGTTGTACGCAGCCTTTGAGGGAGGCTTTGTCCTGTTTGATATCCTTTCATTCTTTTTGGTTCTATTGGACGATGTTTTTGGGGTTTTTTTGCTGTCTTGCCTTTTCTTTTCTGCTTTTCGGGACTGTTATCTGTTTACTTGTGTGTTTTATCATATCATGTTGGTATTTTTATTATTTCACTGGTTACGGGTTTGGGTGGGGCTCGCGGCCCTGTTGGGTCATGTGCCTGTCTTCCCGCGTTTTGGGTCGGGGGGGGGGGCGCGGGATGGGGGGCGCGGGCCTCTCTCCAGCGCTGGAGTCGGCTGACTTACGGAAGTACAATGACCGGAGTTACGAAGCTAGGGGGGCCCTAGCTTAAGGGGGGGTGGGGAGGGTTGGGGGGGGAATACCGGGTTGCGGCTGGAATTGTCAAGAAGGAGCTGGAGCGTGCAGAGGGGATCAGGATGGCGGTCTGTCGCTGTGGGGAACGGGCTGAGCGGGGGGCGCGGGCACGTTTCGGACTGCGGAAGGGTGAGGGGGGCAGGTGGCCCTCCAATCCGGCTGATCACCTGGAATGTGAGGGGACTGAATGGGCCGGTCAAACGGTCACGCGTGTTCGCGCATCTGAGGGGGCTGAAGGCGGACGTGGCTATGCTTCAGGAGACGCACCTGAAGGTGGCGGATCAGGTCAGGTTGAGGAAGGGGTGGGTGGGCCAAGTGTTTCATTCGGGGCTGGATGCAGAAAACCGGGGGAGTGGCGATCCTGGTGGGGAAGAGGGTGTCGTTTGAGGCGTCGAGTGTGGTGGCAGACAGCGGCGGAAGGTATGTGATGGTGAGCGGCAAGCTGCAAGGGGAGCGGGTGGTGCTGGTCAATGTATATGCCCCGAATTGGGATGATGCGGGTTTCATGCGGCGCATGTTGGGCCGGATTCCAGATTTGGAGGTAGGGGGCCTGATAATGGGGGGGTGGATTTCAACATGGTGCTGGATCCGCCACTGGATCGACCCAGTTCCAGGACGGGTAGGAGACCTGCGGCGGCTAAGGTGCTGAGGGGGTTTATGGACCAGATAGGAGGGGTGGATCCTTGGAGATTCGCGAGGCTGAGGGCCAGGGAATTTTAATACTTCTCCCATGTGCATAAGGCCTGGATCGACTTCTTTGTTTTGAGTAGGGCGCTGATTGTGGGTGTAGTAGAAGCTGAGTACTCGGCGATAGCCATTTCTGACCACCCGCATTGGGTGGACCACGAACTGGGGGAGGAGAGGGACCAGCGCCCGTTGTGGCGCTTGGAGGTGGGGCTGCTGGTGGACGAGGATGTGAGGGGGCGGGTTCGAGGATGCATCGAGAGGTACATGGGGGCCAACGATAATGGGGAGCTCCGAGTGGGGACGGTCTGGGAGGCGCTGAAGGCGGTGGTTCGGGGGGAGTTGATCTCCATTCGGGCCCACAGGGAGAGAGGGGAGCAGAGAGAAAGGGAGAGATTGCTGGGGGAGATGGTGAGGGTGGACAGGAGGTACGCAAAGGCCCCGGAGGAGGGATTGCTGAGGGAGCGGCGCAGCCTTCGTGCTGAGTTTGACTTGTTGACCACCAGAAAGGCGGAGGCTCAATGGAGAAAGGCTCAGGGTGCGGTGTACGAGTATGGGGAGAAGGCGAGTAGGATGCTGGTACACCAGCTCCGTAAGCGGGATGCGGCTAGGGAGATTGGTGGAGTTAAGGACCGGGGAGGAAATGTGGTGCGGAGGGGGGTAGACATTAATGGGGTCTTCAGGGACTTTTATGAGAGACTATATCGGTCCGAACCTCCGGCGGAGAAGGGGGGGATGGGGCGCTTTTTGGACCGGCTGAGATTCCCGAGGGTGGAGGAGGGACTGGTGGAGGGTCTGGGGGCGTCAGTTGAGCTTGAGGAGCTGGTTAAAGGGATAGTCGGGGAAGGCGCCGGGGCCGGATGGGTTCCCGGTTGAATTTTACAAGGCGTATGCAGACCTGCTGGGCCCCCTGTTGGTTAGGACCTTCAACGAGACGAGGGAGGGGGGGCTTTGCCCCTGATGATGTCTCGGGCGCTGATCTCCTTGATCCTTAAGCGAGACAGGGATCCCTGCAGTGAGGGTCATACAGGCCGATCTCACTCCTGAATGTGGACGCCAAGTTGTTGGCAAAGATCTTAGCCACGAGGATAGAAGATTGTGTGCCACAGGTTATCCATGTGGATCAAACGGGGTTTGTGAAGGGGAGGCAGCTCAACACTAATATACGGAGGTCTTGAACTTTATTATGATCCGGCGGTGGATGGGGAGGCGGAGATAGTGGTGGCGCTAGATGCGGAGAAGGCCTTTGATAAGGTCGAGTGGGGGTACTTGTGGGAGGTGCTGGAAAGGTTTGGGTTTGGGGAGGGGTTTGTCAGGTGGATGAGGCTGTTGTATGAGGCCCCGATGGCGAGTGTGGCCACGAATAAGAGGAGGTCGGAGTATTTTCGACTATACCGAGGGACGAGGCAGGGGTGTCCCCTGTCCCCCCTACTTTTTGCACTGGCAATTGAACCCCTGACTATGGCCTGAGGGAGTCGGGGGATTGGAGGGGGCTGGTCTGGGGTGGGGAGGAGCACCGAGTGTCGCTCTATGCCGATGACCTATTGTTGTATGTGGCGGACCCGGTGGGGGGAATGCCGGTGGTGATGGGGATTCTCCGGTAATTTGGGGATTTCTCAGGGTATAAGCTTAACTTTGGGAAAAGCGAGCTGTTCGTGGTACACCCGGGGGATCAGGAGGGGGGGATTGGGAGGCTCCCACTGAAAAGGGCGGAGAGGAGCTTCAGGTACTTGGGGGTTCAAGTGGCCAGGAGCTGGGGGGCCTTCCATAAGCTAAACCTCACAAGGCTGGTGGAGCAAATGGAGGAGGAGTTTAAGAGGTGGGACATGCTGCCGCTGTCTTTGGCGGGAAGGGTGCAGTCAGTCAAGATGACGGTGCTCCCGAGGTTTCTGTTCCTGTTCCAGTGCCTCCCCATCCTTATCCCGAAGACCTTTTTCAGGCGGGTTAACAGGAGCATTACGGGGTTTGTGTGGGAACACGGGACTCCAAGGGTGAGACGGGTGTTCTTGGTGCGGGGCAGGGATGGGGGTGGGGGGGGGGGGGCGGGCGTTGCCCAACCTCTGTGGGTATTATTGGGCTGCCAACACAGCGATGGTGCGTAAGTGGGTAATGGACAGGGAGGGGGCGGCATGGAAGATGCTGGAGATGGTATCCTGTGTGGGTACAAGGCTGGAAACGCTTGCAACGGCGCAGCTGCCGCTCCCTCCGACGAGGTATACCACGAGCCCGGTGGTGGCAGTTACCCTCAAGATTTGGGGGCAATGGAGGCGGCACAGGGGGGAAGTGGGGGCCTCGATGGGGTCCCCAATACGGGGGAACCACCAGTTTGTTCCGGGGAGAATTGATGGCGGGTTCCTGAGTTGGCACAGGGCAGGTGTCAGGAGGCTGGGGGACCTGTTCATAGAAGGGAAGTTTGCAAGCCTGAGTGAGCTGGAAGGGAAGTTCAGGCTCCCCCCGGGGAACACCTTTAGGTACATGCAAGTAAGGGCGTTTGTCAGGCGGCAGGTGGCGGGGTTCCCTCTGCTGCCTCCGTGTGGGGTCCAGGACAGGATACTCTCGGGGGTATGGGTTGGAGAGGGATCGCGGAAGTGTACCAGGTGATGCAGGAGGTAGACGAGGCCTCGGTGGAGGAGCTGAAAGATAAATGGGAGGAGGAGCTGGGTGAGGAGATTGAGGAGGGGACGTGGGCGGATGCCCTAGAAAGGGTGAACTCCTCCTCTTCGTGTGCGAGGCTTAGCCTCATACAGTTTAAGGTACTGCATAGGGCTCATATGACCGGGGCAAGGATGAGCCGGTTTTTTGGGACCGAGGACAGGTGTATTAGGTGCTCAGGGAGCCCAGCAAACCATGTCCACATGTTCTGGGCATGCCCAGCGCTGGGGGAATTTTGGAAGGGGGTAGCAAGGACGGTGTCGAGGGTGGTAGGATCCAGGGTCAATCCAGGCTGGGGACTCGCAATATTTGGGGTTGCAGTGGAGCCGGGAGTGCAGGAGGTGAAAGAGGCCGGTGTTCTGGCCTTTACGTCCCTAGTAGCCCGGCGGAGGATTCTTCTTCAGTGGAAGGATGCGAGGCCCCCAAGCGTGGAGGCCTGGGTCAACGATATGGCGGAGTTAATTAAATTGGAGAGGGTGAAATTTGCCCTAAGTGGGTCAGTGCAGGGGTTTTTCAGGAGATGGCAACCATTCCTAGATCTCCTGGCAGAACGGTAAAAACAGAAGGTCAGCAGCAGCAGCAACCCGGGGGGAGGGGGGGGGGGGGGGGGGGGATTGTCTCTTTGTATTTGTTTTGGGTTGAATATCTGTTTTTTGCCAACGACGGGCGTTAATTTATTGTTTCTCTTTTGTATTTACGGCGTGGGGGGGGGGGGGGGGGGGTTCTGTTTTTTTTTGTTCTTAGAATTTTCTGTTATTGTTTTCTTTTTTGTGAAAATGTGAAAATTTGAATAAAAATTATTTTTAAAAAAAAAGTTCCTACCTCCCTTTCATCTCTTGATTTTCAAGTATCTTTGGAAAATTTCTAAACCTTCTACAGGGAAGACAGCCATAAAATTCCAGTTGAAAGCTTTCATCATTTCTTTGCTTTCTGTTATCAATTCTCTGGGCTCACTCGCCAAAGCACCAACACTCACTTTTGTTATTCTTTTCCAGTTTTACTACTTGTATCATCTCTTGCGATATATTTTTAAATTAAGGTCATAATCTACTGTTATGGTCCCAGTTGATGTTAATACTAGGCAAGCAGATTCCAGAGTGAAACTTGGTTTGATAGATCCTGGGCTGGATTCTCCGCTGTCGGGATTCTCCTTTGTGCCGGTAGCACCCACCCCCGGGGATATCCTGACGGTGTGGGGCTGCCCACAATGGGAAACCCCATTGGACATCTGGTGAGATGGAGAATCCCGCCGCTGGCAGAGGTGTGCACAGGACGGAGAATCCCGCCCCCAACTTTGTTTTTTTAGAAATCATGGAGGAAGGTTGCTGAACAAATTCACAGGAGTCTACTGATGAACTTTTAACCAAAAGAATAATACATTTATTTATTAGGCAAGAAAAATGAACTATATTACTTGACATAAATATTGGTAAGATCTAAATTTAGACAATAAAAAAGGATTCAAGTATTCACTTTTCCTTCACCCAACTATATCTTTTTTTTCTAATTTTTCCACTTACAGGGCAATTTAGCGTGGCCAATCCACCTACCCTGAGCATCTTTGGGTTGTGGGGGTGAGACCCACGCAGACATGTGGAGAATGTGCAAACTCCACATGAACAGTGACTCGGGGCTGATGTTGAACCTGTGTCCTTGGCGCTTTGAGGCAGCAATGCTAACCACTGTGCCACCCTCACCCAGCTGTATCTTTACAGACACATATAAATTTGGATAGATAAAACAATTTATCATATCTATCTCATGCTCTAATATTCAAGGTGAGTATACAATAGATGTGAATTGACAGGCGAATTGTGATCAGACAAATCACACTCCAAAGTAAATGACAGATTTGTCCCAAGCAGATTCCATGGATTGCTCAACGGCCTACACGAGTCACACTGTGAGCTAAACCGTCTCACTGAAACATTGACTTTCTCATGAAGGCTTCCAATCTCCACGTTTGAAGAATTTGTCTAGGAATTCCCTCCAAACATTGCTCCCACTTGGATGGCTTCAACAAGGATCCATATCCAGGGAGGAAGATTGTGTAGAACTACAGTAAGACATAAACAAGTTGGTGGAATAGGTGAACAAATGGCAGATGAAATTCAATGCAGTAAAGTATGAAGTGATGTATTTCAGTGGGAAGAAAATGGAGAGACAACGTAAGATAAATAGTACAACTCTAAACGGGGTGCAGTAAAGGAACCTGGGTATATTTCTGCATAAGTCCATAAGACCATAAGACATAGGAGTGGAAGTAAGGCCATTCGGCCCATCGAGTCCACTCCGCCATTCAATCATGGCTGATGGGCATTTCAACTCCACCTACCAGCATTCTCCCCGTAGCCCTTAATTCCTCGCGACATCAAGAATTTATCTATCTCTGCCTTGAAGCCATTTAGCGTCCCGGCCTCCACTGCACTCCGCGGCAATGAATTCCACAGGCCCACCACTCTCTGGCTGAAGAAATGTCTCCGCATTTCTGTTCTGAATTTACCCCCTCTAATTCTAAGGTTGTGCCCACGGGTCCGCGTCTCCTCGCCTAACGGAAACAGTTTCTTTGCGTCCACCCTTTCTAAGTCGTTGAAGGTGGGAGAAAAGGTTGAGTCTGGCTTATAGAGCATACAGTGTCGAAGGCTTCATTCAGAGTAAAAGAGCAAAGAGGTTAAGTTGAACCTGTATTTAGACACTAGTTCAGTCTCAGATGTCATATTGCAGCCAGTTCTGGGTGTCACACTTAGGAAAGATGTGAAGCAATTGGAGAGAGTGCAGAAAATATTCCAGGCATGAGGAACTTCAGATAAGAAGATAGATTGCAGAATCTGTGACTGCTTTCTTTAGAGATCAGAAGCAGAGAGAAGTTTTGATAGAGGTATTCAAAATCTCGAGATGTCTGGACAGAATAGATAGGGAGAAACTTTCCACTTATGAAAGGATTGAGACTAAATGCTGGCCTAGCCAGCACGCTGGCATCCCATAAATGAATTTAAAAAAAAGAGAGGGGACAAATTTAAAGTAAACACTCTCTCAAGGGGGGGGGGGGGGGGGGCTGTTCCCAGGGAGGGGGGCTGCCGTTCCATTGCTAGTGGGGAGGGGAGAGGTTGCCGTTTGGTGGCTTGGGGGAGGTGTTCAGGGGGTGGGGTTTGAAGAAGGAAGAGGTTCAATTTTTTTTTTGTGCCTATTTTGAAGGGCACCCGACGTTATAAAAATGCTGTTGCTGGCAGAGCATGATGTTGTGGGACCTGCCCCTTAATTTCATTTGTCTACCAGCTGAATGAAACAGCGTTAAAGCCGCCGTTGGGAGCGATGGCTTCAACACTGCTTTTCCCACCCGCTGTGCCACTCTGCCAAAAAGTAGGAAAATTCCACCCTGTGTCCACCCTGTGTCTCTTCCCAACCCAATCTGGCCATGCAATCTGGCCATGCTGGCATATACATCTGTGCATGGGCACCAGTCTGCACATGCACATAAATCTAATTATATCACCTCTGGAGTTTGCAGCCTGGAAACAGAGTAGCAACAGGGGAAGTTAAGAAGACAGGCAATGTAGTCTAACACTCAGAGCAACCCACATCCCATTTATATTACTGGGATAGTGAGACAGAGTTTAGAAACACTGCCCAACATGACTGCAGTAAAATAATCCACAAGGAAAGGATTTTACTTTCTTATCTGCAAATCCTTCCCTTCTAACCCCCTGCAAAAAGGAGTTTCTGGAATCCATAACTGTCAGACAGTCCTGGATAGAAATTCACAACATACTCTCCTCAAGCTGCCAGAACAGTGATAACTGCGAATGAGCCATGCTGCATATTGCCACCTAGGAAGAAGGCAGCCGCTAACATGGAGCTATCAGCATACAACTATGCATGCAGGGCATTGGCAGCAAAGCACAGCCGCACCTAAATGGAGCTTCTCCTGTCATGTTATATTGTTCTCTGACTTTTTTTCTTCACCTCCTAGCTGCTATGAGTCCCAAGAACATATTGTACCACTTAAACTTTTGGAAATAAATGACTGAAAAAATCAAAACATACAGAAACATTATTTACTTTTTCTAGTAATTACTCTCACTGCAGATATCATATGACATTACTGAATACAGATGTGGGGCTACAATATAATAAACAGGCAGACTCTTCAATTTATATCCAACTTTTGTGTGATTAAATCAAAATTAAATTTTTGCTCTGATCAACATTGTTGCATGTCACTAATTAAACCTCAAGGGTTGAGATCTCTCAAAAGTGGATCAAATATAATATTATACAGAATCTGTAATCCAATTTTTTGTAAAGAGAAGGAATGGTTAATTTTGTACCCATCAAGGTGGTGCACATCAATCTTAGGAAATGTAATTTTAAACAATGCTTGCACTCATTGCCAATATCAAACATTCCCAATTTAGGTGTAGTGCATAATAAATACATAAAGCTTCCTTTTCATTTTCCCAACAATTTACTTTTATGCCAATCTCAGAAAGAGTTTTCCCACTTTGTATCTCAAACAGCTTAGTAAAATCAAACCCATTGGACTGAACTTCCCTGCAGGCATTGGGAACCCAGCATCATCAGGACAATTCCCTTGGGGCATTGAAGGGAATCTCCAATTGGCTTCCACCAAGAGGCTGCCTCAAAATTCCTGCTGGGCTCTGGATTCAGCAGAGGTACTGGTCCAATGCCAGGAAAATGCTGGAAATGGCTCTTAAATGGGGTCTTAATTGACCTAATTGGCTGCTTACCTCCATGGAGTGGATTATTGGTTCCTATGGAAGCCCAAACTTTGGAAACCTGGGAGGTGAGATAGCATTTGAGCGCTGTACCACACACAATTATCTGAATTTCCCACATCTCCACATCCAAAACCCTCTCCAATGGGCTAAGAAGGTTCTGTCTGTTCAGTTTAATTACAGTTTGTTCATTGTTTTCCATCAGCTGTGTCAGTGGAAATCCGGTTTTCATCTCCTGTGTCAGTGGAGTAGAGCTGGTTTAGCTCAGTGGGCTAGATAGCTGGTTTGTGATGGCAAACAAGGCCAGCAGCGCGGGTTCAATTCCCGTACCAGCTTACCCGAACAGGCACCGGAATGTGGCAACTAGGGGCTTTTCACAGTAACTTTGTACTTGTGACAGTAAAAGTTTATTATTGATTCCATTTGTGTAAAATTCCTCTAGAATTCTGTAAACCCATGACACATTTTGTATTGGAACCTATAAGCATCCAAAATATAGCTATTAATTTTTTACTTTCTTATGCGCTCAATCTGAAAGAGAAATTGTTGTACTTAACTTACAATCAAAGAAAATGTTACTGGAAACCTAAGGCATCCCAACCCAATTTTCTGCTTTATGTTATTCCCGTTCCACTATCCAGTTAACATTCCCCTCCTCAAGTGAGATGCAGATGATTAATCCAAGCTGTGAACTCCTCGGCAGAATTAATTTCAACAGGCTAATGGGTGAGCCTGTCCAGGGTGATGAGTGAAACCTTCTCTCTCTGTAACATTTTCTTTTCTCCAGATCACAGGAGAAATATGCACATGGAAAGACATTTGTTCCACATTAGCTTTTTCATCCAGAAAGGCCTATTTTTAACCAGATCTTACCAACGCATGGCCTTAGCAATCCTACTAATTTACTTTGGGGTTGCCGCCAGCTACAGAAGATGTCATATGGGAATTGGCAACACCCATATGAGTCTGTGCAATGTATAAATGGCACAAGTATTGATCATTTTTTGGATGGAGGATTTTCCAACATGCCTGCTAAATTTATTATTCGCCATTTGAAACGTGTCCAATGTTACATGATTTCAATAATAATGAAGATGAAGAAATGCAATAGCATTTTTTTCAATACAAATATTGGCTGGGATTCTCCGAGCCTGCACAGCGAAATGGCGCTCGGCACGGGGGCAGATAACGGGGCCTCAGACCCACGATCGGGTCCGACGCCGGGACGCAGTCGCAAGCACGCGGTCGGCGTGGCGCAGGTCAAGGGCCGTTGAAAGAGGCCCTCACGCCGATTCTTTGTGGTCGACAGACCGGGTTCCCGCCTGTGTGGTTTACGTATGGTTCCGCTCAGGGTCACGGCAGCGGTGGCCGTCCTGGTGGGGGGGGGGGGGGCGGGGGGATCAGTCTACGGGGCGGGCCTCCACGATGGCCAGGCCCACGATCGGAGGTCATCAATTGGCGGGCACGTGCGATCTGGGGGGGCATACCTTCTTCCGCACGGCCCGCTGTGTGGCTCCGCCATGTTCCGTGGCGTGGCGTGGAAGCGACCGCCGTGCGCATGCGCGGACCCACAGCCGGCCGTCGCGCGCATGTGTGGACCCATGGCAAGCAGTGCAGGGCCGCGTATGGCAGCTGGAGCAGTGTGGAGCACTCCAGCTCCCTGCAGGCCCCCTGTGGGTGACAGAATTGCTGGGCCAAGAGGATCATTGATGCCGGCATGAATAACCCCAGTGTTTATTCCGGCGTCAATACTTTGCCGCGTTTTTAGAGAATCCCGGCCATTGTTTCAAAAAACTAGAAGATTCTGAACGTGAGACTTGATGAGACCATCAATTCACTCGGAACACGATTGGAAGTAAACTGTGGTTTTAATAGTCTTACAACTGAGCCTGCCTGCGCCCAGAAGAACTGAGGGCAGGCTCACATAATAGGACATAATACAATACAATACAATACAGTGTGAATTACATTCACCACAAGACTGTTCTGAGATTTGGGAACAACTAGATGAACAAGTCTGGCTGTCATCAAGCAGGATTTGAGTTTCAATTTCTCATCAAGGAGTCCAATGATGAACACTAATTCTTCTCAGAATGTTTAATTATTTATTTTTAAACTTTTGACTTTATAACACAGATTTTGCAGTAATAATGACAGTGTAAATGTCAGCGTTCATCATCCTCACTCTGAAATTGACATCAATTTCTGAAGTCTGTATATGGCCAATTAAACACGGAAATCCAGAAGCTTCTGTCAATGTTAGGTGGGCACAGTAAGAAGTCTTACAACACCAGGATAAAGTCCAACATGTTTGTTTCAAACACTAGCTTTCGGAGCACTACTCCTTCCTCAGGTCCGAAGGAGCAGGGTTTCACAACTGAGGATCTTCTCACGGCCAAAGGGTAAGTGCGTGGATGAACGGAGGACAGCTGAGTGCAGTCACCCGAATTATCCCAGCTGAGATCAGGGGTCTGAGGCCTCAGGGCTCCTGATGTAGCTGCGAGTGAGTATGCAGAGGAAGGTTTGCCAGCTGAGAGAAGGTGGGACAGGTAATGATGGAGGAGGCTTGGGGGATTTGAGGGTCCCAGGATGGAAGCTCTAACTGATTGTTGGACTCTCTCCTTCTCCAATTACTTCCAGATATAATGATGTTTGCTGGAGTTGATCCTGCAGAGATTGCCCTCGTGTTGCTTGTGGCAGACGCTGCAGAAATCAGCTGCGACGAGTGCAGCGGCTGGAGGCTGTACTCCATGGGCATGGGGCCACTGTCCACCCTGAAGATCCGATCACATATCAGCCTGAGGAGAAATCCAGATGGGGAAGTGAGCAACGGCCCAAAGTATACAGTTGTCGTTGGTCATTGAATGAACTGATGGACTCCATGTGCCAGAGAAGACTGCGTCTCAGCAGACAGACAGTTTGGCACCTTTGCCATGTTCTGACTGACATGGTACACTGTGGAGGAGGAGGACACTAACTCCCAGTGGCCGTGAAGATCAGCCCTAAGCATTTACACCACCGGGTTATTCCGGGGCTCATGCAGAGACCTATGTGGCTTTACACAATCTTCCGCCCTCAGGTGCATCTGGGATATTACGGGTGCTGTGTATGCCCGGGCATCAGATTATATCAGCTTTCAGCTGGACCAGACCCATTAAGGCGCCTGGAGAGCTGGATTTTCTGCCATCGCCAGGATTCCCCAGGTCCAGCAGGCAATCAATGACATGCATGTTGCCCTGTGAGCACCAGGGCACCTGGGAGTACCAAATATTAACATCAAGGAAGCCCTCATCGTCTCAAGATTCTCCTGAGATGAGGCCATGTTAGCAGTTAGACACCAGTACCCTGTCATGATATGCAAACATGTAGCCAATGAACACTCAGAATAGGACACAATCAATGGGCAGTCAGGACACTCAGAGATGGCATCACCGCAAGGGGGCATGATATAAACACTATAAAAGGGATGAGGCACTCACACCCTGCCTCTTTCCACAGACAGACATCTAAAGAGTTAGACAGGGTTGATCAGCAGCATCACACCCCAGTACGTGGCTTAGAACAAGCTGGTACAGTTAGACTGAGTTACTACAGTTAGATTTGCAGAGAGTTGAACTCATTTGAGAACTGTGTTAATAGTTCAATAAACTCGATCTCATTTCAGAGTCTGGAGCATCCTTTAGTTAAGACTGCATCAAGTAGCAGCCTGTGTTATCCGAAGCAGCATAACACAACATACCTGAACAGATGCCGGAGTATGACGCTTAAGGGATTTTCACAACAACTTCATTGCAGTGTTAATGTAAGCCTACTTGTGACAATAATAAAGTTTATTATTATGTCTGTCAGTTCAAGCCCCCCGTTTCCCACCTTCCTCCCATTTCCCTCCCATTAATCCACTGTCCCCCATTTTTCTCCATCCTCCCCTCTTCTTTTCCCCCCATCATTCCCCCATTTCCCTCCCTCCCCCCATTCCCCTCCCCCCATTTCCCCCCATTCAACCCCCCTTCACATTTACCCTCCCCAATCACCCTGTTTGCTACTCCAAGGGTCTGAGTAACATCACTCCAGGGTGATGGACCTGTGCTGGCACTGCCAGTGGGTCACTATACCAGGCAGAAGAGTGATGATAACTCACTGTGAGGAAAGCTCTGGTGCTCCTCAGTTTCTGAATCCCCCCCAAACTGTCCCTGGGGGAATGGAGGGCAAGAAGGGAGGACATGGGGAGGGCAGGGGTATGTGGCGGTGGGACGGGGCAGTTGAGCTGCCAAGGCCAAGCCCCCTTGTCGGCGAAACTGGAGGCAATCGGGATGTCTCAAATGCGGCAGCCCTGGCATACACATTATGCAGCAGTCTGTGTCCACCTGGGCCACATGTTCTGCCCATCCTGGCCCTCTGCATCCTCCTTATCGGACAAGGCCTGCCGTTCCTTCTCCTCCTCCTCCAGCAAGTCGGCTCTCTACTGCGTGATGTTGTGGAGGATGCAGCAGGCCACCACAATGTGAGAGAGCCTCCTGGGGCTATACTTAAGGGTCCCACCAGAGTAGTCCAGGCACCTGAACTGCATCTTGAAGGAGCCAATGCAGTGCTTGTTGACTCTCCTTGTCATTGCATGGGCAACGTTATAGCATTTCTCTGCATTGGTCTGGGGCCTCCAAATAGGCTTCATCAGCCACCCCTGATAAAAAAGAAACAACCAAATATATAGTTTTACAAAAGGTGAGGACAGGGCGGGTCCGCGCATGGCCGGCGCCATGTTGTACGCTGCAGGTTATCGCTATGCGCATGCATGGCCAGGGACTCGTCAATTCTCCAGGCACTTATATCTGGATGGCCGTGTATTTTACTTGGCGTGGCTGCTAGCCCCTCACCAGTCGGAGGATCGGTGCTAGGGCCTCGCAGATTTTTGCCATGTAAAACGCCATGGATCCTCCAGACAGAGCCCCAAGATCGGAGAATCCAGCCCCATGTATTGGCCAGGTATCAACAATTATTTTCAAGTAATGATAGAACATAGAACATAGAACACTACAGCGCAGTACGGGCCCTTCGGCCCTCGTTGTTGCGCCGACCTGTGAAACCATCTGAAGCCTATCTGACCTACACTATTCCATTTTCATCCATATGTCTATCCAGTGACCACTTAAATGCCCTTAAAGTTGGCGAGTCTACTACTGTTGCAGGCAGGGCGTTCCACACCCCTACTACCCTCTGAGTAAAGAAACTGCCTCTGACATCTGTCCTATATCTATCACCCCTCAATTTAAAGCTATGTCCCCTCGTGTTGGTCATCACCATCCGAGGAAAAAGACTCTCACTGTCCACCCTATCTAACCCTCTGACTATCTTATATGTCTCTATTAAGTCACCTCTCAGCCTTCTCCTCTCTAACGAAAACAACCTCAATTCCCTGAGCCTTTCCTCGTAAGACCTTCCCTCCATACCAGGCAACATCCTAGTAAATCTCCTCTGAACCCTTTCCAAAGCTTCCACATCCTTCCTATAATGTGGTGACCAGAACTGCACGCAGTACTCCAGGTGTGGCCGCACCAGAGTTATGTACAGCTGCAGCATGACCTTGTGGTTCCGAAACTCAATCCCCCTGCTTATAAAGGCTAGCACACCATACGCCTTCTTAACAGCCCTATTAACCTGGGTGGCAACTTTCAGGGATTTATGTACCTGGATGCCGAGATCTCTCTGTTCATCTACACTACCAAGAATCTTGCCATTAGCCCAGTACTCTGCATTCTTGTTACTCCTTCCAAAGTGAACCACCTCACACTTTTCCGCATTAAACTCCATCTGCCACCTCTCAGCCCAGCTCTGCAGCTTATCTATGTCCCTCTGTATCCTATAACATCCTTCAGCACTATCCACAACTCCACCGACCTTCGTGTCATCTGCAAATTTACTAACCCATCCTTCTACACCCTCTTCCAGGTCATTTATAAAAATGACAAACAGCAGTGGCCCCAAAACAGATCCTTGCGGTACACCACTAGTAACTGAACTCCAGGATGAACATTTGCCATCAACCACCACCCTCTGTCTTCTTTCAGCTAGCCAATTACTGATCCAAACCGCTAAATCACCTTCAATTCCATACTTCCTTATTTTCTGCAATAGCCTACCGTGAGGAACCTTATCAAACGCCTTACTGAAATCCATATACACCACATCAACAGCTTTACCCTCATCCACCTGTTTGGTCACCTTCTCAAAAAACTCAATAAGGTTTGTGAGACATGACCTACCCTTCACAAAACCGTGTTGAGTATCGCTAATCAACTTGTTCTTTTCAAGATGATTATAAACCCTATCTCTTATAACCTTTTCCAACATTTTACCCACAACCGAAGTGAGGCTCACAGGTCTATAATTACCAGGGTTGTCTCTACTCCCTTTCTTGAACAAGGGGACAACATGAAAAGCTGTACACAGCATTGCATGCATCAGTACAAACTTCCAAAGGAACCAGTTCATCGAAAACTAGAGAGGAAACGTATTTTTCAAAAAAGGAGACAGAAGAGGGATTATGACAAATTCAGAAGAAGGCTCCAACCATTGCAAAAAGATGAAATAGTCAGGCTGAAAGATCTGCTGATGGGAACGGATGGTTGAAGTATGCTAAGGTACTGCAACAGGCAGATCCTCATTCGTATATAATCATCACTGATGATGAAACAGTCTTGTGGAGAAACAGGAGAGCTTTGCTGAAGGTTCAGTAACCTTTAGTTTTCAAACCACAAGAACACATTGTAAGCAATACAAAGACAGTTGAAAAAGAAACATGTCAGCATGCAGAGCCCAAACATGCACAAATTCAAGTAGAGCATCAAGAAACATCTGGAACAGCAAATGAAAATGAAGCATAGTCACAAGTTCCAGCTATGTTCAGAAGGTCAACACGGCAAAGAAGAAAACCTGAGAGATTGAATTTGTGATGGACTGTAAATAGTTAAAAGTTCTAAAAAATTATGCATATATTGTATTGTAAAACAAAGTCATGTATGTAAACAGTTACATTTCCAAAGGAAAGGGGATGTGATGAAATGCATAAGCAATCATGTATATAGTGATGTAAATGACCTCCAACCAGCAGGTGGCAGTGTAAATCCACCACATGACTGTGCCTCGAGGAGTCTGGAGCTAGTTATGTTAGTGGATAGTCATACTTGCAGTAGCTCTAGGATAATTTATCATAATTGGTAGCTTGTAATATATTTCTCATAGTTATTTGAACCATGTATTTATTTTATAATAAAACACTTTAACTAGTCAAGAACTAGACATTCCTTTGTGCATCATTGCTACTGACCAAGCACCAGAACATAATATTCTGCGCACCCTCCAGTGCCAGTACAGTCTTTCTCAAGTAAGGAGACCAACACTATACACAGTACTCCAGGTATGGCCTCACCAGCATCATATAGAGCTGCAACATAACCTCCTTGCTTTTAAACTCCATCCCTCCAGGAATGAAGGACAAAATTCCATTTGCCTTCTTAATTGCTTGCTGCACCTGCAAACCAACTTTTATGATTTATGCACAAGGGCACCCAGGTCCCTCTGCACAGCAGCATGCTACAATTTTTTACTATTTAAATAATTGTCCATTTTGCTGTTAATCCTACCAAAATGTATGATCTCTCATTTACCATCATTGAACTCCATCTGCCAGACCATTGTCCACTCACTTAAACTATCTGTATCCTTCTGCAGACTTTCAGTGTCCTCTGTACACTTTGTTCTACCATTCATCTTAGTATCATCTGCGAACTTTGACACATTACACTTGGTCCCCAGCTCCAAATCATTTATGTAAATTGTGAACAATTGCAGACCCAACACTGATCCCTGAGGCACCCCACTAGCTACTGATCGCCAACCAGAAAAACACCCATTTATCCCCACTCTTTTCTTTCTGTTAGTTAACCAATCCTCTATCAATGCTAATATATTACCCGTAACGTCAAGCACCTTTACCTTATGCAGCTGCCTTTTGTTTGACACCTTGTCAAATGCTTTCTGGAAATCCAGATACACCACATCCACCGCTTCCCCATTGTCCATTGTGCTCGTAATGTCCTCAAAGAATTCCACTAAATTAGTCAAACATGACCTGCCTTTCATGAACCCATGCTGCGTCTGCCCAATGGGACAATTTCTATCCAGATGTCTCGCAATTTCTTCCTTAATGATAAATTCAAGCATTTTCCCCACTACAGAAGTTAAGCTAACCGGCCTGTAGTTACCCCCCCTTTTGTCTACCCCCTTTTTTAAACAGTGGCATCACATTTGTTGTTTTCCAATCTGCCAGAACCGCCCCAGAGTCCAACGAATTTTGGTAAATTACCATGAGTGCATTTGCTATTTCCCCCGCCAACTCTTTTAGGACCCTGGGATGCATTCCATCAGGGCCAGGAGACTTGTCTACCATTAACCACATGAGCCTGCCCAACACTACTTTCTTAGTGATGATGATCGTTTGTAGATCCTTACCTGCCATAGCCTCCTTGCTTACAATTATTGGCATATTATTTGTGTCTTCCACTGTGAAGACAGACATAAAATACCTGTTCAATGCATCAGCCGTTTCTCATCATTGAATTCCCCTTCTCATCCTAAAAGACCAATGTTAACCTTAGCTACTCTTTTTCATTTTATATATTTGTAGAAGCCATTGCTATCTGTTTTTATATTCTGAACTAGTTTACTCTAATAATCTATCTTACTTTGGTTTCAAACTTTTTTGTGGCTTTCTGTTGACCTTTAAAGATTTCACAATCCCCTAGTTTCCCACTAATCTTTGCCACTTTGTATGCATTTTCTTTGAATTTGATACCCTCCTTTATTTCTTTAGATATCCATGGCCGATTATCCCTTTTCCTATTGTTCCTCAATTCTCTCACCACAAAATCTTTGCTCCCAATCTTGCCTCGTTAACTCCTCCCTCATCCCATTGTAACCTCCTTTGTTTAAGCATAAGAGACTGGTACTGGATTTTACCTTCTCATTCTCCATCTGTATTTTAAATTCAATCATACTATGATCGCTCTTTCCGAGAGGATCCCTAACTACGAGATCATTAATTATTCCTGTCTCGTTACACAGGATCAGATCTAGGATAGCTTTCTCCCTCATTGGTTTCATTAAATACTGTTCGAGGAAATTAACGCGGATACATTCAATGAACTCCTCCTCATGGCTGCCCTGACCGACCTGGTTTGACCAATCGACATTTAGATTAAAATTCCCCATCACAATTGCCGTACCATTTTTACACATATCAGTTATTTTTTTGTTTATTGCCCTCCCAACTGTTTGTTATTATTCTGTGGCCTATGGACTACGCCTATCAGTAACCTTTTCTCCTTACTATTTCTCATTTTCACCCAAATAGATTCAACCTTTTTCTCCATTGAACCTATATCATCTCTCACTACTGCCCTGATGTCATCCTTAAATATCAGAGCTACACCACCTCCCTTACCTTCCTGTCTGTCCTTCAGAATAGCCTGATACCCCTGGATATTTAACACCCAGTCGTGACCACCCTGAAACCATGTCTTTGTAATGGCCACTAAATCACACTCATTTGTGATGATTTGCGCCGCAACTCATTTATCTTGTTTTGAATGCTACGAGCATTCAGGTAAAGTGCCTTTATGTTAGTTTTAATACCTTCTTTTTGAATCCTAACACTTCCATTCGTAACATCTCCTTAGTTCTTCTTCCCTTTATCTTTTTTCATAACTTTCAACATAGTTGAACCCACCTCCTATGTGCTAACCTGCTGCTTTGCCACCCTTTAACCATTTTACTTCCCGTGGTGTTACCCTTCCCTTCCCCTCCACTTGCTATTTTAAAGTCCTTGAGACTACCCTATTTATCCTTTTTGCCATGTCATGCCTACCCATGGGAATCCACGTGGGAGGATTGAAGTGCTCACTTAACTACAATGGTCACTTCCCTATTAGCAATAGCCTTCAACCATGCAGCCAGAGGCCTCCAGCGGGAGTTATGGGTCATCAGTGGGACAGATAGTCAGGGACTGGGATTATCCCCATAATGGGCACACATGATTTAGGTGGTGGCCCGACGGACCTGCAGGTGCTGAGACACCCACCCAGCCCAGGGGTAACCCACCCCCACCCCCCCACCAATGGTGCCCCTCTGACCAGGCAGCCCCCTGTGAGAGCTACCCGTCCACACCACACCCGGGCTCTTTGGCCGAGACCAAAGATTGCTACTCACCTCCTTGAGTCCCCGCAAATTCCATCAGCTTCATGATTTTAAAAAGGTGTACTAATCGGCGCCCATGTGACGACTTGCTGGGAAGGCAGTTAGATCATGGGAGGTCATTAGATTGGGGATTGCAGGGCCTCACGGCGCCAGGAACACAGGTTTGATCATGGCCCCAGGTCACTATCCATGTGGAGTTTGCACAGTCTCCCCATGTTGCATGGGTCTCATTCCTACAATCCAAAGATGGATTGGCCACATTAAATGGTCCCTTAATTGAAAAAAAAGAATTGGGTACTCACGTGGTGATTATTGGCTTCTCGCCACACCATGATTTTGCCAGCGTGTGCAGGCCCGTTTGATCTCAAACCGGTTAGTGCCCGGCACGGTTCTCGAATTTGGCCTCTCCCACAATCTAACAGCTGCATCGTGCAATCGCTCAAACACATCGCGGCCGTAAAATGGCTCCTCCCTCTGTACATATTTACAAATGAAAGGGTTTTGTGGAAGAATTTATATTAATTAAAGTTTTAATGCCACTTGATTAACTTTCGATACTGGTAATATTTTAAAATGGAGAACAGCACAAGCACATTTTCTAATTGTTTAATTTGACTCCTAATTAATTTGGCTGATTTTCTATGTATTCTAATTAAGGTTAATTGGGAACAATGTAAACATTACAATGGTTTACAGTTAACTGTAACCACTCACCTTTGAAGACCAAACAATGCAATTCAGGCCCTAAATTCAAATGGCAATTGTTATGGGCCAGGGTTTAGAGAACCCCAAAGTGTATCATGGAGTTCACCTGACCCACAACTTTTAATAAATTGTGGTTATGGGGAGCACATGGGCCTACGTTACTTGTGGTGCAATAGAGGGCTAAAGTACTTTTAAATTAAAACAATGTTTATTTATGAAATCAGTTAACACTTTATAAACCTACAGTAAACATCTTAACAACTATCAACACCAATCATCCCCACAGATACAATATTCTATAAGTAACCTTTAATCTTTCCTTGCAACATCCACAAGGCAAATACCCTCTTCAACACAGACATCAGGTTTAAATTCTTTACTGAGAGAAGTTATCACTTTTAAATTATCCAAATGAACACTCTTGAACTTGTAAAGATATCCATGCACATCTGCTGGCTTTCGCTGCAGCTCTTCACTCTCAAAATGAAACTAAAACTCACAGACACACACCAGCTTTTGTTCAAAGCGAAAGTAAAAGATAGACAGACAGCCCAGCTCCACCCACACTCTGACATCACTGAAGTTATTTGACAAACACCCATTTCTTAAAGGTACACCCACTACAACTATTTGATAAACACCATTTCTTAAAGGTACTCTCACATGACACAATTTACTGGAAGTAAAATATCAGCCAGTGGATTTCTTAACTAGCATTTAACAATTCCTTCCTCAACCCAAAAGCATTTAATTAACTAACTAAACTTTTAGCTGCTGTGATATATGAACAGATGGCATTTTTTATTAAACCCCTCCTCATTCCTTTTTAAACTAAATTTAAGCTTCTCTCGGCTAAGAAACTCCATTAAATCTCCCAGCCATATTGAGGCACAGGGTGGAGAAACTAATCTCCAACCCAATAGAAACTGCCTCCTCGACACCAGTGAGGCAAAGGCTAAGACATCTGCCCCTGCCCTGTCTGGGGTTCCGGCAAGTCTGACACACTGAACATGGCTCCCAGGGGACTGAGTTCTAGGCTCAACTGTAACGCTACCGACATGGTGCTAAAGAAGGTGTTCCAGAATGTCTTCAGTTTCAAGCACGACCAAAACATGTGTACACGATTGGCCAGCCCTCTCCCGCAACTGTCACAAATGTCCTCAACCCCTTCAAACATGTGACCTTGTCAAATGTGTTATGTAATTCAATTGAATTAGTACCTACTTCGCGCAGGCGGTCGAGGCATTTATCTTCCATAAAAATTTGCACCAAAGCCTTTCTTCCAATGTCTCCCCAATCCCTCCTCCCATTTGGTCTTCACCCTATCCAGCGATTCTGACTCTGCTTCCATAATATATAAGGCCTCCCTCCTTGGAAGCTCATATTTCACCCTGAATTCTTCAAATGTTGCAACCTTCAAGAAACAAGTATTTCGACATGATCACACCTTTTTCCACCCAATCTTGAAACCCAGCATTTATTACTGCAAGTTTAAATAGATGGTTTTCATGGACTGGCATTAGTTTCGAACCTGTCCCTAATTGAAAATGTTTGCGAAACTGCTTCCATATATTCAGTGTTGACAGTACAACGGGGCTCTTTGAGTATTTTCTTGGGGTCAATGGTAGTGGTGCTGTAGCCAGTGCCCACAGCCCTGGCCCTTTACATGCCCCTTCCTCCATCTGCACCCACACCATATCTGGTTCCCTACCCCAACATCGAACCTTGTCAGTGTTCCCCACCCAGTAATAGTGCCTGAGATTGGGCAAGACTAGGCGACCCAATTGTCGCTCCCTCTCAAGTAACGATTTATTAATCTGAGGGACCTCACCAGCCCAGATAAATGAAGAGATCATCACCCATGAAAAAAACTTTAGATGAAAAGGCAAGACACTGAAATAAAAATAAAAGCCAGGCCAGAACATTCATTTGTACCACTTGCACTTGGCCCACAAGCGATAGGGGCAGACTATCCCACATTTGTAAGTCTTCATTAACCCTTGCTGTTCGGCTTGTAAAATTTAATTGATAGATCTGAGCCCATTCTCAAGCTACTTGTATCCCAAGTATCTAAAGTGGCTAGTTACTGATTGAAATGGCAAGTCATCCATGTTCTGTCGTTCCCTTGGTGTTGAGGTTGAAACGCACTCACTTTTTCCAAAATGTAACTTATAGCCTTTATTGCATCTTCAAACATCATTACCAGTAGTGCAGCCAGCTTATCCATAAATTCCTTATAGAATTCCACCGGGAAGCCATCCGGTCCTGCTGCCTTCCCCATCTGGCGAACCAATCACTAAGAGTAGTCATCATTTCCTCCAGCAGATATCAATCTAAGGAATGAGTATTGCAATGGGCGAAGCTGAAACATGAGGGAAGATGGGAAAACAAGGCCATTTGCATCTATCAAGATGTGATAACTAAGCTAGCAAAAAAAATATGGGGCTGGATTTTCCAATTCAGCAGCTAAGTGCCAGTGCCAGTCAAGCATGTGCGGTCTACTACGACCAAAACGTTGGCGTGAAATCCTGACCGATTCCGGGACCGAGGAGCTAACACCGGTGCCGAGTGAAACCCCTGCCTCCCGTGCCGAAAACGGATGCGCACAGCTGACAACCTGCAGAGGTCGTGCCGTACAACATGGCGACGGCCGTGCATGGACCCAACCCGCCATCCGCGACCCCCACAGCCTTCCCCTTGGCCACCCCCCACCAGTCTCCCCAGCCTTCACAGAAGGCCCCACGGCTAGCAGCACGGAAATCGGCCGACTGTGGAGGCGCTGGACACAGTCCGCAGCTACCATGGCAGGTTCACAATTTGTGTGACCACATGTGGTCTGTGCTGTCGGGAACTCGGCCCATCGGGGGCGGTGCACTGTGGGTGGGCTGGCCGGTGACGTGGCAACGGCGTTGCAACGGAGCGCGGCGCACGTCTCAATGATGCCATTTCCGAGGCTGACCGGTGTCAAACAGACGCTGGCCCCAATTTCGGCATTGGAGCCAATTCTCCACCCCATTGCCAAACACGATTTCGGCGTCGGGCAAAAGAGAACCCCGCCTATGGTTTTCAACAAGCCAAAGCTGCAGTCTATAAGAAGGGCATACGATTCGGAATGGTCTATCCGGCGAGTTTACGAGTGACATACAACTCCAAGGATCTTTTTGTAGAGATGGAAGAGGGCATTCATCAGGGTAGAAGGCCTGGGACCAGATTAATTTTGAATTGGGGCTTTGATATTATTGTTAGGTTGGATTGGTTTGATACGGTGTCCTGTTATAATTACTTCCATTTTATACGATTTGATGTTTATTGTCAACATATTTGGCTATTTATACTATAAGAGGATTGTATATAAATGTATAGGAAAGAATTGGGGGTAAAAAATTTGTATGTTTAAGAGGGAAAAAAAGAAAAAACATAATATTTGGGGGAAAAATAGATAAATAAAACATATTCTGAAAAAGGAGTGTTGCACGTTTTACTTGAGTGTTACGTGTTTTATTGGAGTGTATTAACACGCCTCCGTTTAAAGGCCGTGTGCTTAACACTACTACGGCTCTGTGTATGTAATTCTGCTCAGGAGTCGCCAGGTGCCGTATTTAGACACCTCATAAGTACATCAAGGTCAGGTTCAAAGTAATAAATCTGTACACCGATTAGTAAGTTCAAACGATTGATATTTATTATAACAAATATAATAAATACACATGCATACGCTAAAGAGACTAAGTTACTTCTAAACTAAACAACTAAAATACTTATCTAAACAGGAACAGGCAAGGTCAGGGAGCGAGGCCTTCGTCCCGTTCTTGGTCTGCAACTCTCAGAGTGTTAAAGGTCGTCAGGGTCTAGCAAGTCTGGCTCACGTAGCGATCGTTGTGGTGAAACTTACAGTTCGATGGCTGGTGGCTCAACGGCTGGTGATGGAACTGGAGTCAGGATGCGATGTATCAGCAAAGCGATGAAGACAGCAGAGAGCCGGAGCCAAAACAACAGCGAGCCGGAGCCAAACAACAGACCGGACCATGTGCGGGGTCTACTTTTATAGGTCCCCCAAAGTCCGTGCCTCTTCGGGGCGGTTCTCTACCTGCCGTGTATCGATTGGGCCTTCTCCCAATCGATATTTTCCAAACCCCCCAATCTGAGGGTCGCTTCTCGATGGGTGGGGCGGTCTCTATGGTTCTTTGTGATGGATACTATGGTGCCGTTTCGTCTGGGCGTCTACTCAAAAGTATCCATTCACACCTAAATGTTTCTATTGTGTGGGCCTGGATCCGGATCACCTCATTACTATGTAAATCGTTGTTGCCATTTACACCTTTGGCTGAGATTCTGCACCTGGCCACAAACTGGTTTCTGTACGTGCAGAATGCTAATTAGCCTTCTGCAAACTGCTTGTCCTTGCTAAGACTGTTTTCTCCTTGCAGCCTCAGCAGTTCTCCATTTTGTAGCCCAGTGTCCATCTTAGGTGGCTACAGGAGGAAGTAGTGGAGAAGGGCAATGTGAAGTCCCTTATATTTGAGACATTAATGTAGAGGGTTTTAATGGTCGCCACCTCGCTAGTAAGCTGCGGCTGGCTAGTGAACAGAAGTATGGTGGGAAGTGGTTGCTGCAGGTCGAACCTGCTAAAACAGTATTCGGCCGACCTAGGAGTTGTGAATGAATGGGAATAATGGTAAAGATAAAGAAAATAGTTTCAAGAGTAAATATCACCCGGCGGGTGAGGCCAAAGGTTATAAAAATGAAGTGAGGAATTGGAAATACTGGCAGAGGGACACACATATCCCTCGAAAGGGCGATGGTCGAGCGGGTAGAAAGAGGCGAGAAACCTTCAGACCGGTTTCTGATTTGGAGCACAAGGGAACTGAGAGGTCCGGTGAAAAGGGCAAGAGTCCTCTCACATCTGAACAGTTTGATAGCCGCCGTGGTGCTGCAGGAGTCTCGTTTGAGGGTAAAAGATAGGTTATGACTCCAGACGAGTTGGGTGAGTCAGATGTTCCACTCAGGTTTTAATAGCAGGGCCCAAGGGGTGGCAAAATTGGAGAGCAAAAGGGTTAAATTTCAGATGGAACAAGTAATAATACATCAAGGGGGCAGGTTCATCATTGTCAAAGGTATATTGGAGGGAAGATCAGTGGTATTGGTTAGTGTATACGCCTGAATTGGGACAATGTAGAATTAATAAAAAGGCTGGTGGGAGCCATTCCAAGTCTAGATACACATCAGTTGGTTTTAGGTAGGGATTTAAGCACTACTGACCCTTAAGTTAGATTGTTTGAATCCACGCACACTTACTCCTTCAGGTGGGGCGAAGGTGTTGGCAACATTTATGAAAGGGATGGGGGTGCGAAGACCCATGGCAGTCCACCGGAAGGGAAGAGAATACTCCTTCTCTCTAATGCACAATGTATACTCAAGGATTGATCAGCCAGTTGATTTGGTTAACATTTGCATCACACCAGAAATGTTAACCTATTTTTCTCTTTCAGTGTTGGGTTTCTATTTCTCGTTTCTAAAATTCACCGTTTTCTTTTAGTAATTTATTGATGTCATTTCAAAATATATTTCATTACCACAAGACTTGCAGTGGCTCTGATTTCAGCTGTGAAGTCCTAGTCTTGTTTTATGGGAGTTTTCAATACATAATAAACAACTTTGACATTTACCATCACAAATGAATCCATGTGTAACAAATGTTACTATCATATATTACCAGAGGGAATATAACATCATACAAAAATAAGCTTTAATACAACCCATTTAATGGAAATAATGAAATCCTGTTGTCTTTTGATTCATTGCTGCATTTTTATCACCTGGAAACTTTCAACTCTGCTGAACAAATCAGTCTACTGTATTTATCAAATTATTCATTCTTAGCCCCACACCCACATTCACCTCTTTGTTCTCAGCCGCCTACACAGTTCCATTGAAGTTTAATATAAGTTCAAGGAACAGGACCATAACTTTCAATTAGACACTTTACAGATTTCCAGAATTAACATTAAGTTCAACAACTTTTGGTTATAAACTTTGTGTCCATATTCAGGTCAGCATTTGTTTCTGATGATTCTGTTAATCCCATTTCAATCTCCTCTTGACAAAAGAGGGGGTTTCTTTGTTCCATTATCATCTCTTTTTGCCTTGCCCCATTATCCTTATTTTGCTGTTTAATCTCTCCTGTCTTCCCCCCTATTGCAGAACTTCCATTTTGTTCTTTCCCCCGGCACTCCGCTTACTCTGACTCTACTTGGTTAAAATGTCTTGCAACACTATCTTTTTCCAGTTCTTATTGACCTGAAGCATCAATTCTGTTTCTTTCTCCACATAAGGGGCAGCAGGGTAGCATGGTGGTTAGCATAAATGCTTCACAGCTCCAGGGTCCCAGGTTCAATTCCCAGCTGGGTCACTGTCTGTGTGGAGTCTGCACGTCCTCCCCCTGTGTGCGTGGGTTTCCTCCGGGTGCTCCGGTTTCCTCCCACAGTCCAAAGATGTGCGGGTTAGGTGGATTGGCCATGATAAATTGCCCGTAGTGTCCTAATAAAAAAGTAAGGTTAAGGGGGGGGGGGGGGGGGGGTGTTGGGTTACGGGTATAGGGTGGATACATGGGTTTGAGTAGGGTGATCATGGCTTGGCCAACATTGAGGGCCAAAGGGCCTGTTCTGTGCTGTACTGTTCTATGTCTATGTCTAGATGCTGCCAGACCTGCTGCGTATTTGCAGCATTTTATGTTTATATTTCAGATTAACCGTACTAATCAATTCATTTCAGATTTTCAGCATTCATACTATTTTGCTATTCTGTTTATCAAAATGTTTCAGATACAGAAATGTTCCAGTTAGAAAATGCCATTTAAATGTCAACATAAATGGCTTTATAAATATTTAGTAGTTTGCACAATTCAGGTAGAACATTGATCTTTTATGAAGAAGGAGCTATTAGCACTGCAAATTGGCCGGGGATAAACAAGATTCCAATCTCACCAACGCCTCTCAGATTTACCAGGTTTACAAACAGATCTTTGCCGATGCATAGAAATGTTAAAATACTTAGCCTAGCCTTGTCCTTGTATTCCAGCAGAAAAGAGCAGATAAAGATCAAGAGTAGAAGATGTGGCTGGTGTTTCATCTCCTTAATCCAGGTATTACAGAAACTAACTTTGATATTCCCACAACTAACTCACCTGAGATCAGGAATCAAGCCTTGCATATACCTAATTGATCTGGCTCAGATTCACATCAGGCAATACATTTAACAGCTAAAAATGAGTGCATGTTTCCACTATGGATTACAGAGACATCACAAGCAGAAATTGACAGCCTCGGCCAACCAGACCATGTTGCTGTTAATCCTTCACCTAAACAATAGCCCTAATGTGTTGTGTTCCATTACTCCTTTATCTTGGTGGGCAGCACGGTAGCATTGTGAATAGCACAACAGCTTCACAGCTCCAGGGTCCCAGGTTCGATTCCGGCTTGGGTCCCTGTCTGTGCGGAGTCTGCACATCCTCCCCGTGTGTGCGTGGGTTTCCTCCGGGTGCTCCGGTTTCCTCCCACAGTCCAAAGATGCGCAGGCTAGGTGGATTGGCCATGATAAATTGCCCTTAGTATCCAAAATTGCCCTTAGTGTTGGGTGGAGTTGCTGGGTTATGGGGATAGGGTGGAAGTGTTGACCTTGGGTAGGGTGCTCTTTCCAAGAGCCGGTGCGGACTCGATGGGCCGAATGGCTTCCTTCTGCACTGTATATTCTATGATCTATGATCTTGCTTCAGCCAACTAATTAACTATGGTGGTATGATTAGCATAGCTGCCTGCCATTGGTGCAGAACACCGGCTTACCATTGGTCCTGGTCGGTCATGTGCCTCTCAACCGATTGGTTGAGACCAGTCATGTGATGGCTCCCCATTGGTCGAGAGGCTGAGTTAACCCCGCCTCCAGGGCGGGGTATAAATACCCAGTACTCCCGGCGGTCGTCCATTTACTGTAATCGACCGCAGGTGCAGAAGCCATACTTTTGTACGGCAACTCGTCTCGCGTTCAATTGATGGTACATCATTAACCTATTCTTAAAAATTGACATTGCCTGGCCTCTGTTTCAATCACAGGATTTCAGATTTCATTCCCCAGCCTCACAGATCAGTAAGCATTCCATCCTTAATTTGAATCTGCATGTACATTTAAAGCAGATTAAATATATTTTTTAATTAATTTAGAGTACCCAATTCTTTTTTTTCCAATTAACGGGTAATTTAGCGTGGTCAATTCACTTACCCTACACATCTTTGGGTTGTGGGGGTGAGACCCACGCAGACACGGAGATAATGTGCAAACTCCATACGAACAGTGACCCGGAGCCTGGGTTGAACCCATGCCCTTAGAATCGTGAGACAGCAGTGCTAACCACTGAAGCAGATTAAATATAATTTGATAAGTATTTACGGCTTTCTCAGATGCAATAACCTAAATTAAGTGAATATATTAAAGTACAATAATGGATAAAATATTCTCGTAGAAAAGCAAAAGATTTTCTAAAGACAAAGTTACTAAATTGTTACTTATAAGAACAAACAAAAGCGTCCGCAATAGTGTAACAGCAAAATCCTGTAGATGTTGGAAATCTGAAATAAAATTAAAAAACACCAGAAAAGATCATTAGATTTGGCAGCATCTGTGGAGAGGGAAACAGAGTGAATCAGGTGGATTTAGCTGCTAAATCTTGCAAGAGGCCAAAAACAGGATTTGTGCCAGTGTGATTTCCGAATGCATCTTCCCAGGGCCTCCCCGGTGATGAAATCAGGTTCATGACCAGGGACAGCATGAACCTGATTTGCGTGAATTTGAATGCATTATAATATAGTTTGCATACTTCATGTACTCAGGAGCCATGCTGAGATGAAATAAAATAAAATTCTAGAAATCTCTCACAGACTTCACTATATAAAAACTCTAAATGACACAAGCCCATTCCATATATTTAAATCCCGTCAATCATTTAGTTTATTACAAAAACAAGCATTTCCATTTATTTATTATTTATTATTTTATTTTTATTAACTAAATGGGTTTACAACAATAACTCTGTTCCATTTGATGTGTCAAATAGCTACTGACCAAAACCCATTATTGATTTATGAAGGTTCAGAGGTTATAAGAATATGCCAAGCCATAGTGTACAAAGGTGCAAACATTCCTCTTTTCGTAAAAAAAATGCATGCACTATCATTTCACGTTACTCCACATGCATGGCCCATTAAGAAAATTATCACATGTGAACAAAAACTGTTTGTTCTCATTTGTCTGTTCCAATCTCATCTCACCCTGCACACATTGCACACAATCTTTGACATGTTCAGGTCTTTTTATGTTACATGTGTTAATTGCCTGTTCACCTGGTGTCCGCTGGTTTCTGGGGTGTTGTTGGCTCGCTGGGACATGTTGCTGCTATGGTAATTGTTGCTGCTGATATATTGCATTGGTCAGGAATGGTTAACCTCTGGGACTGATGGTTATTCTATTCCTTGTGCATTTGGTGAAATCATATCTGCTTCATCAGCTGTCTGCTGTGAAGGTGCAGCTTCTTCGGGTCGCAGGTAGATGTCTGTAGTTGCAACCGATCTGGTCATTCACTTTCACTGTGTATGATTGCAGTACATAGGTCTCTGCCAAGTGTGTTGAATGTTGAATCTCAGATCGCCTCTCCAACTTGCAGCTCCACCAACGATTTGTCTTTCGGTCATTTCATTTTGATCTTGCCACTTCTGTTAATACTTCTGGCTTGAGGAGATTTCTTAGCTATTGAAGAGAACCCGGGTGTGGTGTGACATTATTTTCTGGACTGGAATACATTTTGAGCCTTCAGTAAGTGTGTTTTTCTACTCTAAAATTGCCTAGCACACATCTGTGCTGGATTTAGTAAATTTGTTGATGAGCGCTTTGGCAATTTTCACCATTGCCTCAATCTTTCTATTTGGCTGGGTGAGCCGTAGAGTGCTGAAATTCCCAAACATTCTTCAAGTCTCTCAATTCAACACTCATGAAGTGAGGGCCAATATCACTCATCACAATGTCAGGAATGTTTGGACAATTGAAGGTACTCTACAATCTCACTGGTAGTCATTGGTGTCAGCTGGTCTAACTCCCAGTAGTCTGAATGAAAAACAACTATGGTGAAATAATCAGTTCCAGTGAGAATGAAGAGGTCCAAGCTTCATCCATAATCTGTTTATGATATCATGAGTCATGAGCAGCTCTTTAGCGTGCTTAGTTTGATGTTCATTACAAGCACTGCACTGACTGATGTGACCCTTAATCTCATTGCTCATGTTTGGCAAGTATAGCACTTCTCTTAAAATAAAAACATAAAATGCTGGCAAAACTCAGTAGATCTGGCTTCATCTGTACAACGAGAAAAAGGATTAACATTTTGAGTCTAACATTCTTCTTCATCAGAACTGGAGAGAGGTTGAAATGTTTTTGCTGTTGAAAAAGTTCAGAGTGAAAGGTGGAGAAAAATATAAAGGTCAGCAATAGGTTGGAGGTCAGGAGAGATTAAATGATGAAAATGTCTGGGAACACAAGACAAGGGGAGTGGTACTGATAGTATTAAAGCAAGTATTAAAGTTAATAGTGGAACAAAGGTCAGAATTATCTGAAAGCAAAAAGTAGAAGAGCAAGTTGTGAAGAGAACATAAAAAATCTGCAAAGGGATTTAGGTAGGTTAAGTGAGAAGTCTGCAAAGGGATTTAAAAAGCAGATGGAGATTAATTTAGAAAAATGTGAAGTTGTCCACTTTAACAGAAAGAATACAAAAGCAATATGATATTTACATGCAGAGAGATCGTAGAGCTCTGCAGTACTGGGGGATCTGGGTGTCCAGTTATATGAATCAAAAAAAGTTAGTGGGCAGTGTCATGTCCGTAAGGCGTGGAAGAGAGTCAAAATTGCGTAAATCAAACCTTACTTTTTCCTTATTTAAAAATCGACTTTGCTGGACCATAAACATTGCTGTTACAGGTCACATGATTTTCAAGTTGCTTATGGTTCTGGAAACTTCCAACAGTAATTATAAGACAAAGCTCAACACCCATTCTTGTAGAATCTCACCCCTGTCATTGTGTGGGGTCCATTACACTCAATGAAACAAGGAGCGGGAAAAGGTCTGTCTCCCCAGCCTAGATTTATAACAGAATTCTCCAAATTCCCAGCTAAGTGTAGATGCCGGTGTAAACACCGGAGTGTTTTACACTGGCGTCAACCGGCCTCCTGGCCCAGCGATTCTGTGGCCCACAGGGGGCCAGCAGAGTGTGGTGGCCGTTTCCGCACAGGCGCCGTGCAACATGGCGTAGTGACATAGCGGGCCCTTGCGGAAGAAGAAAGCCCCCCCCCCCTAAATTGCACGCGCCCGCCAATCAGTAGCCCCTGATCATGGGCCTGGCCGTCGTGGAGGCCCTCCCCAGAGTCTGATCGCCCTGCCCCCCCCTGACCAGGATGGCACAAACACTTCTTCTTATGGACAGATGGTGAGAAAAATAAAGTTCAGTTTGCCTCTCTCCTGTCCGTAACGCAGGTGATTTGGAAAACAAGCAGAATGTTGTTGATATTGCAAAGGGATTTGAATACAAAAATAAGGGGCTGGATTCTCCGCCGCCTCGCGCTGAAATCGCATTTGGCGCGGAGTCGGAGTATCCGTTTTGGCACACAAAATTGGTAGCGGCGCCAGTTCTTCAATTCTCCGTCCCCAAAAATCGGCTTACTCGTGGAGTATGCCGCGCTGAGTATCCACCGCCTCAGGCCATTGCCTGAGGCTTGCCCCGTGATGCTCCCTCCCCAACCGGCCGAATTCCCGATGGCGTGGACCTCTTATGGTCCCACCGTCCGGGATCCTTGCAAGGAAGCTGTGGACTCAGTCCGGGGCCTCCACAGTCAGGGGAGGGCCGATTGGCAGGCAAGGGGGGCTACATTCAGGGCTGGGAGAAATGTGTGCGAGTAGTCCGGTGCCATGAGCGGCCGATGTGTGGCACTATTTTGCTGGTCCAGATCCAGATCGCCATGGAACGCGGCGTGGCCACTGGAGGCCGCCGCCATGCCTATGCGCGGCCTCTGACCCAGAAGTGTGGGGGGGCCATATCTGCAGCTATGACGGCTGTTTGCTAGCTCCCAACAAAACATGAGGACATAGTCCAAAAACAGAGAATGCAGCCCCATGTTCCACACAGTATGTCAAATGGCTACTTCCCAAATGCCTTTATTCACATATGAAGACATGAGAGGTCACATGAATATGTCAAGCACAGTTTTAAGGAGTGTTTGATGAAGGACAAAAGTGAAATCAAGAGTTAAAGAGGGTTAGAAAGGGAATTCCAGGACTTAGGGTGAGGAATGCAGATCTCTCACAAGGCTGTAGATCTGAATGAGATTGCAGAGATGGGGAGGGGTGAAGTCAGCAAAACATTTCAAAGCAAGTATGAAAATTTTAAAGTAGTAGTGTAGATTCAGGAGCCAGTGTGGGTCAATGAGCACTAGGTCAATTGGTGAGTAGCATTTGATGCAAGTTGGGCCAGGCAGCAGCGTTTTGGATGACCTAATGCGTACAGAGGGTGAAATGCAGAATTACTGCAATAGAATAGTTAAGTCTTGAGGTAACTGTGGTGATCCACCACTGTATATATATGTGTATGCCTGTATTAGGGAATGTACAGCAGTACCTGCTATTACAGGTTTGCTGGTGGGCCCCTGCCGGTTTGTTCCGCCCACAGGGAGCAGTATAAATATTCATGAGTTCTCCTGAGCTGCCATTCTACAGCTGCAGTCAAAGGAATAACATCTCATGGTAATAACGCCTCTTGTACCGATTTGAGTCTTTGTGTGCAATTGTTAGCGCATCAGTAACAAAGACATGGAGGATAGTGTTGGAGGATGATAGTGTGATCAACTGTGTCAAAGGCTGCAGATATGGAAGGACAAGGAAGGATAGTTTGCCTTTGCCATGGTCAAAGAGGATGTCATTTTAGGTATAGTATGCCTTTAAGGAATAAGAGCATGAAATCACTAGAAGGGAAATGTGTCATGCGATTCAGTCTTAGTTTCACTTTTGCTTTATGCAGAGCACACAAACAACTCTGATCCTTTCAAGCTTTATACCTATGTATAACTGTTCTCATGTGCCTAGTCTTAATAAATGAATCCGCAATGTGTTTATCCAACCTGTTTTGAGTGATTGGTGTCTTGTGTTTTGTACAGTAAATAAGCTCAAAGTATTGTATCATTATAATAACACAACATGCTGATCAGCAATGGTCAGACAGGTAGCAGCAAGATGAAGTACAAATATGGCATGGTGAACAGCCTTTGATAATGCTACACGGCACGAAAAACTCTTTTAGACAGGCTGCAATGAAGTTGCAGCATTCGAAAGTGTTAAAAAAGCAGTGCAGTGATTGCAAAGAAAGTCTTTGGAGACACAGTGCCAAGCTAGTGTTCAAATGAAGAGCTGATAACCTGACAGATCCCTCATGGTGAGATTGCAGCACATAGACTGTCAGTTCCGTGAACAGGATAACAGGTCAAGAGGATCAGCACCAGGTTAGCTCACTTGGGAAAAGCTAGTGACCAGGACGTGGACCAGGTCAATAGTGAGCAAGAGAGAGCTAAACAAACAAAAAACAGAGAAATTGGTCAGAAAAGGTGGCAATTATAACAGGCGGCTTTGAGAGTTGCTGGACAATAAATTGAATAACAAGTAAAGATGCCATGACTCCAGGGTGCATGTCCATCACAACTCGCTTTCATGGACTGTTCTTCAGAAAGTTGGGAAGTTGGGAGGAAAGTCAGGTAGTCAGTGGTTTTGTGTAATAGGGTTGTGGGCAGCACGGTAGCATAGTGGTTAGCACAATGGCTTCACAGCTCCAGGATCCCAGGGTGGATTCCCGACTTGGGTCACTGTCTGTGTGGAGTCTGCACGTTCTCCCCGTGTCTGTGTGGGTTTCCTCCGGTTTCTCCAGTTTCCTCCTACAAGTCCAGAAAGATGTGCTTGCTAGGTGAATTGGACATTCTGAATTCTCCCTTTGAGTATCCGAACAGAGGCCGAATGTGGCGACTAGGGGCTTTTCACTGTAACTTCATTGTGGTGTAAATGTAAGCCTACTTGTGACAATAAAGATTATTATTATTATTAAGAGGAGGCGTTGGATCTAAAACCATAAGACCATCAGACATGGGAGCAGAAGTAGGCTAATCGGCCTACTGCTCTGCCATTCAATGAAATCATGACTGATCTGGTGTGTCTAGCCATCTGGGATGGCCACTTACAACTAGGAACACAGAAACTCGCAAAGCCTAGCGGGTAAAATGGACAAAGCAAGACTCAGGCAGGCTTAGAGCCTGAAATGCATATTTGCAAGCAAGGAGTCCAGACGGTATCGAAACTCAGACCAATTAGCATTTTGATGGGCCGATAAGCATTTGATGGCCCATCTTCACCAAAACAAGGACTGGTATTTGAGCGACAGTCCCAGACATTTTGGCGCCACTCCCTGTTCAAGGAAAACATAAACAACGGGGTCAGTGACCGCTTGGGACACGCTCAGCCATCCTGAACCCCGCCCACTTATTGATTAGAAATCGAACAGAGTGATCAGGGATCACCCAATTAGTGGGGTTCAAACTGAAGGACAGCTCAAAAGAGCGCAAAAAACCCCAAGTATAAGAAAAGAGTCCGCCACATGCTCGTCCTCTCTTGGACCTGACACCCCGGCTATGACCATTTCCCAAGTGCAGCACCACCAGAAGCAAGTCCAAATTCAACGCTCGCTACCAGATGGATGAGCCTTGCTGAGCAGCAGTTACGTCTCCAGACTCAATAGATCCAGAATCGGACAGCGGCCAATGTTTCTCTGACCTAAGCCGGGTGCCTGAAGTTAAGTACAGGTTGTCTTAGTTGATAGGTGCAGTTAACTAATAGTGTTTATGTTGCATGACTAATTATGTGTAAATAAAGTACCCTTGACCTTGAACTAACAAACTGGTGTTTGGCTCTTTGATCGATATCCGGTTGAACCTTGTGGTGGTATCACTTGACACCTGGTGACTCCGAGCATTAGAACATAGATATCAAAAGAAAGAAGGGCAAACCCACTTAATGCCATAATTGGAACAGAGCCATTGGAAAAGACAGACTAAAAGAAGCGGCAACATGTGATAATCCTCAACTCCACTATTCCACCTTATCCCCATAACACTTGATTCCCTTACTGATTACAAATCTGTCTACCTTGGCTTTGAACATACTGAACAACCCTGCCTCCATATCTCTCTGCAGTGAAGAATTTCATAGATTCACTACCCTCTGAGAGAACAAATTCCTCCTCAATTCTGCCTTAAATAGGTGACCTCATACTCTGAGATTATGTTCTCTGGTCCTAGACTCTCCACAAGGGGAAACAACCTTTCCGCACCTCTGTCAAGCCTCCTGAGAATCCGATATGTCTCATTCTTCTAAACTCCATTGAGTACAGGTCAAACCTAATAAACTTCTCCTCATGAGAAAATCCCTCAATCTAGTGAACCTTCTATGAACTGTCTCTAATGCCAGTATATCTTACTTTAGATAAGGGGACCAAAACTATCCACAGTCTGATAGGGTCTGATAGACGATGAACTTAGTGAGGGCATGAAGGGAGGTGACAGATAAACTAGAAACGGATAGAACTTCAGGGCTAGAGTAGTCTTAGAGGAAGCTTAGTTTATATGGGATAGGAGAAAGGAGAGAAGTGACAGAAGCAAAGGATCAGATAATCTCTACCTTAGTGACAAAGGAATCCATCTGCACTTTACACTTGTTGAATGTTATGGTGGAGGAGACAAGGGAGAAAATGGCTTGAGTGGTGAAAAGAAGCTGGAGATTATATTCCAGGATGATCCTGGAATAGCGAGCAGTTTTTCTTTTTGCTCAGAGAGCCAGCCAGATAGTACTTTATGTTGTTTCACCACATCTGGCTAAAACAGTTGTCTGCCATATCCATTCAAGTCAAGTCTTTGGACTTAAGGGAGCCAAGGTGAGGGTCGTACCAGGAAGTTTGCCAGAGGGAGAGTGAGTAAATTGTTTTAATAAGGACTAGTGTGACTGATGAAGGTGTGGTTGAGCAGATCGGTAGCTGACGAAATTTCATGGTGAATGGAGGGGCAAAAGCTAGATCATTGGAAATTTAAAAGTGCAGTTCTGAGTGATTTCTAGGGGCAAATACAGATGGAAGTAGAGTTTGGAAGGGGAACTGGAGTGTGGGTCGAAAATAATACAGGGAAGTGATCAGAGCTTTTCTGTGGTTGTTCCAAAAGTAATATCATGAACGTTGTTTTGAGAGTTAAACATACATTTCTGAGATGCCAACTGACCAACAGTTGCCTTCATCCTGTCACAAGTGCAAATAAGTGCTGTGGATACTCTTTGCATAGTGATTTATTAGTGGCCCTCGATTACTGTAATGTTGGCTGCTAATTAACTGAAGTCCTGTGAAATGTCATGCTGAAGCTGTATGGCTTTTCGGATGAAAAATATATGGTTGCTGATCCAGGCACAATTTGAATAAATACAATATTAATTTTTGATTAATAAAGAACAATTGAACCATCTGGATCCCTTCAGATTTGGGGCACCCTCCCCTCCAGGATGTTGGAGCCCCTCCCCTTCCCCCCCCCCCAACTCCGAGATTGCCCCTCTCTGGCCACTGCAGCACTGTGCCTGGACGGGCTGGAGAGCTCTTAGCTAATTTTCCGAGGGCTCTCCAAGTGGGACTACTTTCCAAGGGCAGACAGAAGTTCCACCTACTGCCACTCAACACTCATTTGAGCGTAAAACAGGAGTGGGACTGTCAGAGTTGGTCAGGGCGGATTACATCAGGCCCTGAAGTTTGGAGGAGGTGCAGAGATGGATGACAATGCTGATCTATAGTGCTAAGAGGCCTATGATTAAAATAAGGTTAAGAAAACTAAAAGTCCGCAGTCTTTCAAGAGAGGACTTTAGAAATGCATATAGGATAACAGTTAATGGAAAGGGTTAACCTGGAGGACTACTTCAATTTAAACTGCAAGTACAGGTCAAAGAATAATTTAATCAAAAACAAGTTCAGGAATAATGTCAGAAAGCAATTATTCACATTTCTCCTGCTTGAAAGGAACCTATGATTTAAAAAATGAATGTCATTGGTTTTTTTGACTTGACCGAGAGTACACTGCTTATATTATTTTTTATTAGCAGCTGATTTCATTGGTGATGTTAGATTCTTTCCACGTTGTTCCCTGGTGATGTTGAAGAAGCAGTCAGCAGCAGTATACAGCTGCCTGCAATGTTAATTGATTGCAATGGTCCACTCACTTGGCTTCAAACTTGCTGGCCAGCCTTTGTTGCTTGTTCTTAAATGTGTATTGTGGCTAACAACAAGCCATAAGTCATTTAATGCCTAATCTATTTATTAACACGTATCAAATCAACTCAGATCTAGGGGCTACATCGGGACAGTGGACAAAGCTGTGTCAGAGTCATATGGCACAGGAGGAGGCCAGTCAGCCCATCGAGTCCATGTCAGCTCTAATTGCCCCACTCTATCCTTGTGGTCCTGGAAGATTATTTCCCTCAACTGCCTATCCAATTTTCTTTGGAAATCATTCATTGTCTCCACTTCTACCACCATCATAGTTAGCAAGTTCCAGGTCATAACCATTTACTGTCTTGAAGAACTTTTTTCTCATATCCCCATTTATGTCTTGCCCAAATTAAATCTGTACTCTCCTGTTCTTGTACCATCAACTAATGGGAAAACAGGGGCGGCATTCTTCCCTACCCGGCGTGACGGAGGGTGCCGGAGTAGGGGAGTGGCGCCAACCACTCAGGGGTCGCGCCTCCCCAAAGGTGGGGAATTCTCCCCACCTTTGGGGGCCAGCCCCGCGCCGGAGCGGTTTGCACCAGAAGACTGGCGCAAACACCCGGCGCAAACACCCGGCGCCCCAGCCAGCAGGGCTGGCCGAAAGGCTTTCGCCGGTCGGTGCACGCGCCGGCAGTGACGTCAGCGGCAGCTGGCCGCTGACGTCACTGCCGGCGCATGCGCGATGCGGGGTTCTCTTCCGCTTCCGCCATGGCGGAGGCCGTGGTGCCGCGGTAGAGAAAGAGTGCAGCCAGGGCACTGGCCCACAGTCTGAGCGGGGGGCCCCGATCGCGGGCCAGGCCACCGTGGGGGCACCCCCTGGGGTCCGATCGCCCCCCGCCCCCCCAGGACCCCGGGGGCCTGCTCGCGCCGCTGAGCCCGCCGTTCCAGAGGTGGTTTAAACCTCGGCGGCGGGAGAGGCCTCCCAGCGGCGGGACCTCGGCCCATTCGGGCCGGAAAATCGCCGCAGGGGCCTCTCCGATCGGCGGGGCGAGATTTCTGCCCCCGCCACTTCCCGGGTGGCGGAGTATCTCCGACCCTGCGTGGGCGGGATTTTAGGCGCCCCCAGGCAATTCTCCGACCCTGAAAGCAATTTCACCCCAGATTTCTTTGTCTATCTTATTTAAACCTATCATAATCTTGTATGCCTCTATCAAATTTCCCCTTAATCTCCTTTGCTTCAAATAGAACAACCCCAGTTTCTCCAACCTTATAGTGCAGCTAAAATCCTACATCCCTGGAACCATTATGATAATTCTCCTTTGGGAACTTTCAAGGACCCTCACATCTTTGCCTATGAGCTATTACTTTGTGATGGTCACATCCCAAATTACCGGTACTGCACATCTACACCCATTTTGCACATGTGAACTATAGTACAGGTTAATTTTATGCATCCAGAGGTAGTTTTGCAGTGTTTCTATGCTGACTAGAAGCAGAGCAGAAATTGCCCAGTTCATTTGACATATACTCTGGGAGATTGAATTCCATCTACCCTGGAATTCAGATCTAAGGCCTGAATTTTTGTAGTATGTGGGAAGAGTCGGCAGAGAATGTATCCACACTGACTCCGACAGACCAGTTGCCATTTAACGCTCATTGATTGGTAGCAGGCAGGACTTCCATCCTCATTTGAAAGAATTTCCTGCCTTAAGAATTAAAATGAAATGAAAATCGCTTATTGTCACAAGTAGGCTTCAAATGAAGTTACTGTTGAAAGTCCCTAGTCACCACATTCTGGCGCCACGTTCGGGGAGGCTGGTACGGGAATTGAACCGTGCTGCTGGCCTGCCTTGGTCTGCTTTCAAAGCCAGCGATTTAGCCCTGTGCTAAACCAGCCCCTTTGCTGGCCAGTCAAATTGGCTGACAAGTCTCCAGTCCATACTGGTACAGCTCTACAGTGACTGGAAGAATCATGGCAGGACCAAGTATTGGCACATGGAGGTCAAGTGGGTGGTAGGCGGAGGGGAAGGCAGGTCTCTGTGGGTGGCGGGGGATGTGATGGTTGTGAGGGAGGAATTTGGGTTATCGGGGAGAAGCCAGGGTGGTGGAGTCGGGTCCTAAAGGGGAGAGCTCCCCCAGTCAGAAAGGGCTTCTGATAACCATCCCCCCCCCTCCACCACCACCCCTGTCAGCTCTCCACCTTCTCACCCAAGGACAAGGATTGTAAATTTGTCTCTTCTGGAGCTTTCCGAGATCCACCAGCCCAAAGATTGATGCTGGACGTGAAAGTTAGCTAAGGTTAGGCTTCTCTGCTGAAGCGCTGCCCGCCCCACTGTAAATTGTACCCAGGCCGGGACAAGCGGTACCCTGGAGGAAATCCCGCCCATGTAATTTCACACTCCCCGCCCAAATCCCCTGCCTCAAAACCCGCTGGGGGGAGAGCGTAAAATTCAGACCTAGCTTTCAAAGGATAATGATTTTTTATTTGCATTAGAAAAATATATATTTATGATTCCATCAGGATCTACATTGGCCATACAATGATCTGTGAGCATATGGAGTTGAGACTTTCATTTTGGATTGGCTCGTTTGCCTGAAGTGAGTCTGAATAAGGTCAGATTGAAGGGAATGAAGCCCCTGCCCTTTTGTTGTTTCACTTTAACAAAGCTCCATTATCAGCTGGCAGGAGAATTGCCTGCTGACAGACAACACAGATGATGTTTTCCCCTTATTATACGATACTCTGTTTCCATGGGAAATCTCACCTAGCAACCAGGTTAAGAACTGATGACACTCTTCACTTTGATGGCTCTATTTCAGTGCAAAGCAATGCTGAAATGGTAACCAATGGTCACAGAAGTTTGATTTGAATGCCCCATCACTTTACCAATAAGTCATTCATTTTACGTTTTCTGTATTTCTTTTTATTCTATCAAACCTGTAGATAGAATGATAGATTAATTGAATGGCTATCAGACAGAATAAGGCTGTTTGGCCTGTCTTTGTCTGTGCTGGCTCTCTGAAAGAGCAACTTAGCTAGTCCCATTTCCCTGCAACCCCACAATTTCTTTCGCTTTTGATAATGATCCAATTCCATTTTGAAAGCCGTAAGAAGTCTTACAGCACCAAGTTAAAGTTCAACAGGTTTGTTTTGAATCACTAGCTTTCGGAGACAGGCCTGAATTTTACGCTCTCCCCCAGCGGGTTTTGAGGCAGGGGACCGCTTGTCCCAGCCTAGGTGCAATTTACAGTGGGGCGGGCAGGGCCTCAGCAGGGAAGGCTAACCTTACCTAAATTTCACGTCAGCCTCAATCTTTAGGCTAGTGGATCTCAGCTAGCTCCGGGAGAGACAAATTTACAATCCTTGAACTCGGTCGAGAAGGTGGGGAGCCGGCAGGGGGGTTTGGGGGTGGTGGGGGTGTCGGGGGCGGGGGTGTCGGGGGCGGGGGGAGGGGTTTTAGAAGCCCTTTCTGACTGGGGGAGCTCTCCCGTCAAGGACCCGACTCCACCACCCTGGCTTATCCCCGATAACCCAAATCCCTCCCTCACAACCATCGCACCTCCCGCCACCCACAGAGACCTGCCTTCCACTCCCCCTACCACACACTTGACCTCCATGTGCCGATACTTGGTCCTGCCATGATTCTTCCAGTCACTGTAGAGCTGTACCTGTATGGACTGGAGACTTGTCAGCATTTGACATATAAGGAATGTTATTGAAATCCTTTCAAGTGAGGATGGAAATCCTGCCTGCTACCCATCAATGGCAACTGGTCTGTCGGAGTCAGTGTGGATACATTCCCTGCCGACTCTTCCCCAATATTATAAAAAATTCAGGCCTTTGATCTGAATTCCAGGGTGGATGGAATTCAGATCTACCAGAGTATATGTCAAATGAACTGGGAAATTTCAGCTCTGCTTCTAGTCAGCATAGAAACACTGCAAAACTGCCGCTGGATGCATAAAATTAACCTGTACTATAGTTCACATGTGCAAAATAGGTGTAGATGTGCAGTACTGGTAATTTGAGATGTGACCATCACAAAGTAATAGCACAAAATAATAATGAGGTTTACCTGAGGAAGGAGCTGCGCTCCGAAAGCTAGTGATTCGAAACAAATCTGCTGGACTTTAACCTGGTGTTGAACCCACGCAGACACATGGAGGAAGTGCAGACTCCACACTGACAGTGACCCAAGCTGGAAATCGAACCTGGGACCCTAGAGCTGTGAAGCAACATTTGTGCCACTGTATGTGTGTGGAGTGCACCAGATAGTGCCCCAGGTGTCTCGTTGCCAACCGAGGTGAGTGTCCTTGGGATGTTGGAGGGTGTTGGAGACAGCTGTGATGGGAAGTTGTGTCTTCTCCGGACTCGAGCTCCGGGAATTCATGGGCGTGCGGCCGTGCCAATCGGTGGCATGGTTCTCCAGAACGGCACTTTGCGGCCGTTTTCACGAACTGTGAGAGCAGGTGTGTTGGAGTTCGTGAAAACGGCCCATCGGCCAGGGGAGAATCGCTGCTCGCCGTAAAAACGCGATTCGTGTCGTGGGGCGGCCGTGGGGGAGGGGGGATAGCGGGAGGTCGGGAAAATGTCGGGAAGGCCCTCCCTCTATTCTCCGACCCGTCGTGGGGGGCGGAGAATCACGCCCGGGGATCTTTAATGTTTAGCATGGAGTTTTCTTCAATTAATAAGCCTGAAGCAATAATCCCTAAGGCCACTCTGAATGACGTGGATAACTTTGAAGGTGTCATTGACAGTGTTACCAGCAGGTACTCATAGTCTGCTCACTGATGTTCAGTTTGGGTTCCACCCTTGACTCCTGACCTTGTTGCAACCTTGGTCCAAACACAAACAAAGGAGATTAATTCCAGAGATGAGGTGAGAGTAACCGCCCTTGACGTCAAGACAGAATTTGACCAAGTGTGGATCAAGGAATCCTAGTAAAATTGCAACCAATAGGAATCAAGAGGAAAACTCTCCGCTAGTTTGCGTCATACCTAACACAAAGGAAGCCTTGTTTGAGGCCAGTCATCTTTGTCCCAGGATATTACTGAAGGAGATCCTCAGAGTAGTTTCTTTGGTCCAACCATTTTTAGCTGTTTCAGCAATAACCTTCCCTTCATCATAAATTCAGAAATAGGGATGTTCATGGAAAAGTGCACTGTGTTCAATACCAATCGTGACTCCTCAGATACTTTGGCAGTCTATGTATAGCAGGCAGCAGACAATTGTGCCATGCAATGACCATCTCCAACAAGAGAGAAACTAACCAATTCCCCCCTGACATTCAAAAGCATTATAATTCACTACTATCAACATCTTTTGGCCTACCACTGACCAGAAATTGAACTGGACCCATTAAAATAAAACTGTAGTTACAAAAAGCAGGACAGAGGCTGGGAATTTCATGCGAGTAACTCATTTCATGACTCCTCAAAGCTTGTCCATCCTCTACAAGGTACAAATCAAGACAATGATTAAATACTCCCCACTTGTCTGGATGAGTACACCTCCAACAACACTCAAGATCACCATCAAGGATAAAGCAGCCTGCTTGACCAGTCCCCATCCACTATCTTAAATCCACCACCTTCCATAGTCAATGCACAGTGGCAGCAGTGTGCACACAAGCCCAAGGCCTCTGCCACCAAAAGGAGCAAGGCCAACACAGGTATGAGAACATCACCAGCTGCAAATTCCCTTCCAAGCCATACTCAATTTCCTCTACGACAAGGAAAACAACCCCAGTCTATCCAATCTCTCTTCATAATGAAAACCCTCCAGCCTAGGCAACATCCTAGTAAATCTCCTCTGCACCCTTTCCAGTGCTATCACATCCCTCTTATAATTTAGTTTCCACAACTGCACACAATACACTAGCTTTGGCCTAACCAACATTTTATACAGTTCCAGCATAACCTTCTTGCTCTTAAACTCTATCCCTCGGCTAATGAAGGCAAGTACAACTTCTTAACCACTTTATCCACCTGCCCTGCTAACTTAAGGTAGCCGTGGACATGCACACCAAGATCCCTCTGATCCCCGGTGCTTCCCAGGGTCTTGCTATTCATCATGTGTTCCCTTGCCTTGTTTGGCCTGCCCCAGTGCATCATCTCACACTTTTTGATAATCTTTTATTGTCACAAGTATGAAGTTACTGTGAAAAGCCCCTAGTCGTCAGGTTCTTATCCGGATTGAATTCAATTTCCCACTGATGAACTCATCTGACCAGCCTGTCTATAACTTCCTGTAATCAAAGGCTATTCTCCTCACTATTTCCCCATCAATATTCATATCATCTGCAAATTTATTAATTAACCCCCCTACATTCAAGTCTAAATTATTTGTATAAACTACAAAGAGAAAGGGTTCAACGCTGATCCCTGCGGGACCTCACTGGACATAGGTTTTCAGTTTCAGAAACATTCTACAACCATCACCCTTTGCTTCCTGCCGTTCAGCCAATTCTGGATCTAATTTGCCAAATTTCCTTGGATCCCATAGGCTATCACCTTTGCTATCATCCATGTGGAACCTTATCAAAAGCCTTGCTGACTTCCAAGTAGACTGCATCAAATGCATTTCCCTCATCTACACACCTGGTCACTTCTTTGAAAAATTAAATCAAGTTGGTCAGACATGACCTCCCCTTAACAGAACCATGCTAACTGTTCTTGATTAATCCCTATCTCTCTAAATGCAGATTAATTCTGTCCCTCAGAATTGCTTCCAATAGGGGCGGCTCAGTGACGCAGTGGCGCACCTCACGGCGCTGAGGACCCGAGTTCGATCCCGGCCCCGGGTCACTGTCGGTGTGGAGTTTGCACATTCTCCCCATGTTTGCGTGGGTTTCACCCCCACAACCCAAAAATGTGCAGGTTAGGTGGATTGGCCATGCTTAATTGCCCCTTAATTGGAAAAAAAACCTAAAAAGAAACAAACAATTAAAAAAAAATTGCTTCCAATAGTTTCCCCACCACTGACGTTAGACTGACTTGCCTGTAGTTTCCTGGTTTATCCTTTCCTGCCTTCTTGAATAATGATGCCACACTGACTATCCTCCAGTCCTCTGGCATGTTTCTTGTGGCCAGAGAGAAATTGAAAATTATTGCCAGCGCCTCTGCTATTTCCACCCTTGCCTCTCTCAACAGGTGGGACCCATTTCACCTGGCATTGGAGATTTTAAGACTGCCAGACTATCCAGAACCTCCTTTCTGTCTATGTTAATTTCTTTAATTTTATCACAATCCTTCTCCCTGATTTCTATACCCACACCGTCCCTCCCACTAGTGAACACCGACATAATGTATCCATTTCGAACCTTACCTACATCCTTCGGCTCCACACACAAATTACCACTGTGTTCCGACTTTTAAAAATATTTTTATTCCCCATTTTCTTCAGAATTTACACCCCACCAACAAACAGTAAACGATAATGAATACAATGTCAATCCCTTTATTAATTACAACGATCCCATCCTCCCACCAACCCCCAAACAACGGCCCACCTGACAATGCAAGCATCAAATAAAACAAACCCTCCCAAGGTGGAAAAAAAAGGAAAAAAGAAAAAGGAATCGGGAATCGCCTATGGTCACCATTGACATATATAGCCCACCCCCCACCCCACCCCTAATATTCAACGCCATCCAATTCCCGAAAGAGTTCTGTCAATGACACCCATGAATTGTAGACACCCCTCCCCACCCTCCCTCCCAGACTCCTCCCCTCCAGTTCCTCTTGTAAACTCCTCCCCCCAACCTCGGTTCCTTCCCCCAACTTTTCACCCCGGCTAGACTCACCGAAACCTGTTCTACCAGGCTCCGATGGTTGCAGCCCCTCCCCATCACCTCACTCCCATTCACTAGCCCCACCCGGGTCTCCTTCCCCCTTGTCCGGTCCCAGGAAAATGAAGAAATCCCCTTTAGCACACAATCCCTGCATACATACCCAAGCCCCAAAGAACCATCACTGCAAATGAAAGTCCCATCTCTTCCCTTGTCCAAATATATCCAGCTTTGACTCATTTAGTACATACACCAACACGCAGTGAAAAAATAAAGTTACATGAGGCTACATCGGTAAACGACCATTTCTCAATTCTGCCACAGTCCTGCCTTCGCAAACTCCTCCGTTGCTTCTGCCGACCCAAAATAAAAGTCCTTGGATTTGTAGGTCACCCTCAACTTAGCTGGATATACTATGCTGCACTGCACCTTGTTCATGTACAGTGCCTTCTTCACCCGGCTGAAGACAGCCCACCTCCTCGCCAGCTCCACCATAAAGTCCTGGTATATACGTATATCAGCTCCAGCCCACTGCACCACCCGCTTCTGCTTTGCCCAGCACAGGACTTTCTCCTTTATGCTATACCTACGGAAACAGACAGTTACTACTGTTGGCGCTCACTGACCTTTGGTATAGGCCTCCATGACCAATGAGCCCGATCCAGTTCATATCGGGAGGGATCGTCCCCCTCCCCCAATAGCATCGCCAACATCGTGGCAAAAAACTCTGTCGGCCTCGGGCCTTCCACCCCTTCGGGCAGACCCACAATCCTCAGATTCTGTCGCCTGGATCTGTCTTCCAGGCCTTCCATTTTGGCCCACAGACCCTTGTTGGTCTCTATCACCCTCCGCAACTCCTTCCCGATCGAGCTGAGTTGATCACTGTGCTGCGATAATGCATCCGCTATCTTTCACTATCTTCAGTGTCGCACCTTGCTCCCGCACCTCCGCCACTGCGCTTGATACCGCCGCCATCACCGGGGCAATCGCCTCCTCCACCAGCACTTTCAATACTGCCCCATCTCCTTCTTCATCGCTTCCATGTGCTTTGTGAACTGTGTTTCAAGTTCCACAGCCATCACCTTGGTCATTTCTTCTGCTGTGAGCGATGAGGCCTCCCCTGGTTCTCCAGCCTCCGTTTTCCTTACAGTTCCTGCGCTGAATTTTCCACTCACCGGCGGACTTGCGTTAACCTCTTTTTTCACGGCCGATTTTCTCCCAAACTTGCCATTTCTCCTCCCTGTGCCTTCTTACAGCCTTTTCAGCCTCCGTTGTCCCCGGGATCTGGCATTAAAACTCCGAAATTTCTATTCCCGAGTGGGAGCCCTCCAGTGTGCGGCTGCCTCCCGCCCACCATCACCGGAAGTCCTACCTACCACTGTGGTCCTTAATGGGCCTACTCTTTCCCCAGTTGTCATTTTACCTTTATTGTGAAACAAGTTAAGATTTTCCTTTATTTTGCCTGCCAGTATCCTTTCATGTCCTCACTTTACTCTGGTAATTTCCTTTTTAAGGTCCTTCTTGCATATTTTATACACCTCTAGGCTTTCTGCTGTTTCAAGTCCTTGATATCTGCAATGGGACTCCCTTTTTATCCAATGCTGTATATATCCCTCGATATCCAGGGTTCACTGGAATCGTTGGTCCTTCCCTTTTTCTTTATTGAAACATGTTGGCTCTGAACTCTCTTATTTCCTTCTTGAACGTGTCCCACTGTTCTGAGACAGATTTATCTAAAAAGTGTCTGCTCCCTGGCACTCTGGCCAAATTATATCTGATCATATTAAAATTGGCCTTCCCCCAGTTTAGAACTTTGATTTCTGGTCCATCCTTGTTCTTTTCCATAACAATTTTGAATTTAATGGAGTTTATGATCACTGTCTGCAAAATGCTCCCCCACTGATACTTCAACCACTTGCCCGGCTTTGTTACCTAAAATCAAGTCTAGGAACGTCCATTTCTTGTAGGATCTTCGACATATCGGCTTAAAATGTTCTCCTAGATTCATTTTAAGAATTCCGCTCCCTCTAAATCTTTCACACTATGACTGCCCCAGTTCAAATTCCCCACAATCCTATTACTTTTACACTCCTCTGAAATTTGCTTATTCATTTGCTCTTCTATTTCTCACAGACCGTTAGGGGCCTAGAGAACACTCTCAGCAATGTGATTGCTCATTTTTGGTTTTTACTTTCTACCCAGAGGCTTCATTTGAAGACACTTCGAAGATGTCGTCCCCCCTTGCTGGTGTAATTGTTTTCCTGATCAAAATTGCGATACCGCTCCTAATTTACCTCTTTCCCTGTCTCACCGGGAGATCCTATATCCTGGAATATTGAGCTGCCAATGTTGCCCCTCTCTCAACCATGTCTCACCGACTAGCAAACCTCGCTGCAAGGACGCTGGTCTCATTTCAGCATAGATGCAACACATCCATCTTGTACAGGTTTTACCGTCCCCAAAAATGGTCCCAATGTCCCAAAGATCTAAAGCCCTCCCTCCTGCACCATCTCTCCAGCCACTAATTCATCTGGACTAACCTCTTATTTCCATACTCACTCACACGTAGCACTGGGTGTAATCCAGAGGTTATTACCTTCCATGCCCTGTTTTTTAAAATAAATTTAGAGTACCCAATTATTTTTTTCAATTAAGGGGCAATTTAGTGTGGCCAATTCACCTAACCTGCACATCTTTGGGTTGTGGGGGCAAAACCCACGCAGACACGGGGAGAATATGCAAACTCCACACGGACAGTGACCCAGGGCCGGGATTCGAACCCGGGTCCTCAGTGCCGTAGGCAGCAATGCTAACCACTGTGCCAGCGTGCTGCCCTCATGCCCTGTTTTTTAATCCACTTTCTAACTCCCTAAATTATGCTTGCAGGACATCATCCCTTTCTCTACCTATATCTTTGATACCAATATGTACCATGATATCTGTTTGTTCTCTCTATTCAGAATGCCATGCAGCTGTTCAGTGGTATCCCTGGCCCTGGCACCAGGGAGGTAACATACCATCCTGAAGTCTCTTTTGCGGAATCAGAAATGTGTGTCTGTTCCTTTTACAATTGAATCACCTACAATTATTGACCTGCTGCTCTTCCTCATCCCCTCTTGTGCTACAGACCCACCCATGGTGCCATGAAGTTGGCTGCCACTGCTGTCCCCTGCACAGTTATCTCCCCCAACAGTATCCAAAACAGTATACCTGTTAGAAAGGGGGATGGCCACAGGGGTCTCCTGCACTACCTACCTTCCTCTATTCTGCCTGCTGGTCACCCATGCCCTTTCTACCTGTTCATCATTGTTCACCCGCGGCCAGACCATCTCACTGAATGTGCTCAGCATCACGATGCTCCACAGTGAATCCATCCTCAGCTCCAAAATGCGGTTAGACAATAGCTGCAGTTGGACACACTTCCCGCACATGTGGTCACCAGAGACAACTGTTCCCTGATTTGCCACATAGCACTGAAATACCATATCAAGGGTGCGGGTTCTCCTGCCATGAATACCCTTAATTTCCTCTATTTTTAACAAAAAAATATGCTTATATAAGGATAATATTAACTTGTCCCCTTACTCTAACTTTACTTCCCTCACTCTACATTGCGAACTTATATTACTTTATTATAATGACTTTTACTTATTTGTGTTGTATTTCAGTTAACACCTTCTTCCAAACAAAAACGCATTTTAAAATCACGACTGCTTCTCTGCAACGCCACTGCACCCACACCGCAACACTGCCGCAGTGACGCTGACTGCGAGGACTCCATTCCCAGACTGTTTCTCTGCAACGTTGACTGCGACGATGCCATTCCCTGGCCCCTTCACTGCGATGCTGACTGCAAGGACACCATTCCCAGACTATTGTTCTGCAACGCCATGAGGACATCGTTCTCAGGCCATTTCATTGCAACGCAGACTGCGCGGCACCTTTCCCAGGCCATTTCATTGCAATGCAGACTGCACGGCACCTTTCCCAGGCCATTTCATTGCAACGCAGACTGCACGGCACCTTTCCCAGGCCATTTCATTGCAACGCAGACTGCACGGCACCTTTCCCAGGCCATTTCATTGCAACGCAGACTGCACGGCACCTTTCCCAGGCCATTTCATTGCAACGCAGACTGCACGGCACCTTTCCCAGGCCATTTCCCTGTGGCACCAACTGCAAGGGCACCATTCCCGGATTGGTGCACCACAATGCTCACGGCGAGGACTCCATTCCCGGACTGGTGCACCACAATGCTCACTGCGAGGACTCCATTCCCGGTATGGTGCACCACAATGCTCACTGCGAGCACTCCATTCCCGGACTGGTGCACCACAATGCTCACTGCGAGGGCACCATTCCCAGACTGGTGCACCACAATGCTCACTGCGAGCACTCCATTCCCGGACTGGTGCACCACAATGCTCACTGCGAGGACTCCATTCCCGGACTGGTGCACCACAATGCTCACTGCGAGGGCACCATTCCCAGACTGGTGCACCACAATGCTCACTGCGAGCACTCCATTCCCGGACTGGTGCACCACAATGCTCACTGCGAGGACTCCATTCCCGGACTGGTGCACCACAATGCTCACTGCGAGGGCACCATTCCCGGACTGGTGCACCACAATGCTCACTGCGAGGACACCATTCCCGGACTGGTGCACCACAATGCTCACTGCGAGGACTCCATTCCCGGACTGGTGCACCACAATGCTCACTGCGAGGGCACCATTCCCGGACTGGTGCACCACAATGCTCACTGCGAGGGCACCATTCCCGGATTGGTGCACCACAATGCTCACTGCGAGGACTCCATTCCCGGACTGGTGCACCACAATGCTCACTGCGAGGGCACCATTCCCGGACTGGTGCACCACAATGCTCACTGCGAGGACACCATTCCCGGACTGGTGCACCACAATGCTCACTGCGAGGACACCATTCCCGGACTGGTGCACCACAATGCTCACTGCGAGGACTCCATTCCCGGTCTGGTGCACCACAATGCTCACTGCGAGCACTCCATTCCCGGACTGGTGCACCACAATGCTCACTGCGAGGGCACCATTCCCGGACTGGTGCACCACAATGCTCACTGCGAGGGCACCATTCCCGGACTGGTGCACCACAATGCTCACTGCGAGGGCACCATTCCCGGACTGGTGCACCACAATGCTCACTGCGAGCATTCCATTCCCGGACTGGTGCACCACAATGCTCACTGCGAGCACTCCATTCCCGGACTGGTGCACCACAATGCTCACTGCGAGCACTCCATTCCCGGACTGGTGCACCACAATGCTCACTGCGAGGGCACCATTCCCGGACTGGTGCACCACAATGCTCACTGCGAGCACTCCATTCCCGGACTGGTGCACCACAATGCTCACTGCGAGCACTCCATTCCCGGACTGGTGCACCACAATGCTCACTGCGAGCACTCCATTCCCGGACTGGTGCACCACAATGCTCACTGCGAGGACTCCATTCCCGGACTGGTGCACCACAATGCTCACTGCGAGGGCACCATTCCCAGACTGGTGCACCACAATGCTCACTGCGAGCACTCCATTCCCGGACTGGTGCACCACAATGCTCACTGCGAGGACTCCATTCCCGGACTGGTGCACCACAATGCTCACTGCGAGGGCACCATTCCCGGACTGGTGCACCACAATGCTCACTGCGAGGACACCATTCCCGGACTGGTGCACCACAATGCTCACTGCGAGGACTCCATTCCCGGACTGGTGCACCACAATGCTCACTGCGAGGGCACCATTCCCGGACTGGTGCACCACAATGCTCACTGCGAGGGCACCATTCCCGGATTGGTGCACCACAATGCTCACTGCGAGGACTCCATTCCCGGACTGGTGCACCACAATGCTCACTGCGAGGGCACCATTCCCGGACTGGTGCACCACAATGCTCACTGCGAGGACACCATTCCCGGACTGGTGCACCACAATGCTCACTGCGAGGACACCATTCCCGGACTGGTGCACCACAATGCTCACTGCGAGGACTCCATTCCCGGTCTGGTGCACCACAATGCTCACTGCGAGCACTCCATTCCCGGACTGGTGCACCACAATGCTCACTGCGAGGGCACCATTCCCGGACTGGTGCACCACAATGCTCACTGCGAGGGCACCATTCCCGGACTGGTGCACCACAATGCTCACTGCGAGGGCACCATTCCCGGACTGGTGCACCACAATGCTCACTGCGAGCATTCCATTCCCGGACTGGTGCACCACAATGCTCACTGCGAGCACTCCATTCCCGGACTGGTGCACCACAATGCTCACTGCGAGCACTCCATTCCCGGACTGGTGCACCACAATGCTCACTGCGAGGGCACCATTCCCGGACTGGTGCACCACAATGCTCACTGCGAGCACTCCATTCCCGGACTGGTGCACCACAATGCTCACTGCGAGCACTCCATTCCCGGACTGGTGCACCACAATGCTCACTGCGAGGGCACCATTCCCGGACTGGTGTACCACAATGCTCACTGCGAGGGCACCATTCCCGGACTGGTGCACCACAATGCTCACTGCGAGCACTCCATTCCCGGACTGGTGCACCACAATGCTCACTGCGAGCACTCCATTCCCGGACTGGTGCACCACAATGCTCACTGCGAGGGCACCATTCCCGGACTGGTGCACCACAATGCTCACTGCGAGGACTCCATTCCCGGACTGGTGCACCACAATGCTCACTGCGAGGACTCCATTCCCGGACTGGTGCACCACAATGCTCACTGCGAGCACTCCATTCCCGGACTGGTGCACCACAATGCTCACTGCGAGGGCACCATTCCCGGACTGGTGCACCACAATGCTCACTGCGAGGACTCCATTCCCGGACTGGTGCACCACAATGCTCACTGCGAGCACTCCATTCCCGGACTGGTGCACCACAATGCTCACTGCGAGGGCACCATTCCCGGACTGGTGCACCACAATGCTCACTGCGAGCACTCCATTCCCGGACTGGTGCACCACAATGCTCACTGCGAGGGCACCATTCCCGGACTGGTGCAGCACAATGCTCACTGCGAGGGCACCATTCCCGGACTGGTGCACCACAATGCTCACTGCGAGGACTCCATTCCCAGACTGGTGCACCACAATGCTCACTGCGAGGGCACCATTCCTGGACTGGTCCACCACAATGCTCACTGCGAGCACTCCATTCCCGGACTGGTGCACCACAATGCTCACTGCGAGGACTCCATTCCCGGACTGGTGCACCACAATGCTCACTGCGAGGGCACCATTCCCGGACTGGTGCACCACAATGCTCACTGCGAGCACTCTATTCCCAGACTGGTGCACCACAATGCTCACTGCGAGGACTCCATTCCCGGACTGGTGCACCACAATGCTCACTGCGAGGGCACCATTCCCGGACTGGTGCACCACAATGCTCACTGCGAGGACACCATTCCCGGACTGGTGCACCACAATGCTCACTGCGAGGACTCCATTCCCGGACTGGTGCACCACAATGCTCACTGCGAGGGCACCATTCCCGGACTGGTGCACCACAATGCTCACTGCGAGGGCACCATTCCCGGATTGGTGCACCACAATGCTCACTGCGAGGACTCCATTCCCGGACTGGTGCACCACAATGCTCACTGCGAGGGCACCATTCCCGGACTGGTGCACCACAATGCTCACTGCGAGGACACCATTCCCGGACTGGTGCACCACAATGCTCACTGCGAGGACACCATTCCCGGACTGGTGCACCACAATGCTCACTGCGAGGACTCCATTCCCGGTCTGGTGCACCACAATGCTCACTGCGAGCACTCCATTCCCGGACTGGTGCACCACAATGCTCACTGCGAGCACTCCATTCCCGGACTGGTGCACCACAATGCTCACTGCGAGCACTCCATTCCCGGACTGGTGCACCACAATGCTCACTGCGAGGACACCATTCCCGGACTGGTGCACCACAATGCTCACTGCGAGGGCACCATTCCCGGACTGGTGCACCACAATGCTCACTGCGAGCACTCCATTCCCGGACTGGTGCACCACAATGCTCACTGCGAGGGCACCATTCCCGGACTGGTGCAGCACAATGCTCACTGCGAGGGCACCATTCCCGGACTGGTGCACCACAATGCTCACTGCGAGGACTCCATTCCCAGACTGGTGCACCACAATGCTCACTGCGAGCACTCCATTCCCGGACTGGTGCACCACAATGCTCACTGCGAGGGCACCATTCCTGGACTGGTCCACCACAATGCTCACTGCGAGCACTCCATTCCCGGACTGGTGCACCACAATGCTCACTGCGAGGACTCCATTCCCGGACTGGTGCACCACAATGCTCACTGCGAGGGCACCATTCCCGGACTGGTGCACCACAATGCTCACTGCGAGCACTCCATTCCCGGACTGGTGCACCACAATGCTCACTGCGAGGGCACCATTCCCGGACTGGTGCACCACAATGCTCACTGCGAGCACTCCATTCCCGGACTGGTGCACCACAATGCTCACTGCGAGCACTCCATTCCCGGACTGGTGCACCACAATGCTCACTGCGAGCACTCCATTCCCGGACTGGTCCACCACAATGCTCACTGCGAGGGCACCATTCCCGGACTGGTGCACCACAATGCTCACTGCGAGCACTCCATTCCCAGACTGGTGCACCACAATGATCACTGCGAGCACTCCATTCCCGGACTGGTGCACCACAATGCTCACTGCGAGGGCACCATTCCCGGACTGGTGCACCACAATGCTCACTGCGAGGACTCCATTCCCGGACTGGTGCACCACAATGCTCACTGCGAGCACTCCATTCCCGGACTGGTGCACCACAATGCTCACTGCGAGGACTCCATTCCCGGACTGGTGCACCACAATGCTCACTGCGAGGACTCCATTCCCGGACTGGTGCACCACAATGCTCACTGCGAGGACTCCATTCCCGGACTGGTGCACCACAATGCTCACTGCGAGGGCACCATTCCCGGACTGGTGCACCACAATGCTCACTGCGAGCACTCCATTCCCGGACTGGTGCACCACAATGCTCACTGCGAGGACTCCATTCCCGGACTGGTGCACCACAATGCTCACTGCGAGGACTCCATTCCCGGACTGGTGCACCACAATGCTCACTGAGAGCACTCCATTCCCGGTCTGGTGCACCACAATGCTCACTGCGAGGGCACCATTCCCGGACTGGTCCACCACAATGCTCACTGCGAGCACTCCATTCCCGGACTGGTGCACCACAATGCTCACTGCGAGGGCACCATTCCCAGACTGGTGCACCACAATGCTCACTGCGAGGACTTCATTCCCAGACTGGTGCACCACAATGCTCACTGCGAGCACTCCATTCCCGGACTGGTGCACCACAATGCTCACTGCGAGCACTCCATTCCCGGACTGGTGCACCACAATGCTCACTGCGAGCACTCCATTCCCGGACTGGTGCACCACAATGCTCACTGCGAGCACTCCATTCCCGGACTGGTGCACCACAATGCTCACTGTGGGGACTCCATTCCCGGACTGGTCCACCACAATGCTCACTGTGAGGACTCCATTCCCGGACTGGTGCACCACAATGCTCACTGAGAGCACTCCATTCCCGGACTGGTGCACCACAATGCTCACTGCGAGCACTCCATTCCCGGACTGGTGCACCACAATGCTCACTGCGAGGGCACCATTCCCGGACTGGTGCACCACAATGCTCACTGCGAGGGCACCATTCCCGGACTGGTGCACCACAATGCTCACTGCGAGCACTCCATTCCCGGACTGGTGCACCACAATGCTCACTGCGAGGGCACCATTCCCGGACTGGTGCACCACAATGCTCACTGCGAGCACTCCATTCCCGGACTGGTGCACCACAATGCTCACTGCGAGGGCACCATTCCCGGACTGGTGCACCACAATGCTCACTGCGAGGGCACCATTCCCGGACTGGTGCACCACAATGCTCACAGCGAGGACTCCATTCCCGGACTGGTGCACCACAATGCTCACTGCGAGGACTCCATTCCCGGACTGGTGCACCACAATGCTCACTGCGAGGGCACCATTCCCGGACTGGTGCACCACAATGCTCACTGCGAGGGCACCATTCCCGGACTGGTGCACCACAATGCTCACTGCGAGGGCACCATTCCCGGACTGGTACACCACAATGCTCACTGCGAGCACTCCATTCCCGGACTGGTGCACCACAATGCTCACTGCGAGCACTCCATTCCCGGACTCGTGCACCACAATGCTCACTGCGAGGACTCCATTCCCGGACTGGTGCACCACAATGCTCACTGCGAGCACTCCATTCCCGGACTGGTGCAACACAATGCTCACTGCGAGCACTCCATTCCCGGACTGGTGCACCACAATGCTCACTGCGAGCACTCCATTCCCGGACTGGTGCACCACAATGCTCACTGCGAGGGCACCATTCCCGGACTGGTGCACCACAATGCTCACTGCGAGCACTCCATTCCCGGACTGGTGCACCACAATGCTCACTGCGAGGGCACCATTCCCGGACTGGTGCACCACAATGCTCACTGCGAGCACTCCATTCCCGGACTGGTGCACCACAATGCTCACTGCGAGGGCACCATTCCCGGACTGGTGCACCACAATGCTCACTGCGAGGACTCCATTCCCGGACTGGTGCACCACAATGCTCACTGCGAGGGCACCATTCCCGGACTGGTGCACCACAATGCTCACTGCGAGCACTCCATTCCCGGACTGGTGCACCACAATGCTCACTGCGAGGACTCCATTCCCGGACTGGTGCACCACAATGCTCACTGCGAGGACTCCATTCCCGGACTGGTGCACCACAATGCTCACTGCGAGGGCACCATTCCCGGACTGGTGCACCACAATGCTCACTGCGAGGGCACCATTCCCGGACTGGTGCACCACAATGCTCACTGCGAGGACTCCATTCCCGGACTGGTGCACCACAATGCTCACTGCGAGGACTCCATTCCCGGACTGGTGCACCACAATGCTCACTGCGAGGGCACCATTCCTGGACTGGTGCACCACAATGCTCACTGCGAGGGCACCATTCCCGGACTGGTGCACCACAATGCTCACTGCGAGCACTCCATTCCCAGACTGGTACACCACAATGCTCACTGCGAGCACTCCATTCCCGGACTGGTGCACCACAATGCTCACTGCGAGGACTCCATTCCCGGACTGGTGCACCACAATGCTCACTGCGAGCACTCCATTCCCGGACTGGTGCACCACAATGCTCACTGCGAGCACTCCATTCCCGGACTGGTGCACCACAATGCTCACTGCGAGGGCACCATTCCCGGACTGGTACACCACAATGCTCACTGCGAGGACTCCATTCCCGGACTGGTGCACCACAATGCTCACTGCGAGGGCACCATTCCCGGACTGGTGCAGCACAATGCTCACTGCGAGGGCACCATTCCCGGACTGGTGCACCACAATGCTCACTGCGAGGGCACCATTCCCGGACTGGTGCACCACAATGCTCACTGCGAGGACTCCATTCCTGGACTGGTGCACCACAATGCTCACTGCGAGCACTCCATTCCCGGACTGGTGCACCACAATGCTCACTGCGAGCACTCCATTCCCGGACTGGTGCACCACAATGCTCACTGCGAGCACTCCATTCCCGGACTGGTGCACCACAATGCTCACTGCGAGCACTCCATTCCCGGACTGGTGCACCACAATGCTCACTGCGAGCACTCCATTCCCGGATTGGTGCACCACAATGCTCACTGCGAGCACTCCATTCCCGGACTGGTGCACCACAATGCTCACTGCGAGGACACCATTCCCGGACTGGTGCACCACAATGCTCACTGCGAGGGCACCATTCCCGGACTGGTGCACCACAATGCTCACTGCGAGGGCACCATTCCCGGACTGGTGCACCACAATGCTCACTGCGAGGGCACCATTCCCGGACTGGTGCACCACAATGCTCACTGCGAGCACTCCATTCCCGGACTGGTGCACCACAATGCTCACTGCGAGCACTCCATTCCCGGACTGGTGCACCACAATGCTCACTGCGAGCACTCCATTCCCGGACAGGTGCACCACAATGCTCACTGCGAGCACTTCATTCCCAGACTGGTGCACCACAATGCTCACTGCGAGGGCACCATTCCCGGACTGGTGCACCACAATGCTCACTGCGAGGACTCCATTCCCGGACTGGTCCACCACAATGCTCACTGCGAGGGCACCATTCCCGGACTGGTGCACCACAATGCTCACTGCGAGCACTCCATTCCCGGACTGGTGCACCACAATGCTCACTGCGAGGGCACCATTCCCGGACTGGTGTACCACAATGCTCACTGCGAGGGCACCATTCCCGGGCTGGTGCACCACAATGCTCACTGCGATGACTCCATTCCCGGACTGGTGCACCACAATGCTCACTGCGAGCACTCCATTCCCGGACTGGTGCACCACAATGCTCACTGCGAGCACTCCATTCCCGGACTGGTCCAACACAATGCTCACTGCGATGGCTCCATTCCCGGACTGGTCCACCACAATGCTCACTGCGAGCACTCCATTCCCGGACTGGTGCACCACAATGCTCACTGCGAGCACTCCATTCCCGGACTGGTGCACCACAATGCTCACTGCGAGCACTCCATTCCCGGACTGGTGCACCACAATGCTCACTGCGAGCACTCCATTCCCGGACTGGTGCACCACAATGCTCACTGCGAGGACACCATTCCCGGACTGGTGCACCACAATGCTCACTGCGAGGACTCCATTCCCGGTCTGGTGCACCACAATGCTCACTGCGAGCACTCCATTCCCGGACTGGTGCACCACAATGCTCACTGCGAGGGCACCATTCCCAGACTGGTGCACCACAATGCTCACTGCGAGCACTCCATTCCCGGACTGGTGCACCACAATGCTCACTGCGAGGGCACCATTCCCAGACTGGTGCACCACAATGCTCACTGCGAGCACTCCATTCCCGGACTGGTGCACCACAATGCTCACTGCGAGGGCACCATTCCCGGACTGGTGCACCACAATGCTCACTGCGAGCACTCCATTCCTGGACTGGTGCACCACAATGCTCACTGCGAGGGCACCATTCCCGGACTGGTGCACCACAATGCTCACTGCGAGCACTCCATTCCCGGACTGGTGCACCACAATGCTCACTGCGAGGGCACCATTCCCGGACTGGTGCACCACAATGCTCACTGCGAGGACTCCATTCCTGGACTGGTGCACCACAATGCTCACTGCGAGGGCACCATTCCCGGACTGGTGCACCACAATGCTCACTGCGAGGGCACCATTCCCGGACTGGTGCACCACAATGCTCACTGCGATGACTCCATTCCCGGACTGGTGCACCACAATGCTCACTGCGAGCACTCCATTCCCGGACTGGTGCACCACAATGCTCACTGTGAGGACTCCATTCCCGGACTGGTGCACTACAATGCTCACTGCGAGGACTCCATTCCCGGACTGGTGCACCACAATGCTCACTGCGAGGGCACCATTCCCGGACTGGTGCACCACAATGCTCACTGCGAGCACTCCATTCCCGGACTGGTGCACCACAATGCTCACTGCGAGCACTCCATTCCCGGACTGGTGCACCACAATGCTCACTGCGAGGACTCCATTCCCGGACTGGTGCACCACAATGCTCACTGCGAGCACTCCATTCCCGGACTGGTGCACCACAATGCTCACTGCGAGGGCACCATTCCCGGACTGGTGCCCCACAATGCTCACTGCGAGGACTCCATTCCCGGACTGGTGCACCACAATGCTCACTGCGAGCACTCCATTCCCGGACTGGTGCACCACAATGCTCACTGCGAGCACTCCATTCCCGGACTGGTGCACCACAATGCACACTGCGAGCACTCCATTCCCGGACTAGTGCACCACAATGCTCACTGCGAGCACTCCATTCCCGGACTGGTGCACCACAATGCTCACTGCGAGCACTCCATTCCCGGACTGGTGCACCACAATGCTCACTGCGAGAACTCCATTCCCGGACTGGTGCACCACAATGCTCACTGCGAGCACTCCATTCCCGGACTGGTGCACCACAATGCTCACTGCGAGGACTCCATTCCCGGACTGGTGCACCACAATGCTCACTGCGAGCACTCCATTCCCGGACTGGTGCACCACAATGCTCACTGCGAGCACTCCATTCCCGGACTGGTGCACCACAATGCTCACTGCGAGGACTCCATTCCCGGACTGGTGCACCACAATGCTCACTGCGAGGGCACCATTCCCGGACTGGTGCACCAAAATGCTCACTGCGAGCACTCCATTCCCGGACTGGTGCACCACAATGCTCACTGCGAGCACTCCATTCCCGGACTGGTGCACCACAATGCTCACTGCGAGGGCACCATTCCCGGACTGGTCCACCACAATGCTCACTGCGAGGACTCCATTCCCGGACTGGTGCACCACAATGCTCACTGCGAGGACTCCATTCCCGGACTGGTGCACCACAATGCTCACTGCGAGCACTCCATTCCCGGACTGGTGCACCACAATGCTCACTGCGAGCACTCCATTCCCGGACTGGTGCACCACAATGCTCACTGCGAGGGCACCATTCCCGGACTGGTGCACCACAATGCTCACTGCGAGCACTTCATTCCCGGACTGGTGCACCACAATGCTCACTGCGAGCACTCCATTCCCGGACTGGTGCATCACAATGCTCACTGCGAGCACTCCATTCCCAGATTGGTGCACCACAATGCTCACTGCGAGCACTCCGTTCCCGGACTGGTGCACCACAATGCTCACTGCGAGGGCACCATTCCCGGACTGGTGCACCACAATGCTCACTGCGAGGACTCCATTCCCGGACTGGTGCACCACAATGCTCACTGCGAGCACTCCATTCCCGGACTGGTGCACCACAATGCTCACTGCGAGGGCACCATTCCCGGACTGGTGCACCACAATGCTCACTGCGAGCACTCCATTCCCGGACTGGTGCACCACAATGCTCACTGCGAGCACTCCATTCCCGGACTGGTGCACCACAATGCTCACTGCGAGGGCACCATTCCCGGACTGGTGCACCACAATGCTCACTGCGAGGACTCCATTCCCGGACTGGTGCACCACAATGCTCACTGCGAGCACTCCATTCCCGGACTGGTGCACCACAATGCTCACTGCGAGGGCACCATTCCCGGACTGGTGCACCACAATGCTCACTGCGAGCACTCCATTCCTGGACTGGTGCACCACAATGCTCACTGCGAGCACTCCATTCCCGGACTGGTGCACCACAATGCTCACTGCGAGCACTCCATTCCCGGACTGGTGCACCACAATGCTCACTGCGAGCACTCCATTCCCGGACTGGTGCACCACAATGCTCACAGCGAGCACTCCATTCCCGGACTGGTGCACCACAATGCTCACAGCGAGCACTCCATTCCCGGACTGGTGCACCACAATGCTCACTGCGAGGACTCCATTCCCGGACTGGTGCACCACAATGCTCACTGCGAGGACTCCATTCCCGGACTGGTGCACCACAATGCTCACTGCGAGGGCACCATTCCCGGACTGGTGCACCACAATGCTCACTGCGAGGGCACCATTCCTGGACTGGTGCACCACAATGCTCACTGCGAGGACTCCATTCACGGACTGGTGCACCACAATGCTCACTGCGAGGACTCCATTCCTGGACTGGTGCACCACAATGCTCACTGCGAGCACTCCATTCCCGGACTGGTGCACCACAATGCTCACTGCGAGCACTCCATTCCCGGACTGGTGCACCACAATGCTCACTGCGAGCACTCCATTCCCGGACTGGTGCACCACAATGCTCACTGAGAGCACTCCATTCCCGGACTGGTGCACCACAATGCTCACTGCGAGGGCACCATTCCCGGACTGGTGCACCACAATGCTCACTGCGAGGGCACCATTCCCGGACTGGTGCACCACAATGCTCACTGCGAGGGCACCATTCCCGGACTGGTGCACCACAATGCTCACTGCGAGCACTCCATTCCCGGACTGGTGCACCACAATGCTCACTGCGAGGACTCCATTCCCGGACTGGTGCACCACAATGCTCACTGCGAGCACTCCATTCCCGCACTGGTGCACCTCAATGCTCACTGCGAGCACTCCATTCCCGGACTGGTGCACCACAATGCTCACTGCGAGGGCACCATTCCCGGACTGGTGCACCACAATGCTCACTGCGAGGGCACCATTCCCGGACTGGTGCACCACAATGCTCACTGCGAGCACTCCATTCCCGGACTGGTGCACCACAATGCTCACTGCGAGGGCACCATTCCCGGACTGGTCCACCACAATGCTCACTGCGAGGGCACCATTCCCGGACTGGTGCACCACAATGCTCACTGCGATGACTCCATTCCCGGACTGGTGCACCACAATGCTCACTGCGAGCACTCCATTCCCGGACTGGTGCACCACAATGCTCACTGCGAGCACTCCATTCCCGGACTGGTGCACCACAATGCTCACTGCGAGGGCACCATTCCCGGACTGGTGCACCACAATGCTCACTGCGAGGACTCCATTCCCGGACTGGTGCACCACAATGCTCACTGCGAGCACTCCATTCCCGGACTGGTGCACCACAATGCTCACTGCGAGCACTCCATTCCCGGACTGGTGCACCACAATGCTCACTGCGAGGGCACCATTCCCGGACTGGTGCAGCACAATGCTCACTGCGAGGGCACCATTCCCGGACTGGTCCACCACAATGCTCACTGTGAGGACTCCATTCCCGGACTGGTCCACCACAATGCTCACTGCGAGCACTCCATTCCCGGACTGGTGCACCACAATGCTCACTGCGAGCACTCCATTCCCGGACTGGTGCACCACAATGCTCACTGCGAGGACTCCATTCCCGGACTGGTGCACCACAATGCTCACTGCGAGGACTCCATTCCCGGACTGGTGCACCACAATGCTCACTGCGAGCACTCCATTCCCGGACTGGTGCACCACAATGCTCACTGCGAGCACTCCATTCCCGGACTGGTGCACCACAATGCTCACTGCGAGGGCACCATTCCCGGACTGGTGCACCACAATGCTCACTGCGAGGGCACCATTCCTGGACTGGTGCACCACAATGCTCACTGCGAGCACTCCATTCCCGGACTGGTGCACCACAATGCTCACTGCGAGGACTCCATTCCCGGACTGGTGCACCACAATGCTCACTGCGAGGGCACCATTCCCGGACTGGTGCACCACAATGCTCACTGCGAGCACTCCATTCCCGGACTGGTGCACCACAATGCTCACTGCGAGCACTCCATTCCCGGACTGGTGCACCACAATGCTCACTGCGAGCACTCCATTCCCGGACTGGTGCACCACAATGCTCACTGCGAGCACTCCATTCCCGGACTGGTGCACCACAATGCTCACTGCGAGGGCACCATTCCCGGACTGGTGCACCACAATGCTCACTGCGAGGGCACCATTCCCGGACTGGTGCACCACAATGCTCACTGCGAGCACTCCATTCCCGGACTGGTGCACCACAATGCTCACTGCGAGGACTCCATTCCCGGACTGGTGCACCACAATGCTCACTGCGAGCACTCCATTCCCGCACTGGTGCACCTCAATGCTCACTGCGAGCACTCCATTCCCGGACTGGTGCACCACAATGCTCACTGCGAGGGCACCATTCCCGGACTGGTGCACCACAATGCTCACTGCGAGGGCACCATTCCCGGACTGGTGCACCACAATGCTCACTGCGAGCACTCCATTCCCGGACTGGTGCACCACAATGCTCACTGCGAGGGCACCATTCCCGGACTGGTCCACCACAATGCTCACTGCGAGGGCACCATTCCCGGACTGGTGCACCACAATGCTCACTGCGATGACTCCATTCCCGGACTGGTGCACCACAATGCTCACTGTGAGGACTCCATTCCCGGACTGGTCCACCACAATGCTCACTGCGAGCACTCCATTCCCGGACTGGTGCACCACAATGCTCACTGCGAGCACTCCATTCCCGGACTGGTGCACCACAATGCTCACTGCGAGGACTCCATTCCCGGACTGGTGCACCACAATGCTCACTGCGAGGACTCCATTCCCGGACTGGTGCACCACAATGCTCACTGCGAGCACTCCATTCCCGGACTGGTGCACCACAATGCTCACTGCGAGCACTCCATTCCCGGACTGGTGCACCACAATGCTCACTGCGAGGGCACCATTCCCGGACTGGTGCACCACAATGCTCACTGCGAGGGCACCATTCCTGGACTGGTGCACCACAATGCTCACTGCGAGCACTCCATTCCCGGACTGGTGCACCACAATGCTCACTGCGAGGACTCCATTCCCGGACTGGTGCACCACAATGCTCACTGCGAGGGCACCATTCCCGGACTGGTGCACCACAATGCTCACTGCGAGCACTCCATTCCCGGACTGGTGCACCACAATGCTCACTGCGAGCACTCCATTCCCGGACTGGTGCACCACAATGCTCACTGCGAGCACTCCATTCCCGGACTGGTGCACCACAATGCTCACTGCGAGCACTCCATTCCCGGACTGGTGCACCACAATGCTCACTGCGAGGGCACCATTCCCGGACTGGTGCACCACAATGCTCACTGCGAGGGCACCATTCCCGGACTGGTGCACCACAATGCTCACTGCGAGCACTCCATTCCCGGACTGGTGCACCACAATGCTCACTGCGAGGACTCCATTCCCGGACTGGTGCACCACAATGCTCACTGCGAGCACTCCATTCCCGCACTGGTGCACCTCAATGCTCACTGCGAGCACTCCATTCCCGGACTGGTGCACCACAATGCTCACTGCGAGGGCACCATTCCCGGACTGGTGCACCACAATGCTCACTGCGAGGGCACCATTCCCGGACTGGTGCACCACAATGCTCACTGCGAGCACTCCATTCCCGGACTGGTGCACCACAATGCTCACTGCGAGGGCACCATTCCCGGACTGGTCCACCACAATGCTCACTGCGAGGGCACCATTCCCGGACTGGTGCACCACAATGCTCACTGCGATGACTCCATTCCCGGACTGGTGCACCACAATGCTCACTGCGAGCACTCCATTCCCGGACTGGTGCACCACAATGCTCACTGCGAGCACTCCATTCCCGGACTGGTCCACCACAATGCTCACTGCGAGGGCACCATTCCCGGACTGGTCCACCACAATGCTCACTGCGAGGGCACCATTCCCGGACTGGTGCACCACAATGCTCACTGCGAGGACTCCATTCCCGCACTGGTGCACCACAATGCTCACTGCGAGCACTCCATTCCCGGACTGGTGCACCACAATGCTCACTGCGAGGGCACCATTCCCGGACTGGTCCACCACAATGCTCACTGCGAGCACTCCATTCCCGGACTGGTGCACCACAATGCTCACTGCGAGGGCACCATTCCCGGACTGGTGCACCACAATGCTCACTGCGAGGGCACCATTCCCGGACTGGTGCACCACAATGCTCACTGCGAGGACTCCATTCCCGGACTGGTGCACCACAATGCTCACTGCAAGGACTCCATTCCCGGACTGGTGCACCACAATGCTCACTGCGAGGACTCCATTCCCGGACTGGTGCACCACAATGCTCACTGCGAGGACTCCATTCCCGGACTGGTGCACCACAATGCTCACTGCGAGGGCACCATTCCCGGACTGGTGCACCACAATGCTCACTGCGAGGGCACCATTCCCGGACTGGTGCACCACAATGCTCACTGCGAGCACTCCATTCCCGGACTGGTCCACCACAATGCTCACTGCGAGCACTCCATTCCCGGACTGGTGCACCACAATGCTCACTGCGAGCACTCCATTCCCAGACTGGTGCACCACAATGCTCACTGCGAGGACTCCATTCCCGGACTGGTGCACCACAATGCTCACTGCGAGGGCACCATTCCCGGACTGGTGCACCACAATGCTCACTGCGAGGACTCCATTCCCGGACTGGTGCACCACAATGCTCACTGCGAGCACTCCATTCCCGGACTGGTGCACCACAATGCTCACTGCGAGGGCACCATTCCCGGACTGGTGCACCACAATGCTCACTGCGAGGACTCCATTCCCGGACTGGTGCACCACAATGCTCACTGCGAGGGCACCATTCCCGGACTGGTGCACCACAATGCTCACTGCGAGCACTCCATTCCCGGACTGGTGCACCACAATGCTCACTGCGAGGGCACCATTCCCGGACTGGTGCACCACAATGCTCACTGCGAGCACTCCATTCCCGGACTGGTGCACCACAATGCTCACTGCGAGCACTCCATTCCGGGACTGGTGCACCACAATGCTCACTGCGAGCACTCCATTCCCGGACTGGTGCACCACAATGCTCACTGCGAGCACTCCATTCCCGGACTGGTGCACCACAATGCTCACTGCGAGGACTCCATTCCCGGACTGGTGCACCACAATGCTCACTGCGAGGGCACCATTCCCGGACTGGTGCACCACAATGCTCACTGCGAGCACTCCATTCCCGGACTGGTGCACCACAATGCTCACTGCGAGGACTCCATTCCCGGACTGGTGCACCACAATGCTCACTGCGAGGGCACCATTCCCGGACTGGTGCACCACAATGCTCACTGCGAGCACTCCATTCCCGGACTGGTGCACCACAATGCTCACTGCGAGGGCACCATTCCCGGACTGGTGCACCACAATGCTCACTGCGAGGGCACCATTCCCGGACTGGTGCACCACAATGCTCACTGCGAGGGCACCATTCCCGGACTGGTGCACCACAATGCTCACTGCGAGCACTCCATTCCCGGACTGGTGCACCACAATGCTCACTGCGAGCACTCCATTCCCGGACTGGTGCACCACAATGCTCACTGCGAGGGCACCATTCCCGGACTGGTGCACCACAATGCTCACTGCGAGCACTCCATTCCCGGACTGGTGCACCACAATGCTCACTGCGAGGGCACCATTCCCGGACTGGTGCACCACAATGCTCACTGCGAGCACTCCATTCCCGGACTGGTGCACCACAATGCTCACTGCGAGCACTCCATTCCCGGACTGGTGCACCACAATGCTCACTGCGAGCACTCCATTCCCGGACTGGTGCACCACAATGCTCACTGCGAGGACTCCATTCCCGGACTGGTGCACCACAATGCTCACTGCGAGCACTCCATTCCCAGACTGGTGCACCACAATGCTCACTGTGAGGACTCCATTCCCGGACTGGTGCACCACAATGCTCACTGCGAGGACTCCATTCCCGGACTGGTGCACCACAATGCTCACTGCGAGGGCACCATTCCCGGACTGGTGCACCACAATGCTCACTGCGAGGGCACCATTCCTGGACTGGTGCACCACAATGCTCACTGCGAGGACTCCATTCCCGGACTGGTGCACCACAATGCTCACTGCGAGCACTCCATTCCCGGACTGGTGCACCACAATGCTCACTGCGAGCACTCCATTCCCGGACTGGTGCACCACAATGCTCACTGCGAGCACTCCATTCCCGGACTGGTGCACCATAATGCTCACTGCGAGCACTCCATTCCCGGACTGGTGCACCACAATGCTCACTGCGAGGGCACCATTCCCGGACTGGTGCACCACAATGCTCACTGCGAGCACTCCATTCCCGGACTGGTGCACCACAATGCTCACTGCGAGGGCACCATTCCCGGACTGGTGCACCACAATGCTCACTGCGAGCACTCCATTCCCGGACTGGTGCACCACAATGCTCACTGCGAGGGCACCATTCCCGGACTGGTGCACCACAATGCTCACTGCGAGGGCACCATTCCCGGACTGGTGCACCACAATGCTCACTGCGAGCACTCCATTCCCGGACTGGTGCACCACAATGCTCACTGCGAGCACTCCATTCCCGGACTGGTGCACCACAATGCTCACTGCGAGCACTCCATTCCCGGACTGGTGCACCACAATGCTCTCTGCGAGGACTCCATTCCCGGACTGGTGCACCACAATGCTCACTGCGAGGGCTCCATTCCCGGACTGGTGCACCACAATGCTCACTGCGAGGACTCCATTCCTGGACTGGTGCACCACAATGCTCACTGCGAGGGCACCTTTCCCGGACTGGTGCACCACAATGCTCACTGCGAGGACTCCATTCCCGGACTGGTGCACCACAATGCTCACTGCGAGGACTCCATTCCCGGACTGGTGCACCACAATGCTCACTGCGAGGGCACCATTCCCGGACTGGTGCACCACAATGCTCACTGCGAGGGCACCATTCCCGGACTGGTCCACCACAATGCTCACTGCGAGCACTCCATTCCCGGACTGGTGCACCACAATGCTCACTGCGAGGACTCCATTCCCGGACTGGTGCACCACAATGCTCACTGCGAGCACTCCATTCCCGGACTGGTGCACCACAATGCTCACTGCGAGCACTCCATTCCCGGACTGGTGCACCACAATGCTCACTGCGAGGGCACCATTCCCGGACTGGTGCACCACAATGCTCACTGCGAGGGCACCATTCCCGGACTGGTGCACCACAATGCTCACTGCGAGGGCACCATTCCCGGACTGGTGCACCACAATGCTCACTGCGAGCACTCCATTCCCGGACTGGTGCACCACAATGCTCACTGCGAGGACTCCATTCCCGGACTGGTGCACCACAATGCTCACTGCGAGCACTCCATTCCCGGACTGGTGCACCTCAATGCTCACTGCGAGCACTCCATTCCCGGACTGGTGCACCACAATGCTCACTGCGAGGGCACCATTCCCGGACTGGTGCACCACAATGCTCACTGTGAGGGCACCATTCCCGGACTGGTGCACCACAATGCTCACTGCGAGCACTCCATTCCCGGACTGGTGCACCACAATGCTCACTGCGAGGGCACCATTCCCGGACTGGTCCACCACAATGCTCACTGCGAGGGCACCACAATGCTCACTGCGATGACTCCATTCCCGGACTGGTGCACCACAATGCTCACTGCGAGGGCACCATTCCCGGACTGGTGCACCACAATGCTCACTGCGAGCACTCCATTCCCGGACTGGTGCACCACAATGCTCACTGCGAGCACTCCATTCCCGGACTGGTCCACCACAATGCTCACTGCGAGGGCACCATTCCCGGACTGGTGCACCACAATGCTCACTGCGAGGACTCCATTCCCGGACTGGTCCACCACAATGCTCACTGCGAGCACTCCATTCCCGGACTGGTGCACCACAATGCTCACTGCGAGGGCACCATTCCCAGACTGGTGCACCACAATGCTCACTGCGAGCACTCCATTCCCGGACTGGTGCACCACAATGCTCACTGCGAGGACTCCATTTCCAGGTCATTTCACTACAACACAGACTGCGAGGGTACTGTTCCCAGACTAATTCACTGTGACGCTGACTGGAAGGACACTGTTCTCAGGCTGCTTTATTGTGATGCTGACTGCATGGACACTGTTCTCAGAGTGCTTCACTGCGATGCTGAATTCGAGAACACTGTTCCCAGGCCACTTCACTGGTACACTGACTACGAGGACACTGTTCGAAAGTCCACACCTCTGCGACGCTGACTTTGAGGACACTGTTCCCAGTCTTAAACACCTTTGCCTCGAGATCCCCATCAGTCAGGCTATTCTAAATAACTATCACGTTCTAAGTAAAGAGCTTCTGACGAATTGCTGCTTTAACCAATTTGTGCTGAACAATTATTGTTCTAGGCCCATGGCCATTTGAAATAAATGATGACTTCCCAATTAATTTACATAAACCATTATAAGCAAGAGAGGAAACTATCCTGTCAGTCTGAAGAAGACACAGCTTTTAAATTATACTACTTTATAAAATCTTAGAGCATAAAATTAATTACAAAATGTGGCCACTTGTATTACAATCTGAAGTGAATTGAAATGGCAGAAACCAAAGCAGTTATGGCTGGGCTAACTCATTGCGTCTCTCAATTCTCTTTTCTTTTTACAACTGTTTTATAAATGTGCTAATCCAGCTGACGTCTGTTATGATACTTGGGATAATTCTGTTCTTGGATTCCCATTCATTTGGAACTAATAGATTAAACTGAAAACAGTGTAGCAAATATGTTTTTAAAGTAACTTTGCATTGAAGAGCCAAATTTTATTTTGAACTCGATTAAAGAGCCTTCAGGGAATAAATATTTGCTGAAAATGTCCTTACTGGTTTGCGCCAAATACATTGCATCTTCGGTGAAAGGTTGTCAGGAACTCTAGATACTCAACATCAATAGAGCTTCTGTTGGAGTTATGGCAGACAATCCGGAGAGGTTCTCCTGATGGAATTTGTAGCGCCTTTATCAATGAGGGTTCGGTGAAGTGAATGACCGTGGAATTATTATTAATTGTGAAACCACCTGCTTCGCTGATGTCCTTTAGAGAGGAAAATCTGCCACCCCTACCTCAGGCTTTCCCAACTCTAACTGGAAGTGTTCTTTGAGAGTTCATCCAATGAATTGCTGCCTACAAACTGCTCTGCCCATTCACACAAGTCTTTCTCCCCATCTCAACAAGAAAAGAAAATGAAACACAATTTTTCTAATGTTCCTCCAACGGATTTGTTTCTCCTGGAGTTGTTCTCCACAGTGCAATGGAGTTCATTCTTCAATTACTGGAGAAGGACCATCCTGGAGGGTTAACAGCCTTATCATAGAATTTAGAGTGCGGAAATAGGCAATTCTGCCCATCAAGTCTGCACCGGCCCTTGGAATGAGCACCCACTTAAGCCCTCCACCCTATTCCCATAAGCCAGTAAGTCCACCCAACCTTTTTGGACACTAAGGACAATTTATCATGGCCAATCCACCCAACCTGCACATCTTTGGACTGCGGGTGGAAACTGGAGGGAACCCACGCAGACACAGGGAGAATGTGCAGACTCCGCACAGACAGTGACCCAAGCCAGAATCGAACCTGGGACCTCGGAGCTGTGAAGCTACTGTGCTAAACACGATGCTACCATGCTGCCTATTATTACCTGGTCTGGCCGACATGTGACTCCAAATCCTCAGTAATATGGATAACTCTATGGTAATCTCGCAAGGCCTAGATTTAGGCCCGATTAAAATTGGGTATTTTAAATTTAAAAATTGGGCACTTTAAATCAAGCCACAGACACACTGGACACAGCACCATGGGAATTCAAACTGGCCATGTTCGAATACACAACCAATAGACAAGCGGTCAGAACATGTCTGGACCTGCCCCGTCAATCATCCATCCTCGCACCCTATTGATAGTCTCAGGTCTATTGTCAGTAGCCCAGATCGAGCTAGATTCTCGGGCACTCAGAGTTCCTGCTGTTACCTCATGTGGGAACAGGCTATGTGCAGCCCACACTATCCGAGATGGACACCTGGGGCGGGCTCAGGTGTCTTGTCAAATGGTCATCAACCAGACCATTGGATTCTGAGACACCCTCCTGAGGCATCATTGGTAGAAAGCCAGAGGAAATGGCAAAACGGCGTGAAGAGAGGGGGATAAAAACAGGCACCAAGGCACATCAGCAGTGAAGACCCCATGAAGAGGTAATCAAGACGACTGACCAGAGAAGGAAGGAAGAAACAGCGGGCGGGACCCACCTTCTAGATTATATTTACAGGTAGTATACGGGTAAATTGTGAAGTATATGGGTAAATTGTGTGTTAAATAAATATTGTTGAACTTGATTTTATGTTTGTGGTTTGTTCTCCGCGTTATTAAAGACACCCTTGAGTAAACCTTTGAGTAAGTGAACAGGTTGAAAGTGTCTGAGGTTTCACTGATACAACTCTTAGCTCCCTATGATATGGCCTCGGAAACCATTCAATTCACAAGCAATTAGGAGTGGCAACAAATATTGGCATTGCCAGCGAATCCCACATCCTATGAATGAATAATAAAAAAAAACAACAGGTGGCAAGGGATCAGATGCAGCAGTAAATAGAAAAGGTACAATGAATAATTCAAGAAGAAGAATTAAATACATTGATATGACTTGCTAAATTGCTGCGAGCTATTTACGAGGTGAGATTTTCTTACCATTGTTCACTCATTTAAGTTTAGATTATTGGAGATAATACTGTTTCAACTTAGTTTTATCCCAGATGCTCTAAGCACCTCAGTCAAGCTCATGAAAACCATCACAAGTCACATCAATTTTAAAATGACCTTTGTATTGAATAGAGAAAATATTTAGAGGCTCTATAAAAAATGAAATCTCTTGGCATACTTAGCAAAAGTATGGGGCTGGTTTAGCACAATCTTGGGGCTGGTTTAGCACAGTGGGCTAAACAGCTGACTTGTAATGCAGAACAAGGTCAGTTCAATTCCTATACCGGCCTCCCTGAACAGGCGCCAGGATATGGCGTCTAGGGGCTTTTCACAGTAACTTAATTGAAGCCTACTTGTGGCAATAAGCGATTATTATTATTAAAACCTAATCCTACATGAAATGAGGGATATGGGGCAGGATTCTCCATCTGCCGATGCCGAAATCAGGAAAGGTGATTGGGCGGAGAATAGGTCTTGACACCGAAATTGGGGCGGGTGGCGATTTCATGCCAAATCCCAATTCTGCGCTGTCTCAACAGCCACACCAATGCAAGATGCACCACTCGTGCAAGATGATGGCGCCGGAGCGAGGCGACTCTCTACAAGCTCTCCCCAACAGATCCACTTTTAACTTTATTTATACTCGTACTAACCTTTTAAAAATTAATTCTAAAGCTAACATTATTACTCTTGAATTCTGTTTAATTCCCTTTTCTTCCCATGTACTGAATGATCTGTTCAGCTGCTTGCAGAAAAATACTTTTCACTGTACCTCGGTACACGTGACAATAAACAAATCCAATCCAATCCAATCCAATCCACACCAATGCGTTCCACTCCGTAAGTACAATAAACACTGTTTGCATATAATTAGCGGGCCTGAACCGGTATTCTCCAGGGCCTCTGCGATTCTCCGCCTCCACTGGAGAGAATTCCCGATGGCGAGGTTCCCTTGTGCCGTGGCTGAGAGGCAGAGAGAGGAGGTAGGACATGGAGATGCGCGAATGTGGGCTGTCAGTCCTGACACTGATTGGGCTGGCTGGGGGGGTGATCATTGTGTGTGGGGTGGGAGGGGCCATAGGCTCGGGGTGACTGCCCCATGGGACTGGGGCTGAGTCCAGACACGGACCGCCATTGCCGCAGCCTGCAAGGTAGCAGTCTTGCTACAAATCACACTAACCATCTACCGTGGCCTGTGGTTCTGCAGAGTGCCACCAGCCATATGCATGCCCCCACCCCACCACCCCCGCACACGAGCCACCGCCCTCCATCACTTCTGCGCCTGAACTTCCACCCCCGCACCCCACCCTCGGCGATGCCCTCCCCCAACCAGCCACCTACCACCGGCGAAGCATCATGCAGCCTTCCCAAGGGCAACGCTCACAATAGCTCCTACAAGGGGACGCCGGATGGGGGCTGTGGAGTGTACCACTGGTGGTACCCTGATGGTACCCCTGGCAGCACTAATGGGCGCCAGGGCCAGTGGCTCCCAGGGTGCCAGACACCGATGGGGCCAGGAGTGCGGAGATGGGGGGGATACATGAGGGGACAGGGTCTGCAGTGCCAATCGAGGCCACCGTGTAGCCCATTGGACATGGTTGGGCACCGGGGTACGCACCATGCTAACATGTCGGCTGTACAAGCTGGAACTGCTTATGGAGGAGGAAGCTGCAGCACTGAAACCTGCCCCAGAGGAACTGGAGTCAGCCGCTGATGATGGAGAGCCGGCCTCACATCAGGATGAGGTTCAAAGGAGGCGCCACATGAGGTCTCGTGTGTACGGCAGAGCCTGCCATTTGAGGACCTGCCAGCTCGGGGATGCCGTGAAGATTTCGGCTGAGTAGGGGGACAGTGCGATATACCTGCCAAACCATGGTGCACCTGGCACAGTGGGGGAATGGGGGAGGTCACCCGCTCCTGGTGGCTGTCAAGATGATGGTCGCCCTGAACGTCTATGCCACGGGGGCCTTCCAGGCACCAAATGGGGATCTGTCTGGGATCTCACAAAGCTCGGTGCACAGGTGCATCAGAGAAGCCCGAGATACCCAGTCCGCACAATACATCTATTTCAGTGTGAACTGAGCCCACCCAGGACCCTGGGCAGCCGGTTTCGCTGCCATCGCCAAGATGCCCTAGGTCCAGGGGGTGAACGACAGGATGCCTGTCACCCTACAAGCACCTGCAGATGACCGTTCCACTCGATGAACGTGCAGCTGATATGTGACCATCAAATGAGCCTCATGCATGTCTGCACCCGTTACCCAGGCAGTGTGCACGATGCCTGTACCCGTTACCCAGGCAGTGTGCGGGATGCCTGTGCTCGTTACCCAGGCAGTGTGCACGATGCCTGTACCCGTTACCCAGGCAGTGTGCACGATGCCTGTACCCGTTACCCAGGCAGTGTGCGGGATGCCTGTACTCGTTATCCAGGCAGTGTGCGGGATGCCTGTACCCGTTACCCAGGCAGTGTGCGGGATGCCTGTACTCGTTATCCAGGCAGTGTGCACGATGTCTGCACCCCTTACCCAGGCAGTGTGCACGATGCCTGTACCCGTTACCCAGGCAGTGTGCACGATGCCTGTACCCGTTACCCAGGCAGTGTGCACGATGCCTGTAGCCGTTACCCAGGCAGTGTGCACGATGTCTGCACCCATTACCCAGGCAGTGTGCGGGATGCCTGTAGCCGTCACCCAGGCAGTGTGCACGATGTCTGCACCCATTACCCAGGCAGTGTGCACGATGCCTGTAGCTGTTACCCAGGCAGTGTGCACGATGCCTGTACCCGTTACCCAGGCAGTGTGCACGATGCCTGTACCCGTTACCCAGGCAGTGTGCACGATGTCTGTACCCGTTACCCAGGCAGTGTGCACGATGCCTGTAGCCGTTACCCAGGCAGTGTGCACGATGTCTGCACCCCTTACCCAGGCAGTGTGCACGATGCCTGTAGCCGTTACCCAGGCAGTGTGCACGATGCCTGTAGCCGTTACCCAGGCAGTGTGCACGATGCCTGTACCCGTTACCCAGGCAGTGTGCGGGATGCCTGTACTCGTTATCAGAGCAGTGTGCACGATGCCTGTACCCGTTACCCAGGCAGTGTGCACGATGCCTGTACCCGTTACCCAGGCAGTGTGCACGATGTCTGCGCCCGGTACCCAGGCAGTGTGCACGATGTCTGTAGCCGTTACCAAGGCAGTGTGCACGATGCCTGTAGCCGTTACCCAGGCAGTGTGTACGATGTCTGTAGCCGTTACCCAGGCAGTGTGCACGATGCCTGTACCCGTTACCCAGGCAGTGTGCACAATGCCTGTAGCCGTTACCCAGGCAGTGTGCACGATGCCTGTACCCGTTACCCAGGCAGTGTGCACGATGTCTGTAGTCGTTACCCAGGCAGTGTGCACGATGTCTGCACCCATTACCCAGGCAGTGTGCACGATGCCTGTACTCGTTACCCAGGCAGTGTGCACGATGCCTGTACCCGTTACCCGGGCAGTGTGCACGATGCCTGTACCCGTTACCCAGGCAGTGTGCGGGATGCCTGTACCCGTTACCCAGGCAGTGTGCGGGATGCCTGTACTCATTATCCAGGCAGTGTGCACGATGTCTGCACCCCTTACCCAGGCGGCGTTCACGATGCCTGTACACGTTACCCAGGCAGTGCGCACGATGCCTGTACCCGTTACCCAGGCAGTGTGCACGATGCCTGTAGCCGTTACCCAGGCAGTGTGCACAATGCCTTCCTCCTCGCACACTCGATGGCTCCCGGCCTCTTCGAGTCGCACCCCCGGGTTTGGGGGGGGGGGGGGGGGGGGGGGGGGGGGGGGAGGTTGCCAGTACCCGTTACCCAGGCAGTGTGCGGGATGCCTGTACCCGTTACCCAGGCAGTGTGCGGGATGCCTGTACCCGTTACCCAGGCAGTGTGCACGATGTCTGCACCCGGTACCCAGGCAGTGTGCACAATGCCTGTACCCATTACCCAGGCAGTGTGCACGATGCCTGTACCCATTACCCAGGCAGTGTGCACGATGCCTGTACCCGTTACCCAGGCAGTGTGCACGATGCCTGTACCCGTTACCCAGGCAGTGTGCACGATGTCTGCACCCGTTACCCAGGCAGTGTGCACGATGCCTGTACCCGTTACCCAGGCAGTGTGCGGGATGCCTGTACTCGTTATCAGAGCAGTGTGCACGATGCCTGTACCCGTTACCCAGGCAGTGTGCACGATGCCTGTACCCGTTACCCAGGCAGTGTGCACGATGTCTGCGCCCGGTACCCAGGCAGTGTGCACGATGTCTGTAGCCGTTACCAAGGCAGTGTGCACGATGCCTGTAGCCGTTACCCAGGCAGTGTGTACGATGCCTGTACCCGTTACCCAGGCAGTGTGCACGATGCCTGTACCCGTTACCCAGGCAGTGTGCACGATGTCTGCACCCGTTACTCAGGCAGTGTCCACGATGCCTGTACCCATTACCCAGGCAGTGTGCGGGATGCCTGTACCCGTTACCCAGGCAGTGTGCACGATGTCTGCACCCCTTACCCCGGCAGTGTGCACGATGTCTGCACCCGTTACCCAGGCAGTGTGCACGATGCCTGTACCCATTACCCAGGCAGTGTGCACGATGCTGGCAACCGTTACCCAGGCAGTGTGCACGATGCCTGTACCCGTTACCCAGGCAGTGTGCACGATGCCTGTACCCGTTACCCAGGCAGTGTGCACAATGCCTGTAGCCATTACCCAGGCAGTGTGCACGATACCTGTACCCGTTACCCAGGCAGTGTGCACAATGCCTGTACCCGTTACCCAGGCAGTGTGCACGATGCCTGTACCCGTTACCCAGGCAGTGTGCACGATGTCTGTAGTCGTTACCCAGGCAGTGTGCACGATGCCTGTACCCCTTAACCAGGCAGTGTGCACGATGCCTGTAGCCGTTACCCAGGCAGTGTGCACGATGCCTGCACCCGTTACCCAGGCAGTGTGCACGATGCCTGTACCCGTTACCCAGGCAGTGTGCACGATGCCTGTACCCGTTACCTAGGCAGTGTGCACGATGTCTGCACCCGTTACCCAGGCAGTGTGCACGATGCCTGTACTCGTTACCCAGGCAGTATGCACGATGCCTGTACCTGCTACCCAGGCAGTGTGCACGATATCTGTACCCGTTACCCAGGCAGTGTGCACGATGTCTGTACCCGTTACCCAGGCAGTGTGCACGATGCCTGTAGCCGTTACCCAGGCAGTGTGCACGATGCCTGTAGCCGTTACCCAGGCAGTGTGCACAATGCCTGTACCCGTTACCCAGGCAGTGTGCACGATGCCTGTACCCATTACCCAGGCAGTGTGCACGATGCCTGTACCCATTACCCAGGCAGTGTGCACGATGCCTGTACCCATTACCCAGGCAGTGTGCACGATGCCTGTAGCCGTTACCCAGGCAGTGTGCACGATGCCTGTACCCGTTACCCAGGCAGTGTGCACGATGTCTGCACCCGTTACTCAGGCAGTGTGCACGATGCCTGTAGCTGTTACCCAGGCAGTGTGCACGATGTCTGTAGCTGTTACCCAGGCAGTGTGCACAATGCCTGTACCCATTACCCAGGCAGTGTGCACGATGCCTGTACCCGTTACCCAGGCAGTGTGCACGATGCCTGTACCCGTTACCCAGGCAGTGTGCACGATGCCTGTACCCATTACCCAGGCAGTGTGCACTATGCCTGTACCCGTTACCCAGGCAGTGTGCACGATGCCTGTAGCCGTTACCCAGGCAGTGTGCACAATGCCTTCCTCCTCGCACACTCGATGGCTCCCGGCCTCTTCGAGTCGCACCCCCGGGTTTGGGGGGGGGGGGGGGGAGGAGGGGGGGGGGGTGGTTGGCTCCTGGCTTGACAGAGTTACCCACTGCGGTTGTGGCCGCCACCCCACCTGCAACCTCCTCCGTGATTCCTACCTGCCTCACGAAGGGATGCGGGCCTTGGGTTGGCAGTAACAGCGGGTCTGGTCCATGGGATGGAGGATGATGACAATCTGCTCTGCGATGAGCTCTGGTGCTCCGCATCATTTGACAACATCTGACCCCTGCCCACGTTAGCACTTCCCAACGTCTACCTGGGCGATCCCTGCATGCGAGCTAGCCATTCCGTCACATGGTCACATTAGATCCCTGGGGTGGTGGTGGTGACGGTGGGTGGGGGTGGGACACTGGAACGGTGAGCGCTGGCTGAACCGCAGTCCCTGGGTCAAGCCCACCCCCAACATCTGCCCATCCATCCCCCCCCCCTACTTGCATCCCCTCTACAAGCAGCCCAGACCAACCCAGCCCTTAGACCCTTCTGACAGTGCACAGGGGCAGGTTGTAACATTGTGCACTGGTGTTTAGTAAAAACATATATGCAGGTTTATGCCCCGCCCCTATCGCTAAACTGTGCCCTACACCCAGGCCAACTTAACTGGTTTCTAACTTTCTGGTCTTACGGCACTAACGCAACGTGTCGATGGATCCCCAGATGGTACATCAGGTGATGAGGCAGCTTGCTGTGATTCCCGTCTTATAACCTGAGTCCCCTTTGGTGGCTGTCTCCTGGGGCAACCGGACTGGAGAGGACTGGCTGCTGTTTGCGTGTCCCAACTGGCGCAGTGCCGCCCCATTCTGCACGCTGTCCATGTGATTTGGCAGGACAGGGAGGGGGGGGGGGGGGGGGGGGAGTCCAAGTGTTCTGAAACCTCCCCTGCTGGAGTCACCGGCATAGGCCCCATCACCTCCTCCTCCCTTGGGGTGCCCAATGGCCCCAAGGGTACTCAATGGGACATGGGTGCGAGCAGAGCCAAGCCCTGAGGCTCCTCCATCACCTGACACTACAGTTCCGGAGGCCTGCTACCGTCTTGACCAGAGTCTACATACAGCAATGGAGCACAGGGTGTGGTCCACCTTCCTCTGGGATAGCGCCACATCATGCTATGACTGCCAGCATCTTCTGGGTCTGTTCCACATCTGCCAGTGACTGCGCCATCTCCTTCTGGGACTGGGCCACCTCCTCTGTGTCTGCACCACGTCGACCAGCGCCTGGGCAATGCCACTTACACTCCCAGCCATGGCCCGTTGTGACTGGGCCATGCTCAGGAGCGCGCTGCAATGTCCAGGTGACTCTGGCACATAGAGGGTGACACAAGTGTCATGGGGAACCGCAAATTAGCGGTGCCAGTTTTGCTCTTGTAGAACTCCACGAATCCTGCCCTTGCATCAACACTTAGGGCGGGTTTCTCCGATTACCCCCGACTTCCCGAAAGCGTGGGACACATGTCCTCTCACTTTTTGTAAACCTGGCATGGCGGCTGCGGACTGTGTCCAGCGCCACCACAGTCAGGGGGGTTGGAGTGGGAACCATTCTGCTGGCGGTGGGGGGGGGGGGGGGGGGGGGGGGGGCTTCGCTGAGGGCTGGGGTGGCGAGAGGAGTTACAGGCGGGTGGTTTTTGGCAGGCCAGATCCGCGCAGGGCCGGCCCCATGTTGTACGGCGTGGCCGCCACGGACCCGGCCATTCTGCATCCGTATTGGCAGGTAAAGGCTTTATGTGGCACGGCTGCTAACCCCCCACCGGACGGAGCATCAGTGCAGGGGCGGCATTGACGTTTTGGTCGTAAGACCAGATGGATCCTGCGGACATAGCTGCAGAATCGGAGAATCCAGCCCTTGGCCTCAGGAAAGGAGAATCCGGACGCTGGACTAGGTTCAAACTCTGGTGTATTGTCAATTAGCTGGGCTAGCTCTACAAACGCTATAAATTGTCTTAGTAGCCCAGGTTAGTGGCGGGATAAAATAAACTGGGGTTCTCACATACATCATCCAGTGAGGCTTCCCCAGAAGTTTGGCAGGCTCACATTAGGGTGAGAAAAAGATCAGGCTCGTTTGTGATAGAATCATAGAATCCCTACATGCAGAAGGAGGCCATATAGCCCTTTGAGTCCACACCTACGCTCTGAGTGAGCATTCTACTTAACCCACTCCCCCCAACCTATTCCCGTAACCCCAGAACCCTACCTACCCTACACATCTTTGGACACTAAGAAGAATTTCTTTGGCATTGCTAATCCACTAAACCTGTGTACATTTGGACTATGGGAGGAAACTGGAACACCAGGAGGAAACACACGCAGACACGGGGAAAATGTGCAAACTCCACAAAGACAATCATCCAAGGTTGGAGTTGAACCCACATCCCTGTCACTGTGAGGCAGCAGTGCTACCTGCTGTGCCACCATGCCACCCTAAAGAGCTCTTGATGCCCCCTCTAACATACCAATATTACGTGGGCTGGTCATCTGGCTAGGAGTTGACAGCTCTCAAGAACTGCATCCGTCTTCAACAGCACAAGAAAATAACATAAACGCAATACTGAATCGCAAATAATAAACCAGGAAATGAAATGGCACCTCTTACTCCTCTACATAGAGCGCATCTGCCATCTACTGGCGAGAACACAGACTTGCTCAAAACTGCTCCTTGCAGTTGAATGCAATTTTTCTATTTGCTGGAGAATCAAAAGCTGAAACACTCATTGCAGCTGAGGTTAAAAGTCTAGTTTCAAGTTTCAAGAGTCTAATTTCTAAGGCTTAAACATCTGGAAAACCAAAGGGGCAATGTCAACCTTGCCCACATGACGGAAACCAGAGCGCAGGCAGTTCAAATCACTAGGGAACTTACACGCTGGCATCCGTTGTCACCCTAGGCGGGATTCTCCGAGCCTTCAAGCCAAAATCACGATCGGTGCGGGGCCGGAGAACGGACTTGGACGCCAAAATCCGGTGCAACGGCGCTCCCGCAATTCTCCGGTCCCCAGAGGATCACTGCGTTTCACGCGCGCGCAGTCTACGTGGGATGGGTAGGGGGCCATAGACAGAGGCACCCCCCCGGCGAGTTTCCAAGAGTAACTACATAGAACATAGAACATAGAACGATACAGCGCAGTACAGGCCCTTCGGCCCTCGATGTTGCACCGACATGGAAAAAAAAACTAAAGGCCATCTAACCTACACTATGCCCTTATCATCCATATGCTTATCCAATAAACTTTTAAATGCCATCAATGTTGGCGAGTTCACTACTGTTGCAGGTAGGGCATTCCACGGCCTCACCACTCTTTGCGTAAAAAACCCACCTCTGACCTCTGTCCTATATCTATTACCCCTCAATTTAAGGCTATGTCCCCTCGTGCTAGCCACCCCCATCCGCGGGAGAAGGCTCTCGCTGTCCACCCTATCTAACCCTCTGATCATTTTGTATGCCTCTATTAAGTCACCTCTTAACCTTCTTCTCTCTAACGAAAACAACCTCAAGTCCATCAGCCTTTCCTCATAAGATTTTCCCTCCATACCAGGCAACATCCTGGTAAATCTCCTCTGCACCCGTTCCAAAGCTTCCACGTCCTTCCTATAATGAGGCGACCAGAACTGTACGCAATACTCCAAATGCGGCCGTACTTGAGTTTTGTACAACTGCAACATGACCTCATGGCTCCGAGATCCCGACAGCGTATTTCTCTCATGGTCCCACCCGTCAGGAACTCGGCGTGGTAGCTGTAGACTCAGCCCACGGCCACCGTGGTGGGGGGGGGATCCTTCATGGGAGGGGGGCCTCACAGATGGCCAGGCTATCGATTGGGGGCCACCGATCCGCGGGCGCATGCGATCTCAGGGGGGCCCTGTCTTCTTGGTGCCAGTCTGCGGTGTGGGTCCGCCATGTTGTGTGGGGCAGCCGACACAGGCCACTGCCAACCGGAAGTGCAGAGCCCCGTACCCACCTGATCGTGGCAAGCCCGTTGACCATGTTCAATTCTTGCCAGTACAGCATAAGCTTTTTACTGTACTATATATTTCCAATGGATTTTCGGCAATACCCCTTGATCAGGAGTCCCAATCCAATTTTCCTTCACCATCGGGGAACAATAATAATAATAATAATAATAATTGCTTATTGTCACCAGTATACACCGAGACCAGAGTCTCACAGGGATTACATAACAGCCCCAGCATTTTCCATCTGAATATGGCCAAAGCCATTCAGGGGATAGACTTAACCGGGATGGGAGGGGTCCTACTGCATCACATGGACAACCTTCTTTTGGTCTCCACGGATTCCAGGAGCCACATCTTTGAGCTAGTACAATTATTACGAATCATTGAGGAGGCAGGATTAAAAATCAATCCAACAAAGGCACAATTAGGACATCCATCCGTTACTTATCTGGGATATAATAATAATAATATTTATTATTGTTACAAGTAGGTTAACATTTACACAGCAATGAAGTTACTGTGAGAATCCCCTGGTCGCCACACTCCAGCGCCGGTTCGGGTACACTGAAGGAGAATTCAGAATGTCCAATCCACCTAACCCGCACATCTTTTGGGACTTGTGGGAGGAAACCTGAGCACCTAGAGGCAACCCACGCAGACACGGGGAGAACGTGCAGACTCCGCACAGACAGTGACCCAAGCCGGGAATCGAACCTGGGACCCTGACACGGTGAAGCAAAAGTGCTAACCACTGTGCTACAGTGCTTCAGTGAACCAAGATTTTACTCCCAGAGCGAAAGCAGATCATGCTGGCTCTTGCAGTTCCCCGGACAGTGCAGGAAACGTGGCAGATATTGGGATTGTTTAACTGTTGCCAGAACCTTATAGATAATCATGCAGGACAGCATGGTGGCACAGTGAGTTAGCCATGCTGCCTCACGGCGCCGGGGTCCCAGATTCGATCCCGGCTCTGGGTCACTGTCCGTGTGGAGTTTGCACATTCTCCCCGTGACTGCGTTGGTTTTGCTCCCACAACCCAAAAGTGCAGGCCAGGTGGATTGGCCACGCTAAATCGCCCCTTAATTGGAAAACAATGAATTGGGCACGCTAAAGTTATTTAAAAGAAAATAGATAATCATGCAGCAATAGTCTGTCCAATTCAATATAAGGGGGAGCGGGCTTCCAGTGAAAAGTTACAAAAGGCAGAGTGACAGAGGAGTGCATTTACCATTATTAAACAGCGTTTGGCAACAGCGCCAAGATTAGGGCTGCTAGATTTGACCCACCCATTCCATTTATATTACCACAGTGCTGGAAATTATTCCACTGGTGTCGTGACTCAGCAGCACGGAGACCGTAAATGACCTGTAGCTTATTATTCTCGCAACCAATCGGCAGTAGCTGCAGGACTAACTAGATGTACTCGAACTTTGGATTGTGCTGCATGGGCAGTTAAAGTGAGCGAGCCAATTACCATGTTGGGGGAAGAGATCTTACATACAGAACACGCCTTAGTACAGATTCTGAACATGGGAAGTCTGCACCAACTCTCTGAAAGAGTACCCTACCTAGGCCCACTATCCCGCCTCATCCCTGTAACAGCAACCAGCACATCTTTCGGACATTAAGGGGCAATTTGGCATGGCCAATCCACCTAACCTGCACATCTTTGGACTGTGGGAGGAAATTAGAGCTCCCAGAGCAAACCCATGCAAACATGGGGAGAATGTGCAGACTCCACAAAGACAGTGACCCGAGGCCGGAATTGTGGTGACAGAACGTTGAGGGAAAGGATCGTGAGCGGGATTCTCCACAGGCTTACGCCAAAATTGCGAAACACGATTAGGCGGAGAATTGGGCACCGATTTGACGCCAACTTGCAATTCTCCGTCACCTTGACAGCGGCATCCACACGTTACGGACGCACATACAGTAAATACCGTTTGCATGCCATTAGCGGGCCCGACCCGCTATTCTCCAGATCCTCCACGATTCTCCTCAACCAATGGGCTGAGTTCCCCTGAAAGCAGTTCACATGTGCTTTTAAAAATCGTGAAACTGGCTGATCAAGGAGAGAGAGAGGATGTAGGACATAGCAATGAGTGACTGTGGGCTGCCAGGCCGGACACTGGTCAGGCTGGCGTGGGGTGGGGGAGCACTGTCAGAGCCGAGGAAGGGTGAAAGGTGATGGGGGAACGGGCCGAGTGGCCAGAGTGACCCCCATGGGACTGGGACGGTGTCCAGTCATGGACTGCCATTATCACATCTTGCTGTGCACCCCACTGACCACCCAACTTGGTCGCTGGTTCTGCAGAGTGACACGGCCGAATGGGTACACCCACCCCACTCCGCCATACCCCCCACCTGGCTGCCACCCTATCACGGCTCACCCAGGTCAACGTACCCCTTCTCTGGCCAGCCCAGACCAGCCCACCCCTCATACCCATCTGACAAAGCACTGAGACAGGTTGTATCAGTGGTAACACGTGTTTAATGTGCATAAATATACACATATATGTGCCCTAGCCCCTATAACTAAACTGTGCCTTGCACCCATGCCAACTTAACTGGTATCTATCTTTCTGGCCTTAGGGGCCCGAACACTACATCTAGGTGGTTCCCCAGATGGTACAGCAGGAGTGGAGCCGGCCTGCTGTGATTCCTGCCCTGTGACCTGGGTCCCCATTGGTGGCCGTCTTCTGGGGCGTCTGGGCTGGATGGGTCCGGTTGCTACTCGGGTGTCCCAGGTGGCGTGGTGCCACCCGGTTATGCCCGCTGCCCATCAGATGCACCAGGGACAGGAGGGCGAGGGTCCAAGGTGATGCGGTGATCTGGCACCTCCCTTGCGGGAGCCACCCGTCTTCTTACTTGTGAATCTGGGAAACATCAAAATAAACAAAGCAAAATTAAGGTATCAGTGATTCTATTGGAACATAGAACATAGAACAGTTCAGCACACTACAGGCCCTTCAGCCCACGATGTTGTGCTGACCATTTATCCTAATCTAAGATCAACCTAACCTACATCTCTTCAATTTATTGCTGTCCATGTGCCTGTCCAAGAGTCGCTCGAATGTCCCCAATTACTCTGACTCCACCACCTCCGCTGGCAGTGCATTCCACACACCCACCACTCTCTGTGTCAAGAAACTACCTCTGGCATCTTCCCTGTACTTTCCTCAATCGCCTTAAAACTATGTTCCCTCGTGACAGCCATTTCCGCCCTGGGGAAAGTCTCTGGCTATACATTCTATCCATGCCTCTCATCACCTTGTACATCTCTATCAAGTCACCTCTTGTCCTTCGCTCCAGTGAGAAAAGCCCGAGCTCCCTCAACATTTCTTCATAAGGCATGCCTTCCAGTCCAGGCAGCATCCTGGTAAAACTCCTCTGCACTCTCTCCAAAGCATCCACATCCTTCCTATAATGAGGCGACCAGAACTGGACACAATTTTCCAAGTGTGGTCTAACCAGAGTTTTATAAAGCTGCAGCAAAACATCGCAGCTCTTCAACTCAATACCACTGTTATTGAAAGCCAACATACCATATGCCTTCTTAACAACCCTAACAACCTGGGTGGCAACTATGAGGGATCTATGTACTCTGGTTAGCACAGTGGGCTAAGACAGCTGGCTTGTAATGTAGAACAAGACTAGCAGCGTGGGTTCAATTCCTGTACCGGCCTCCCCGAACAGGCACTGGAATGTGGCGACTAGGGGTTTTTCACAGTAACTTCATTGAAGCCTACGTGTGACAATGAGCGATTATTATTATTATTACGTGGACCCTAAGATCCCTCTGTTCCTCCACACTTCCAAGAATCCTGCCTTTAACTCTGTATTCATCATTCAAATTCAACCTTCCAAAATGAATCACTTCTCATTTATCTAGGTTGAACTCCATCTGCCACTTCTCAGCCCAGCTCTGCATCCTGTCAATGTCCTGTTGTAACCTGCTCAGCCCTCGACACTATCTACAACTCCACCAACCTTTGTGTCATCAGCAAACTTACTAACCCACCCTTTCACTTTCTCATCCAAATCATTTATAAAACCACAAACAGCAGAGGTCCCAGAACAGATCCCTGCAGGACACCATTGGTCACTGACCTCCAGGTGGAATACTTTCCATCCACTACCACTCGCTGTCTTCTTTCGGCCAGCCAATTCTGTATCCAGACAGTCAAATTTCCCTGTATCTCATGCCCCCTCACTTTCAGATTGAGCCTACCAAGGGGCACCTTATTAAGTGCCTTACTGAAATCCATATACACCACATCCACTGCCCGACCTTCATCAATGCGCCTTGTCACATCCTCAAAGAATTCAATGAGGCTTGTGAGGCATGATCTGCCCCTCACAAAGCCATGTTGACTATCTTTAATCAAACAAAGTTTTTCTAAATAATCATAAATCCTATCTCTCAGAATTCTTTCCAGTATTTTGCTCACCACAGACGTAAGACTGACGGGTCTGTAATTCCGAGGGATTTCCCTATTCCCTTTCTTGAACAGGGAAAAAGCATTTGCCTTCCTCCAATCATCTGGTACTTCTCCAGTAGAGATTGAGGGCGCAAAGATCATCGCTAATGGTGCAGAAATCTCCTCCCTCACTTCCTGTATTAACCTTGGGTATATCCCATCTGGCCCAGGGGACTTATCTATCCTAATGCTTTTCAAAACTTCCAGCACATCCTCCTTAAAATCAACCTGTTTGAGTCTATTAACCAGGTTCACACTGTTCTCATGAGCGACAAGATACCTCTCTCTAGTAAATACTGAAGCAAAATATTCATTTAAGGCCTCCCCTATGTCCTCAGACTCTAGACGCAAGTTCCCTCCCCTATCCCTGATCAGCCCTACTCTCACTCTGATCATCTTATTTCTCACGTAAGTGTAGAATGCCTTGGGGTTTTCCCTAATCCCACCAAGGCTTTTTTATCCCCCTTCTAGCTCTCCTAAATCCATTTTTGAGTTCCTTCCTGGCTACCTTGTAACCCTCTAGAGCCATGCCAGATACTTGTCTCAGTGGGACAAAACTATCCAGCACTCGCAGCAAGTGCTTATTAAACAACCCCCACATTACTGTTGTGCATTTCCCTGAAAATAACTTAACAAATTTATGCTCCTCAGCTCCTGTCTAATAGCAGTATAATTTCCCCTCCCTATTTAAATACTTTTCATTACTGTCTGTTCCCATCCCTCTCCATGATTATGGTAAAGGTCAAGGAGTTGTGATCACTGTCACCATTGGTTATAGCTATAGCCACCAAGTGAGATTAGCTAACACTTCCCAGATCAGATGTCCTGCTCACGCAATATGGATTCATGGATTTATTTTAAATGATTGTTTTACCTTAAAACATGGATAATGGACACTTTCTTGTTAAACAAAATGGAGCTAAGAGGTCAGGTGATTTTCTCTTTACTGTCAATATACACAAAACTACACAAGACCCTACATGTCTGGACAAAACATTTAAATGCAAATGAATTTACACAACATCTTATTCGGGAGTCATTAAAATGCAACAAACCTTCCTGTGGGTTAATTGTTTCTTTATCCAAATAATTATATAAATGTATTCACAATAGGCATACCAACCATTTGGCTTTGAGTGGAATTCCAAAGAATGGCTGTATGAAAAGACCTATTCTACCAGACTGATATGCAAATTAGGGAAATTCAAAACCTATTGTGTGCCAATGGGCAGGTCGCCAGGGACCATTTGTGAGGACAGTAAAAAAGAGATACTTTGGTTACTTGACAGAAGCCGGGCTTCTGAGAAGGGGCATTTAATAAGACACATTTTGTGGGAGCAACAGAAGTGTCATTTGAGAGTGCCTTTAAGAAATGGGTGTTTATAAAATAGCTGTAGTACCTTAATGAAATGGGTGCTTAGCAGTATTATCAGAGCGTGGGTGCAGCTGGGCTGTCTGCCTGCTTTTACTTTTGCTTTGGGCTGACTGCTCCAGGGTGTGTTCAGTTTTGTTTTAGATTTGGAGAAGCTGCATTCACAGCAAGATATGTATGAATCTCTGCAAGCTAAAGAATGTTCATGTGGTGATTTCAAAGTGGTAACTTCTCTCAGTAGTGAAGTTAAACCTGATGCCTTTCTGTAAAAAGGGTTCTTTTTTGTCTTATGGATGTTGCAAAGAACGATTAAGAGTTACTAATAAAGTACTGTATTCTTTGGGGGATTTATTGGTGTTGATAGTTGTTAAGATGTTTACTGTGGGTTTATAAAGTGTTAACTGGTTTCATAAATAAACATTGTTTTAATTTAAAAGTTCTTTAACTCTCTGTTGCATTACACCTGTAAGGTAGGCCCGTGTGGTCCCCATAACCACAATCTATTAAAAGTTGTGGATCAGGTGAACTCCATGATATACTTTGGGGTTCTCTAAACCCTGGCCCATCACAGAAGAGAGAAACATTTCCAGACCAGAGGAGAAACAGAACCCTAACTAAAATTCATCACAAGTCAGAGAAGTTGGATTGACTTTTCCTTTTTGTTCAGTTACTCAGTAGTGAGAAAACAAGTAATTAATCAGAGGGCAGATATACACTAAAAAAATTCTAAACTTCATTTTGGGCTGGTTTAGTGGAGTGTTTCTCGCTGGCTTTTTGGGTGAGGTCCAGCACGCTATCCAACCATACTTTTTTCGGGGCCATGGGGAGTTTTTCCCCGGTCACAGCCGTACTTAGAAATGTTTTTATCACTGGGGAGCTGAACCCGCTGGTGTGACTGGCTCCTCATAGATCAGACCAGCATTTTGAAAGGGGGCCCTGATCTCAAAGTAAGTTTGAGGGTCCCCCAAACCCCCTACCCATAGGCAATTTTAACCCTCCTGCACATATGGGCATTACCCCACACCAATTCCAAGTGAGGACACCCCCCCATGGGGTCGCTGAGGGTCTCCCTTTTTCAGGCCTCCCAACCCACCCCCATTTCAGGCCCTGCCTTTCAGGACCCTCACCCTTGACGCCTCCAAAAACTTCATGAGGCTCCTTTATACCTGTCCTCCACCCCTCCCCCCCCCCAGACCCAGATCTTTGGCGGTGTCCCTGCCTGCCTGGTAGTGCTACCCAGGAATCTTGGCAGTGCCAAGTTGCCAGGCTGGTGGAGCCAGGATGCCCAGGTGCCAGAGGGAGAACAGGCAGAGCACTCTGCCATGACCATCAAGGGATCTCCAATGGCCTGGGAAACTCCCCAGGTGCCATGCCGTCTCGTCCTCATTTGTGTGGACCAGTACTAAACAGCACCCGGTCGAGACCTCGCTGGGGAGGATGTTAGTTCCCAGGCGCCTGGAGAATCCAGCACATGCATATGTAACTGAGCCATCCAGCTCATTTAAATATGCTAATCTGGATTGTGTCCAGCAAGAGCGAGATCCAGATTGCGACATCTCGAGAGGTTCGGTTGGATCTAGCAAGACAGTTCAAGTGTCGCAAATCGCGTAAGAGGCCTCTCATGAAGTTCAACAGCCTTGCCATGTCACCAAGTCAGGCACGACAAGGCCAGTAAATCACACCCAGAAAGTTATTGAGAAGCAGATGATGTCTACTTCAGTTTTTCTTCTAACGTTCCTATCTGTATTTTAAACATACTGTGAGAATGAATAAGGTGCTTGGGTTACATTGCGTTCAGTAACACATGTCAATACAATCCATTGTCTTTATGTCTAAAGCAATGTGAACAATGGCTAGAACCAATGGAATTAAACCTTATAGTATTTTGAACAGTTGCCTATTAACAACACCTGTGGACCAATGTGGAAGGATGCCAGAATTAGACAGAAAAGTGTTTTGAGAATCACCTTGTTTGCATACATCATGTAAAGGGTTATATTTTCTTGATGGCAGAGGTAGAAATTCTGTTGACACAAGAATTAGTGGTGTAACACTGGGCCCATGGACAAAGGCAGAATTCCCATTAGCGTGGATCCCGGATAGTGCTGTTTCCTTCTGAGACAGAGGCAAAATGGCTGTCAGCAAGAAAGGTCAAGGTCATTTTCTGCTTCTTCTGGACTGGCTCTTCATTTGAACTTGTAAAGTCTGCAGTGGGAAGTTGTGCGTGGAGTCCGAGGAGATAGGAGAGGTGCTCAATGAATATTTTACGTCAGTATTCACACAGGAAAAAGACAATGTTTTCGAGGAGAATATTGAGATACAGGCTACTAGACTAGAAGGGCTTGACGTTCATAAGGAGGTGGTGTTAGCAATTCTGGGAAGTGTGAAAATAGATAAATCCCCTGGGCCGGATGGCATTTATCCTAGGATTCTCTGGGAAGCTAAGGAAGAGATTGCTGAGCCTTTGGCTTTGATCTTTATGTCGTCATTGTCTACAGGAATAGTGCCAGAAGACTGGAGGATAGCAAATGTTGTCCCCTTGTTCAAGAAGGGGAGTAGAGACAACCCGGTAACTATAGACCAGTGAGCCTTACTTCTGCTGTGGGCAAAGTCTTGGAAAGGTTTATAAGAGATAGGATTTATAATCATCTAGAAAGGAATAATTTGATTAGGGATAGTCAACACGGTTTTGTGAAGGGTAGGTCGTGCCTCATAAACCTTATTGAGTTCTTTGAGAAGGTGACCAAATAGGTGGACGAGGGTAAAGCAGTTGATGTGGTGTATATGGATTTCAGTAAAGCGTTTGAGAAGGTTCCCCACGGCAGGCTATTGCAGAAAATACGGAGGCATAATATTCAGGGTGATTTAGCAGTTTGGATCAGAAACTGGCTAGCTGGAAGAAGACAGAGGGTGGTGGTTGATGGGAAATGTTCAGCCTGGAGTTCAGTTACTAGTGGTGTACCACAAGGATCTTTTCGGGCCACTGCTGTTTGTCATTTTTATAAATGACCTAGAGGAGGGCGCAGAAGGATGGGTGAGTAAATTTGCAGATGACACTAAAGTTGGTGGAGTTGTGGACATGCGGAAGGATGTTGCAGGTTACAGAGGGACATAGATAAGCTGCAGAGCAGGGCCGAGAGGTAGCAAATGGAGCTTAAAGCAGAAAAGTGTGAGGTGATTCATTTTGGAAGGAATAACAGGAAGACAGAGTACTGGGCTAATGGTAAGATTCTTGGTACTGTAGATGAGCAGAGAGATATCAGTGTCCATGTACATAGATCCCTTAAAGTTGCCACCCAGGTTGATAGGGTTGTTAAGAAGGCGTACGGTGTGTTAGCTTTTATTGGTAGAAGGATTGAGTTTCAGAGCCATGAGGCCATGTTGCAGCTGTACAAAACTCTGGTGCGGCCGCATTTGGAGTATTGCATGCAGTTCTAGTCGCCGCATTATCGGAAGGATGTGGAAGCATTGGAAAGGGTGCAGAGGAGATTTACCAGGATGTTGCCAGGTATAGGAAAGGCTGAGGGACTTGAGGCTGTTTTTGTTTGAGAGAAGAAGGTTAAGAGGTGACTTAATTGAGGCATACAAGATGATCAGTGGATTAGATAGGGTGGACAGTGAGAGCCTTTTTCCTCGGATGGTGATGGCTAGCACGAGGGGACATAGCTTTAAATTGAGGGGAGATAGATATAGGACAGATGTCAGAGGTCTTTACTCAGAGAGTAGTAAGGGCGTGGAATGCCCTGCATGCAATAGTAGTGGACTCGCCAACATTAAGGGCATTTAAATGGTCATTGGATAAACATACGGATGATAAGAGAATAGTGTAGATGGGCTTTAGAGTGATTTCACAGGTCGACGCAACATCGAGGGCCGAAGGGCTGTACTGCGCTGTAATGTTCTATGTTCAATGTATTATTGAAAGGGATACCTTTTTGTTCTTTTGCTCCATTAGCAAACAGATCTCAGGACCAAAACTGCAGCAACTGCACCTGCTCAAAGCAGAGTACATTTACAGAGTCCAGCAAACTGCAGTGACTGGAGGACATTTACATAATACAAATGAAGTACATCAAACTAATCCTACTGTGCGGTCTTCAAGGATGATAGATTGGGAATTATCCAGTAATCTTCATTCTGGCTCGGAATTATGGTGTCACTATCCACAGCCAGAGATCGATCATGATGTGGAGATGCCAGCATTGGACTGGGGTGGGCACAGTAAGAAGTCTTACAAATCCAGGTTAAAGTCCAACAGGTTTGTTTCGAATCACCAGCTTTCAGAGCGCAGCTCCTTCCTCAGGTGAATGAAGAGGTGGAAAATCTGCTCTCCAATGCCCAATAGGAAGTAATGATGTGGAGATGCCGGCGTTGGACTGGGGTGAGCACAGTAAGAAGTCTTACAACACCAGGTTAAAGTCCAACAGGTTTGTTTCAAACACGAGCTTTCGGAGCACGGCTCCTTCTTCAGGTGAATAGGAAGTAACTCATGCATTCAAATTCTGATAATCAAACTTGCATTTGTGAGTAAAGGCTGAATTGAAGAGACCTCTGACAGCATCTGTGGAGAGAGAAGGGAGCTAACATTTCAGGTCTGGATAATTCTTTGTCAAAGCTAGAGAGACCTGGGAATATATCAGATTTATAATGTTGTGGGGTAGGGGCGTGGAGCACAGGGACTGGATAGAGGGACAGCGATAGGTGGAGATTGACAAATATATTAGAATCATAGAATTTACAGTGCAGAAGGAAGCCATTCGGCCCATCGAGTCTGCACCCTACCCAAGGTCCACACCTCCACCCCTATCCCCATAACCCAGTAACCCCACCCAACACTAAGGGCAATTTTGGACACTATGGTCAATTTAGCATGGCCAATCCACCTAACCTGCACATCTTTGGACCGTGGGAGGAAACCGGAGCACCCGGAGGAAAACCACGCACACACGGGGAGAATGTGCAGACTCCGCACAGGCAGTGACCCAAGCCGGGAATCGAACCTGAGACCCTGGAGCTGTGAAGCAATTGTGCTATCCACAATGCTACCATGCTGCCCTAAATTGTGGACAGAAAGACAAAGGGAATGTAAATGGTGGTGATCAAAGCTGAGAAGGGTGCTGATAGTGGCACATTAAGAGATCAGAATGTGATAATGGCAGAACAAACCTGAGCAGTGTGTCTAAAGACAACTAGGAACAGGGGACAGATGCCCAAGTGGTGTGGGGTGTGGTGGCAATGGAGGGGGGAAAACGGATAAATGGAAGAAATGAAAATTAATTGATAGAAATAAAAATGGGGTGAACGTGGAAGAGAGAATTCAGTCTGATGTTGTCAAACTCAATGTTAAACCCAGAGGTTGTAGTACCTAATTGGAAGCTGAGGTGCGGCTTCCTCCAGTTTGCACTGGGCTTCACTGGGACATTGCAGCAGGCCAAGGACGGACATGAGAGCTGGACAGTTAGTTGAAAAGGCAAGAGACAGGGAGGTATGGATCCTGCCTGCGGACTGAGCGAAGGTGCTCTGCAAAGCGGCCACCCAGTCGGTGTTTAGTCTCTCCAATGTAGAGAAGACCACATTGGGAGCAACAATTACAATAGACCAGATTGAAGTGCTGCCTCACCTGAAAAGTGTGTTTAGGCCCATGGATGGTGAGCAGGGAGGAGGTAAAGGGGGAGGTGCTGCACCTTCTGCAATTGCATAGGACCATGCTGTGGGAAGAAGGTGAGGTGTTGGGTATGATGGAGGATTGCCAGAGGAGTGAGGGGAAGATGTGTTTTGTGGTGGTATCAAGCTGGAGTTGGTGGAACCGTTGGACGATGATTCTTTGAATGCAGAGGCTGGTGAGGTGAAAGGCGAGGATAAGAGCAATCCTAACCTGGTTCTGGAAGGGAGGAGACGGGGTGAGGGCAGATGTGTGGGAGTTGAGTCAGGCATGGTTGAGACCCCCGTCGGACCACAGTGGGTGGGAAACCATGATTAAAGAAGGATTAAGACACATCAGCAGCACCGTGTTGGAGAGTGGCATCGTCAGAACAGATGCGTCAGGTTGTCCAATATTTTCTGTATTCCCAATCATTTGTTTTTATCTAAATTGAAGGGTACGTTTCTGCATTGCACTCATGTTAAAGTTGGCCTAACTTTACCTCATTCGCCGAGTAGCCCACACACTGAAAATCTCAGCCCAGAGTTGTACAGAAAGCTGTTGGAGAGAGATGCGAACTTCAGAGGCCTGCCACTGCAATTGTGGTCATGGTGATTGGGGCCAATTGTTAACATTATTGTAAAGCCCTAAACTGGAATATTCAACAACAGCGTGATTCAGAGCATGAGAAAAAAAAACAATGATATATTTGAGACAAAGATGATCTACTTGGTTCAAATTGAATAACAATAACAAAGCTATTACTCTCCTGGCTGTATCCCACAGGCCACCAAATAGTGGGAGGGAGATGAAGGAGCAGAATTGCAGGCAAATTAAGGATAAATGCAAGAATTGTATTATAATGTTAAGATGCGAATTATCCTAATATAGACTGAAATACTAAGTGTAAAGGGCAAAGAGAGGGAAGAATTCATGAAATGCGTACAAGGAACTTTCTGAATCTGTGTTTCGAGCCAACATTAGAATGTAGTAATGGTGGATTTACTTCTGAAGAATGAGCTGAGGCATGTGGAGCATATTTCAGTGGGAGAACAATTGGGAAACGGTGCTGAAATATTAAGTTTAGAATAGTTATGAAAAAGCAGGTGTAAATATACTTGACTGGAGATGGGGTGGCTTCTGTGAGTTGAAAAGAGATCTGGCACAAATGGATTAAAAAATTGATAAATAAAATAGCAATTGAGCAACAGGAGTCTTTCAAAGAGGAAACGGTTTGGGTGCAAATTAGACATTCCCAAAAGAGGAAAAGGAAGGGCATCCAAAGCTGAAATTTACAAGATGAATAAGCATATTGGGATCAAAATTAGATGAAAAATGACTGATTACAATAGTGAGGTTCATAATAAAATAGAGAACAAAGCCAAATACAGAAAGTACAGAGGAGATTAAAATAGTTGTCAGAATAGTTTGGGTGTTAACAAAAAGAGGAACCCAGAGGTCTTCTATGAATGCATTCATAGAAAGTGGTAGTGAAAAGAAGAGCGGAACAGATTAGGGACCAGAAATGAAATATTCTTATGGAAACAGAGGTACTGAGTGTTAAAAAATAATTTGGGATCCTTGTGCTAAGGCTTTATAAAAGACTGCTTAGGGCACAGCTAGAGTATCATATTCTAATCTGAGCACCACCAATTCTAGGATATAAAGGATTTGGAGTGGGCGCGAAGAGATTTACTTCAAATTATGTGAGGATACTGGAGAAACTGGATTAGGGAGCCTTAAAGCAGAGAAGGTGAAGAGGAAGTATGATCATGGTGTTGAAAATCATAAGTTGCTTTAAAAAATGTGGAGAAACGGTTTGTTAATTAATAAGTGGATCAGGGGTTATGTGCAGAAGGCAGGAGAATGGGGATGAGAAAATATCAGCCATGATTGAATGGCAGAGCAGACTGGACGGGCCGAGTGGCCTAATTCTGCTCCTATGTCTTTTGTTCTTGTAGGTGGCTAACAGGTCGATAAACAAAGGACAGAAAGTTAAAATGATTGGCAAAAGAACCATGCATGATATGAGGAAACATTCTAATGCACTCTACAGCCAGTGCCACAAGAGGTATGTCTGCAGACATCAACAGTAGGTTCCATTCCCCTCTGCTGTTTGCACTTGATATTGAGCCGTTGGCCATCGCATTAAGAAGTTTGGGGATACGGAAAGGAATAGTGTGGGGGGTGGGGAAAGAGACAGAGCATAGGGTGTCCTTATATGTTGATGACTTGTCATAGGTGTCGGAACCGAGTGTGTCAATAGGGTGAATATTGGAGCTGCTTCGGGTGTTTGGGTCTTTCGCGGGGTACAAACTAAATCTAGAGAGTGCGTATTTTGTGGTGTCTCAGCCGGGGGTGGGTGCAGGGGTAGGGAGGGGGGGGGCTGCCATTCCGTCGGGCAAGGACTCACTTTAGATACCTGTGGGGTGCAGGTTGCCTGGGAGTGGAGGGAGCTCCGCAGGTACAATATTTCTAGTTTGGTGGGGAGAGTGAAAGCTGATCTGGCAAGGTGGGATGGTCTCCTTATGTCACTAGCGGGTCGGGTACAGGCGGTTAAATGAACGTGTTGCCACAATTTCTGCTCATTTCCCAATGCCTGCCGATTTTCCTGCCAAAGGCATTTTTCAGAGATTGAATGAATGATTACCTCGTTCATATGGGGAGGAAAGGTGGCCAGAGTTAGAAAGGTGCTGCTACAGAGGGGAAGGCAAGCAGGGGGGTTGGATCTTCCGAACCTGATGTATTATTACTGGGTGGTGAATGTGGAGAAGGTGCAGAGCTGGGTCAGAGGGGTTGCTTCCCAGTGAGTCAGAATGGAAGAGAGTTTGTACAGTGGCTGGGATTGAAGGCGCTAGCAACAGCATTGCTCCAGATGGCCCCCGGGAAAATACTTATTGAGAATTTGGAGGCAGTTTCACCAACACTTCGGGTTGGGGGCATGGTCAAGGGAAATGCCGATTCGGGGGAGCCACAGATTTGAGCCAGCGAAGTGGAATGAAAATTTTCAGAAATGGGAGGAGAAGGGGATTAAGACACTAAAACATTTGTTTCTTGAGGGGCGGCTTGCAGGATTGAAGGAGCTGGAAGCAAAGTATGGGCTGGAGCTAGGGGGAAATGTTTAGATACATGCAGGTTCCAGAAAGGAGATAGAGCTCCCCGGTGGAGCTGGCCTCCACATTGCTGGAGGAGGTGCTGACGACAGGGGGACTGAAGAAGGGGGTAGTGTCGGTGGTTTACGGAGCTATTTGGAAGAGGAGAAGGCACCACTGGAAGGGATGAAAGCAAAGTGAGAGGAAAAGTTGGGAGAGGATATGGAGGAGGGGTTCTGGTGTGAGGCGATCCAGAGAGTGAACACCTCCACCTCATGCATGAGGTTAGGGCTGATACAGCCCTAACATTTCACAAGGGCGAGGATGAGCCAATTCTTTGAAGGGGTAGAAGATGTGTGTGAACGTTGGGGGGGGGGGGGGGGGGGGGGGGGAGGAGGGGTGAGGCGCAAATCACGTTCATATGTTTTGGTCCTGTCCAAAGCTGGAGGATTACTGGAAAGAGGTTTTTAGGATAATCTCTGAAGTGGTGCACGTGAAACTGGACTAGGGCCTCGGGAGGCAATATTCTGGGTGTCGGACCATGCGGGGTTGGAAACGGGTGTGGAGGCAGATGTTGTAGCCTTCGCCTCGTTGATATCCCAAAAACGGATCCTGACAGGATGGAGAGCAACCTCTCCACCCTGTGCCCTGACGTGGTGGGGGGAACCTGTTGGAATTCCTCACTGTTGAGAAGGTTAAGTTTGAACTGAGGGGAAGAATGGAGGGGTTCTACAATTCATGGGCATTATTCATTATGCACTTTGAAGAACAGGAAAACATCGAACATTAGTTGGGGCGAGGGTGGTTGGGAGGGTTGGGGGGAGGAGGACTGTATGTGTTAATGGTGACTATTATTTCTAGTTATTAATAATTATTAATAATTCCTGATTGTTATTTGTTCATGTGAACATGCGGGCTAATGTTTGGGTTTGGTGGGTGGATGGGATAGTTGTGACTGATATGGGGATTGACATACTCTTTACTGATTGTTTATTGTTGGTGGGTGTAAATTTGGGAGAAATGTGAAAAAGGAGAATAAAAATATTTTTTAAAAACACATTTAGGTTCCAGTCACAGAACCTCTTTGATGGCGTCAGACTGCTTGCCTCTACCAGTCTCAGACTCTGACAGTAAAAGCAAAACACTGCGGATGCTGGGAATCTGAACTAACAGAAAATGCTGGAAATACTCAGCATTTCTGGCAACATCTGTGGGGATAGAACAGAGTTAATGAATGGGCAGAGAAGCAAAGCGATCTAGGAGTACAAATATACAGATCATTAAAAGTAATGACGCAAGTTAACACTGCCATTAAAAAGCAACCTTAACACACAGGTTTATTTCCTTAAGAGATAAAATAGAAAAGTAAAGTACTGCTAAATTTGACCCAAACATTTATTTAAACCATACCTCGAGTATTGAAAACAATTCTGCTCACTATATTAATAAAACACGTGAAGTACAGTATAGAAACGTGGAGGTACCCCATCAGGAAAAAATGAACAGGATGGATCTCTTTTCTCTTGAAAAGCGAAGGCCGTGGGGTGACCCAATTAAAGTTTTGAAATTATTAAATGTTTTAATATGTTTTCACTTGTGGCTGTGAACAAAACTAGAGGCCATCAATGCAAGATAGTCACAGGAAATAAAAGACAGAATTCAGAAGAAACTGCTTTACACAGATAATACGGGGAATGTGGAACTTGCCAACACATGGATCAATTTAAGTGAATAGTATAGATGTTTTTAAATGGAGGCTAGATAAGCATAATGAGGAAGAAGGGGATAAAGGTTTAAACTGAGTTTGATAACAAAGATGAGCCGAGGCTGGAGTAGAGTATAAATGCTGGCATAGGCTGGTTGAGTTGAATGGGCTGTTTCTATGCTATCTATTCTATGTAATCAATTTCTGTCTTTGGAAAAGACAGTTATGAAAGCATGATTCTTGTAAACATGACAAATTATTACACCCCGTAAATTTGTTTATTCGCTTCTTGCCACCAAACACAATCATTTGATGAACAAGTGGCTTGGTTTGGAAAATAAATTACAGAAGGCAGGTTTTTACTCATTCCCTTTTAGGGCTTTTTCAACATATTACACAGTCATAATAAGCAGAAAGGTTTTCAAACACATGTTGATATTTGTTACTTTACAGGTTGTTTCCAAGTTTTTAAATGCGCTTTTATTTCCCTTCCAAAGCAGAAAAATGTTAATCCACGCAATTCTGCCATGTGATCAAAGTAACGGAAAAAGAGCCTTTGTTCTTCAGGACAGTGATCTGCAAGTTATGTTCAGCACCTTGTATATGCTTTGCATGCTGCACAAAATGGACTGCAAACTTAATCGGAAATCAGAGGTGTTTTGACAAAACGGAAACAAAGTTGTTACTCGAAAAAGTAGTCATGGATCAAGTGTCGGTAGTTCTGTTCATATGCTTTATTGAAGATACATAGCGGCTGGGAGAGGAACCCTGCTTATCCTTCACTCAGGGAGTTAGCTTGTCTCGTCTCGGCTTACAAGCATGAGAGCAGAGGTTATATATATTTTAAGACACTCATACCCACCCACTGTCCTGAATCCCTGTTTTTCTCCATCAAGTAATCTCTGTTCAGGCCCTCAAAGGTTTGACTGATAACGTTATTATTCAAAATGTTCGAGGAGGTTCCTGAAACCTTTAGAAATAATAACAGGCCACACACATTAGACACATCTGTTCCCAGGAGACTTTCTTCAGAACCTGCTGAGAAAGAACTTATGTCTGATAAGATCACTTAACCAACTGAGGCCAGCAGCCTAGATCCATAAAAAAAACAAAGAACATCAGTTTCCCATATCAGCTATCTTGCTATGAGGCCCCAGTCCTCTTTATGGTGTGCCTTGGAAACTGAACTGGGTCACTTGACTTTTAAAATAAAGGATAGTATGGTAAAGGTTTATGACTTTCAGAATGCTACGCATTACTGGCACAGAAAGATAATACAACTTGCACTTAAAATTATGCAGAATGAGTGTACAGCAATAGTCCCTGTTTAAAATGAGACATCCTAAACCAGTCTCCTTATATATTAGTTAATAATGAACTCATGGTAAAGACGATCCATAGATGACAGTCATCAAATCATAATCAAATTTTATGTTCAGTTTGAGGGCAAGAAGAGTTGTTCCAAGACTAGTATTTTAAACTTTTAAAAGGGCATAAAGGCGCAACTAGCTAAAGTGAACTGGCAAATTAGGTTAAGGGGCAGGCCAATAGCGATGCAGTGGCAGATATTTAAGAGAATATTTCAGAATACATAGAATATGTACATTCCAATGAGAAATAAAAATTCCAAAGGGGAGGACACATCACCCTCGGTTAACTAATAAAATTAATGATCGTATCAAACTTAAATAAAAAGCATCTAATTGCATAAAAATGGGTGGCAGTTCAGATGATTTGACAGAATAGAAAAAGAAACAGCAAAGACAGACCAAAAGATTGATAAGAAAAATTAGAGCAAAAGAAAAAGCTAACTAGTAATATAAAGACAGATAGGAGGAGTTTCTATAGATATTTTAAAAAGGTGATCATTGGTCCCATAGAAAATTAATCTGGAAAGTTAGTAATGGAAAATAAGGAGATGGCAAATGAATGGAACTGATATTTTGCACTGGTCTTCACTACAGAGGACACACGTGAATGTATCAGCAGCAAAAGTGGTAGAGAAACAGGCTACGATTGGAGGAGCAGCCCTTTGCAGAATCTTCAATGTTACTAATTGCTTTCCTGGCATTTAGAACAGTGGCTTAAGGTGCCATATAGAATGGCTTTGGGGGCTACAATCTGGCCTGCAAGTTGGACAAGCCTAATTTATAGAAAATCTTCCATGATCCCAGAACCCTAAAGTGTTCACTTGACTTAATTCTGTAGTGTGATCATTATTCTGCAGTCAATTACAGTACTCAATTTGAACAAAGCACAGTCCCACAAACTATAAATCAGTTAATGATCTGTTAACTGGCCATTGGTGAATTTGATTGACATAAATATTGACACCAGTGAACTTGCCTCTCCTGCTCCTCGGAGAAGTGGCATGGTGTCATGCATGTCCACTTGAGCAGGCAACAGGGCTCTGTTTAAAATCTCATTAACAATGCAGCAGTCCCTCAGCACTTGAAGTCCTGGAATAGAGCACCTCATTCAGAAACACTGAGCAAAACTGATGGCATTAGATATAAACATTGAGCAAAGCTGGCAGCATTAGATAAAGAAAAGTTAACACAAAAACAGGAGACTGGGATGGGGAGAAATAAGTGCAAACATGCAGAGTAAACAGGACTGCACAGTATTTACTTTTTTTCAAAATACATTTTGAGTGCCCAATTAATTTTTTCCAATTAAGGGGCAATTTAGTGTGGCCAATCCACCTACCCTGCACATCTTTGGGTAGGAGCGAAACCCACGCAAACAAGGGAGAATGTGCAAACTCCACACGGACATTGACCCAGAGCCAGGATCGAATTTGGGACCTTGCCGCTGAGAGACAGCAGTGCTAACCACTATGCCACTGTGGCTGCACAGTATTTAACAATATAGTTTTGGTGTACAGTCATAATCTTGGCTTTTAAGTATATGTTACTTTAATGCTAGGGTGCCCAAACTCAGACTTGTGGTGCATATGCAGCCCAGAATCCCTCCCTCCTTATCACATGATCGTCTTTTGCCATTGACCATTTTGTTTTTCACATTCTATGATTCTTAAACTGTGAAACTAGAGTGACAGCTGACTCCAGGTTATCCCCAGTACATAGTGGTAGTATCCATCGGTGAAGCTTGATTGATGGGAGAGCTGCAGCAAGAAATCAAACAGATGAAAAACAAAGCCTGTCATCCTGATGGATTCCAGTTGAGGCCTTCAAAGCTGGAGGGTTTTCACTTGCATCAAGACTCCATGCACCATCCTACCTATTAGGAAGGAAAATTAACACCTCCCTGCACCCCTAACTTCAGGAAAGCAAAAAATACAACCATGAGAAAAATCATGCTTCATGAAATTATCGCGGTACTTCCATAGCAGAGAAAATCCTAGCATGCATTCTCCTGAATCACCTACTTCCTGTGACTGAGGAAATCCTCCCAAAGACAGTGTGGCTTTAGACCATCCAGAGGTAACTCCATCATAGTCTTTGTTGCTAGACAAATCCATGAAAAATGTCAAAAGCAATACTCAGGAGTCTTTACATTGTATTAATTGACATGACCGAGTATTAATTGACATGACTGAAGTATTAACTCAATAAATTGCTAGGCTCAATGGATTGTATTCCAAAGGTTTAGATGTCAAAGAAAATTCATCACAATCCTGCAATTGCTTCATGGTAGGAATATAAATGCCTGAATTGCAAAATCTGAAACAGAGAATCTGAAACAGCGTCAATAATAATAATCGTTATTATTGTCACAAGTAGGCTTATATTAACAGTGAAATGAAGTTACTGTGAAAATCCCCCAGCCGCCACGCTCCGGTGCCTGTTTGGGTTAACTGAGGGCAAATTCCCAGAGGAAACCCATGCCAGACAGGGAAAACGTGCAGACTCCGCACAGTGACCCAAGACAGGAATCAAACCCGGAACCCTGGTTCTGTGAAGCAACAGTGCTAACCACTGTGCTTGGGCACAGTGCCTGGGCAAGGCAGTATGATAACCCCATACTATTTACAATCTATTTGACAGTGGCTATTCTCAAAGAACAACTTCCCGCTGGTCTGAGTGTTAAATACCACCTAGATGGAAAACTCTAACTTCAGCCACCTCCATGTCAAAATTAAATTGACCACATGACCTATAATTTGCACATGACTGCAGTGTTATTGCCCACTCTGCACTAGATTTGAAAGCAACACTCGATATCAGTTCTGCATAAAACAAACTTGGCCGTGCCTTGCATGCCGCCAAAACAAAAGGTATCAACCCGCACCTGGCCAGCCAAATTGTCCACTCCCATAAATGTGGAAGGAGGCACTCTGGAATATGTTGAGCGCATCTCACACCTTGGCAGCCAGCTCTCTCAAATGGTTGCCATCGATGAGGAGATCCAGCACTAGATTAGATGTGCAAGCTTAATAGTCTTCAAACTATGGCAGTGACTGTTTGACAATAATGATCTCCCTAAGTCAACAAAAGTCCTAGTGTGGAGCAGTTTTTGTCACTGCTCTCCCGTATTGCAACGAGACGCATATCAGCGACACAAGAGTGCTAGAGAAATTCCATTAACAATGCTTCCAGGACATCATCTGGATTCAATGAGAATCAGCAAAAAAATGCTCGTGTCCTTCTTGAAGCTAGCTCCACAAGCATTCAGGTAAAATTCCTGCATAAATGACTTTGACGTACTGGTGTATCTGTATGGCCAAAGTGTCTCCCCACCAGGTTCTGTTTTCTCAACTCTCAAATGGCCAACGTTCCAGGGAGAACAATGGAAATGCTTCAATGATGCTCTTATAGAAGTATGGCAGCATTGACATTAATGACTGGAGCATCTTGCTATCAATCAAAAACGTGCCCATCAAGCTGCATTATGCTTTGCATGAAACAGAACCGTGGCAGAGAAGAAATAGAAGCAAAATCCTGTACTCCAGATCCCATTACTTTGTGGGGCTTCCTGCCCCTTATACCAACCATCTGTGGGTTGAGAATCAGCATGTTCAGTCACATCAAGACATATGGCAGAAACTCAGGCAAGTCGACATTATCTTCAAACCAAGCAGATTTTACACAGTGATCTGGTTTCTTGTTGCACTTGATGGGTATACTGATCATCGAATCTACAGTGCAGAAGGGGGCCAATCGGTCTCTTAAGTCTGCACCAGCCCTTGGAAAGAGCACCCCACCCAAACCCATATCTCCACCCTATCCATGTAATCCAGTAACCCCACCCAATCTTTTTGGACACTAAGGGCAATTTAGCATGGTAAATCCACCTAACCTGCACATCTTTGGACTGTGGGAGGAAACAGGAGCACCCGGAGGAAACCCACGCAGACACAGGGAGAACATGCAGACTCCGCACAGACAGTGACCCAAGCCAGGAATCACACCTGGGATCCTGGAGCTGTGAAGCAACTGTGTTAACCACTGTACCATGTCACCCATTTTTTTCTGAAAGTGAGGAGTGTTTGAAAGATTATTTTGAAATGTAATGATATGTCTCTTCTGTTTATTTTGTGCTATAAATAAAACTCAAATGTTATTTTCTTCAAAAAGTTTATTCCAAGAACAGGAGAAGCTGCTCAATGGCCATACGTTTCTTAAATTAGGTTATAAAATATTCAAAATGCATAGAAATTCACTTTGGAGTTCTTCGGTGACAGATAACGAACCTGAAGTTCAACAGCTGCAAAGGACATTTAAGCACTCAAAATCATAATTTATAGAAGAGTTATGTTGACCTTAATACTAATTTTACACTTCATAATTTACATTTTACTGATTCTTATTTGATCAAAGCAGAAGCGTATAATCTCGGTCATCGAAAAGCTCCTCTGAAGACTCAGCTTATTTTGCTCTGCATCACATAATAAATTTGGAATTAATTGATTTTCTGTGTATTTACATATGGTCCCAAGCACCATAATTAATCAACCCAGTTACAATATAATAGCTAAAAAAATCAAGTCCAGAGTGATGTTTGAATGAGCAAATGCACATTAATCTTGGTGATACAAACAATACTTATTTTTATGGCAAAAATATATTTTCTAGGAATATTTAAACACATTTCCATGATTCTGTAGTTTTATATCCCGTCTCTTCTAATGAGGCTAAGTACATGGCTTGCTTTCAGGCTGCCTCCCACTGGATGGTGTTACTGATCACCTCGGCTAGCCACTTGGCTCTTTCCTTTTCCCTGGCGAAATGTCACTAGGTTCTGCCCGGTTTCTCTTCCGTCAATAGTTAGAGAGGCTGCTACTGGTTCTAAATCTAGGTAAGGGAAACATTAAGTTCTAGCGTCTTATTGCTAATGCTCATTGATATCTATTTAACATGATCATGAGAAGTAGAAAGATCATGAGAAGTAAAAGGATCATGAGAAGGAAAAGGAAGTACAATATTCAAACCAGAGTTATTACTATTGGGTTATTTTGGCTATAAATGTTGTGCTATATATGATTTACCAAAATTCACTAGACTCTGGGGTGGTCCCGGTGGATTGGAAATTAGCAAACGTAACACCACTGTTTAAAAAAGGAGGTAGGCAGAGAGCAGGAAATTATAGGCCAGTGAGTTTAACTTCGGTAGTAGGGAAGATGCTGGAATCTATCATCAAGGAAGAAATAGCGAGGCATTGGATAGAAATTGTCCCATTGGGCAGACGCAGCATGGGTTCATAAAGGGCAGGTCATGCCTAACTAATTTAGTGGAATTTTTTGAGGACATTACCAGTGCAGTAGATAACGGGGAGCCAATGGATGTGGTACATCTGGATTTCCAGAAAGCCTTTGACAAGGTGCCACACAAAGGTTGCTGCATAAGATAAAGATGCATGGCATGAAGGGTAAAGTAGTAGCATGGATAGATGATTGGTTAATTAATAGAAAGCAAAGAGCGGGGATTAATGGGTGTTTCTCTGGTTGGCAATCAGTAGCTAGTGGTGTCCCTCAGGGATCAGTGTTGGGCCCACAATTGTTCACAATTTACATAGATGATTTGGAGTTGGGGACCAAGTGCAATGTGTCCAATTTGCAGACGATACTAAGATGAGTGGCAAAGCAAAAAGTGCAGTGGATACCGGAAGTCTGCAGAGGGATTTGGATAGGTTAAGTGAATGGGCTAGGGTCTGGCAGATGGAACAAAATGTTGAAAAATGTGAGGTTATCCATTTTGGTAGGAATAACAGCAATAGGGATTATTATTTAAATGATAAAATATTAAAACATGCTGCTGCGCAGAGAGAACTGGGTGTTCTAGTGCAGGAGTCGCAAAAAGTTGGTTTACAGGTGATTAAGGCGGCAAATGGAATTTTCTCCTTCATTGCTAGAGGGATGGAGTTTAAGACTAGGGAGGTTATGTTGCAATTGTATAAGGTGTTAGTGAGGCCACACCTGGAGTATTGGGTTCAGTTTTGGTCTCCTTACTTGAGAAAGGACGTACTGGCACTGGAGGGTGTGCAGAGGAGATTCACTAGGTTAATCCCAGAGCTGAAGGGGTTGGATTATGAGGAGAGGTCGAGTAGACTGGGACTGTACTCGTTGGAATTTAGAAGGATGAGGGGGGATCTTATAGAAACATTTAAAATTATGAAGGGAATAGATAGGATAGATGCAGGCAGGTTGTTTCTACTGGCGGGTGAAGGCAGAACTAGGGGACATTGCCTCAAAATAAGGGGAAGTAGATTTAGGACTGAGTTTAGGAGGAACATCTTCACCCAAAGGGTTGTGAATCTATGGAATTCCTTGCCCAGTGAAGCAGTTGAGGCTCCTTCATTACATGTTTTTAAGGTAAAGATAGATAGTTTTTTGACGAATAAAGGGATTAAGGGTTCTGGTGTTCGGGCCGGAAAGTGGAGCTGAGTCCACAAAAGATCAGCCATGATCTCATTGAATGGCGGACCAGGCTCTAGGGGCCAGATGGCCTACTCCTGCTCCTAGTTCTTATGTTCTTATGTTATTTTGAATTCCAACTAATTTCCACATAGCCAAAAATTGTGACATTGTGAGTAAATGCTCAGACATTCCAGAGCATTTACTCATTTGACTTGTTCACTAATTAATTCCTGTAATGCAAAAAAACTATTTAATTGTAATCAGAACCTTGAGAAATAATAAAATGCCATGTAGTCATGTCAGTTTAAAGGGATCTTTTACTCATTCCAAATGAGGTGCTTCAAAAGTTTCATAATTAATACACAATGAAGCACGGTGAAATCTGGTTTAAATGCGAGAAGCAACAAATAAAGAATTTTAGTACCCTCCATTAAAAGATCTGAGCTGCCTGTCCACCAAATCAAAAAAACTAACAGTTAAATGAAATAGTTTTCATTCGCCTTAAGCATCATGAATATTCCAGTGTCATACAAAAAATGACATCAAATCTGCAAGCAGCTGCTATCTAGTAAAAATGTCACTCCAAACATGACAATTCTTTACAGTATGCATAGGAATACTGCTGTAAAATACCCACACAGCAGAATTATGGCAGTAAGCATGTTGCAGGTAACTTCACTTGCAATGTTATTGTCATGTGTGATGAATTCATACTATGTGATCATTCCTTTAAAATTGTCGTAAAAGAGCAGACCAAATGCCAATAATAAGGTTATTATATTTGTTTGTTGTAGCTAAGACAACAGTAATAAAGGTTAGAAATAACTTGATTTAGCTTGCGCTAATTAGTCAAATTATGATTTCCGCCAGAGTGCAAAGCAACAAATAGATCAGGGAACATATAAAACTCTCAAACATAACCCGCAAACTATGTGCATACATCCACTGTGGTAAAAACAGCACAGTACGATAAGCAAAATTTACTCTCTTTGATTGTCCAACGGCATACATACACTTTGGTATAATCACAAGGAAAATTATTTTCAGTATGGAGCTTTTTTTAAATCACATTTTGACCTCCAAATCTTGCATGTTTCAAATTGGTTCAATAAGTATCAGCCTAATGATTCAAATAAAGGCTTATAGTAAGATCAAATGACATTTTTCTTCACATAATCACAGCAGAGCACATGGGCAAATGGAAACCAGAAAAACAGAAATGAAATGTAACATTTCTAGAATAATCCTACAGTTAATTTGTGAAATTTATTTACTTTGTTTTTTTTTAAAAAAACAGTCGGCAAGAAACTTCAAGCAAAATAGAGATAAAACAAACCAGGGGAATATTAGCACAAGTTTGATGCTCTAACTTTTGGGGAAAAAAACTTAATCAGAGTCTTCGTCATCAAGGTATTCCTCTGCATTGCTTGTAGTTCTTGTGATACCTGAAAGAAAAAGGATTGTTTCTTTAGATTCCAGGTTTGCAGGTGAACAGCTGAAATGTGTAACAAAAGTCATTAAGATAGAGGAACAGAACCAAGCCATCTGGCCCATCGATTCTGCTCTGCCATTTGATCATGGCTGATCTCATCCTGGCCGGAACACCTTAACATTAACTCCAGAACACTTGCAAATCATTCAATATTAAAAGCTTTAAAAATGATTAGGCTTTTCTTTTTTTTTTTAATTCCCCTGTATCAATGATTTCACATATTGGTTCTATCCCATGTCTCCACGAGATGCATCTTGATTTCATACAATAGCAGAATAAAACTACACAAGACTTGTTTTAAGCTTTGAATTGCCAAGTTCATGTAAATAGTAATAAAGTAATCAGTAGTTATTAACTTTTCAGCTTTTTATTTTAAATAGTTCTAAACTGTATTATAATCAATTTTCTTATTAGAGATTTATTTTCCCAACAGAAGTTCTCTGCTTAAACTCGGTTTAGAATTTGCACATCTTTGAAAGCTCCAAAATAAAAGCTGTAATTTTCAAAGTGAAAGCCGATAAATACCTTGAAAAAATGTGAGCTTTAACAATCTAAATAACAATGGAATTGGAAAGTAACAGCTAATCAAACAGCACATTTGAATTCAGATTGAGCAGCCTGACACCATCCTTGGCTTTGCAGATAAACTGGCATGTTTATTATGACAAAACAAAATGGCACATTCTTCTGTGATGAAAGCGGTTTTAAAGAAATTAATACCAAACTAAATCTTACACAATTGTTCATTTCTGCCAGCCAATATGGAAGGTTAATTGAGGACTGGGTCAGGTGGAATACAACAAAGATACAAGGAGGAAACACAGATTATGGCTAATATTTTTGACACTTCCATAAAATGCAGAGATTGTAACAGAGGAAAGGAGGGTTGCAAATTTTATCCCAACATCTTAAAAAAAGGTACATGGAAACTTAGGGATTTCAAAACAGGAGGGATTTCAAAACAGGAGGTGTACCATCAGTACTAGAATAGAAACCAGAAAAACATTTTCAGGTGTCATTGGCATGTATCTAAAGAGGATTCTATGAGAAGGTAAATGAGCAGTGAACAGGGATATAATTATATAATTATATCCTTGGATATAATTTGACCATTCAGAGCAATAATCATTTACATACAAGTGTTCTCAAGCTTAAGGTTCATAGAATTAATTCATGGCAAATTAGCTACTGGACTCAAATACTGGCTTGTCAATTGAAGTTAATATTAAATTTTTTTAAAAATCAAAGAAAACTTTTTTTTTTACATCGAAGTATGTTGTTTTGGAAGCGGCTGGGCTAGTATTGCACTGGAGGGCATTTAGGAATCAACCACACTGCAGGGGAGCTGGAGTCACACGTAGACCACACCAGGCAGATTTTCTTCCCTAAAGGACATTTAGAGAACCAGGTGAGTTTTACAACAATGACTTTGTTCTTAGAGGAGAAAATGTTTTCTTAATTTGCTGAGCGATTTAAGTTGTAAAATTCATATTTCTTACAAGACTTTCTACAAACAGGTGCCGGAATGTAGCGACTAGGGGCTTTTCACAGTAACTTCATTTGAAGCCTACTCGTGACAATAAGCGATTTTCATTTTTCATTTTCATGACATCGGTGCTATGGAGGATAAGGTTGAGTCCATTTGGGTGGAAATCAGGAACAGTAAGGCGAAAAAGTCACTGACAGGAGTAGTCTATAGGCCACCAAATAGTAACATTATGGTGGGGCAGGCAATAAACAAAGAAATAACTGATGCATGTAGAAATGGTACAGCAGTTATCATGGGGGAGTTTAATCTACATGTCGATTGGTTTAACCAGGTCGGTCAAGGCAGCCTGGAGGAGGAGTTTATAGAATGTATCCGCGATAGTTTCCTAGAACAGTATGTAATGGAATCTACGAGGCAACACGCGGTCCTAGATCTGGTCCTGTGTAATGAGACAGGATTAATTAATGATCTCATAGTTAGGGATCCTCTCAGAAGGAGCGATCACAATATGGTAGAATTTAAAATACAGATGGAGGGTGAGAAGGTAAAATCAAACACTAGTGTTTTGTGCTTAAACAAAGAGATTACAATGGAATGAGAGAAGAGCTAGCTAAGGTAGACTGGGAGCAAAGACTTTATGGTGAAACAGTTGAGGAACAGTGGAGAACCTTCCAAGCGATTTTTCACAGTGCTCAGCAAAGGTTTATACCAACAAAAAGGAAGGACAGTAGAAAGAGGGAAAATCAACCGTGGATATCTAAGGAAATAAGGGAGAGGATCAAATTGAAGGAAAAAGCATACAAAGTGGCAAAGATTAGTGGGAGACTGGAGGACTGGGAAATCTTTAGGGGCAACAGAAAGCTACTAAACAAGCTATAAAGAAGAGTAAGATAGATTATGAGAGTAAACTTGTTCAGAATATAACAGATAGTAAAAGTTTTTACAAATATATAAACAAAAAAAAGAGTGGATAAGGTAAATATTGGTCCTTTAGAGTATGAGAAGATTTAATAATGGGAGATGAGGAAATGGCTGAGGAACTGAACAGGTTTTTTGGGTCGGTCTTCACAGCGGAAGACACAAATAACATGCCAGTGACTGATAGAAATAAGGCTATGACAGGTGAGGACCTTGAGATGATTGCTATCACTAAGGAGGTAGTGATGGGCAAGCTAATGGGGCTAAAGGTAAACAAGTCTCCTGGCCTGTTGGAATGCATCCCAGAGTGCTAAAAGAGATGGCGAGGGAAATTGCAAATGCACTAGTAATAATTTACCAAAATTCACTAGACTCTGGTGGTCTCGGCGGATTGGAAATTGGCAAACGTGACACCACTGTTTAGAAAAGTAGGTACGCAGAAAGCGGGTAATTATAGGTCAGTGAGTTTAACTTCAGTAGTACGGAAGATGCTGGAATCTATCAAGGAAGAAATAGCGAGGCATCTGGATGGAAATTGTCCCATTGGGCAGACGCAGCATGTGTTCATTAAGGGCAGGTCGTGCCTAACTAATTTAGTAGTATTTTTTGAGGACATTACCAGTGCAGTAGATAATGGGAAGCCAATGGATGTGGTATATCTGGATTTCCAGAAAGCCTTTGACAAGGTGCCACACAAAAGGTTGCTGAATAAGATAAAGATGCATGGCATGAAGGGTAAAGTAGTAGCATGGATAGAGGATTGGTTAATTAATAGAAAGCAAAGAGTGAGGATTAATAGGTGTTTCTCTGGTTGGCAACCAGTAGCTAGTGGTGTCCCTCAGGGATCAGTGTTGGGCCCACAATTGTTCAAAATTGATTTGGAGTTGGGGACCAAGTGCAATGTGTCCAATTTGCAGATGATACTAAGATGAGTGGCAAAGCAAAAAGTGCAGAGGATACCGGAAGTCTGCAGAGGGATTTGGATAGGTTAAGTGAATGGGCTAGGGTCTGGCAGATGGAATAAAATGTTGAAAAATGTGAGGTTACCCATTTTGGTAGGAATAACAGCAATAGGGATTATTATTTAAATGATAAAATATTAAAACATGCTGCTGCGCAGAGAGAACTGGGTGTGCTAGTGCAGGAGTCGCAAAAAGTTGGTTTACAGGTTCAACAGGTGATTAAGAAGGCAAATGGAATTTTCTCCTTCAGTGCTAGAAAGATGGAGTTCAAGACTAGGGAGGTTATGTTGCAATTGTATAAGGTGTTAGTGAGGCAACACCTGGAGCATTGTGTTCAGTTTTGGTCTCCTTACCTGAGAAAGGACATAATGGCGCTGGAGGGTGTGCAGAGGAGATTCACTAGGTTAATCCCAGAGCTGGAAAGGTTGGATTACGAGGAGAGGTTGAGTAGACTGGGACTGTACTCGTTGGAAATTAGAAGAATGAGGGGGGATCTTATAGAAACATATAGAATTATGAAGGGAATAGATAGGATAGATGCGGGCAGGTTGTTTCCACTGGCGGGTGAAAGCAGAACTAGGGGGCATAGCCTCAAAATAAGGGAAGTAGATTTAGGACTGAGTTTAGGAGAAACTTCTTCACCCAAAGGATTGTTAATCTATGGAATTCCTTGCCTACTGAAGCAGTTGAGGCTCCTTTACTAAATGTTTTTAAGATAGAGATAGATAGTTTTTTGAAGAATAAAGGGATTAAGGGTTATAGTGTTCCGGCCGGAAAGTGGAGCCGAGTCCACAAAAGATCAGCCATGATCTCATTGAATGGCAGAGCAGGCTCGAGGGGCCAGATAGCCTACTCCTACTCCTTACGTTCTGATGTAAAATATCTAGAAAGGAGACAATAAAGGATATACAACCTACACTGTGGGCACCACTTGCTATGCTGCCCTTTTATTCACCCATGAGGATTGGGAGCAGTTTAGAATTCAGCAAAGGAGAACCAAGGGATTGATTAAGCAGAAAATAGTATGAGTAATTTTGCGGAGAAGGTAATCATAAAATCCCTGCTGTGCAGGGGGTCATTCAACCCATCAAGTCTGCACCAACTCATCGAAGGAACTAAAATTCCCCAACACGACCGAACAAAGAAATGCTATAGCCACCGTCAGAAAGCTAATCCCCCCCTCCTACCCCCCCGCAAACTAACACACCCAACCAGCCCTGTTAGGAGGGACCAGGGAACCAAAGACTTCTACTCGCTCGCCTCACCCCTCCTCTTCTCTCTTTCCTCCCCCCTACCCCCCCACCCTCCAACATGAAACCAAAACCCCAAAGCTCATATTTAATAATTCCTCCACTGTATGGGCTGCAGATACCCCATCCCGTCGCTCCCATTAACTAACTACTTTAGCTAGCAGGGTGGCCCCACACAGAGTACTATACATAACACTAAAATTCCGAAACACCAACCATCCCCTCCACCCAAGTCCAACTTTATTGGTTCCAGGAGAAAGAAAAAAAAGGAAACATGAACAATAAACAACACTCCTCCCTCAAACCCACAATACAATTTCACATAAAAGTTACATAAATGTTCAAATAAACACCCCATCAAATCCCAGAAATCACCTACCCTCCTCCGTACAACTATCACACAACCAATACAAAACACATTTATCTCAGTCCCAGTCCATTTCTTTTCACAAACGCTTCAGTCTACTCTAGAGTCTCAAAGTAATAGTCTCTATTATCGTACGTCACAAGGAGGCGTGCGGGGCAAATCTCACCAAATTGAACCTTATTGCGATAGAACGCAGCCTTGGCCTTATTAAACGCTTTGCACCTTCTGGCCAGCTCTGCTCCAACATAGTGATAAATTCTCTCAGTATGGCCCTCCCATCTGCAATCACAATGATCCTTTGCCCACCATAGAACGCTTTCATTATCCGGCAAACTGTCCAAGTGCACGATATTCGTATGCGGTGGCTCATCTACTCAGGGCTTCTGCTAAATGACCTGTGGGTTTTACCCAACTCAGGAGGGGTCGCCATTTCCCCCACCCCACCATCCACCAAAACAACTGCAACATGAACTTTGCCGGGCTCAGGGCCCTCCAGCAACCTTACCACCCTCAAGGTGGGTCTTCTAGACTGCTTTTCCTGGTCGTCCACCTTGACCCTTAATATTTTATCAACCACCACTCGAGCAATCTCCACCTCCAGGGAAGTGATCTGATCCCTCTGCCTAGGTGGAGTTACCCCCAAGTCTTTCAGCTCAGCACCCTGCACCTTCACCACCTCAGCCAAGGCCACTCGTACGGAGGATATCGCCCCCTCAATTGCTTTCTCATGGTCTTCAGAGACCGCCCGGCGTAATCTCTGAAGCTCCATCGCTAAGATGCCTGTAAGCATCTCAGCAAATTAGTGGAGTGGAATCCGACACCACAGCAGCCTCGCATTTCTTTTCCCAGCCAAGGCTCTCAAAGCTTCCAAGTTCAACAACAATGCCTTCTTTTTCTGCTGCCTAGTCCTGTATCCTTGATGTGGATAAATTTAACCCGTCAATATGAACAAACTTCAGCCCAGACTTCTTACAAAAATTGGGCGAAAAGGGCTTAAATAATGTTCTCTGGCAGGAGCCACCTCATGTGCGACTGCTTGCCTATACGTCAGGAAAGTCAACTCTTTAAAGGGTGCAGAGATTATTGAACCAGGTAGGAAAGGTATTTGATGAGCAGATCTTTCTTGATAAAATCTGCTCTTGAAGAATTTTGACAAAGTAAAGTGGGTCATAAACAATAAGCATCACTCAGTATTTCAGTATTACTGTTGCAGGAAAAGGCTACAATCCCTCCAATGCAGGACAACTCAATTCCTGAACTTTTTGTGCCCATCTCCAAGAACTTTTAACAGTAGTTGGATGTATGGATAAGGATACACACTCTAGGTGGGACTCACTAACTGATTATCTTAATGTAATGGAATTGTTTTTTTTAAAAAGCATATTTAATTAAAATTAGATCTTGTGATAGGGTAGTTTTATTAATTTATATGCAATTTTTTTAAAAAAGCGAACAATGTTTCCCAAAATGAATTTCCATATGGATAGTAAACTGAAGGTTAATGTCACTGAGCAACGTAGGAGATATTAGGCCAGATGACCAAAAGTGTAATAAAACAAGTTTTATAGTCTCTTAATGATAATTATTAGTGTCACAAGTAGGTTACATTAACACTGCAATTAAGTTACTGTGAAAATCCCCTAGTCGCCACACTATGGCGCCTGTTCGGGTACACTTAAGGGAGGAATTCAGAATGTCCAATTCACCTAATTTAAAAGGAAAAGTGAGGTAGAGAGGCAGAGTATTAGTTACTGAAGGCATCCTGTGAAAATTACACCCTAATTTTCCCACCCACTTTGCAGAGAATTATCCAGCATCTGTTTAACACATCCGCTTGAATAGGAAGAGGAAATGAAAGCATTGCCATAGCTTTCCTCAGCTTTCTCAAGCTCAAACAGCGTATATTAAGTAATTAGTTATTTTAAAAACGTATCTATGTATGCAAAAACATTCCAATGAAAGAAAACTATCCCCAAAGCAGATTTAGAAACCAAGAAAAAAAAAAGATATTTGCTTCATAGACGATATTTGCAAAATTAATCTCTCATATCCCTTGGGAACAAATAATTCCCTTAGATAGCTTGGTCATGCAAAACACTAAACTCAAGAAACGTTTACGATAAAAATCAGAGCTAATCACAAACCAAGAAAATAAATAGTTTAGCACCTTGAAAGAGATAGAATATTCATTTTGGAGCAATACAAACCTAAAATTAGCAAAACTGAAAAACATGCTCTAGATCAGCAAAACACCAATAAAATAACGAACTTCAAAAAACTGCAGACTGAAGTTATATGGTCAACTGGGAAGATTACAGGACAGTTTGAAAGTGTGCATGGAAGTTAAAAGAGGAAACTAGAAGTGAACATAGTTGTAGGAACTTAACACACTAGTAAGAAATTACTGGAATAACATTAAAACCATCAGGAGTGAAAGCAACAAAGGACATAAATGGGGATGAAGCAGAGGATGAGTAGAGAATCATTTATATATTTCAATTGGGGCAGCATGGTGGCTTAACTGCTGCATCTCAGCATCAGGAACCCAGGGTAGATTGTGACCTCGGGTGACTGTGGAGTTTACACTGTCTCCCACTGTCTGCGTGGGCTTCCTCTGGGTGAGTTTCCTCCCACAATCCATATGATGTGTCGGTTAGGTGGATTGGCCATGCCAAATTGCCCCTTAGTGCCCAAAGATGTGTAGGTTAGGTGGCGTTACGAGAATAGGGTAGGGGAGTGGGCACAGGTAGGTTGCTCTTTTGGCGGGTCGGTGCAGACTTGACAGGCTGGATGGCCAACTTCTGCACTGTAGGAAATGTATAGTTCTATGGTAAATCGTACCCATCCTGTTTTAATAGAAGATACATGGGAAAACATTTGTTAAGTGAAAACAATCATGATGAGAGAGGTACTGAATGTCAGGGAGGTGCCACTAGATTGAACAGAAGGTAACATAGTACCTAAAGATAAGACCAGTCTAATCCAGGGAACCACAGATCCATTAAACAAGCATCTGTTAGAACAAAGGAACAAATTCTCAGGAACAAACCTGGGAACTACATGGCCAATAATCAAAGAACAGTCACATGGTTTTTGAAAGGAAGGACTGTCTGACTAGGTTCCTCAAGTAAATCGTAAAAAAAACAATACCATGCTTGATTGGAAAAGGTTCTTAATAATGTTTTCGACAAAAGATTGTTTCTGCAAGTGAAAACAACAGAGAAACGGTAAAACTGGGTATGGGCAAAGTACTGGACAATGAAAGGAAGCTTATTCTGACCTGGATTATTGCAGTTATCTTAAAACATCATAGATCCACAAAAATCAAATTGTTGTTTTTCTACAAATCGGCAGCATGACCTACAACTACTCTGCCGTACTATTCGAGATTTGAACAATTATCCATTTAGTTAAGTTACCAAGTTGGGCAGCACAATGGTGCAATGGTAGCACTGCTGCCTACAGCACCGAGGACCCTGGTTCGATCCCAGCCCCAGGTCACTGTCTGTGTGGAGTTTACAAATTCTCCCCGTGATTGCGTGGGTTTCACCCCCACAACCCTAAGATGTGCAGGTTAGGTACACTGGCCATGCCAAATTGCCCTTTATTTGAAATAAAGTAATTGGACACTCTAAATTTATTTTTTAAAAAGTGAAGTTACCAAGCTTAGTTATACAAGATCAATTAAATCTTACATTTTGTGCTCAACTTTATCTCTGTCTGCAGGGAGGAGCAGAATCAAAATGGGCAGCACTTTTCACAAAGCAATTCCAATCCTGGTTTAACCATTGGAGTTGGTCACATGTAGACCCCTGAATACTAAAGTTAAAATATTGTTGCAGTGCTGATCACATCATCAGGTTGTAACTTTTAAATTTATATTGACTGGCTTCAAAATTGGTCAAGATAAAATGCAGGGATGGAGAGACCCCAGGCAATTTTATCCCCTCCCACATTCTTACTCTCAAGAGTGATGGCAGTGTAATAAAATCAAACCATTTGTTTCATTATGTAAAATCCAATGTCTATGTCATATTCTGATGCAGAACATTGTTAACACCAACTCACGAGCATGACATATTTGTGGATGTGGGTAAACCACTATTTGTATTGTGAACGGCCAATGCACTGAGCCATTTACTTTACCAAATACACTTTTATTTGGTCCAATTCAGTCATTCGTCCCCCTGCAAAGAAGGGGTAGGGTTGGGAACATAATATTCCCAACAATAAATCCAAGAGAGTTAGAGAACTGGAAAAAATATCATAGTACAATCAGGTTTATAATTGTTTTAGAAAAGGAACAGAAAGAATAAACAAAAACAAAATTAACTGGAAAGGGGATATCATAGGTGAGTTGAAAAGAGATCTGAACCAGGTGGACTGGCATTAAAAGCCATGTTTTTTTTAATATATGCCTACAACTGTCTTCAAGGGAGTTGATTTAGGAACAAAATAGACATTCCCAAGAGGAGAAAAGGAATAGCATCCAAAGCTAAGAAGGAGAAAAAGATTGAGAACAGAATCGTAGTTCACAAAGGGGAACTCAAAGGTTAAGGGAAGTCAAAGGTTAAGGGAAGTCAAAGGGAGGGTCAATTAGGAATGAAAAAGGGGATATTCTTGTGGAGGGTGAGGTATTAAATGAAATCATTTCACGAGAGAAGATGTTGCTAACTTAGCACGAGAGAAGGTGGTAGTTTGATTGATCAGGCAGAAACAAAAAAAGGGGGGGGAACTACTTAAAGATTGACAGCCCTCAAAGTAGAAAAGTCACCTAGTCCGTATCGGGTACTTCCTAAGTTACTACGAGAAGGGTGGAAAATACCCCCAATAGGAGATGTAGTTAGGCTGGTAACCTGGGCAGGCACCTGCCAGATGATATTTAATGTAGAGAAATTGGAAATGAGACAAAACAAAAATGCTGGAAATATGCAGCAGGTCTGGCAGTGTATGTGCAGCGAGAAGCAGATTGATCATCAGATCTGCTGTTGAGCTTTCTCTAGTTTTATTTCACATTAGGAATGTAGGAACGGGAGTAGGCCATTCAGCTCCTTGAGCCTGCTCGGCCATTCAATGAGATCATGTGCAGGAGGCCATTCGGCCCACAGTGCAGGAGGCCATTCGGCCCATTGGGTCTGTGCTGACCCTCTGAAAGGGTACCCTATCTAGAGTCAAGCCCCCACCCTATCTTAACTAAGTAACCCCATCTAACCTTACCTTTTAGACTCTAAGGGGCAATTTAGCATGGCCAATCCACCTAACCTGTACATCATTGAACCATAGGAGGAAACCGGAGCACAAGGAGGAAACCCATGCAGACACAGGGAGAAAGAGCAAACCCCACAGACTGTCATCTGAGGCCGGAATTGAACCCTGCTCCCTGGAGCTGTGATGCAGCAGTGTTAACCACTGTGTCATCATGCCACCCAATTATCTACATAATATTCAATGGCATGCTCCATGTCAAGTTTCATTTGTGCCTTTTTCATAGAAGTTGACTTAAAAACACAGGCTACATCAGTACTCAAAATGGCTTACTACTTTTTGTGAAATTATAACTCTCTTCAGTGACATCAAAGTGTTGGCATTGCCAAGTCGAAAACAAATAGTACTTTTATATTCCTTAACCTTTAATGAACCCTCAGTGCTTAGCAAATCAAAGTAACATTTTAATCAATCTGTCCCACTTACAGTTGAAGTGGGCGCACTACCCAATGCTGCGTGGTTAAAAGAGTCGCCACTAATATATTCATCAGAACTAATACAAATAGGTGATGGATACAATTTGTTCAGAGTCTTCTTTCTCTTCCTCAAAATTCTTTGCTTGCATCATTTCAAGGATCCTGCCTCTTTGCTTTGGACAGCTCACCGCATAGTGATAATTGGGGCAGGATTTTACAGATGATCGGGTTTCTGCTCCACTAACTGAAGAGTCAGTAGGGGGTGGAAAGGGAGTATTTGAGAGAAACACCCAAACACCTCAGCACCCCTCACCCCCAACTCCCTTCCTGCCAGAGGCCTGAGCAAGGTGACCTGCTGGCTACATCCTGTCCCAGAACTCCTCTTACACTTGCCTCAAAATTGAGGTTGGGCAGGAAGCCAACTGTAAATGCTCAATAATTGGCCACTTAAGGGCTTCAATTGGGGTGAAGGAGGATTGTCAATCTTAGACTTCCCCCGTCCCATGTAAAATCGCAGACAGGTGGGGGGGGGGGGGAAGAGGAGAAAGGAGGAGAGGAGAGGAGAGAGAGAGAGAGAGAGAGAGAGAGAGAGAGAAGGGAGAGACAGGCAGGAGGGCAGCAGAAAGGCCGCCCAGGGAATTTTACTCCAACACCTGTAAACACGCCAGTGAAGATTGCGCTCTTAGATTCAAACTGGAAACACCTAATAACTGTTCTTTGGGCAATCATGGGATTCATTTACAGATTTTTGTCACTCCAACTTTTGTCCACTGCTATCATGGCCAAACCTTTTAAAATGCACTTTCATCCTTTATTGCTAGTCTTTAATCCGTCCATTATTTTGATGCTGGTGTCCAGTATCTTGACTATTTCAAAATCTTAAACAAGTCTTCTATTCATTTGAGTTATAGCAGAATCTCTCATTTGTTCCATGAAGTATAAAACTAAATTTTTGGGCTGAATCAAACCAAAATTTGGCAAAACGGCGGTTTTGGTGAAAAAAAAAAATCGGTGCAAATACCACCAGTGCTGTCAGCGGGAAATCTTGCGGGACATTGAACCTCTTTAACAAATTTTTTTTTTTTTAAAGCACGTGAATCAAGCTGCACTCGTGGTGACCTCCTGCTGGTTCACCAACGCCAGGGCAACAGTGAGGAGCTCCACATAATTGCCTCCCCAGCATTTGTTCCAGATCCATTTGAGGGATGGCTGCCAGGAAGCCAGGAGCACCATGTTTCTCAGAGGGAGCCCTGACCAGTCTCCTGGTGTGCAGAGGCGGGATGTCTTCTATCTACAGTCATGCAGACATCCATCCAGCAATGTGAGTACCCCCACCTGGGAGGCAGTGGCAGCCCAAATCAGTGTCAGTTCACAGCAGATGAGGACGGGACAATAGTGCCACAAAAAGACCTCCTTCGCACAGCCAAGGTAAGTCTGCCACCTCTGTGTCCCCTCACACCTCCAAAGTGATCTCTTACCCATCCACCGTGCGGGTTGCAAACATCTGTCACAAGATCCTCTCCCACCACTAACCCCAAATCCCCATTGTCTCCTCTAATAGCTACGCTGTTCCACACATCCCCGCTTCCACTCAAGTCCCACGCATGCCACACCTCATTACCATTTGAACTGGTAGGATCCCCACCAACAATCTCCCCATCTGTCTCATTGCAGGACAAACTCAAGCATAACAGATGTGAGTGGGTACAGCCACCTGGAGTCACGTGCAAGCTCAGAAATCTCACACTCTTGAGCAAGGCCAATTTGAGGATTCCCATCGCCTTCTGTCTGCGGAGATGGCGCCATCACTCCTACATGACAAAGCCAACACTGCGAGGGTGGCATCCGTAGTGAAGACTTTGGTGCAGGAGATAGAACATAGAAAAAATGCACTCGCATGGCGGGGATGTCTGCTCCATGGCTCAGCTCGTGACCTCCATGGCTGAAGGCATGAGCCCCATGGTGCAGAGCTTCACCTGCATGGTGCAGAGCTTCACCTGCATGGTGCAGGCACTGGTGGGAATCCACGACTGTCAGCGCTCGAGGATGGCAGGGCTTCTGGATCTCACTCCAGCTGCCCCTCTATTCCGTGGAGGGTCTGTGGCCTAACTCCATACTTCTGCCTTTGCTCCATATCCCCGAATATCTTTGCTTAACAAAAATTAACTGATCTGGCATTAATTTGTGGAAGTGTGTTCCAAATCTCTACCACCCTTTGTGGATAGAAGTGCTTCCTAACATTTCTCCTGAATTGTCTGGCCTAATTTTTATACTAGGTTGTCCTAGTTCCAGAATTTTCAGGAAGTGGAAACAGTTTATATTTATCTAGCCTGTCTTTTCCTGTTAATATCTTGAAGATTTTAATCAGAACATACCTTAACCTTCTAAATTCTAGAGAAAACAGGCTTAATTTGTATAATTTCTCCTCATAACTTAACCCCTGAAGCCCAAGTATCAATCTTTTAAACCTACATCGCACTCCCTCCAAGGCCAAAATATCCTTCCTAACGTATGGTGCCCAGATCTGCTCAAAGTACTCCAAGTGGGGTCTAACCAGGGTTCTGTAAAGTTGCAGCATAACTCCTGTGTCCTCTAGCTATATTAGTCTTCTTGATTACTTTCTGCACTTGCTCGTGGCATTTTAAAAATCTATGCACCTGAAATCCCCCAGGTCTCTTTGGACATCCACTGAATTTAGCTTAATGTCATCTAGAAAGTATGCTGATCTATCCTGTTTTTCATCCATAATGGATAACCTCTCACTTGCTAACATTGAAATCCATCTGCCACAGTTTTGCCCGTTCACCTAGTCTATCACTACCCTTTTTTAATTTTATGCTCCATTCACACCATCTACAATGCCACCCAACTTTGTGCCATCAGCAAATTTGGATATGACTTTCTATGCCATTACCCAAGTTGCTAATGAATAGTGTGAACAATTGAGGCCCGAACACAGATCCCTGTGGAACACTATTAGTCACATCATGCCAATTTGAGCACCTACCCATTATCCCTACTTTTGCACATGCCACTCAACCAATTTCCCAGCCAGCTCTGTAATATTTCCTCAATTCCATGGGCATCTCCCTTAGTTAACAGTCTCTTATGTGAGGCTTTATCAAATGCCTTCTGGAAGTCCATATAAAGATCATCCATAGACATTCCCCTGTCCACACTGTGGTTACCTCGTCAAAAAATTAAGTGAGGTGTGTCAGGCACGACCGGTCATGAATCCATGCTGGTTCTCCCTGATTAGCTGAAAATTTGAGGTGTTCAGTCACCCTATCCTTGATTATAGACTCCAACATTTCCAGTATCAGCAGCATTTTATATCATGGCAGGAGAAGCAATACAAACCAAATGATGCACCCAGTGGGTGCAAGGACAAAAAAACCTGGGGATATGCATATACACATCTCTGAAGGCAACAAGATAAATTGAAAAGGCTATTAAAAAGCATTTGGAATCTATGCTTTAATTAATTGGGGTGCAGAGTACAAAAGCTAAAACTTTATAAAATACTGGTTAGACTACAACTGGACCATTGAGTTCAAATTTGAGCACCACACTGAAGGCTTTAAAGAGGGTGAAGAAGGCATCTACTGAAATTATACCAAGCGACTTCAGTTCGGTGGAGAGAAGCTGGGATTGTTCTCCTGAGAGCAGAAAGGTTAAACAAAGATTTGGTTGGTATTCAAAATCATGAAGCGTTTTGATAGAGTCACTAAAGAGAAGCGGTTTCCAGCGGCAGAAGGATCGGTAATCAGAGGACACAGAGTTAAGGTGCTAGGCAAAAGAACCAGAGACAAAATGAGGAAACGCATCATCTTACATAGTGAATTGTTGCGACATTGAATGCACTGCCTGAAAGGACAGCAGTAGCAGACTGAATATGAACGTCCAATAGGGAGTTGAGTAAACGTGAAGGGAAAAAGCTCCGACTATGGGGAAACAGGTTAGTTAGGTAACTCAACATTTGAATTGGCACAAGTACAATGAGCCGAGTGACCTCTGCCTGTGGAGTATCTCTCCATGATTTTAAAGAAAAAGGGTTCAAAAGCAGAGCACATATAGTACAATGTATAGTACCCTCCACCTATCCCTCCATTTGTCCTCCACAAAATGATGATTAATTTGCAAATAAAATTCTACATTAAATAATCGTTTCTGTATACAAGGATACATTTTTCTTTGCTTCTTTTTAAAAACAGCTGAAAAATATTACCTGACACAGAGCACTCAGGGAAAACACATTTCCTTCATAACCGAAGCTGTTAATACAGGAAATTCTGATGCAGTATACATGCCTCACAAGTATCCAGTTACTTAGTGACCCGAGCTGGTGCAAATTAATGTATTGAAAAAAAGCTTACACTTTGGTTTTTGCTGCTTACCTTGACCAGATTTCTTTTTAAGAAGAGAAGAACATTGTGGATTGGTTGCCATGTCTAGTGGCACTTTGTTCTCATTGTTTTTCAGATCTATTCTGACGCCTACAGATGGAAAGAGACAGTTACACAAATATAACAGTCAGTTTTTTTATTTGTAAGGCTGGTGAAACAATCAGTTTAATGTGGAGGTTAATAATCTTTTCAACAGCTTCAGCTGATGGTGTGAATGGTTATGATGCCACCAGGAATGGAATTTCAGGGCAGAAGTCATTGTTCAGGAGATGGTCTGCCTCAGATAGCTAGTGTCACAATTTGAGCTGTTCCTCATGTTCCACTTAGAACATAGAACATAGAACGATACAGCGCAGTACAGGCCCTTCGGCCCTCGATGTTGCACCGACATGGAAAAAAAAAACTAAAGGCCATCTAACCTACACTATGCCCTTATCATCCATATGCTTATCCAATAAATTTTTAAATGCCCTCAATGTTGGCGAGTTCACTACTGTTGCAGGTAGGGCATTCCACGGCCTCACCACTCTTTGCGTAAAAAACCCACCTCTGACCTCTGTCCTATATCTATTACCCCTCAATTTAAGGCTATGTCCCCTCGTGCTAGCCACCTCCATCCGCGGGAGAAGGCTCTCGCTGTCCACCCTATCTAACCCTCTGATCATTTTGTATGCCTCTATTAAGTCACCTCTTAACCTTCTTCTCTCTAACGAAAACAACCTCAAGTCCATCAGCCTTTCCTCATAAGATTTTCCCTCCATACCAGGCAACATCCTGGTAAATCTCCTCTGCACCCGTTCCAAAGCTTCCACGTCCTTCCTATAATGAGGCGACCAGAACTGTACGCAATACTCCAAATGCGGCCGTACCAGAGTTTGGTACAGCTGCATCATGACCTCATGGCTCCGGAACTCAATCCCTCTACCAATAAAGGCCAACACACCATAGGCCTTCTTCACAACCCTATCAACCTGGGTGGCAACTTTCAGGGATCTATGTACATGGACACCGAGATCCCTCTGCTCATCCACACTACCAAGAATTTTACCATTAGCCAAATATTCCGCATTCCTGTTATTCTTTCCAAAGTGAATCACCTCACACTTCTCCACATTAAACTCCATTTGCCACCTCTCAGCCCAGCTCTGCAGCTTATCTATGTCCCTCTGTAACCTGCAACATCCTTCCGCACTGTCTACAACTCCACCGACTTTAGTGTCGTCTGCAAATTTACTCACCCATCCTTCTGCGCCCTCCTCTAGGTCATTTATAAAAATGACAAACAGCAACGGCCCCAGAACAGATCCTTGTGGTACGCCACTCGTAACTGAACTCCATTCTGAACATTTCCCATCAACTACCACTCTCTGTCTTCTTTCAACTAGCCAATTTCTGATCCACATCTCTAAATCACCCTCAATCCCCAGCCTCCGTATTTTCTGCAATAGCCGACCGTGGGGAACCTTATCAAACGCTTTACTGAAATCCATATACACCACATCAACTGCTCTACCCTCGTCTACCTGTTCAGTCACCTTCTCAAAGAACTCGATAAGGTTTGTGAGGCATGACCTACCCTTCACAAAACCATGCTGACTATCCCTAATCATATTATTCCTATCTAGATGATTATAAATCGTATCTTTTATAATCCTCTCCAAGACTTTACCCACCACAGACGTTAGGCTCACCGGCCTATAGTTACCGGGGTTATCTCTACTCCCCTTCTTGAACAAAGGGACCACATTTGCTATCCTCCAGTCCTCTGGCACTATTCCTGTAGCTAATGATGACCTAAAAATCAAAGCCAAAGGCTCAGCAATCTCTTCCCTGGCTTCCCAGAGAATCCTAGGATAAATCCCATCCGGCCCCGGGGACTTATCTATTTTCACCTTGTCCAGAATTGCCAACACTTCTTCCCTACGCACCTCAATGCCATCTATTCTAATAGCCTGGGTCTCAGCATTCTCCTCCACAATATTATCTTTTTCTTGAGTGAATACTGACGAAAAGTATTCATTTAGTATCTCGCTTATCTCCTCAGCCTCCACACACAACTTCCCACCACTGTCCTTGACTGGCCCTACTCTTACCCTAGTCATTCTTTTATTCCTGACATACCTATAGAAAGCTTTTGGGTTTTCCTTGATCCTACCTGCCAAAGACTTCTCATGTCCCCTCCTTGCTCGTCTCAGCTCTCTCTTTAGATCCTTCCTCGCTTCCTTGTAACTATCAAGCGCCCCAACTGAAACTTCACGCCTCATCTTCACATAGGCCTCCTTCTTCCTCTTAACAAGAGATTCCACTTCTTTGGTAAACCACGGTTCCCTCGCTCGACCCCTTCCTCCCTGCCTGACTGGTACGTACTTATCAAGAACATGCAATAGCTGTTCCTTGAACAAGCTCCACATATCCAGTGTGCCCAACCCTTGCAGCCTACTTCTCCAACCAACACATCCTAAGTCATGTCTAATGGCATCATAATTGCCCTTCCCCCAGCTATAACTCTTGCTCTGCGGGGTATACTTATCCCTTTCCATCACTAACGTAAAGGTCACCGAATTGTGGTCACTGTCTCCAAAGTGTTCACCTACCTCCAGATCTAACACCTGGCCTGGTTCATTACCCAAAACCAAATCCAAAGTGGCCTCACCTCTTGTTGGCCTGTCAACATATTGTGTCAGAAAACCCTCCTGCACACATTGTACAAAGAACGACCCATCCAATGTACTCGAACTATATCTTTTCCAGTCAATATTAGGAAAGTTAAAGTCTCCCATAACAACTACCCTGTTACTTTCGCTCTTTTCCAGAATCATCTTCGCCATCCTTTCCTCTACATCTCTAGAACTATTAGGTGGCCTATAGAAAACTCCCAACAGGGTGACCTCTCCTTTCCTGTTTCTAACCTCAGCCCATACTACCTCGGAAGAAGAGTCCCCATCTTGCATCCTTTCTACCACCGTAATACTGTCCTTGACTAGCAGCGCCACACCTCCCCCTCTTTTGCCCCCTTCTCTGACCTTACTAAAGCACCTAAACCCCGGAACCTGCAACAACCATTCCTGTCCCTGCTCTATCCATGTCTCTGAAATGGCCACAACATCGAAGTCCCAGGTACCAACCCATGCTGCCAGTTCCCCTACCTTATTTCGTATACTCCTGGCATTGAAATAGACACACTTCAAACCACAGACCTGAACACTGCCGCCCTCCTGCGAAGTCAAAACTGTGCTCCTGACCTCTCTACTCTCAATCTCTCGCACCCCAAAACTACAATCCAGGTTCCCATGCCCCTGCTGAATTAGTTTAAACCCCCCCAAAGAGTACTAACAAATCTCCCCCCCAGGATATTGGTGCCCCTCAGGTTCAGATGTAGACCATCCTGTCTATAGAGGTCCCACCTTCCCCAGAAAGAGCCCCAGTTATCCAGAAATCTGAATCCCTCCCGCCTGCACCATCCCTGTAGCCACGTGTTTAATTGCTGTCTCTCCCTATTCCTCATCTCACTATCACGTGGCACGGGCAACAACCCAGAGATAACAACTCTGTTTGTTCTCGCTCTGAGCTTCCATCCTAGCTCCCTAAAGGCCTGCCTGACATCCTTGTCCCCTTTCCTACCTATGTCGTTAGTGCCAATGTGGACTACGACTTGGGGCTGCTCCCCCTCCCCCTTAAGGACCCGGAAAACACGATCCGAGACATCACGTACCCTTGCACCTGGGAGGCAACATACCAAACGTGAGTCTCTCTCGCTCCCACAAAATCTCCTATCTGTGCCCCTGACTATTGAGTCCCCAATTACTAATGTTCTACTCCTTTCCCCCCTTCCCTTCTGAGCAACAGGGACAGACTCCGTGCCAGAGGCCCGTACCCCATGGCTTACCCCTGGTAAGTCGTCCCCCCCACAAGTATCCAAAACGGTATACTTGTTACTCAGGGGAACGACCGCAGGGGGTCCCTGCACTGACTGCTTCTTCCCAGTCCCTCTTACAGTTACCCATCTATCTCCAGTCTTTGGTGTAACTACTTCCCTGAAGCTCCTATCTATGACCCCCTCTGCCTCCCGAATGATCCGAAGTTCATCCAGCTCAAGCTCCAGGTCCCTAACACGGTTTTTGAGGAGCTGGAGTTGGGTGCACTTCCCACAGATGAAATCAGCAGGGACACTGACGGCGTCCCTCACCTCAAACATTCTGCAGGAGGAGCATTGTACTGCCTTCCCTGACATCCCCTCTAGATTAAAAAAAACAAGAAAAAGAAAAAGAAAGGAAGAGCTTACCTGATATTACCTCAAACCCTGATCCCGCTGAAAGGTAAGCAAACTTAAAGGCACTCACTCACCTTCACGACAGGCCCCTGCTCCCGCTTCCCAACCACCGTGGGGTGGGGGGGTTGGTTAGAGGAGGAGGTAGGGTGGGAAACACTCACAAAGTGTTTCGGGTTTAACTGTCACTTGCCAACAGCCCCTCCACAAACCACCTTCAACTTAGGCTGACCGCACTGCACGTATGCAAATTTCCCCAGAACAGCTGATCAGTAGCTCTGCTCTGCTGCCCTCTGCTGGTTGCTTGCCTTTACTCAAACTCCTTGGGTCTTCTTCGCAGGTTCACCTTCAACTTAGGCTGACCGCACTGCACGTGTGCAAATTTCCCCAGAACAGCTGATCAGTAGCTCTGCTCTGCTGCCCTCTGCTGGTTGCTTGCCTTTACTCAAACTCTTGGGTCTTCTTCGCAGGTTCACCTTCAACTTAGGCTGACCGCACTGCACGTGTGCAAATTTCCCCAGAACAGCTGATCAGTAGCTCTGCTCTGCTGCCCTCTGCTGGTTGTGGAGCAAATGCCACGTCTTCACGTGGCCAGTAACAGTCAATAACACAAAGACATGTCAGTGCCTCAAATATCAGCCACTAGATTTTAGTAAAGTGAGTGTGAGACCACAGTAATTAAATGCAATGTTTCCTTATGTATAGGTGATTATTTTTGTATTTGATTTTTAAAGTAGGTAAATTCAATCTGAAGTTAACCTTTTTAGATTTGAAGCTTCAACACATAGGCTCTGAAGTTTCAGCAAACTGCATGTTAATCCATTGCTGAAAGAGGTGCATTGCTACCCCTCTGAGTCAAGCCAGATGATTACAGAGCCTCATTACATTTACGAACTGAATCAGATACCAGAAAACTAAATAACATGGGGCAACATATTTTATTTGCTCTCCTCTTCAACAATGGACAAGTTGAAGTATCAGAAAATTGAATTTTTGGAGATCAGTCTGAAGCAAGAAATGACCAATGCTTTTTGCAGCTTCACGTACATTCTTAAGGTGAGAAGGAGTAAGCAAGGAGACAGAATAAACATTGAGGCAAAAATAATGTTCCTTCACAGTGAAATCAAAAGTTAAACACATCCAAGGAAATGAGTTTGAACTCTACAAGGTTGAAAAAGAATTGCAAGGTCAATCATGCACATCCCATCATAGCCAGCTGTCCAGGTCAAGTTTCGTTTTTTACAACATTTGAATCTCCATTTAAAAAAATTTTATGTCTGTGTATACCCCCAATTTTTATAGCTCCTACATTTATAATGAAAACTATGTAAGCAAATAAGGGGCACGGTAACAGTGGTCAGCACTTTTGCTTCACAGCTCCAGGATCCCAGGTTCGATTCCTGGCTTGGGTCACTGTCTGTGTGGAGTCTGCACGTTCTCAGTGTCTGCATGGGTTTCCTCTGGGTGCACCAGTTTCCTCCCACAAGTCCCGAAGATGTGCTGTTAGGTGACTTGGATATTCTGAATTATCCCTCCGTGTACCCAAACAGGTGCCAGAGTGTAGCGACCAGGGGATTTTCACAGTAACTTCATTGCAGTGTTAATGTAAACTTACTTGTGACACTAATAATTTTCATTTTAACACCTTAGCCTACACTGTAATGAAACTACCCTCCTCCAACTGACTCCCAGACACATGCCCACCCACCGCGATCCACTCCCACCAACTCAGATTCCCCCTACTCTCAGACTCCCCTACTCAAGCCAACTCTTGTCTTCTTCAATGTAAACAAAATAGTCAAACATTGAAAAGTAAGGACAAAATACATTACTTTATCCAGGTATACAAGTATGCCTATGTACTTTGCTCCAATTACCACCTGTACTCTAACTCTGCTTCACCTCAAGACTATATCTGGTCCATCATTTCACCAATGCAATGCCACAAATTAAATCTGAATTACCTGTTGAGACAGACCAGGTAGACAGATGGCCTTCCCAGTTCAAGTTTCAGAGCAAAACATTGTGGATCTCAAATCACAAAACATATTCAACTAAATATTATAACTTGTAAAGGTAGAATTTCAGCTCCTCAAATGCTGACGCAGTCCCTGTCCATATGCCAAAAGACCTGACAACATTCAGACTTGGGCTGACAAGTGGCAAGCATCATTAGCATCACATAAGTGCAAGGCAAAGACCATCCCGAACAAGAGAGAATCCAGCATCTTCCCGATAACATTTAGTGGCATTACCATAGTTGAATCCATCACTCAAAATCCTAGGGATTTCCACTGACCAGAAATTGAAATGGACCAGCCATATAAATAATGTGGCTACAAAATGTCAGAAGCTCAGAATTCGGCTGTGAGTACTTAATCTCCCAGTACCTCAACCCTGTCCACCATCTCATGGTAGAAGTCAGGATTGTTAAAGAATACTCCACTTATCTGGATGTGTAGCTACAATGACACTCAAGAAGCCAGATACCATCCAGGACAAAGAAGCCAGCTTAAATGATACCCGATCACCACCTTCAATATTCACTCCATCCACCACCTATGCACTGCAGCAGCAGTGCACAAGACAGCTTCCTTCAACAGCAACGTCCATACCCATGACCTTTACCAGAAGGACAAGGGCAACAGATGTATGGGTACAACAACACGCCCAAGTACAGCTCCAAGCCATGCACCATCTTGACTTGGAACAATATCACCTTTCCTTCACGGTCACTGGGTCAAATCCAGAAACTCCATCCTAACAGCACTCAGTGTATCCGCACCACCTCAACTGCAGCAGTGCAAGGCGACAGCTCACTACCACGTTCTCACGGGTAATTAGGGATTGGTAATAAATGCTGGCCTAGCCAGTGACACCCACATCTCATGAATGAAAACAATAAATTGGTCCTGGTTCTGTTCAGGTTCAACCTATCCAGGTCTCACCTCCCCAGAACTGATCCCATTGTCCCAAATATCTAAAGCCTTTTCTCCTGCACCATCTTTTCAAGCAGACATTATTCTGCTTTATCTTCTTATTTCTATACTCACTCCTAATCTTGCTGTTATATGACCCTGCTGCTCCTCTTGCAGTTAACAGTTAATAGTCCTGTTGCATTTCTCCTTTAATGAAGTAGTCAATAAAGAGAAGCTTGGCCGGTTAACGCGCCAGTTTACTTCAACATGGAAGGGTGGCATTACTTCAGACAATCTCCCCTACAGTTAAGGGATTCTAACCATTTAAACCCATCTATTTAAATTGGGAAATCTCATTTTATAATGTTCCACTAAGTAGAGCAGAATCTTGCCATTTGACCAAGTGTACACCTCTTGGATTTGATAAATTATCTCAAGGTTGAAAGCAAATTCAATAATGCTTTGCTCTCATGCACAAGTAGGTTTTCTCAGTCAACCTAATTAGGGTGAAAATGTTCTTCACAAACTTCAAGATCATATCGAAGACTTGCACAGCAGACATTTGAAGTTGCCAAATTGACCTCAAGCAGATTACGAGTCAATTCTCAACAATTGGGAGGAAACCGGAGCACCCAGAGGAAACTCTCAGACACGGGGAGAACGTGCAGACTCCGCACAGACAGTGACCCAGCCGGGAATCGAACCTGGAACCCTATAGGTGTGAAGCAACTGTGCTAACCACTATGCTACAGTGCTGCCCTATAGCTGGCAACAGAAACATGCAAAACAATGCAGTAGTGATAATTGTGACTTCCACACGGAAGTCCCACAATACCCCCAACCTATCTTAGTACAAAGTGCATACCAGTTAGCTATTACTTAATTATGGTCATAAATGTTGCATTTTAAAATAGATATTTTCTGAAGCTTTTTTAAAATTCAACTTGGACCACATTATGGGACAAAATTAAACTGCAGCAGGGGCACCAAGTAGCTGACTAGCTGCCCCATTTTACACCTTCTCAATTTTCCTTTGAAGTCCATAGAGAGAACAATTAGCCAGGGAGATAACAGAAAGTTGATCCACAATCAGTTCCCATCCATTTCACCCCCATTGACATTAGTCATATTACTGCAAATCTGATCTCAAATATACCTTTTTTTTTAAATGTGTATTGAAATTTGACATAACTAAATAACAATGAAAAGACAAGAGTGCAAAATCAAAAAATTACAAGCAAATCTGAAACAAAAACACCTAATTAAACTTAAATACTATAACTAACCCCCCCCCCCCCCCCCCCCACTCAAACAGCTGATGCTGTCTAAATCCTTAAAAAAGGAAATAAAAGGTTACCATCTCAGGTAGAATTTCCTCAGCTACCCCTTGATGGTGCATTTAATTTTCTTTTAAGTGTAGGAATAACATCAAATCACCCAAACAACACAAGCACTGGGCAGGACGGAGACCTCCAACTAAGCAGTATTCGCCTCTGGGCTCTCAGTGAGGCAAAGGCGACAACATCCGCCCTCACCCCAGAGTGAAACACCAGTGAATCAGAAACCCCAAATATGGCTACCAGTGGACATGGACAGATCTACCCAGAGAATCTCTGATAAAGTGTTTAAAAAAAGGAAGTTCAGAAACTAGCAAGTTTGGGGCAGGACCATAACATATGTGTATGGCTAGCTGGGGCAAGCGAACAACGATCACGTCTGCCCTCAGTGTTTGGAAAGAACCCACTCATCCTTGCCTTGGTCAAGTGCACCCTGTGCAACACCTTGAACTGAATTAAGCTCAACCAGGCACAAGAAGCATGGAGCTGACCATGTAAAGAGCCTCCTTCCAAGCCTCACTAGTAAGTACAGGTCTCAGCTCACTCGCCCACGTCTCCCTCACCACGTTTAATGGGATGGGATCCGACAAGAGAATATAGCCATATAGGCCCGAAATAGACCCCAGGCTGAACAAAGAATAAAATCCTCTTCAGCAAGAAGGAAGGTGGAGCCAAAGGGAAACCATATGGGGTAAGCCTTGAACCTGAAAATGACAAAAGACATTAGAATTGGGTAGCTGAAACTGGTCAGCCAGCAACTGGTAAACCTCCCCTCTCCAATCAAGCCGTCAAAATGCTCAAGTTTCTTTGCTTTCAAGATTTAAATGATGGATCTAATCCAGAAGATAAGAAAAGGTGATTGTTATAAATAGGGCCAGTGAAGACAGGGAAAGGAGCTTAAAGTGCTGCCAGAACTGTTTCCAAATCTAAAGAGAGACGTCCACCACTGGGTTTGAGCAAAATCTAGTGGGAGAAAAGGGCAATGGTGCAATCATTGTGGCAAGGAGAGTAGTACTGTAGTGCACAAGTGAGCCTCCATTTGGCCCCAAATAGAAACAGGGCCACTAATCTACAACAAAACATTTTGGATGTTAGCATCCCAGTAATAAAACAATAAATCTGGGACAGTCAAGCCTCATGTCCCTTTGGAGCAGAACACTGCAGATTGTGGGATTCTTACCCACCCAAATAAAAGCAGAAATCAATTTGTTAACCTTAAGATTTGGGCAAAATAATGGGGAGATATTAAAAGGAAATTATAAACTTGAGTGTCATAATATACACCAGTATATCATAGTGCAGACACACACACTGATGGACATACAATAGGACCAATCAACATGCATAAACACCGCAGCCAATCACCAGTTAGAGCACACTCCCTAAAAAGACAGAGGGCATCACTTTTCCCGCTCATTTGGGACGCAGCCTTTCAGAAGTACAAGAACTTATAGTTTACAGCACAGATTCTCACCACGTGTGGAGTGATTCGACTGGTTAGGACAGGCACAAGTCTTTAGTTAATCTAACATCGTGTAACCCACAGTAATAGTATGTTCAGCAGTTTATAGTTTAATAAAATAGTGTTGTACTATTTTAAGTGTTGGTGGCCTGTATGTGTTCCACGGATCCAGAACACCCAACATATCAAGGGGTAGGTTAATTTTAATTGTTTGGATCCTACTCGCCAGAGACAGAGGAAGGTTGTTCCACCTCTGCAGACCCACCTTAGCACTATTGATCAGGTTTGAATAGTTTAACTTATAAAGTGAGGCCCAATTATGGGCCACCTGAATGCCAAATAGCAGAAACTTGTATTAGAGAGGCGGAAAGGTAATGAGCCTAATCAAGCCCGCTTACAAGGAGGGGGGGGGGGGGGTTTACCCAGAGAACATTGACTCTTGACTAGATTCAACTTATAACCAGAGAAGGAACCAAAGGTATTAAGCATCTTCATTGTGCAATCTATTGAGGGAGTTGGGTCCATAATACAGAAGGTGGTATATCGCTTACCGATACTCCATCCCATCACAATAAGCGAGAGGCTCGATTGCAAAGGCAAACAAAAGTGAGAAACGAGGACAGCCTTGTCTAGTGTACCAATTTAAAAGGAAGTAATCAGAGTGTAGTATGCTTGTGCACACAATGCTGTCGGGGCATTATGTAACAAGCAAATCCAAGATGCAAATTTATGTCCAAATCCAAATCTCCCAAGAATCTCAAATATTCCCATTCCACCCTATCTGGTGCTTTTACAGCTTTAAGCAATTCTATCACCTCAGGTTCAGGTACACAAGAGGGGGAAAAATAACATTTAAAAGGCGACGCATATTGGCTGACAATTGTGGGCCCTTCACAACACTGGTTTGATCCTCCAAACGTATACTTGGTAGGCAAAGCTCCAAACGGAGCGGCAGAACCTTAGCGAGCAGCTTAAAGTTGGTGTTTAAAAGGGAGATTAATCGGTATGAACCACACTCGGTCAGGTCCTTGTTCCCCTTAAGGAGCAAGGAAAGAGAAGATGGAGTAAAGTTTGAAGGCAAAGAACCCCGAGACAGGGACTTATTGAACATATTCAATAACAAGGGTACAAGCTGTTCCGAGATTTTCTTGTACAACCCAACCGGGAAACCATCCAGACCTGGGGCCTCACCAAACTGCATCAGACCAATAAATTTAAAAAAATCTTGTTAGGGTGTGATGGGGAGTCCAACTCGCAGCTCTTGCCCACCTCAGCAGCTGGAATGGGCAGACCATCCAAAAAGTCTGACATGATCGATTTATCTGTAGGACATATGCAGGTTGTGGTAATAGGATTTAAAAGTCGCATTAACCGAAGGGGACAGAAACGAGGTTGCCGCCCTAATAGAGTATTTGAGGAATCTCACAGGAGGCCACTTGCTGCTTGAGTTGGTGAGACAAAAGACGACTGGCCTCCCCTTACTCATAAAACGTAACCCCTGGAGTACTGTAACTAATATTCAGCCTTGCTAGTGGACAGTATCATGAACTGAGTGTAACTGCTTCCCAGCTCGTCATTAGCTCCGGAGTAGGATCGAGCGAGAATTGGTGATACACCTCTTAAGATGGAATCCGCCAGCCTCTGCTGCTCCAACTTCACCGTCCTTAGCATGCACATCCTACAAGAAATAATTTCCCCTGCCGCCCCATCTGTTCCATAAAACATGACCAACCCCACGCCACCCGAATGGAACGGGAGATTAGGTTTGGAACGATCCAAGCTAGGATCCAAAACAGTTTAGGTTGCCTCCTAAAATCAGTTGGTGCGAGTCAAGGTTGGGGAGAGACGATAAGAGAGAGTTGATGAAATTCATCCTTCCCAGTTTGTGGCATACATGTTGACCATGACTACTGAGTGTTTGACAGGGAGTCACAAACAATAATACATCGGCCATTGGGGTCAGCTATAACCCTAGATATTAAAATGGCCGTAGGGGTGGCACAATGCCGCAGTGGTTAGCACTGCTGCCTCATGGCACCGAGGTCCCGGGTCACTGTGTGGAGTTTGCTCATTCTCCGGGTGTCTGCGAAGGTCTCACCCCCACAACCCAAAAATATGTGCAGGGTAGGTGAATTGGCCATGTTAAATTGCCCTTTAATTGGAATAAAAGAATTGGATACTCTAAAAAAAAATTTTTTTAAATTAAAATTGCCGTACCCCTGGCCCTTCCATCGAAAATGGAGTGAAAAACCTGCCCAACCCATCCCTTGTGTAACCTGGTCTGGTCCTTGATGCTGCAAGAAACCAAAATTGGAGTTTAGGTATTTAAGATGGGTGAATGCCTCGACTGTTTCACTGGGTCATTCAAACCCCTAACATTCCAGGTAACCAAATAGGATAAGAGGTCTCCCGCCACCCCTTAATCTAGAGTTAGCCATTCCCAAAGAGAAATACCAAACAAGGAATACTGGAAAGATAAATTAAAATGATCCACCCAAGATGGCCAACGAGCCAAATCAAATGACTCGACAAAGGCACTGCCAGCCACAAACACAAACTCCTACCTCTCCCCCTCCCCACCCAAATATACCATATTGAAACAGTAACAATACCTTATCCTACAACCTACAGTTAACGAAACACAACTAAATACAAGCTCTAAACTCATTCTTAAATACTATTATAATGAGCAGCAGAAACCCCTACCACTAACAACTTTGTTGTCAGGGAGATCGCCAACAAATGTGAGGTAATGCATTTTGGAAGGTCTAATACAGTTAGGGAATATACAGTGAATGGTAGAACCTTCAAGAGTATTGACAGTCAGAGAGATCTAGATGTACAGGTCTACAGGTCACTGAAAAGGGCAACACAGGTGGAGAAGGTAGTCAAGAAGGCATACGGCATGCTTGCCTTCATTGGCCGGGGCATTGAGTGTAAAAATTGGCAAGTCATGTTGTAGCTGTATAGAACCTTAGTTAGGCTACACTTGGAATATAGTGTTCAATTCTGGTTGCCACACTACCAGAAGGATGTGGAGGCTTTAGAGAGGGTGCAGAAGAGATTTACCAGGATGTTGCCTGGTATGGAGGGCATTAACTATGAGGAGAGGTTGAATAAACTCGGCTTGTTCTCACTGGAACGATGGAGGTTGAGGGGCGACCTGATAGGAGGTCTACAAAATGATGAGGGGCATAGACAGAGTGGATAGCCAGAGACTTTTCCCAGGTTATAGGGGAGAATTACTAGGGGGCATAGGTTTAAGGTGCGAGGGGCAAGGTTTAGAGATGTACAAGCCAAGTTTTTTTTTGATACACAGAGGGTAGTGGGTGCCTGGAACTCGTTGCCGGGAGAGGTGGAGGCAGGGATGATAGTGACATTTAAGGGGCATCTTGACAAATACATGAATAGTATGGGAATAGAGGGATACGGACTCCAGAAGTGTACAAGATTTTAATTTAGAGAGGCAGCATGGTCGGCGCAGCTTGGAGGGCCGATGGGCCTGTTCCTGTGCTGTTCCTTTCTTTGTTCTTTTGTTCTAACTGGAAAATAAGACCTTATTCAATGCTAGCTTAAAATGCCACACTAGCGCTTATTATCGCGCCCAACAACAATGAAAAGAGAAAAGGAACACCAAGTTGAGGCAAAAAATATGTAGCAGAGATCTCTCAAATTTAACCAAAGGCATTACGAGTACATCCAAACACGGAATATGAAAATGCATGAAATGCAAAGTGCCCGCCTTCACAATCATAGAATAGATTAAACAGCTTCCAACTTGAGCTTTCGAACAAAGGAGCACGCATCCCACGGCATGTCAAAAATGCGGTCTTCTTCCCCCAACAGTCACTCGAAGGCGAGCTGGATCAACCATTCTGAATTGGACTCTATTCTTATAAAAGATGACTTTCACTCTGTTAAAAGCAGCTATTAACTTTGCTGGATCCACACACATCTTGGTATAGTTTAATGGAGTGGCCTTCTCTCTGGAGATCACAATGTTCCCATGGCTATCGAAGCACCTGTTGCATTTCTTTTAAAACTATGAAACCTTATGATCACCACACAAGGTGGATCTCCAGAACGAGGCTTCAGTCAAAAATGAGCAATGAACCCAGTCTAATTCTGGGGAGGGATGCAAAAATCCCCTCATCTGTCTTGTAATATATGCCCGAGAAAAATTCAGTAGGGGTGTGGTGCACAGTCCCCTCCGACAACCCAACTGTACGAATGTTCTGCCTCCTGGATCTATTTTCTAGGTCATTCAGTTTGGCTTTTAATGATTTTCATTTTCAATCATCGAAGCAAGATCAGTCACCAGAGAGATGATCTGATAATGCCGCCTCCATGCTCTTAATTGTAGCTCCATGACCCTCAACGGTCTTATTTGTGCTTTCAAGAGCCAAACGAATGGTGTCCAAGGCTTCTTCAATTGATCTTTTAAGGTCCACCGCCAAGCTTTGATGGCGTTTGTCTAGCTCGAATGCCAATATGGCGAGAACCTTTACCATTAATGGAGTGGTCAGAGAGGAAGAATCCACCTCCACCATCTTACCTCCAAGATCTCGGAGAGGCTTCAGAATCAGTCGCCAGATTTAAGACTTCAATTTATTATGGTTTTGTCTCTCCTGGGAATCTCAGAAAAGGGGGAACTCTATTCCGCTAAATTACAAGAGTTCTCGAGAAGTAAAAGGTCTTGGCACCAGCAAAAGGGGGAAAAAGATCAGCTTTTCAGCAGGAGTCACCTCGTGCACACCGTCCCCTTACATCATGCCATTGGAAGTCCCCCAAATAACCCTTAAAAGGCAGAAAGCTGAGCTCATTTCTTCTCCTACTCTGCTGAACTCGTGTTTTAGGTATTCATCTAGATAAAAAATCAGTTCAGCTGTTTCTGGAAATGGGACCAGAGAGTACAAAGGAGAAACATGGATTGTGATGAACAAATATTCAAAGGAAATGCTTTTTAGTTATCATTTCATTCCCAAAAAAAATATTAGATTCATTTGTATGTTATTATTTGAAGGAAACTGGGACGATCCACTCCTAAACTGTTCAGATTGATCAGTTGACAAGTAAACCAAAGGACAGCATTCAGAGTAACTATAGAGATGTGCAAATTCATTCTACTGATGAGAAAAAGTAGACAAAAGTTAATTTGTGGTAGGAGGAGATGGATTAAAGACAAGAAATTAAAACATTTGTACTTGAAGATAATTTGACGGAGATTTACCTTTCACAAGCAACAGCTCTAAAATATCTTCATAACCTTTCCATGCAGCAGCATGTGCGACAGTGTCTCCCAGTTTATTCTGTGTAAATACAAATAGAATCTCAAATTTACACTAGTGTATATATTTGACAATCTCATGATCATGTTGCAACCGCTCTGCAGAAAATATAATAATCCTATCATCACAGCAACATTACTAGCACGTTGGAAGCCATCACAGTGCTGCCATTTGGAAACACTGAGAAAAGTAGCTCTTCCTTAAACATCGAAGTGTAACTACCCAATATCAGCAATTGCTTTTAGATAGGACATTAAATTAGTGGTAACATTCCTGGTAACATTCCTATTTTGTTATTCATTTGTCTCCCCTCTTCTTAAAAATGGACTTTTCCCTGTTACTTTTTATTCTGGTCATCAAAGAACATTATATATTGCGAAGAAAACTATGAGAGATTAAAGACTGCTTACATTGTCTGTTTAAAAATACAAACAAAGTCACTGCAAAGGCTTCTTTTTGTATCAGAGATGAAAGACATGTCCCTGGAAACTAGGAATGGGCCTAAATCACATCATACTGACCTTGGGGCTGAACTCTATCCATTCAAAACAGTAGTACCTCAACAGCTCTGCTCAATTTACTCTATGGTCATGAAGTCACACTTCCAAATCAAGCTTAAAATGTAATAATGCATATTTCCAATCGGGCACCCTCAATTATTCATGTTCCTATTGAATTGAGAAATTGAAATATGCAAGATACAGTAAGAGGTTTGTGATTCAGTTGTCGTTCAACTCCAAAATGCTCTTGTTAAAAATTCCTGCAGAAACTGTTGATCTAGTCTGATCAAAAACACTGTAGAATATTTCTTTTTTTTTTTTCTTTTTTTGTAAATTTAGCATACCCAATTATTTTTTCCAATTAAGGGGCAATTTAGTGTGGCCAATCCCCCTACCCTGCACATCTTTTGGGTTGTGGGGGCGAAACCCACGCAGACACGGGGAGAATGTGCAAACTCCACACGGACAGTGACCCAGAGCCGGGATTCGAACCCGGGTCCTCAGCGCCGTAGGCAACAATGCTAACCACTGTGCCACCGTGCTGCCCTGTAGAATATTTCTGACCTCCAGTTATAAATCAAAAACTAAATAGAGTCTAATTGTCTTACCTGTTGATTTAATTCGATGCTTGGTTGGGAAAGCAGAATTTTCACTACACCTAGATTTAAAAAGTCAAATTTTAAATCACAGTTGACAAAAACACAGGCAAAAATCATCACCGGGACTTTGAACTTCAGCCCAAAAAGCTTAATAGTAAACAACAGAACCAAGATTTGAATTTGGATAGGAATTAGTTCAGGTAGCTAAAAGTGCAGTTTACCTTCATTGAACATTAGACACTTTTCCACTCCTTATCTACTTGGTGCGATCTAATCTTTAGCCTGTGTGTTCTGAGATTATACAATGCTGAGTAGCAAGATGTTCAGACTAAAATTCCAAGTCTACCTCTCCAGGTCCTACTAACATAGGAACTTCAGAAATAGGAACAGGAGCAGGTCATTTGGCCTCTCGAGCCCACTCTGCCACTCATGGACGATCTTCCATCTCAATGCTATTTTCCTCCCAATCCCTTGATGTCTTCATTATCATGAAATTTATCAATCACTGTCTTGAGCACACCCAATGATTGAGCCTCTACAGCCTCTGGGATAACTAATCCCAAAGTGTTACCACCCTCCAAATGAACAAATTCCTCATGTTGGTCCTAAATAACCAGTCTCTTATTCGGAGACTGCATTCTCTGACTTTAGACCCCAGCCAGAGGAAACATCCTTCCTGCATCTCCAGCCGAGCCCTCTAAGAATGTTGTATTATTCAATGCGATCGCCTCAGTTCTCTTAAATTCCAGGGAATCCAGGCGGTTTCCTCAATCTCATCAATAGGACAATCCTTCAATGCCAGGGACCAGTATGGTGAATCACTGATGCACTTCCTCTCTTGAAATCAAAACTGAATGCATACTCCAGCTCCAGTCTCACCAAGGCTCTGTACAACTGCACCAAGCCATGTTTACTCCTGTACTCAAATCCTCTTGCAAGGTCAATGTACCATTTGCCTTCCTAATTGCTTGCTGCATCTGTATGTTAGCTTTCAGCAACTTAGGAACAAGTACACCAGGTCCCTTCGAACATCAATGCTTCCCAACCATCACCAAGAAAGAAATACACTGCCTTTGTTTCACCTACCAAAATAGGCAACTTCACATTTTTTTCCACATCCTATTCTATCTGTCACATTGGGCACACTTAATAAGGGCAAAGATGAGTTGGGTGTTTGAACATAGAACAGTACAGCACAATACAGGCCCTCCAGCCCACGATGTTGTGATGACCATTTATCCTAATCTAAGATCAGGGATAGAAAGTGCGAGCGGTGTGGGAGGGGTCAAACGAATCATGTATATACGTGTTCTGGGCATGTCCTAAGCTGGCGAACTTTTGGGGTTCATTTTTCAGCACCTTGTCAGCAATCTTAGATAGGGGGCTGGAGCCGGGTCCTCTAGAGGCCATATTCAGGGCATCAGTGCTGCTGTAGGTGAGAGCGGGGGCAGAGGTTTTAGCCTTCGCTGGAGTGGAAGTCAGCTTTTCCACCAAGTGCCTCGGTGTGGCTGGGGTGCCTCCTGGAATTTGTAATTTGTATTTGGAGAAAGTTAAGTGCATGCTGAGAGGGTCGATTGGGAGATTCTATTTAACATGGCAACCATTTGTTATGTATTTTAAAGACTTGACCACTGTCAACTGTCTGGGGGGGGTGGGCTGGGAGGTTCTCCCTGTTTTCTTTTAAATAAAGTTAGAGTACCCACTTCATTTTTTTCCCAATTAAAGGGCACCTACCCTGCACATCGGTTGTGGGGTGAGACCCACACAGACATGGAGCAAATGTGCAAACTCCACACGGACAGTGACCCGGGGCCGGGACCGAACCTGGCTCACCGGCGCCGTGAGGCAGCTGCCTGGCTGTTCTTCTGTCGTGTTTTTGTATATAAATTTAAAAATGTTCAATTATAATATTTCCCCCAAAAATTCCACCCATCACATGCTTACCCACTCAGCCTGCCCAAATTCCCTGGAACCCTCTTGACATCCATCACAATTCATTGCTACCTAGTTTTGTGTTATCAGCAAACTTGGAAATATTACATTTTGTCCCCACATCCAAACCATTGATAGATTGTGAATAGCTGGAGCCCAAATACTGATCCTTACTGCGCCCCACCAGTCATAGCATGCCCTCCTGAGAAAGACATTTATTTCGACCATTTTCTGTCCATTAAGCAATTCTCAACCCACACCAGTATAGTACCCCCAATTTCATGTGATTTAATTTTGTTCACCAACCTCTTATGTGGGACCTTATCTAAAGCTTTCTGAAAATCCAAATACACCAAATCCACTAGTTCCTCCTCATTTTTCTGCTAGCTCCACCCACAAAAAAGCTCCAGCAGGTTATCAAACACGATTTCCCTTTCATAAATCCCACGTTGACTCTGCTCAATCTTACCATTATTAAGAATTCAGCTAACACACCCTTATATTCTAGCTGGGTTCGGCTCAACCAGTAAGATTACAAAAATCTGTCTGGCTCAGGTATAATACTATTTAATCTGCTGCCAAGGTTAACCTAATTAATTACAGCCTATGAGGAAATATTTAGCTCATTAACATCTCAACTATTCAGCTTTTCCTGCCCCCACACATTTTTTATATAATTGCAGTAACATATGCTCCCAAAACAATAATTACTTTTTCACAAAAGGATTTCAAAAATTAAAGCAAAATTCTGAAAATAACAGGAATATATGTATCTTCTATTTTATGCAATTCATGTTTAATGATATTTCATTCCTAGTCAGTTGACCTGTTTGCCAATTTTTCCAAACATGCCTGGTGAAGTGATGACAAGTGCCTTTTACGCTTTCAAGACAATCTAAAAAAGGTAAAGGGATTGAACCCTCAAGGTTACTTATACCTGCACATTAAAATTGGCTCCAATTTGATTAACCTTCAGCGATAAAATAATATGCATCTCCCTGCGCTTATTTTTTTAAAATGTTGACATTTGTATATGTGTGCCTCTATTTAAAAATATATTGGGTCAGATTCTGCCATAACTGCAGTGAGTACAGTTGTAACAAGCAAATGAGACATTAACTTCTGGCATTCAGGCATGTGCAGTTAAGTGCAGAGATACAGAAGTTGCTGATCATGGTAGCCTGCTCCTTCACAGAGTACATTACTGCAGGTCTTGAAGGTGCATTTGATTGGATAGATTAATGCAGTGTCTTGGACTTTCCCGTTAGTCTTCTCATAAAGGTGCTAAAAAGGTTAGGGTTTATGCATTCTAGGAATGAGTTATGACAGCAACTAAGTAATAAACATTGTGGAACACGTTTTCTGATCCCACAGAGGTTCATTTCCTCTAAAGAATTAGTTTGGAAGATTTATAGCCAACTAATGATTTGCCCCTCCCTGTGACGTTCATCACTCTCCCTTAATCCCATCTGTATTTCCTAATCTCATCCACAATAAGCAGGATAAATTCAAGATGGCCAATTACCACCCCATCAGTCTACTCTGGATCAAAGGAAGGTGCCATGTCTAACAAGAGAATCCAACCATCTCCCCGTGACATTCATTGACATTACCATTGCTGACTCCCCCATATCAACATCTCTAGATTTTCCAATGACCAAAGACTGAACAAAACCAGCCAATCATATAAATACTATAACTACAAGAACACGTTAAAGGCTCGGAATTCTGCAGAGCGCAACTCACCTCCTGACTTCCCAAAGCCTGTTTACGATATACAAGGCGCAAGTCAGGAGTGTGATGAAATATTCTGCACTTGGCTGGATGAGTGCAGCTCCAACAGCACTCAATAGGACAAGGCAGACTGCTTGATTGGCACCCCATCCACCACCAACACAGAGGCAGCAGTGTGTACTATAAGATGAACTGCAGCAACTCACCAAGATCCTTCAACAGCACTATCCAAACCCACAAACTCAATCCCAAGAAGAACAAGTGCAGCAGGCGCTTGGGGAGATCACCACCTGTAAGTCCCGCTTCGAGTCATATAATCCTGATCTATAACTATATTGCCTTTTCTTCACTGTTGCAGGTTCAAAATCCTGGAACTTCCTCCTGAACAGCAATGTGGATGTTCCTACACCACATGGACTGCAACATATCCAGGCAACGGCTCACCACCACATTCTCAAAGGCAATTTGAGATGAACGGTAAATGCTCAGTTAATCAACGAAGCCCATGAACAAATAAATAAATAAATCATTCTGCACGTGATTTAAATGTCATTTCTATTGTCCCTGTTTTATACTTCCTGGTTTAAGCTCTGTCAACCTTCAATCTTGAAAAATCATGCAGTTTTTGACTTGCTCACAGATCCCCTGTAAAGGGTGCCACACTTGATCAAATGCTGGATTACAGCAAGTGTCCTCCATAAATCCTGCAAAATTGCAGCAGACAGTTGCCAGTGAGCTGAACAGCAAGCACTGTTATTTCACTACTGACTGGAAAAGCTGGGCCACTGTTCTAAAAGCAGACGATAAATGTTTATTTTTATCAGTTTCATTTTAGATCAAAGGAGGTTAACAAAAAAAAACTAATCGCATTATACATCACAGCTGGTTTTTGTTTAAATTGAAGATGCATCAACGCGAGAGATATTGGAGGCAATTTTAACCCCCTGTTATTCGCTTGGGGTGAGGCAAAGGTGAAATTGTGAAAGTTGAACCAGCCCAATTCCTGGTTTAACTGCAGTGGGACAAGGCACAAGCACCAACCTAGAGGGTGGCATGGTAGCACAGTGGCTAGCCACTGTTACTTCACAGCACCAGGGAACCAGGTTCGATTCCTGGCTTGGATCACTGTCTGTGCGAAGTCTGCACGTTCTCCCAGTGTCTGCGTGGGTTTCCTCCGGGCGCTCCAGTTTCCTCCCACAAGTCCCGAAAGACGTGCTTGTTCTGTGAATTGGACATTCTGAATTCTCCCTCAGTGTACCTGAACAGGCACCGGAGTGTGGCGACTAGGGGATTTACACAGTAACTTCATTGCAGTGTTAATGTAAGCCTACTGGTGACAATAATAAAGATTACTACTACCAGGACGCTATATGCCTTTACTTTACATGGTTTATTTTTAAACAAGTTGACCAGTCCCAGGGCTTGGGAAACCTGGCAGGAAAGATTTATGGAACACAATAGTCAAGCAAAGAAGTTATAGAACATAGAACAGTACAGCACAAAACAGGCCCTTCGGCCCTCGATGTTGTGCCGAGCAATGATCACCCTACTCAAACCCACGTATCCACCCTATACCCGTAACCCAACAACCCCCCCTTAACCTTACTTTTTTTTTAAGGACACTACGGGCAATTTAGCATGGCCAATCCACCTAACCCACACATATTTGGACTGTGGTAGGAAACCGGAGCACCCGGAGGAAACCCACGCACATACGGGGAGGACGTGCAGACTCCGCACAGACAGTGACCCAGCCGGGAATCGAACCTGGGACCCTGGAGCTGTGAAGCATTTATGCTGACCACCATGCTACCGTGCTGCCCTCTTCTTTTTATAATTCTCTAGAACCATATATTGTTTAAGTATAATTGTTTGGGACTAAATAGAGTTAAAACTATGACTACAGTTACTTGACATATATTTTTTGTTTAAATCCTTGTCCATTAAATGATAATCATTTTGCAAGCTGCACAATCCCACAAATAACGGAATGTTATTGGTGGCATTGGTTAAAATATAGAATTCTAAGCAGCTTTGCATTTTATTTGTATACCATTTATTTTTCAATTGAAAATAAATTCAAACATACATAAAAACATAGCCTACAATGTGCAAGGTTGTGAATGTTGACAGGTAAACAATGAGCCAAACATGATTTTATGCTTAGCAACAAAGGTAATTTTCAAACATGCAAATCCTGAACACCTTCCAAGTTAAAAACAAAATACCTTCTATAATTCTGAGCTCTAATCGGCAGTAACAGAGTCTTACCTATGTGTCCTCCATGGCATGCCCAATAGAGAGCTGTGTTTCCAGCTTTGTCGAGAGCGTTCACTGCAACTCTGTTGTCTAAACATTCTTTCAACCAGCTTTCATTCCCTGAAAAATTGACACGAGTAAAGTTTTTTTTGGAAGGCTCACCAGTTTTAACAGCAAGTATAGAATGTAATAAATCAGCCAGCAGTTTGAGGTGGTGGCTTCTACATCCTCGCAGCTGCAGAAACAATGCAAAAAGTTAATTTGCCTAAATGAATAACCATTTTAGCTGCCAAGAGTTTTGTTGAAAAGCTGTTGGGCTGAGCAAAGGAACGGATTAGTAAGCCTAAAGATCACCCACTATATCTGGTGCTGTAGAACATAGAACAGTACAGCACAGGACAGGCCCTTCGGCCCTCGATGTTTTGCCGAGCAATGCTCACCCTACTCAAACCCACGTAACCACCCTATACCCGTAACCCAACAACCCCCCCCCCCCCCCCCCCCCCCCCCCCCCCTAACCTTACTTTTTAGGACACTACGGGCAATTTATCATGGCCAATCCACCTAACCTGCACATCTTTGGACTGTGGGAGGAAACCGGAGCACCCGGAGGAAACCCACGCACACACGGGGAGGACGTGCAGACTCCGCAGAGACAGTGACCCAGCCGGAAACTGAACCTGGGACCCTGGAGCTGTGAAGCATTTATGCTAACCACCATGCTACCGTGCTGCCCCTGTATTTCACTTCAGTAGATTTTGTGTCAAATTCACAACTATAAATGTAACTCCTGGGGGTTTAACTACGTTAATTGGTTCTGTGGAGTGGTCAGTTGGTCCACTTCCCAGGCAGCTTCTTTAAAAGTTTACTGACAGTGGGCATGTGTCAGAGAACCGCCCTAATACAGCTTCCTCTATTTTTCCAGCACACCCATCTCAGTCCAAAGTGTTCAGGAAAGGTCAGGAAAAAAAGATAGAAATGGGGTGGCAGTATTGGACGTGGAGAAAATTACAGTGCTGGGGAGAGAAAATGTCCCAAATGGGTCAAAGACAGAATCTAATTGGTTAGAGTTAAGAAGAACGGTGCCCACTGCAAACCGTGTGTGCGGGTGTAATGTAAGGGCATCTCTTTCTTCTTAACCACACGCACATACTTTGGTACATGTTTTACCATACCTACCTAAAGAAGGAACTCCTAAAAAAATTCAATACAAATATAAACGGTAATGATTGAAACAAAATACTGCATATACTGAAAAGAGAAGTACTAGAAATACTCAGCTGGTTTAGCAGCAATTCTGAAGAGATAAACAGAGTTAACTTCTTGAACCAAATGGGACTTTTCTTAGGAACTACAGAAGGAAATGATACCACGAGACTGCATTACACAATAAATAAGTTAAAGAGAATGAATAAGGAATCTGTGAAAATCAAACAGTAGCCCACAAAAAAAACAAGGCAGTCCCCTAGAAAATTTCAAGAATAGCCTCAAAAAAAGTATTATTTTGATATCTGCTTTTAAATCCACAACTGCTACCACAAAGGAGGACAAGGCAGCAGGTGCATGGGAACCTCATCACAGGTTCCCCTCCAAGCCACACACCATCCTAATTTGGAACAATTGGGCGGGATTCTCCAAACCCCACTAGGTCGGAGAATTCCCAGGGGGCGGGGTGAATCCCGCCCCGCTGCTGGCTGCCGAAGGAAACACGGTGGCCTGGCCCATAATCGGGGTCCACCGATCTGCGGGCGGGCCTGTGCTGTGGGGGCACTCATTTCTCCCGCTCCGGCCTCTGTAAGGCTCCGCCATGGCCGGCGCGGAGATGAAACCCCTGTGCATGCGCGAGAACACGCCAGCAGTCCTACGCATGCGCGGGACCACAGCGGCCCTTCGGCGCCGGTTGGTACGACGCCACGTTGGCCTAGCCCCCAGAAGTGCGGAGGATTCCGCAACTTCCGGGTGGCTCGACGGCAGAGTGGTTTGCGCCGTTCTTGGCGCCAGCGTGCCAAGTGTGGGAGAATCCCACCCAATCTTTCCGTTCCTACACTGTCACTGGAACAAAATCTTCAAATTTCCTTACTAAAAGCACTTTAACTGTGCCAGATGGATTCCAGTGTTTCAAGAAGGCTCACCACCATCTTATAAAGGGCAATTAATGAGCAACAAATACCGGCCTTGCCAGCGATGTCTACATCCGATGGAAGAATTAAGAAAAATGCATCACCCCACACTCCTCTGTATTAAGTTACACCTGTCTACTCATTCTGTAGCCTAGATATATCCTGTGGCAGTTGATTGGTATCATCCTCACTGTCACACCCTCCCATATTTGGACTTCCAAAAGTGGTTAATATGCTACATAATACATAAGTTGAAGTCCATGCAATAAAAGGGACAGTAGCAACATTAATATGAAATTTGTTGTGAGACAAGAATCCAAGAGTAGTGGTGAACAATTGGTTTTTGGACTGGAGGAAGATGCACAATGGATTTCCCGAGGTCACTACGAGGACCACTTGTGTTATATTGATAACCTGGAAATGGGTTCACGGGGCATAATTTCAAAATTTGCAGATGACACAAAACTTGGATATCGTGAGGAGGATACCGATAGACTTCAAGTGGACATGACAGGCTGGTGGACTGAGCAGAAATGTCACAGATGAAATTTAATGCACAAAATTGTGAAGTGATACATCTTGGTAGGATGAATGAAAAGATGCAGCATAAAAAAAGGTATAAATCTAAAGTGATTGCAGAAATAGAGAGATCAAAGGTTCAGGGCAACTTGACAAAGTGAATGAAAAGGCAAACTGGATCCCAGACTTTTTTTTAAATGGAGGCACCTGGTACAAAAATAAGGTGGTTGTGAATAACCTCTATCATCAAATAAAGCAGGCTCTTCGGCCTCAAATGGAGCAGTGCCCAACTCTGGGCAACACTCCTCGGCAAAGATGTGAAGGCTTTAGAAAAGATATGGAAAAATTCACAAGAATTATCCCAGGAATAAGGAACTTTAGTTATGCGGATAGATTGGTTTAACTGGATTTATTGGGCGTGCTCTCCTCAGAGAAGATGAAAAGGAGATTTGATGGAGATTTTCAAAATCGTATGTGGTCTAAACAGGGTAATGAGAGATAAACTTCCAATGGTGGACAAATACTTTAAAAAATATCTTTTTATTGGCATTTTCAAAATTCTGTACATTGCCGTTCGTTTTCATTTATTGTATTGTACAAAAGGCTTTTTCTTAGGTTTCTCTATTTACAGTCTGTCGCCATCTGACTCAGCGTAAATCCTCCCTTACCCTCCCCAGCGTCCCTCTCCCTAATCCTCCTCCCCCTGTTCACCTCCCACTGATGCACTTCCTTTTTTTCTTATAAATGTTTTAAAATACAGTTTTGTACAAGTTATGGATACAGGTATTACCTTGCAAAGCAAAACACATAGGCTCAAGGAAATAGAACCGGACAAGAGGGGTCTTTTCTCCCCTCTCTTATATCCTTTCATTTTACCGATCATCTAACTGGGGTAGAGGGGGCATCTGGGTGGTGCCCCCTAATGCTTTTTACATTCTTTGTGCAGTTGCCTCGGCATCTGCATTGCTCGTTTCCCCTTCCTGTTTTCTTTGCGTTCTCTCGCTGTGCTGTGGTTGCTGCCACTGTCGGCTTCCCCGAGCTCCCCCGCCCCACTCACCGTTTTTTGTTCTCTTATCTGTTCCCTTCTTCTGGTTTCCCTTTTTTGTTCTCTCCCCCACCTCCATTCCCACCCCCCACCTCACTTTGCTCCCCCCCCCCGCCAGGGTTCTCTCTCGCTTTTCTCTTTTTGTCTTGTCCTGGCTAGTTATCCCTGGCTACATATTTATTTATGTGTTGCCCACAAACTGAGAACTGTCGGGTGAATGGCCCCCATGTTTTGTGGAAGCCCTCTTCCGACCCAAGGATGGCAAATTTGATTTGGAGAAATTCCGGTAGGTCGGACAGCCAGTCTGCAGCTTTAGGTGGTGCTACTGACCGCCAGCCAAGCAGGATTCTACGGCGGGCAATCAGGGAGGCAAAGGCAAGGACATCCGCCGTCCTCCCCAGGAATAGATCTGGCTGGTCTGATGCCCCAAAAACCGCCACTTTCAGGCATGGCTCCACCCTCATCCCCACCACTTTGGACATTGCCTCGAAGAACATCCAGTACCCAACAAGTCTGGGGCAAGACCAGAACATGTGGGCATAGTTGGTCGGGCCTCCTTGGCACCATTCACATCTATCCTCCACCTCTGGGAAGAACCTGCTCATTTAGGTTCTGGTCAAGTGGGCTCTCTGTACCACTTTTAGCACATGTGGAGGTAGAGTTGACCTTGTGCAGTGCTTCGCTCCAGAATCCCCACCCTATTTTGAACTGCAAGTCTTCCTCCCATTTCCTCCTTGTCGTGTCCAGTGGTGGACACATACTTAAGGTGTTGCACCAAAAAAAAATAACGGTGGCCTGAAGAAATTTGATTTTACAGTCAATGGTTACAATCTGGAATGCAATGCCCGATAGTGGAAGCAGGTTCAATTGAGGCTTTCTAGAGGAATTGAATAAGTACTGGAGTGAAAATATTTGGCGGAACATAGGGGAATGAGACGAGTTAAGTTGTTCTTTCAGAGAACTGGCATGGATACGATGAGCTGAATGACCTCCTGCTATGCTGCAACCATTCTACAATTGTGAGTTCTCTTCTCAACATTATCCAGGAGTTCATACCAAGCTGATTCTGCCAGCTCCAATCATAGTTCCAGCAGTCAATATCATCATCATATTACCTGGCTCCAAATTGGAATCTCCACAAATCAGAGCACTCCAAGTCCATTCTGGGCAAGTTTAAAAAGTATGTGCCAGAAACATTTATTAAAACAGTTGCAACCTTGCAAAGCTATTTATTACATTCCACGTAATGTCAAATCCTAAAGCAAAATGACTGACCTTGCACCTACCTAGTACTTTTCATGTCCCCAGGATATCCTAAAGAGATTCAGAGCCAATTAAGGACTTAACTGTAATCATTGTTATACTGCAGGGAAATGTGGTAGTCATTTTTACACAGCGCGTTCCCACAAAGCAATAAAATAAAGCAGATAATCAATTTAGAATTCAGGAATAAATGCTAGCCAGGAAACAAAGACCTCTGCCGCTCATCTCTGATAAGAGCCAAGGGATTTTTTATGTCCACCTGAGAAATCAGAAGATGCTAATCTCATCGGAAAATTGGCACCTCCAAAAGTGCATCATACCTTTAGTCCTGCACTGAAGTGTCTACACTGGTTATGTGTGCCAGTCTTTGGTGTGGAACTTGAGTTCATATTGTTTCAAGAGCATCAACGTTCTTGCCTTGAGGGGCAGCAGGGTGGCGCAGTGAGTAGCATTGCCGCCTCACGGCGCTGAGGTCCCAGGTTCGATCCCGGCTCTGGGGTCACTGCCCGTGGGGTTTGTAAATTCTCCCAGTGTTTGCCTGGGTTTTGCCCCCACAACCTAAAAACGTGCTGGGTAGGTGGATTGGCCATGCTAAATTGCCCCTTAAATTGGAAAAAATGAATTGGGTATGCCAAATTTATTTTTAAAAAAACTTTCTTGCCTTGAAATAATTCTAGTCAAATTGCAACTGTTTCAGTGACAACAATTGAATTATAAATTTTTCTCTCTAACTGTGTTTCAGGTATTGCACCAAGTAATTCATGGATTATGGCTCAAGCTGTTAGAAATATCAGCTTAGGGTTCACCGCTTGGGTAAAGCTCCTGTACAACGCTCCCATGGCGAGTGTACAGACCAACAATACCAACTCCCAATACTTCCAGCTGCACAGGGGCACCAGACAAGGATGCCCACTGTCCCCGCTGCTGTTCGCACTAGCAATCGAACCGCTAGCAATCGCGCTCAGGGCAGCAAAAAATTGGAGGGGGATCCGAAGGGGAGGTAGAGAGCACAGAGTCTCACTCTATGCGGATGATCTGCTCCTCTATATCTCGGACCCACAAAGCAGCATGGACGGAATCATCGCGCTCCTGAAAGAGTTTGGAGCCTTCTCGGGCTACAAACTCAACATGAGCAAAAGTGAGATCTTCCCATTACACCCGCAAGGGGGGGGGGGGGGGGGGGGGGGGGGGGGGGGGGCAGCACTAAAGGGGCTGCCGTTCAAACAAGCCCGACATAAATTCCGCTACCTGGGGATCCAAATAGCCCATGACTGGAAAGGGATCCACAAATGGAACCTCACCAGCCTGACGGAGGAAGTTAAAAAGGACCTGCAAAGATGGAACACACTCCCGCTCTCCCTCGCGGGGAGAGTTCAGACGATCAAAATGAACGTACTGCCCAGGTTCCTCTTCCTGTTTAGATCCATTCCGATCTACATCCCCAAGGCCTTTTTCAAAGCGCTGGACAAACTCATCATGGCGTTCGTATGGGGGGGTAAAAATGCTAGGATCCCAAAGAAGGTCTTACAAAAAACAAAAACCAGGGGAGGGTTAGCCCTCCCGAATCTACAATTCTACCACTGGGCAGCAACAGCCGAGCGAGTAAGGGGATGGATCCAGGAGCCAGAAGCTGAGTGGGTGCGTGCGGAGGAGGCCTCCTGCATGGGAACCTCCCTCCGGGCCCTCGCCACGGCAGCACTCCCATCCCCACCCAAAAAACACTCCAGCAGCCCAGTGGTGACAGCCACCCTCCAATCCTGGAACCAACTGCGGCAGCAACTTGGCCTGACCAAAATGTCGAACAGGGCTCCCATCTGCAACAACCATAGGTTCAAACCAGCACTGACCGACGCCACCTTCAAAAGGTGGAGGCAGGACGGGGGGACACTGACAGTCAGGGACCTATACACGGACGACAGGATCGCAACACTGGACGAACTGACAGAGAAATTTCAGCTAGCTGGGGGGAACGAGCTACGGTACCTGCAGCTCAAAAACTTCCTACGAAAGGAGACAAGGACGTACCCACAACCGCCACGACAGACACTACTGGAAGACCTACTGGACGCAAGTATCCTAGAGAAAGGGAACTGTAGTGACATGTATGACCGACTGGTAGATAGGGACGACACCGTACTGGACGCAACAAGGAGGAAATGGGAGGATGACCTGGGGATGGAGATCGGGTGGGGACTCTGGAGCGAAGCACTGCATAGGGTCAACTCCACCTCCACGTGCGCAAGGCTCAGCCTGACGCAACTAAAAGTGGTACATAGAGCCCACTTAACAAGAACCCGTATGAGTAGGTTCTTCCCGGAGGTGGAAGACAGATGTGAACGGTGCCAAAGAGGCCCGGCCAACCACGCCCACATGTTCTGGTCTTGCCCCAGACTCGTGGAGTACTGGACAGCCTTCTTCGAGGTAATGTCCAAAGTGGTGGGAGTGAGGGTGGAGCCATGCCCGATAGTGGCGGTCTTCGGGGTTTCAGAACAGCCAGATCTATTCCTGGGGAGGAGGGCGGATGCCCTTGCCTTTGCCTCCCTGATCGCCCGCCGTAGAATCCTGTTTGGCTGGCGGTCAGCAGCACCGCCCAGAGCTGCGGACTGGCTGTCCGACCTCTCGGAATCTCTCCAAATGGAGAAAATCAAATTTGCCATCCGAGGGTCGGACGACGGCTTCCACAGAACGTGGGAGCCATTCATGCAACTGTTCCGGGACCTATTTGTGGCCAATGTACAAGAGGAAGAATAGTCGGGGGAAGGTAGCGGGAGGGGGGGGGGGGGGGGGGGGGGGGGGGGGGGGGCTACAGGTTCGTTCCGGGGGTTCGATGGCTAGCTAAGGCCCAAAACCAAGCTAAATAAACATGTTGAGGGGGGGGGGGGGGGGGCGCAGTTACTACTACGAAGATGCTTACCTGTAAATATGTATGTTAATTTTTGCGTGTTTGTGTTTGTTTTTGTTTGTTTTTTTTTTGTTTTTTTTTGTTTCTCTCTCCTAACAATTTGTAATTTGTTCAATATAAAATACGAAAACTGAATAAAAACATTTATAAAAAAAAAAAAAGAAATATCAGCTTACACTTATCATTTACTTCTATAAACATTACTTACCGCGTTTGGCAGCTTCATGCAATGGGTTATCAATTGACTCTACATGCTCAGCCACTGTGAAGAGAAATTAGAAATTAATTTTCACGTGAAGAAAAACTACATTTCATCCAATTTTTCAGATCACTGCAAGTTACATAATTGGCCCTGAAATCCAGAAATCAGAATCAGAAAGCATCCTACATGTTAAACTGAAAGGGGACATTTCAGCCTCTGTTCGGGTTTCAATTTTAAAATAATATTCATCATCCCTTTCTTTTTGACCCTCTCTTTGCGTAAAGTCCTTCCATTCATAACTTCATCTTTTGGAAATTCCCTTATCTGCACAAATGTCTTTGCACATCAGTTCACCCACTGCAGGCCCAAGTGTTTACTTACCTACAATTTTTAAAATAAAAAAAATGTCCAAATAAAGTTACGAAACAAATGCATCGGAAGCATTTCCTGCAGTAGAAAGTGAGTACTGTGCATGTGTGTGTCTACCGCTGTTTGCACATGGGAGTTCCTTGTTGCTACGGTTTAATTCCTGATTGCAGTCCATCTCCACTCTCAAGTACTGCAAGTGTGACAAGTTTTACATTCTTATTTTGGTAAACAATTTCTCGTTAAATTTATTACAAACAGTTTTTAGTGCCTTTGATGTCTTTTATTGCCTTGAACTGGCCTTCACTGCGAGAGGATTCGAGTACAGGAGTAGGGATGTCTTGGTGCAATTATACAGGGCCTTGGTGAGGTCAAATCTGGAATAGTGCATGCAGTTTTGGTCTCCTTATCGGAGGAAGGACGTTCTTTCTCCAGAGGGAGTGCAGCGAAGATTTTCCAGACTGATTCCTGGGATGGCTGGACTAACATATGAGGTGAGATTGAATCGATTAAGACTACATTCGCTGGAGTTCAGAGGAATGAGGGGGGAATCTCACAGAAACCTATAAAATTCTAATAGGACTAGATAGGATAGATGCAGGGAGGATGTCTCCAGTGGTGAATATGTCCAGAACCATGTGCCACAATCTGAGGATACGGGATAGGCCCTTTAGGACAGAAATATCCTCACCCAGAGAGTAGTGAGCCTGTGGAATTCATTAACACAGGAAGTAGTTAAGGCCAAAACATTGTATGTTTTCAAGAAGTAGTTAGATATAGCACCTAGGGCGAAGGGGATCAAAGGATATTGGGGGAAAGCGGGATTAGGCTATTGAGTTGGATGACCAGCCATGATCATAATGAATGGCAGAGAAGGCTCAAAGAGCCTTATGGCCTCCTCCTGCTCCTATTTCTGATATTTCTGTAATCCGTTATATATGTCAAATGTAGGGCAGCTAGAACCAATCTAATTGACTCCCATTTTAAGCATGTTTGTCATTAGTGATTTCAAGGAATATAATCCTTGCAAATGGCGGAGCTTTACTGTACACGTTGAGCGGTTTTCCAGGAAACATACACACATACGAATTAGGAGAAGTAGGACATTCGGTCCTTGAGCCTGCTTCGCCATTTAATAAATCATGGCTGATTTATGTGTGTTTTAATAACAGCACAGCCATGACTGTAGACAATCTGGAAATATAATTTTCAAAGCATTTGCCAATAGTAAAGAAAATCTGAAAACTACAGTAAACAGAAATAAGAATATGAACAGAAATATGTAACCATTAATACCCATACAAAGGCGGAATTTTGTGTGCCCCCACAGCGTGTTTTGTGGTATCGGAGGCGGCCCCCCACCACTGGCCAGCAGCGAGGTCTTCTGATCACAGCGCCGTCAACTGGGGTTTCCCATTGTATGTACAGACTTCCCAGTGGCGGGGATTCATAGTCAGCGGAAAGAGGACCCCGGCGGCGTGAACAGCCAGAAAACCACAGCCGATATTTTGACAAGTAATAATCCCACTTTATTCCGATAAACAAAACTCAAATTGCTGCTCTTAAAGAAAAATGCATTCTGGGTCATTTTATGACTGTAGTATTCACAAATTTAGTTAATTTGGAAACCTATAGTGGAGGAGGACATGGATGACAAGGGCAACCCCACTCCCTGTGAAATTAGTTGAAATACAAATGAAATTTTCTGAAAGCGGCTCAGTAAACTTGAACCGAGATTGTAGTTCTCGGCCTGAGATATTAATACGCCAGGCCGCATGCTCCGGTTTCCTCCTACAAGTTCCGAAAGACATGCTTAAGTGAATTGGATATTCTGAATTCTCCTGAATTCTCCCTCTGTGTACCCAAAAAGGCACCAAAGTGTGGCAATTAGGGGATTTTCACAGTAAAGTCATTGCCGTGTTAATGTAAGCCTACTTGGAAGCATATTGCGGTGCCTTTGTCAGACATTTTCCAGGCCTCTCTGAACACAGGATTAGTCCCGGGGGACTGGAGGATTGCAAATGTGGCGCTGGTGTTTAAGAGGCAAAGGATAACCCAGGAAACTACAGACCTGTCAGCTTGACAGCAATAATGCGAAAACTGATGGAGGCCATAATATGGGATGAGGTAAATATACACAAAAATAAGTTAATACTAGATAGTCAACATGGCTTTGTCAAGGGCAGATCATGTCTAATAAATTGAATTGAGTTCTTTGACAAGGTGACACAGGCAATGGATAAAGGCAGTGTCGTGGATGTTGTACATCTGGACTTACCACAAAACATTTGATGCAGTGCCACATGGCAGGTTGGTTAGCAAATTAAAAATGTTTGGGATTGATGGGTCCTTGGCCACATGGATTAGAAGTTGGCCAAGAGATAGGAAACAGAGGGTAGGTATAGATGGGCATTTCTCAGACTGGAAACGAGTTGAAAATGGTGTTACCCAGGGCTGTGTTGGGACGCTTACTTTTTATGATTTATATAAAATGATTTAAAAGTGGGTGCTTGAGGGCAAAATCTCTAAATTTGCAGATGATACTAAGCGAGGGAGAATAATGAATTGAGAGGATGACATTGAGTGACTTCAGAGGGGCATTGACAAGTTGGTCAAATGGGCAGACACCTGACAGATGAACTTCAATACAGCGAAATGTGTGGTAATGCATTTTGGTAGAAGAAACCTGGGGAGACAATGTAGGCTCATTGGTACAACTTTTGAGGAGAGTACAGGAGCAAAGGGACCTCGCTCGGGGTTCAAATGCATAATTCTCTGAAGGTGGCCAGGCAAGTTGAAATAGTTGTTAAGGTTTAAAGCAGGAGTTCTCAACCTTTTTTTAAACCCATGGATCCCTTTTCCTCTTCATTTTTTTTTGTGGACCCCCATAGCCATTCCACAGAAAAAAAAGCTTCTTATATGCGTGGTAAACTAATCCTAAAGTCCATCTACCTTACCGTGAGGGTTGGAAATGGATTAGTGGTATTTTCGTACGTTGCCAAACTTATTCTAATATGAAAAGTAATGAAAAAACTTTTTACTGACTAAATTGAATTAAATTACTCTAAAAATAACCAATTCATATCAAATATACACAATTTCTAGTGATTACTGTGTTAAAGAGAGAGAGAGAGAGAGCGAGAGAAAGGTGAATATTCATCATGAAAACAAACATTTTTTTCTTCTACTTGATTCTCAGTAATAACAATTGTTCTGAAGTAGAATTGCTCTATGAACCACTAAAATATCACCGTGGACCCCCAATTCGGTATTTTTTTGTGTGGACCCCCAGTAATGTTACATGGACCCCCAGGGTCCATGCGGACCCCAGTTGAGAACCACTGGTTTAAAGCATGCTTGGGTTCATAAATAGAGGCATAGACTATAAAAGCAAGGAGTGATGCTACACTTCGACAAATCATTGGTCAGAACACATTTAGAGTTTTGCGTTCAGTTCTGGGCACCTTATTTAAGGAAGGATGTTAAAGCCCTGGAGAGAGTGCAGAGAAGATTTACGAGAATGTCACCAGGAAAGAGGAATTTTAGATACAAGAAAAGACTGAAGAAATTGGGATTGTATTCCTTGGAGCAGAGAAGATTAAGAGGCGACCTTATTGAGGTGTTCAAAATTCTGAACAATTTTGACAGGGTAAAGAAAGATATTCTGTTTCCACTAGTTGGTGTGTCAGTGACTAGGGGGGTCACAACTTCAAGATGGTCAGTAAGAGAGCTAAGAGTGAGATAAGGAAAAACTTCTTTACACAGAGAGTTGCTGGGGTTTGGAATACGCTGCCTGGGAGAGTGGTGGAGGTGGATTCCATGGGACGTTTCACAAACGATTTGGATATATATTTGAAAATTGATTAATTTAGAGAGCTATGGAGACATGGCTGGAGAATGGGACCAGCTAGGTTGCTCTTTTGGGAGCTGGTGCAGACACAATGAACCAAATGGCCTCCGTCTGTGCTGTAAGTAACAAACAAATCCCTTATGCTTACCATAGTTGCTCGGAATTAATCCTGTTCGGCCTCTGCAAGTTCCTTTCCACCAATTGGGATCACTCTTAAAAGGAAAGTAATAAAAATAAATTTATGTAACACAATAAATAAATTAATAAATCTAGAATTAAAACATAGAAAGATATATAATTGATTAAGAACTTACAATATCTGAAATGTAAAGTACATCTCCTTCATCAAAGTATAATTCATCTGGCTAAAAAAAACAAAAAGGCATATTCAATTAACAAAGTTATCAAATATACTAGTCATTGCATAGTTAAATGAACTGATTACATCACAAGTGTTGAATTCTACACATTGTGATTGCGTAATTAACAATTTCATAGAATATATAGAAGTTGCAGCAGAAAACAGACCATTTAGCTTCATGTCTATTTTGACACATACAAATAATCATATTTGCCCACCTAACTGGAAACAAACCTATAATCTTGAGACATTAGATTACACAACCATAATTTGCATGCATAGAAACAGGATTAGTACTCAAGTATATTCAAATGGTTCATTGGTCTGTTAAAAGAAAATATACAATTTACGAATGCGTTAATTATTGAGATCAGTCAGGACATGGAAAAATACTTAGATGGAAAACACAGGATACTTTAGAGCAAGAGCAGGGTCATTGAGACGTCACAGACAAATTAATGCAGTAAACTGTTTTTGATTCCACCTATTCAACACCAAATATTGAACAGCTCAATTAGGATCTTTAGCACTTAGATTATTTATAATAATCTAATAATCTTTCTTAGTGTCACAAGTAGGTTTACGTTAACACTGCAATTAAATTCCTGTAAAAATCCCCTAGTCACCACACTCCGGCGCCTGTTGGGTACACTGAGGGAGAATTCAGTATGTCCAATTCACTTAACAGCACGTCTTTTGGGACTTGTGGGAGGAAACCGGAGCACCCGGAGGAAACGCACGCAGAAATGGGGGGGGGGGGGGGGGGGGGGGGGGGGGGGGGGGGGGGGAAGAAGTCTTGAGCACATTATCCCAAACAATTGCCAAATACACAAAACAATTTCACATTTACCTCAACAATAACACATACAAAATTGTTTACCAGTATAGCCCTGCCAATATACAAGAAAGTCCAAAGCATTCATCACATTTCAGTATTTATGGAACAAAATGAACTTGCACCAAAAAATGACCACGGCATTGAAGACTGCATTAAATTCAAAAACGCCTCATTGGAGGATGTCACAACTCATATACTATTTCAAATTCACACAATGAGATTCTGTTGCCTCCTCCCAGACCCATTTGTTAAGATCACCCCAAGGCAGTGAACAATTCATCACCTTGTCACAGCTGGCCTATTTTCACATCCATTGTGATCATGCCAATTTTATTTATGTGGCACGGTCCATATAGCGGATATAGTCCTGGGGCACACCATTTGCACAACAAACCTGCTGGAGGCCGAAGATGATGTCAGAGACATTTCCTCTCAGCTTTCGAGGGCAAAAACTAAGAGAGGCGACGAGACAGGCGATTTTAAACAAGAGATTGCACGATGGATCCCACAGCTGGAGCTGAAGCTTTTGCATTCAGTTTTTGCTCTCAGTAATAAGAAGAAAACTGCTGCCAAAACACATTAGCTCGGTCACAAAAGACACAACATATGGTTTAATAGTTTTCCTATCGATAAGGAGGCAAGTGAGATTGAGCTAAACAAATGTAATTTGTTTTGACTGTTTCACTGTACATTAATTTGCTGCCTGTGAAATAAAGCACTTTAAAGAATCATCTCAATTTTTCACATGTTTCAGTCCATCAAAAAAGGAAGCAATTCATGGGATAGCACTTGTAAAAGATACAATATTAACTTTGGACATCTGGGTTTTGCTACGATATGTTTAGCTACCGACCTGTTCAGACACACTCCTGAACAGTTGCTTGGATTGCTTGCAGGAGTGGCCGGCACCACCATATACAAGGTAAAACAGAAACTTGCAAGAACACTTCAAAACATAGAAATAAAATAATCCCAATAGGAAGGAAGAAATTTAAAGATGTGACAAAAGGTTTGGTGCAAGGGCAGCATGGTGGCGCAGTGGTTGGTGCTGCTGCCTCACGGCGCTGAGGTCCCAGGTTTGATCCCGGCTTTGGGTCACTGTCCGTGTGGAGTTTGCACATACTCTCCGTGTTTGCATGGGTTTCGCCCCCACAACCTAAAGATGTGCAGGGTGGTTGATTGGCCATTCTAAATTGCCCCTTAAAATCGGAAAAAATTAATTAGTTTGGTTGCAAAGGTAAAGAGTTTGAACGGCGATGAAATTTAGGGAAGCAGCACAAGCTGGCTAAAAACTCTGACCAATGGTGGAGCAAAGAGAGGGCTTGCACACATAAGTCAGAGGACCAGGCCCATGGAGGAAGGGAGAGAGATTGCAAAGGTGGGGCAAGGGGAAGAAAATAGATTACAAACCAATAACTATGATAGGTATTTCTAATATTGTGCAGGAAATCACATCGGCACAGAATTATGAACCATTCGGTATTTGGAGGAAAGGAGAGCAGCAAGGCGAGCATTACAGTTCATTTACTCCAAAGCTGTCAAAGATCACAAAGTGGAGAAATTGTGTGCATGTATCTGGGAAATATTGCAGACATGGAAATAGATGGTCTTGATAATAGTTATACTGAGCTCACCCTCAGCTCAGTTTGAACAAGATATTCCAAACAATCGCATTCAGTCCGAGTGCATTTCCATCAATTCTTCAAGTCCAGTGGCAGACAAATTTAGTGCGGAACAAACTTAAGAAATCGCAGGAGGGAAACAAACTATCCCATCTGCAGGTCACATTCTGCTCTCCACCACGTGTGTGATGTGTTACAATTCACTCAGGAAGTTTGAACTGCCGTGGCAACATGCACTTAGAGTCATAAAGTTTTACAGCACGGAACAAGGCTCATCGGCCCATTGTGTCCGCACCAGCCATCAGGCACCTAACTGTTCCAATCCCATTTTCCAGCACTTGGTCCGTAGCCTTGTATGCAATGGCATATCAAGTGCTTATCTAAATACTTAAATGTTGTGAGGGTTCCCACCTCCATCAACTTTTCAGGCAGAGTTCCAGATTCCAAACACCCTCAGGATGAAAACGTTTTCCTCATATCTCCTCTAAACCTCCTGCCCATTACCTTAAATCTATGTCCCTTGGTTATTGGGGCTGGTTTAGCACACTGGGCTAAATCGCTGACTTTTAAAGCAGACCAGCAGCACGGTTCAATTCCCGTTCCAGCCTCCCTGACCAGGCGCCGGAATGTGGCAACTAGGGGCTTTTCACAGTAACTTCATTGAAGCCTACTTGTGAAAATAAGCAATTTTCATTTCATTTCATTATTGGCACCTCGACTGAGGAGAGAAGTGCCTTCCTATCCATCCTATTTCCATCAATTGTATACACCTCAATCAGGTCCCCCCTCAGCCTTCTCTGCTCCAGGAAAAACAAAACCAGCCTATCCAGTCTCTTTTTTTTTTTAAAAACTTATTTTTTACAAACATGTATCAAAGCAGGTTGCAGCAAATAAGCATCTCGGGAAACATACTTCCCAACAATCAACTGTACAGTCTGTACAGATTTTTCCCCTTTTCCACCACCCCCACACCACCCACCCCCACGCCCCTGCGACGAACAGCTCCTCAAACACGGCCACAAATACCCCCACCTTTTCTCAAACTCCCTGATGAGCCCCTGAACTCATACTTTATCGTCTCTAACCGGAGGAAGTTGTGCAGGTCACCCAACCATGCCGCCCTATCCAGTCTCTCTTGATAGCTGAAACAATCCAGCCCAGGCAACATCTTGGTGAATCTCCTTTGCACCCTCTCCAGTGCAATCGCTTCCTTTCTATAGTGTGGTGACCAGCACTGTACACCTCTAGGGCCTAACCAGAATTTTATACAGCTCCATAACCTCCCTCCATGCATCTTGAAGTTTGGAGCTAGTTTGATAGTCTGAACCAAATCTAGTAACAAAATCATTACTTCTCATATTCCTATTCATTTTTCAACTAACTGGACACTTGTGCTTTTGTACCTAAAAAGTGAGGATGAGAAATACCTGCTGCAAATCACTCCACAGCTGTAACCACAAAAATACTGTATTCAGGACAACAGCGAGGCATGCATGCAGGATTTTGTGAAGGAGTATTACAACATTGCCAACGGAAAGTTTAGCTATTCTTTAATACTGGCTGTATGTGCTAATGTTTTCTTCGCTGCAGAATAAATATTGTGGGCTTGGAAGTACCATTTCTTCGGTAAAAACAAATAGAAAGGAGGTAGATATCTACAAAATGTCAAAATTTTAATTTTGTTGTAATAATTACTTCCAAACCATGTTATAACCCAGGTATCTTTCAATTGCACTCAGTTATGTAGCTATCTCACACAGAGGAATGCACCAAACAGAAATACATGCATCAGTATACCTGCTTTTGGTGGTGCTGATTGAAGTAGGAATTTTGTACCATACAACAGAAGTATTCTCTGCTCTTCAGGTGGTTCCATGGCATCCTACTGGCCAAGCAAGTGGGACCGCAGTTTTAGATCTTGTGAAACAGTATTTTTCTTATCTAGTTAACTTATTCAATTTAATGCTCTAGCCTGGGTCCCAAAGCCATTAGATTGTCTTTCATGTGGATTTTTTGACAGTAGAATTCTGAAAAAGCAAATAACAAAATAATGTAACAAAATAACGAATAATATACTCCCGTCTTCCGGATGCTCGCTAATGTCCAATAATTTCTTCCATCTCCTTCAGAATCCTGTGGTGTATGCTAGTTATTAAGTAAAGTGATCACATAGACTTCAAAATAAATATCAAATAATCAGATTTTGAATCCACTAGGGCACCCACCCCATACACCAACATTTGTATCCATCAGGAAGCTTGTTATTTAAATTAAGTAGTGTCATTGTTCTTTTAACCATCACTTGCATGCAGATGAAACAAACAAGTCTTTATTCTTCAGAGTTCTTAAATTGACCTGCTGTGTATTTCCAGCGTTTTCATTCTATTGCCATTCTCCACCGTTTTGCAGTTTCCCCTACCCCCCCACTGCCTTTATTTTATTGAACTATATTGCAAAGAGCGAAAGACATTATTGTCTCATCACAAATGAGGGCAAAACAATTGGCGTGGGTATCAAATAAGGAACTTATCCCCTTCCCCATTCTGTTCTAGTCATTTACATTGGCAACATTACATTGGTGGAAGTGGAAAAAAATCTCAAAACTTTCTGCCACACATTGCACATTGCAAAATCTGCAATTCAATATGATTAGACCTTTTCCAAATGTTATCGTTTTTTTGCCCACAAACGAGCATGAATAAATTAATATGGAAAATCTATTTAGTGCTGATATTCTTTCAACAAAGAGAAAGCACTTTAAATCACCTTAAGCTTTAAATATGTCTCATCATCGGTCATACCATGTTATGCAAATCTCCTTAGCCAAGAGTAGTATGCACTGTACACAGAAAATATACTGATCCAAATCTGAACATTATATCTGGCCGAATTTCAGAGCCGACAGCTCCCATTTCAAGCAGCAATTCACAAACATTTGGTGTCTCATACGAATTCTAGATTTGCCATTGCATCAGATGTGTCTGGTACAGGAAGTGCTTGCTGCAACAGGAACCGCCGGCTTTCAGCAACCTCCTCACACAACAATACAATGATGGCAGCACATTTTAAAATCTTAGTTGGGGTGATGCATTTCCTGCTTCAGCAACATTGCATAACATTCTTTTGAAAATCGATAGCAATTCAACTTTTACTTGGTTTAAATAATAACAGCAATTTTATGTCATTAGAATTAAGCAACTTTTAATTAGGAGGAGATGAATCGCCATTACTGGGGTATCACTATATTTATCTTAATTGTACTGAATTTTGAATTCTGCACCATTTGTTTGGTCACGAGTAGAAAAAGACAATACTTTCTACTGAATGCCTCCTCCTGCCAACTCCTCCATTTTGAAAACAATTGTCAAAAATATCAATTTTATCAACATAAAGACACTCGAGATCGGCCTGCTTATTACTAGTCTGCTCCAGTCAAGAGGAGCACTTGCATAAGACTGTAAGAACTAGGAGTAGCCCCTCGAGCCCTCTGCGCTGTTTAAATACAATCATGGCTGATCTCATCTGGACATCAATTCCACTTTCCTGATCATTCTCCATAGCCCTTCACCCCACTACTAAATAAAAATTTATATCTCCTCAATTTGTTTAGTGTTGCACCATCCACTGCACTCTGGGTTACAGAATTCCACAGATTCGTGACCCTTTTTCCCCTCCACATTTAGATTTTAAATCTGCCATCCCCTAGCCTAAAACACTGGCCTCTCATTCTACAACGTCCAACAAGGGGAAACATCTGCTCTACATCTACCCTGTCAATCCCCTTTAGCATCTTCAATACCGCAATTCTTTCTCCTCTCATTAATCTAAACTCCTGCTAGTATAGGTCTAAACTACTCAATCTCCGCTCATAAGACAAGTCCTTCATCCCTGAATCAATCTAGTGAATCTTCTCTGAACCACCGCTGATGCACTTCTCTGCCCTCAGGTAAGGTGACCAAAACTGTGCACAGTACAGATGCAATCTCACCAGTGCCCTATACAGTTGCAAAAGCATTTTCCAACTTTTATACTCTTATTCCATTAGCAACGAATGCCAAAATTTCATTTGTCTTCCTTTACTACCTGCTGCACCTGCATAACAACTTTCTGCGATTCATGCACAAAGACACCCAGATTCCTCTGCATCAAGCATTGCGAAGTTTCTCTTCATTTAGATAATAAGTTGCCTTTTTATTCCTCTGACAAAATGGCAAACCTTACACTTCATTATTTAGAACTTATCCACATTAAACTTCTTCTGCCATATTTTGGCCCAGCCTATCCACACCCATTTATAAATTTCTTATTTCCTCATTGCAACTTGCTTTCCCACCTATTTTAGTGTCATCTGAAAATTTGGCTGCAGTACATTCTATCCCTGCATCCAAGTAATTCATATAGATTGTAAGTAGTTGGGTAAATAGCAACATACGACTTGGGAGCAAGAGTATGCCATTTGACGCCTCAACCCTGCTCCGCCTCAGATCATAGTTGATCTAATTGTGGTCTCAACTCAGTTTTCTGTCTGCCTCCTATAACTCTGACTTCCTGGTCTTTCCAAATCAGTTTGACCCAGACCCCACGGCGTTCTGGCGAACAGAATTCCACAATGACCCTGAAGAGTAAAGTTTGCTCCTCATCACAGTTTAAAAATAAGGAGTATCCCTTTTAAGATAATATCCTTCAATTGGAGTCTCCTTTACAAGAGGAAACCCCCACCAGGTATTCAGTCTGCCAAGTCCTCTCAGGACCTTATGTTTCAATATCACATCTCACTCCTCTAAACGTCGATGGGCATAGCCCCAACTTGTTCAACCTTTCTTCATCAGCCAAGCCCTTCATTTTTAACAAAGTAATTCAAGGGTGTGGGCTTTGCTGGCTAGGCCAGCACTCCAAATCCACTTGGCAAGGTACTGGTGTGTTGCCTTCTTAAACTGCTATGGTCCAAGTGCTGTAAGGGAGGGAGATCCAGGATTTTAACCCAGCAACAGTAAAGGAATGGTGATATATTTCCAAGTCATCACCTTGAGGGGTTTGGAGGGGATCTTCCAGGTGGTGGCGTTCCCAGGTATCTGCTGCCCTTGTCCTTCTAGATTGTAGTGGTCATGGGTTTGCAAGTTCTTGCTGTGAATCTTCTAGATGGTACACACTGCTGCTCACCAGTGATGGAGGGAGTGAATGTTTGCGGAAGGGTTTGCCGAAGGGATGTCAATCAAGTGGGCATCCTGGTCATGGATGATGTCAAGCTTCAGGTGGTGAGTTACTCACTGAAGGATTCCTAGCCTCTGACCTGCTTTGGTAGCCACAGAATTTATATGGCTAGTCCAGTTCAGTTTTTTTTGTCCCAGGAATGAGTCAAGAACTTTATTGCTTCTAATAATGCATTTATGCCATTTTTCAAATAAGGACACCAAAACTGTATATAGTCCTCTGGATTCAGTCTCACCAATGCCGGGCAAACCTGCAGTAAAGTCTCCTTATTTATATCCCTGTCCCCTTGCAATAAATGGCAACATTTCACTTGCCTTCCTCATCACTTGCTTGACATCGTACCAACTCTTTGGGATTCAGATAACAGAACACCCAAGCCCCTCTGCACCACCGCGTTCTGCAATCTCTCTCTATTTAAATAGTATACTGCTTTTTTATTGTTCCTGCTAAAGTGGAGAACTCCCATTTTCCCGCACTATACTTCATCCATCATTTTATTTTCCCCCACTGATTTGACTTATCTACATCCCTTGGCAGACTCTCTATCTCCCCTTCACATCTAACTAACCACCTGCCTTAGTGTCATCAGAAAATGTAGCTCTCCCCTCGCACTCACTTAGCCTATTTATAACCTTTTCCAATGAAAAGTTGAGGGAGTTTCAAACTTGAACACCTGGACACCAAGAACTACAAATTATTTTATGGGAAACTTATATCAGTGATTACCACAAATTCCACAACTCCAACGAACTCTCCAAATACTTCCATTCACGATGTCCAGTATTTCCCATGGAACCAGCCATTGGGAACATCTTCAGACACTTCCTAGCGAGGAGGAAGGCCCAACTCCAGCCTCCTTTCAGTCGGTGAACTCACATTTCTTCAAAAAGTTAGTAATCCAAGAGTCTTCTCAAACTTACTACGGAGGACCACTTTAAATTAATACAATGTTGAGCTTTTACTTTGCCTTCGTTGGGATGGTGATACTATTACAAGTGTGAGGTTTTATGATTATTAGTCTCAATCCAACCCATTTTTAGTGATAGTTGCAGCTGTGCAGATCTTGCGAGTACTCAAAGATGCAAAACATTTCGATAAGTGGATGAAACTAGAATAGGGGGAAACAAAATACAAGGTACCAAGATACAAGCCATTGTGCTCTTTTGTAAACGTATCAACTGCCAAGATTAATCATAAAACTCCATTAAACTATTGTGATGTTCTAGTATATGAATTATCAGTTAATACTTTTAAAACCAGCACCCAGACTATTAAAATGGCCACTGAAAACAGTGTGAACTTTGGTATTTTAGGTTTCAGACAGTCCCAAGTCTTGAAAAAAAACCCAACTAAATATGGACATTCACTGTCATCTGGGCAATTCACACATCCCTTTAAGGATGGATCACGGAAAAGGGCAATGGAACTTCTGCCAACCTGGTGCTACTCCACTCTGGACAAAATGGGACATTGGAAATGTGTGTAAGACAGTTGTGAATAGATCCCACCAATCTTCCATTCCATTATGATAGATTTCCTCAACCAAACTAGACTGGGTGAATCTCAAGCCAAAACAGAATTGGAGTCAACACATACACCACTCTTTGTTTGGGAAATATAACTTGTAACTCATGGAAGTAATATGATGAGGGAACCATTTTCATAGTGTCCTTGAAAACTAGCAAGCAGCGGCTTGCAGACAGAGCGTTCCACCAAAAGCTATCAAACTGCCTGCTTTGGTGACTTGCAGCTACTGTAATAAACAGCAATACCTCCAACGTGGGATACCCTACCAGTGAGACAGATTCCACAATCTGTTCCAGTTAAGTTAACCTGAGAACTAACCTCCTAGAAGTTCAATTACATGAAACCTCACAGCCGGAGAATCTTTTGCTTTATAAGACCTTCACTTCAACTGAAGCATCAAGTTCATCTATGTAATTACAGGCCTGCCCAGAAAGTCACGGAGATACTTTTAAGCTGCAAGCATGATGCCCTTATGTATATCTACCCGTTGTGTTTGAGCGTGCGAGATAAGTTTGTGAAATGTTGCATTCAGGATGTGAGATAATAATATTTTGAAACTCTCAAAAGGTTTGCTGCGGGAATTACTTAATCGGGGCCCCTACTCCGGTGGTAGGAAAATACACCTTTTACTTAGCAAAACACTAAATATGAGCAGTAACTAGAAGCACAAATTGGCACTATAATGGCTAAGGAAATAATATAAGAAATATTTGAATTGGAATGAGCGTGTGTAATGTTAGTTGGTTAAGAACATGAATTCACTAATTGCATCACATTAAAAGGATTTCAGAAAGAACACTTTCATTTACATAGAAAAGGTCACGCCCTCCAGATGTCCGAAAGTACTTCGCATCCAGTGAATTGCATTTTGAGGTGCAGCAACTGTTATTTAGACATAGACTAAACATTATACATTTTGTTTTTCCTTCTCCCCATCCTCGAACCTCACATTTTTGGTAGCATGATGAAATCAGCAAAATAAGAGGTGTCAAACTCAATTAGTTAATACATGTAAAAAGGGAGCATTTGGTTCCCTGTTGTAACTCCTGCATCACTGGGTGTCATGCTGTGCTATTAAGAGCGCACAAAACTGCATTCAAATTAACTTGGACCGGAGCTCAGCCACACACAAATCAAGTAACATATGCAGCAGAAAAAATACTTACTGTTCTGGGTTCAAATGCAAACAAGGCTCTGTAAACTCTCACCTGACCTGAAAAATAAAGATAAACAGTGAACTCTAATTACTGATCATTTATTTTCTAAAATGACATTGAATGCAAATTAAATTGTCAGCTTAAAACACTGGTTGTACCCTTGTGTTCAGTCTAAGAGCCAGTTTTGCACGAGTACAGAAACTTGGAATGTCTAAAATGTTACACAACCGGCAACAAAAAATGCTTTAATTTAACAACCACAGACGTTTTCTCTTTCGCACATTGGGATTACACAGCAGAAAGGTATTGCTAAAAGCAAACGTATCACAGGCACACACCTCATAAATCTGACCCTAACTACGACAATGACCATGGGGCAAAGAAACAAAGGTTCTTTGGTGGGAAACACAGTTTGGGGGCTTGCAGCTGTCGGTTGCATACCCGGATGGGGACACAGAGAAAGCATTTACACACGCACGCACCCCGCCCGAGGTAACGGCACTTGGTGGTACAACCCTGGACACTCCGGCAAACACAATGGTGGGTGAGGGGGAAAATATAATCCCAAAGGTCTCAATTTAAAAAAAAACACTTAGCAGCCAGTGCTGAAGAGGCCCTAAATGATTGTGCACCAACTTGGTGCAGCCAGAGGCAAGTAAGTGTAACTCACTTTTTTAAAAAATCATTTACGGGATGTGGCTATAGCTGGTTAGGCCAGCATTTATTGCCCATCTCTAGTTGCCCTTCAGAAGGCGGTAATTGTTATATTACAGAGATGCTAAATATATATATTGCTTATTTGTCATGACGAGTTGTATTTAACTTGATGATAAACAATCAAAGTCTTCCAGTTGATGACAAATTTTTTCATTGAGTAACAAAATAATATATTTGGGGAGTTATTTTACTTTAATACTTTGACTAGTAATAGAATTAACTAAGATTAGATTAAGTTAACAATTATTATAATGCACTACACTCTGAGCTGGTCAAGTTTATCCTCCAACTGCACTACACACACATGAACACTAAGAAAGAACGGGAAACTCCTTATATAGTTCCTGTTAGTGATCATCTGACTGTACATAACTAATCATGTATCAACATATAGAGGTCACTTCAATGATGAGTTGCCTTCTTGAACCGCTGCAGCCCTCAAGGTGTATGTACTCCCACTGTGCTGTTAGGGAGGGAGTTCCAGGATTTCGCCCAACGACAGTGAAGGAACGGCAATATATTTCCAATTTGGGGTGGTGAGTGACTTGAAGGGGAACGTCCAGGTGGTGGGGTTCCCATGTATCTGCTGCTCTTGTCCTGCTAGATGGTAGTGATCATGGGTTTGGAAGGTGCTGCCCAAGGAACCTTTGAGTTATTGCAGTGCATCTTGTAGATGGTACACAAGGCTGTCACTGTTCGCTGGTGGTGGAGGATTTAAATATTTGTGGAAGGGGTGCCAATCAAGCCAGCTGCTTTGTCCTGGATCTTGTTGAGCTTCTGGAGTGCTGCTGGAACTGCACTCATCCAGGCAAGTTGAGAGTATTCCATCACACTCCTGACTTATGCCTTATAGATCGTAGACAGGCTTTAGGGAGTCAGGAGGCGGGTTACTCGCCGTAAGACAGACAGAGAGAACACTTGGCAGGCTATTGGAACTGAGCCAGAAAGGTGAGCGGCAGCTTCAAACTTTACAGTGTTCCCGCTCTTGCAGTACAGACCACTTCCCCCGGGGTGGTGAGTCTTCTTCAGAGGCACTAGCAACTATACCGAAAAAGAGCATATAGTAGTGGGGGATGGTGGAGGAAGATGAGCTCATTACAATACATGCCGGGAAGAGGCTGTGGGCCGATAACTGTGCGTTTCTCATGGGAGAGGAGTTAATTACTGCGTGTCGGGGAAAGAAAAGAGTTGACCTTAATTCTTTAATGGGATGTGGGCGTCCCTGGCAAGACCATCATTTGTTGCCTCATTGCCCTTCAACTGAATAGATTGCTGGGCCATGGTAGGAGACAATTAAGAGTCAACTACATTGCTGTGGATCTGAAATCACATGTAGGTCAGACCAGTAAGAATGGCAGATTTCCTTCCCTAAAGAGCATTAGTGAAACAGATGGATTGTTAATGACAATCCATTTCAATTCCCAATGTAACAACTAAATTTAAATTCCACCACTTGCTGTGGTGGGATTTGGATCCTGTATGAGTATATAAAATATTAGCATTTTTACAAAACACATTAATGTTGTTGATATTATGTATATGTTGATCTATAACATGCAAACTTTAATAATTACATACTGAATGTTGCTCTGCTGTGTTTTGGTTTTGTTTGTAATATATTAATCTTTATTGTCACAAGCAGGCTTATATTAATACTGCAATTAAGTTACAATGAAAAGCCCCTAGTCACCATATTCCGGACGAAACACATGCAGACACAGGGAGAACGTTCAGACTCCGCACCGACAGTGACCCAAGCCGGGAATCGAACCTGGGACCCTGGCGCTGTGAAGCAACAGTGCTAACCACTGCGCTACCGTGATATTTGCTGGCACATTAATTTTCAGGTATAGTCACATTGGAAAATAGTTAGCAAAGCACTGGTGAAGCACTGCTTTATGACAGCATTTTGTACTCTATTGCCAATGATCTTGTATCATAAACAAACCAATTTTAAAGTTTAGAAATCCGAACACAGCTAATGCATATTCATGGTAACACTCAACATCTCATTGGATGTGAAGGATCATCTGATTTAGACAGCAGTCATAACATCTGCAAGCAACAAGATAAAATACAGACCTCAAGAGGCTAAGAAATAAAATGGCACTATTCTAAACACATCAGAAACAAGAAGGCATACAATGGTATCACTGCTCAAGTCTGCAACCATATTTGGCAATTCTTTCACTGAGAAATAATTTGCACATTAAGCACAAGGACAGGGTGGAGGGGAAGAAAAAGGAGCAATTCCACCACATTTAAAGGATAAGGGCACAGGAGAACTCCACTCCCTTCCACACAGACAACTGAGAAAAAAATTACACACAGACATCTACCCACTGACCAACAGAGAGCCTGCCACACAATGGCAGAGAAATGCTTTAGCACAGTAAACCTAAGAATTGAGGTAAAACAGGGATCAGTGCCATTTACCCATGGAAAAGCCACACTGAAAAAGGACTTCTGTTGGATTTGTGGCCTCACATTGTCGATTGTTTTAATTTTTGGTGAGGTTGATGATCTAGTGCAATTCTGCACCCATGGGCTAATAGTTAATCAAATGTTACAACATTCATTGTCAAATTATGGTACTGAGCATGACAATAATTTCATCCATTTGGTAAAAGGCACTCAAAGTGGAGAAGGGATACAGTCACCTGGTTCCGACCAGGTCATTTCTTATTTCAGTATAGGTTCAAGTGGTAGGATGCTAAGATACTTTCAAAGCATATTAAGTAAAAAGAGTGTTAAAAAATAGTATACATAACTGATTCAGTAACTAGGTAAAATATATCATGTTAGGTTCAGGGGCTATAGCAGTGTACTTGGCATCTACAATATAGGCCTCTCTGGACACGAGCACCATACAAATGCAATGCACATGTCAGTAGTACACAACAGTTGCATTCCGCAAACAGCACAGCTTGAGGAGCAACTGGACACACTCCCGAGCATTTGGCAACATTTTTTTCTGGAGAAGACGTTCTAGCCTGTGGTCACCCTATGAGTTGCATTCCATTATAAATTTAATTGAACAGTACTTGAGAATTGCATTGATAGATTTCAGTTTCTTTTCGCAATTATGCAACGCGGTGGGAGCAATGTGGGTCAAAGTGCTAAACTAATTTGTACAGTGCAATGGTTAAATCAACTGGGTTAATTACTCCTTGTGATCAGTGGTTGCATTGCAATTCAAAAGAGTGTATAGGGATTACAGGAGGCAAGGCTCAAAAAGGCCCCAGACAGCTTGGTATTTTATAGTTTGAGGCAATCGACACTTGTTCCGACTGGGAAATGGCCCAGATGTGCTTCAGTCACATTTGTTGAAAGGAAAGCTGTGCTTCGCCACAGCAGGATGTGTCCTAATGACAAGTGTACTCTGTTTCATTGCAAGGGGAGTCTCTCGTCAGGAAAACAAAGGTAGTTTTAAGGAGCTTATATTTGTATTGATAAATATTTAAAATTAGGTGTCGTTTCAAGTTGGTTTAATTTAGTGTTTCTGCATAAGAAAGGATGAACCTATAATTAGATTCATGCTGGACAAACGGTTTGGGTTGGCTTAACCTTAGAGAAGGTTACGGCGTGAAAATTAAACAAGATGGCAGAAGCTTAAAGTTGCTGCTTAGGAGAGCACCTAAGGTAGGAAAGGCTTTGGGAGTATAGTTTTAGCTTAATTCATTAGCAGTTTGAGATAAGCTAGTAAGAGAGAAGGCAGCTCTCACAACACTGCTAGAAGCAGTTGGTTTAGCAGGCTAGAGAAGGCACATCTCTCAGCTTTGCTAGAGGAAAAGTCATACGATGTAGTAATGGTTAAGAAATCAAGTGCTGAGTTCTAAAGAGCCACTAATTAAGGCAATTAGAAAATGAAGAGAAGTTTCCAAGAAGTCTGGAGTTAACAGAGCAGAGGAAACTGGGAATCTGAACAGTAAAGTCACAGGGTTAAAAAGACATTGGGTTGCAAAGGGCCAGAAAAATATCTGCAGTAGTGCTCAGGCTTAAGAGGAATAATCTGTGGAAATGGGTGGCTGCATCTCAAATTTTCTGTAAAAGCCTTTAAGAGAAAGGAAACTTGAAGAGGGAGGTGTAAAATCCGAAAGCGAAACCTTAATGGAAGCAGCTGAGGGAAAGCATTATTTAAGAGAGGATTTGGGATGGCACAGAGGCGCATTGGTTAGCACTGCTGTATTACAGGGCCGAGGACCTAAGTTCAATCCCAGCCATAGGTCACTATCTGTGTGGAGTTTTCATATTCTCCCAGTGTCTGCGTGGGTCTCACCCCTACAACCCAACAATGTGCAGGGTAGGTGGATTGGTCATGCTAAATTGCCCCTTAACTGGACAAATTAAAATAAAGTGCTGAAAGTATGTCTTTTTGAAAGCAAAATTAAAAATCACCCACGTGGAAGCCAAAGGGCAGTGTGACAAGGTGGCTCATGGTGGGGGATTCTTTGAGGAAAAATTCACTCGGATTCAGTGGGAAGTGTATTTGACTACAGCCAACCTGTATGTTTAAAGGGACTGTGTGTTACTGAGACCATTGTAGCCTAGGAATAGTGTTTTTCAAAACCTTTTTCCCGGGACCCACTTTTGCCAACTGACCGAACTTCGGAACCCATGTCATGTTTGCTTACCTTTAAATGTGACAGGTAAGCCGGCTTGGTCCTCACAATCTCACTCCAATAAGGTTTCATGTCTTGTAACCTGTCGCCCCAGTTTTATTCAATTTCCTGCCTACAATCTTCTATTGAATTTCAGGCTTCTTGCCGCCTGCCTCTTCCAGCATTTGTTGCTGCCATTGCCCCCCCCACAATCCAAAGATGAGCAAGGTAGGTGGATTGGCCTTGCTAAATTGACCCTTAATTGGAAACAATGAATTGGGTACTCTAAATTTATATTAAAAAAATGATTTGGGCATGGCCAAAGACAGAAGTACAGCTAGCAGAAAGCACATGGAGCTTGTTTCAATAGTTTCCCTGACAGCTGGGAAGCGATAAAATAATGTGATTGCGCATCGGCCATCTGGCACCGCTCACATTTCTAAGAAACGATTTGTGATCAAGGATGGCCTGATTTGCTCTGCAACTTCCATGTAATACTTTAATTCTTAATTTTGTCGGATTTTTAAACAGATGGTAACACAAGGTAACGCCAGCAGTCGGGCGGAATCATTGACAACCCGTTGGTATTTCCCCTCACTGGCTGGAATCCTGTCTACGATGTTTACAATATCTCTCAATGATTTGTAAGATTAAACCAGGTTTCTTTTTTTGGTAGGGGGCGGGGGAGAATAATCATGCATTCCACTGATTTTGTAAAAATATTTTTCAAAACTACGTACCATTTTTGCGATACTTCAGTCATTCCTGTGTTGAATCAATCTGTCACGAGTCAGTGGTTCTTGTAAATATTCACAACAGACTGATCAGCTTTTAATTTATTTGTGGCAGATGCCGGGGAAATTACCTCTGCGTTGGCAATATGACTGTGTGCAGGTAGGGGCTGCCACTGGATCAAGTGTTAACAAATATAGATAAACTGTTAATGTAGCCATGTGCTTAAAATGGATTTGCTTTGTGAATTTCAGTAGGTACCCAATGCTGGCGTTCCGAGCGTCGGTAGAAATAGCTTTGATCAGTTTTGTCAGCTTCAGTATCAATCAACTGGGCAGCATGGTAGCACAGTGGTTAGCACAGTGGCTTAACAGCGGCAGAGTCCCAGGTTCGATTCACGGCTGGGTCACTGACTGCGGAGTCTGCATGTTCTCCCTGCATGGGTTTCCTCCGGGTGCTCCGGCTTCCTCCCACAAGTCCCAAAAGACGTGCTGTTAGGTAATTTGGACATTCTGAATTCTCCCTCAGGGTACCTGAACAGGCACTGAATGTGGCGACTAGGGACTTTTCACAGTAACTTTATTGCAATGTAAGCCTACTTGTGACAATAAAGATGATCATGGCACATTTCTAATTGGGTGGCCGTCAATATCTTATTTGTCATGAATACTACCAAGCTATGTGATGGGACCTCATTAGCTATCAGCAGTGTGACAATATGCAACAAATATTGGAACGCAACTGAAGGATACAACTCAAATTGTGTGGGACAATACATTAACGTGCGGAAATAGCAAATTGCGGCGTCCTTGGGCGCAACTGAAGCAGCATGCTAACAGCCGAATACGCTAACAGAGACGACAATCATTAAGAAAACCAGAACGAAGCATGGGAACAATGTGATCTCCTCCATTCCACAAATATTCGTGTCACCACGAATAACTATCCCCTAGCCTTCAACATTCCAGTCTTTTAGGGGGCTTGTTTCCAGATTTTTCATTTATCGTGAAACAATATTATGCTTTATTTCCTGATGTACAGTAACAAAAGTGCTGTCAGATACTAACTTTGGTCAATTTCTCCAATCACTTCAGAATAAATCTTTCAGAGATTGAAAGATGGGAAGGGAGCCTTGACTCTCTGATCAGTCAGTTGTTCACATTTCATTCTCCTTTGGTTCCCTTCCCCAAAGCTCTTCTCAAGATTCAAAGCTGGAGACTGTGTTTTTGTGATGTTCCATTTTACCCACACCCAAATGATGTGGTAATTAGGTTAGGCGGAGAGCATATGACCAGGATTGTTCCCTTTACATTTTCCCCATGTTCCTAGTGGAGGAACAGCTGTTCAAATCTGCAGTTAGGTGTCGAAAATTCAGTGATTTGAACAGATTTCTGGCCCAGTTCCCCTCAATATAACCACCAATCATTACAAATAGCTTAAAATTTATAATGTGCTTCATATGAGAATAATTATTACCACCAGATTAGCTGTGGGGATGTAGTATCGTTTGTGTTTTTTATCCATTGTTGGAATGGCTATGCATCGTAATACCCCAGCATTGTCTCGGGGAAAACTTACACAATGCAGAAAAGTGCAGCTTCAGCATTTTGTTTTAAATGCGGTGAAAGCCACAATCGCTTTATTATCTGTCAGGCAAATGCTGGCAAAAGTAATGCTTCCTCTCAGACATGAAGCAGAGACGCTAAGATATCCCAATGCTAAGGACAGGATGCAAAATCCATCCGTTGCATATTTTAGTCTGTGGCAGGAACACCACGCTCCTTCTGGCATCCGCAGGTCGTGACCCGGACGAAACCCTGGCCAAGGATATACTTGGTAATCTGTGATAATCTTAAAATTTGTGTATATTTGTCAAGCTAAGGGAGGAGTAAAGGAGTATGTATCATAATCAAACATTTCATATTTAATGAAGGTTAAGTAAACGTTATCTGTAAAAAGGTAAAGGTTACTGTCTTTGGAGCCAGGGTTCATTCAGAGATCGTCCCGTCCAGTTATAACACCAACTGGGATCATAACACATGCTGTCTATTTTAGTCCCAGCCTACTGCACCTTCTAGAATTTCTAGACAGGCCATGGTTCTTATGGTGTCCTGAATTGTTATTTCCGGATCCTCTTCAATTATCATGGGTGAAGAGGGTGTTGGCTTCCATAGGATTGGTCCATGATTATGCTCGGCAAAGCACTGCAGTGATTTGCTATTGCCTTCTGCAGTTCCTCTGCCATCAGACATACTTGAAGGATTTACAGACTGTTAAGCAATCTGTTTGGCCATGTTATGCACACGCCTTCCATCACCATCAAGTCCTAAAATGGGACTTGACCCCAGAGCTTCTAGTCCAGGAGGTAGAGATGCTTCCGCTGTGCCGCAGTTAAATGCAGAGGCATGCTAGCAAGATGCACAGGAGGATGTACAGTTGGCCACCAGCCCCTCCAGCAGTGAGTTGGCAGAACCCAATGAAGGCACGGTGATATCCGAAGGATGTGATTAAGACACTATATAAATGCAAATGATTTGTTTCTCATGTAGGTGCAATATGTACAATGCATGATCTTGATAGGTCTGTGCACATTTTGCAGCATGTGGTGACTGAGGATCTGTCATTCTTCCTGTCTTACTGATGAAAGATATCTAGACTATTTCTTTGGTCAGAGGTGAGAATGCATATTTCTTAATCCTAATGTTTTCACATGATTTGTTCACAAGTGATTCATTTCCTTAATTAATAGGCTCATCAGTGTTAACTTTTTAAACAAGGAAATACAGCATCCAAAATTAGAGAAACATAGGTCACCAATCTGTGGCTATACACATCCAGAGTTTGAACAGACAGCTTTTAACGCAAGAAAATGCCGTTTCACAGGAACATAATAAAATCAAATTTGACACCAATCCACACGATATTGGGGCAGATGACGGAACACTTGGTCAAAGAGGCAGAATTTAAGGAAGACCTTAAAAGAGAAAAGTGAGGAAGAGGCGCAGCACGGTGGCACAGTGGTTATCACTGCTGCCTCACAACACCAGGGACCCGGGTTCAATTCCAACTTCTGGTGACCGTATGGCGTTTGCACTTTCTTCCTGTGTTTGCGTGGGTTTTCTCTGGGTGCTCCGTTCTTTTCAGAGTCAAAAGATGTGCAGGCTAGGTGTATTGGCCATGGCAAATTGCCTAAAGGTTAGGTGGCATTATGGGGATAACGGAGCAAGGGCTGGTGCAGGCTCAATGGGCTGAATGGTATCCTTCTGCACTGATTCTATTCTATGATTTTGAGGGGGTTCGACGGCTACTAATAGGGAGCAACGGAGTTTGGGAATAGCCAAAAGGCCAGAATTAAATGAAGACAGGGAGGGATGTGGAGTTGGTAGAGGTTAGAGAGACAGGAAGGAACTTGAAAAGATGAGGATTTTAAAATTGAGGCTATACTTGACACATTTGGCTGTTAATCTTTTTGTTCACAATTTTGTTCTCTTATGGCTTAGTTTGAACAATTGGAAGGATGTACTAAATTGCTCAATATCAAAATAATGGTCAAAGGACTTAAAAGTTTTTGAATTTATTTAGTGACTTACAAATGTTTTGGAATGGGCGGCATGGTCGTACAGTGGTTAGCATGCACAGCGCCAGTGACCCAGGTTCGATTCCCGGCTTTGTTCACTGTCTGTGTGGAGTCTGCACGTTCTTCCCATGTGTGTGTGGGTTTCCTCCAGGTGCTCCAGTTTCCTCCCAAAAGACGTGCTTGTTAGGTGAATTGGACATTCTGAATTCTCCGTGTACACCCAACAGGCACCGTAGTGTGACGACTCAGGGAGTTTCACAGTAACTTCATTGCAGTGTTAATGTAAGCCTACTTGTGACACTAATAAAGATTATTATATGATAGAGCACATGACATGTAGACAATTTACTTCACATTCTGAGCCACACAGTAGATCTGGCAAACAAAAAAGTAATATGTGGTGTTGGGGACTCTGGAAATATGTGCCACACCCTTTAAGATTATACCTGTTTGTATCTTCCACCTTCCCCCTCCAGAAGCAAGGTGGTTCAAAAGTCATTATCTCAGGATACAGGAGCATACCCATTTTCCTCGAGGGGTGCTATTCTACGTCAACACGACTACTGCTCACATTAAGTCAGAAGTACTATTTGAAACATTTCTCCTGATTTAATAATCTCAATACATGTCTCCCCACTTCCACCACCCACTCTGATTCAACCATTTCTATAGCAGTTCAACAGAAATAGTTGAGTTGGAGTGGGTGCAAGAATAAGGGGCCTCCCAGACTATTAGGAGAAATCTCATTTTCCAAGGTTCAGGTCCATGTAAAAAGACCATTGAAATGCAGTGGTCAAGTAAAAAATATAATCCCAACAGTTGACGGGATGTTCGTCTTTATAACTAGAAGGCTGGAAGATAAAGTTGAGAAAGTTTTGTTCTAGCTATCTGGGGAGTACTGTGTATAGTTCCTGGGAAAGCACCTTGGAAATAATATATTAGCCGTCTGTAGACTGCACTGCAGATTCACCAGCATGTTACTACTGCAGAATACAAACTCCCTGGAATATACCATAGATGTCAGTGTGCAAGTCAACCTTCAAGGCCTTGAAAAATCGCTCCAAAAAAAAAAAAAAAAAATAGGAATCGGCGACGTGGGTGTGGATGGTCACCATCTGACCCCAAAGTAGGGTCTGCTCTATGTGGGGATGCCTTATACTGCCTTGCATCTTCAAAACACAGCCCTATCACATGCCCGATTCCTTGCACCCAATTCTAAGGTACTAGTAAGGAAAACACACATGCGTGAGATGAGAAATCGAGGCTCATCACTAATGCAAGTAACAGTACATATAGTGAATGAAAAGAGTTGACTTACATGCCGAGTATATGCAAAAACATGATTTTTGAGGCTGACAAAATGGCGTGTGGCCTTATACAATCTACCTCATGATCTATGATAGAAGATTAATGGGCATTTTGATTGGTTGACTTTTTGAAAGGAGTTAATAGATTAGAGGGAGAGAAAATGTTTCCTCTGCTGAGTCTAAGACAAGAGAACATGGCTTAAAATCAGTCCACGGCCATTTAGGAAAGTGTTATGACCCCCTACAGGGACAGAGCTGTATAACATCCGCTTCCCCACCTCCAGATATTTTTTATTTATTGGCAACTTAAGAATACAAAAGAATCGGCAACATGCTAAAAACAGTAATACGCAAGAAGCATTTACAAGATAGCACAAAAATACAAAATCACAGGCTCTCAAGCCAGTACCAAGCAGCACAGACGACTGGAAAAGGACACACCGATACAGGGCATGGCAGAAGAGAGAACTCCTTTTACAAAAAAAAAGACAAAATACAGGGCAACCACAAGAAACTCAACAAACAATTAAGTACAAGGCAAAGCCGGCAGCACTCAAGCCAGCGTCCACTTCCTTCCCCCACCCTCCCCGGCTCCAGCAACAGCCCCACGTCACAAAGAGGCGCTCGCCAGCAGCTCAGTCCACTGGAAAAGGACAGGCAGTGTGAGGTTGAGGAGAAAGAGCGAGAGTACCCCTCTCCCTCACGAGCACCGGGGACCTCTCAACCCCTAGTGCAGAAGCAGGACGGCCTCAACTGACAAGGAACCACCTGCGAGGCCCAAAATAACAATACACAACAATAACAGCCAAACAATCCCCCAACAATAAAAAAAAATCAGCATCAGTACAAGCAGTACACAGTCAATTGAGCCGCCACCCTACTGTTCTCAGTTCCAGCATCCGGTCTCCAGAAAACATCCAGTCCAAAACTGCAAAAACGCGGCCGTGCTCATCCACTTTCAACCAGGCAGCGAGCCACCCAAAATCCGCCCCATGCCCCACTCCCAGACAGTAAGCAGAAAGGCAGTCAGTAACAAGTACAAGCCCCAGGTGTGGCAACTGCAGACAGGCAAACTCAATCTTTTCTTTCTCCTGCAAGCAACCTCTCCTCCACCCTACCAGTCACAGCACCGTTCCTCCTTGCAGCAATCCAGGCTTCAAAGTCTGAAAAAGGCAGGCAGCACACAGAACATGCCAGGTCCAAAGCAGTGTTACAGCCAGAAACAGCAGGAGCTCAGAGAAAGATTCCCCTCCAACACCTCAGAGTGTGAGCTACTCAGATGACTCGCGGGCAGAGCTCCCTCCCCAATTGGAGGAACCCCCCACAGAATATAAACCCCAACCTGGAAGCAGTTAGGGGAAGGAGACCCTGTGGAGAGTGGAGAGGAGGATTATTGTGACTAATGTGGAATAAATTGAGTTGTACCCCATCAGCCTGGCCTCTCATGGAGTCTTGTCTCCATCTACAACAGAAAGAAGTTACCTTTATATAAAGTATGGAACTCTCTCCTACGAAAAAAAAACTCAATTAACTGTTTTAACATTGAGAGACTCTTTGTTTTAGAGAATATAAATGAAGTCCCGTTATTATAAATTTCATTGCCTACCATAATAGTCAACAGAAACTAGTCATGGACAGGAGTTCACATAGGGAATACCAAGAACTACATTTTCCCTATGAATTATTCTATAATAAGGAGGAAAACAAATCAAATGCAGTTACTGGTCACATAATCCCCACTAGATGAAAGTGATGTTAGGAAATTGTTCATTGAAAGAGTAACTAAAATTTCAAAACCAATTATTCAAGCCCCGTAGTTGGGGTGACAACTTGGATTCATTAACAGTGCTGGCATAACATAAATTTCCATTGTGAATTTTCAAAGTGATTTACAGTGTTCCCAAATACCACCCCCCCCACCCTAATTTGAGTCTATGCTGAGTAGCTCCACCTTCATTACAAAGGGCAATTCTCAGTAGTATGATATCTAACCCACGTATGGACAAAACTCAATATTCTGATTCTATATTAGAGAAACAAAAACTGCAGACAGCCAAAGTGGGCTCCTTGTGGTCATCAGTGACAACAGCAGCATGCTATTTAAGTGACAGAGTCAGGGGAAAAATATGTCAGGTCAAAATAGAAGACTTAATATTTGCACAACAACAATGATAAAAACAGCAACTTGTTCCTCCAAATATAATAATAATCACTTATTGTCACAAGTAGGCTTCAATGAAGTTACTGTGAAAAGCCCCTGGTCGCCACATTCCGGCGCCTGTTCGGGGAGGCTGGTACGGGAATAGAACCCACGCTGCTGGCATTGTTCTGCATTACAAGCCAGTTATTTAGCCCAGTGTGCTAAACCAGCCCCAGCCTAATATAGAAACCATATCAGCAGAATATCATAATGCTCAGGGCAAACGGGATTACAGTACCATAAAGGGCTGGCATATCCCAGTCGTTATATTCTGATCCCCAATTATATTAGGTGACATTAGTCCTTGCTTCCCAATGTGGAGCTCCACATTCCCCATGATTACAACACTTCCAAAGTCAAATGGGTTGCCAACACTAGTTTATGAACGGAAGCCACTTGGGGGAAGGTGGCAGGAGGTATATAAAATCAATAAGGGTTATGGGGAGAAGGCAGGAGAATGGGGATGTGAAACACATCAGCCATGATTGAATGGCGGAACAGACTCAATGGGTCGAGTGGCCTAATTCTGCTTCTATGTCTTATGATCTTATATTGTACCTTTCCTAACTTTTAGACATTAAAACCACTTCACAGCCAGTGTGTGGAAGTCATGTTATAACACTCGTACAATTATACAACAACATGGGCCATTAGCGGGCAGCACGGTGGCACAGTGGTTAGCACTGCTGCCTCACAGCATTGAGGACCCGGGGTTGATCCTGGGTCACTATCCATGTGGGGTTTGCACATTCTCCCAGTGTCTGTGTGGGTCTTACCCACACAACCCAAGGATGTGCAGGATAGGTGGATTGTCTACGATAAATTGTCCCTTAAATTGGAAAAAAAAAAAGAACTGGGTACTCCAAATTTATTTTTAAAATATTTGCCATTAGCTTCAACAGAAGGAACATTCTCACCAATTTTATCTTGGAGTTTTCTCCATTACAGATGAATGATTACTCATATCCTACATAGAGAAAATCTGCAGTGTAACAAGCCAAATATTAAAAAGTTGAAAGCTGATTGGACACTACTTCAAACAGCAGAAATAACAAACACAGTAGACATATCTATTCCTTTAGACTGCTGTAATTTTCACAATCCAAAATGGCTTGAGAATAATTTGTCGTACTATTAGAGTAATTAGTAAGAAAACAAAGTTAACATTTCAGTGATTTCATGACTTTTCTAACTTGCTTATGTGAAATCCCCTTCACATGAACAATGCCTCAAAACACTTTATAAATGGGTGTAATAAAAATGAACACCTACATAGGAGGCAGGAGATTAAGACAAGGAAATCAGAAAATACAAATGAACAGAAACAGATTTAAGGGAAAGGGTTCCAAAGAGTAAAGCCAAAGCAGCTGGAGGTTCTACCACCAACAGTCAGATTCAGTAAAGTTTATTGCACAGAAGGCCAGAGCTAATTAGTGGAGCATTTGGAGCACATTCAGGGATGGAGATAGAACATAGAACAGTACAGCACAGAACAGGCCCTTCGGCCCTCAATGTTGTGCCGAGCCATGATCACCCTACTCAACCCACGTATCCACCCTATACCCGTAACCCAACAACCCCCCCCCCTTAACCTTACTTTTATTAGGACACTACGGGCAATTTAGCATGGCCAATCCACCTAACCCGCACATCTTTGGACTGTGGGAGGAAACCGGAGCACCCGGAGGAAACCCACGCACACAGGGGGAGGACGTGCAGACTCCACACAGACAGTGACCCAGCCGGGAATCGAACCTGGGACCCTGGAGCTGTGAAGCATTTATGCTAACCACCATGCTACCCTGCTGCCCCAGATGTTTGCAGAGTTGCAGTACAGCAAGATCATAGAAAGACAGCACAGTGGTTAGCACTGATCTCTCACAGCACCAGGGATCCGGGTTTAATTACCATCTTGGGTGTATGTCTGTGTGGAGTTTGTACAGTCTCGCCATGTCTGCGTGGGTTTCCTCCCACAGTCCAAAGACGTTAGGTGGATTGGCCATGCTAAATTGTCCCTTATGTGTCCAAAAAATGTTAGGTGGGATTACTGGGTTACATGGATAGGGTGAGGATGTGGGCCCTCTTTCAGGAGTTCGGTGTAGACTCGATGGGCCGAATGGCCTCCTTCTGCACTGTAGTGGTGCTTTGATTTATAGATACAGACCAACGTTTTGTATTCAATGCATTGAAGCTGAGTCAGTGAAGGTAATTGAGGAGTGTTTGGAGTTCATCTCAACAGAATCCATTCAAACCGATTCAATTGAGACACTCATTTATGAAATCTGCTTAAAATCCATTGGGGACAGCACTTACAGATGCAAGTCAGCACTTGCAGATGCAAGTCAGCATATACAAAGTTCCCTTGTTGTAAGGGAACCACCAAGAGGAAGTCACTTGCAAAATGGTCTCAAATCTTAAGAGTTCCATGTCATCATTGTAACTGAAAACTAGCCCATTCATGGTGTGCGATAGTTTAATCAGCAAGAGGGATAATGGCTGCCATAAAACTTGGTCACCAGAGCACCTTAGCATCCAACCTAACTACTGTGGGAAGTATCATAATTTAAGAAATTTTGTTAGCACCATCATTCCTCAGATTGCAATACAGAGGAGGCGGTGGTGCAGTGGTTTTGTCACTAGACTAGTAATTCAAAGACCCAGGGTACTGCTCTGGGGACCCGGGTTCAAATCCCACCCCAGCAGGTAGTGAGATTTGAAGTCTAATGGTGACCATGAAAACTTTGTCGATTGTCATAATCTAATTCAGCCTAGGGTCTTAAAAAAGCTGGCTAATGTAGAATTAGATGCATTGATGTTAATTTTCCACAATTCTCTCGGTTCGGGAAAGATTCCATCAAACTGAAAAATAGCAAATACTTGCAGTGAAGAAAAGAGGAAAACAGGAAACTATAAGCAAGTTAGCTTGATGTCTGTCATGGGAAAAATGCTAGAGTTTATAGCTGGTCACTTATAAAAACTGAAAATAATCAGGAAGACTCAGCATGGTTTTGTGAAAGAAAAATTATGTTTAACCAATTTATTAGGATTCTCTGAAGGAGTAACATGCTGTGGATAATGGGGGGCCTGTGGACATACTGTGCTTGGCAGAAAATTAAAGCTCATGGTATAGGGGTAACATATTAGCATGGATAGAAGATTGGCAGAAATCAAAGAAAATACATAATGGGTTTTTGTCTGACTAGGAGTGGAGTCTTGCCGCAAAGGTCTGCACCGGGGCCTCAACCTTTTACAATTTCCATCAATAAAAATTTACGGCAATCCGCATACTGCCACAACCAGTCCACGGCAGACGCCATCTGCCTGCCCATCTCGACAACAAGTCAGTATTCACCAGAGAAGGACTTGGTGGATGATGAGTGCGGGGAAGAGTGTCTAAATAGTTTGGGTCATGAGATCAAAAAGGAGGTATTGGGGGTCTTGAAAAAGATTGAGGTAGACAAGTCCCCAGGGCCTGACGGGATATACCCCAGAAAATGGAGAGGCAAGGGTGGAAATCGGTGGTGTCTTGAGTGAAATCTTTGTATCCTCACCGGCTACAAGGGAGGTCCCAGCGGACTGGAGAACAGCCAATGTTGTTCCTTTGTTTAAGGATAGCAAGGATAATCCAGGTAATTACAGGCCGGCTCTTATGTCAGTGGTAGGGAAATTATTGGACAGGATTCCCTTCCACTTGGAAGTATTAGCGGTGGGCAACATGGCTTTGTAAAGGGAAGATCGTGTCTCACTAACTTGATCGAGTTTTTCGAGGAAGTGATGAAGATGATTGTTGAGGGTAGGGCAGTGGATATTGTCTACATGGACTTCAGTAAGGCCTTTGACAAGGTCCCTTATGGCAGACTGGTACAGAAGGCAAAGTTGCACGGGATCAGAGGTGAGCTGACAAGATGGATACACAACTGGCTCGTGTTTCTGAATGGAAGGCTGCATTCCTCAGGGATCAGTGCTGAGACCCTTGATGTCTGTAATTTATATAAATGATTTGGAGGAAAATGGAATTGGTTTGATTAGTAAGTTTGCGGACGACACAAAGGTTAGTGGAATTGCAGATAGTGATGAGGACCGTCAGAGGATACAGGTCGGTTGGAGACTTGAGCAGAGAGATGGCAGGTGGAGTTTAATCCATTCAGATGGGCAGCGCCGTAGCATAGTGGTTAGCACAGTTGCTTCACAGCTCCAGGGTCCCAAATTCGATTCCCGGCTTGGGTCACTGTCTGTGTGCAGTCTGCACTTTCTCTCCGTGTGCGTGTGGGTTTCCTCCGGTTTCCTCCCACAGTCCAAAGATGTCCAGGTTAAGTGGATTGGCCATTCTAAATTTCCCTTCATGTCCAAAAGGTTAGGTTGGGTTACAAGGATAAAGGGAATAGGGTGGAGGTGTGGGGTTTAAGTAGGGTGCTCCTTCCAAGGGCCGGTGCAGGCTCGATGAACTGAATGGCCTCCTTCTGCACTGTAAATTCTATGATAATCCGGACAAATGTGAAGTAATGCACATTTTGGATGGTCTAATATAGATATACAGTAAATGGTCGAACCCTTAAGAGTATGGAAGAGGAGGATGGCGCATGGCAAGCATTGCTGCCTACGGCTCTGAAGACCCGGGTTTGAAAGCCAGCCCTGGGTCACTGCCTGTGTTTGAGTCAGATGTCTGAGTTTGCACATTCTCCCCGTGTCTGCGTGAGTTTCACCCCCACAACGCAAAGTTGTACAGGTTAGGTGAATTGGGCCACGCTAAATTGCCCCTTAATTGGAAAAAAAAAATTGGGCACATTAAATTAATATATTTTTTTAAATGAGTATGACAGAGGGATCTGGGTGTACAGGCGCACAGGACACTGAAGCATACGGCATGCTTGCCTTCATTGGTCGGGGCATTGAGTTTAAAAATTGGCAAGTCATGTTGCAGCTTTATAGAACCTTAATTAGGCCACACTTGGAATGTAGTGCTCAATTCTGATCGCCACACTACCAGAATGATATGGAGTGTTTGGAGAGGGTACAGAAAAGATTTACCAGGATGTTGCCTGGCATGGAGGGCATTAGCTATGAGAGGTTGGAGAAACTTATTTGTTCTCACTGGAATGACAGAGGTTGAGGGGGTGACCTTTTAGAAGTCTACAAGATTATGAGCTGCACGGACAGAGTGGGCAGTCATAAGCTTTTTCCCAGGGTAGAAGAGTCAATTACTAGAGGCAATAGGTTTAATGTGAGGGGCAAGGTTTAAAGGAGATGTACGGGGCACTTTTATTTTACACGGAGGATGGTGGGAGCCTGGAACTCGCTGCCGGAGGTGGTAGTGGAAGCAGATACGATAGTGACTTTCAAGGGTCGCCTTGACAAATACATGAATGGGATGGGAAATGTAGGTTACGGCCCCCGGAAGGGTAGGGTTTTTTTTTTAAGTTCAGACAGGCAGCATGGTCGGTGCAGGCTTGGGAGGGCCGGAAGGCCTGTTCCTGTGCTGTAATTTTCTTTGTTCTATGTCCTATGTCAGACTCCTATTCGTTGACTATAATGTTGCGTTCTGTGATCTTGTCTTTGCAATGATTCACCCAGAATTGCTGGTGACTTAACTAGAATGACGATGTACTGATTAACACGTGGAGCGGTAACACACAGACTGCTATACAGACTAAGTTATTGTTCAAGTTTCATGAACTCTCCTGGAACTACCTGGTTTGCAACTGTCCTGTTGTGCACCTTACTACCAACTGGCGAGAGTCGGATGTCATATGACCAATGGCTGGCGCCATTGCTGGTTGGAGGTCACACTGCTAACTACATCACCACATACAGCTCCATCTTCAACGCCATAATACAAGTCAAGCACATATCAAATATCCGAAAACTAGGACTTGGCTCCTCACTCTGCAACTAGATCCTCAATTTCCTGATCCATAAACCACAATCAGTAAGGATAAACAACAACACCTCCTCCACGATAGTCCTCAATACCGGGGCCCCGCAAGGCTGCATACTTGGCCTTCTACTATACTCCCTATACACAACACACACAATGTCAAAATTTGGTTCCAACGCCATCTACAAGTTTGATGACAGGACTGGGTCGGATCGGATCTCAAAAAATGATGAGTCAGAGTACAGGAAGGGGTTAGAGAACCCAGTGGCGCGGTATAACAACAACAATCTCCACCTGAATGCCAGCAAAACTAAGGAGCTGGTCATGGACTTCAGGAAGCGAAGTATCATACTTAACCCTGTCTGCATCACTGGTGCAGAGGTGGAGATGGTTGACAGCTTCAAATTCCTCACTGTGCACATCACCAACAATCTGTCCTGGTCCACCTACATTGATGCTATGACTAAGAAAACACAACAGCACCTATACTTCCTCAGGAAACTAAGGAAATTCGGCATGCCCACATTGACTCTTACCAATTTTTACGGATGCACCACAGAAAGCATCCTATCTTGCTGCATCACAGACTGGTATGGCAAATGCTCGGCCATTTACTAAGAAACTACAAAGAGTCGTGAACACAGCCCAATCCATCACTCGGACCCGCCTCTCATCTACTGACTCATTCTACACCTCCCGCTGCCTTGAGAAATCGTGCCGCATAATCAACGACTCCTCCCACCCGGGTTATTCTCTCTTCAACTTCTTCCATCAGGAGGAGACACAAAGTCTGAGAATACACTAACACGTTCAAAACAGCTTCTTCCCCAGTGTTACCAGACTCCTGAATCTCTTGTGGATTGAACTGATCTCTCCACACGTGGTACTACCGAGTAGTACCACACTCGGGGGACACACGGTAGCGCAGTGGTTAGCATTGCTGCCTACAGCGCTGAGGACCCGGGTTTGATCCCGGCCCCGGGTCACTGTCTGTGTGGAGTTTGCACATTCTCCCTGTGTCTGCGTGGGTTTCACCCCACAGCCCAAAGATGGACAGGTTAGGTGGATTGGCCAAGTAAAATTGCCCCTTAATTGGAAAAAAAATAATTGATACTCCTAAATTTATGTTGAAACAAAAATAGTACTACATTCTGTATGCTTCACCCGATCTTTGTGTCTATGTATTTACATTGTGTATTTATCTTGTGTCCTTTTTTTTCATGTATAGAACGATCTGTCTGGACTGTTCGCAGATCAATACTTTTCACTGTACCTCGGTACAAGTGACAATAAATCTAAATCCAATCCAATGACTAAGATGAAGTGAGCAAAGGCATAGCTAAATTTGCAGGTGACACAAAGGTAGGAAAGTATGGCGTGAAGACGTGAGGTTGCAGACAGATATCGATAGGGTGAGTGAGTGGGCAATCATCTGCATGATGGAGTATAATGCAGGAGTAAGTAAACGTGTTCACTTTGGCAGGAAGAATAACAAAGCAGAGTATTACTTACTACGGAGAGCTGCAGAATTCCGAGGTCGAGAGGGACATAGTGCATGGGTCACAAAAAGTTAGCGTGCAGATACAGTAAATAATTAAGGCGGTTAATGGAATTCTATCCTTTATTACGAGAGGAATTGTAAGGGTGTTATGCTTCAGTTATACACATCGTGAATACTGTGTGCAGTTTTGGCCTCCTTATTTAAGGATGGATGCGAATGCTTTAGAGATGGCTCAGAAAAGGTCGACTAGGTTGATAACTGGAATGAGCAGGTTGTCTTAGGACAGGGATAAGTTGAACAAGCTGGGCTTAGAACATAGAACATAGAACAGTACAGCACAGAACAGGCCCTTCGGCCCTCAATGTTGTGCCGAGCCATGATCACCCTACTCAAACCCACGTATCCACCCTATACCCGTAACCCAACAACCCCCCCCCCTTAACCTTACTTTTATTAGGACACTACGGGCAATTTAGCATGGCCAATCCACCTAACCCGCACATCTTTGGACTGTGGGAGGAAACCGGAGCACCCGGAGGAAACCCACGCACACAAGGGGAGGACGTGCAGACTCCACACAGACAGTGACCCAGCCGGGAATCAAACCTGGGACCCTGGAGCTGTGAAGCATTTATGCTAACCACCATGCTACCCTGCTTATCTCCACTGGAGTTCAGAAGAATGAACAGTGACTTGATTGAAGTATACAAGACCTTGAATGGATAAAAGCAAATTCCTGTGGATGCTGGAAGGTGAAAACCCCCCAGAAAATACTGGCAATCTCAGCAGGTCTGACAGCATCTGTGAAGAGAGAAGGGAGCCAAGATCCTGAATGGTCTTGACAAGGTAGATGTGGGAAGGATGTCTCCTCTTGTGGGCGAGTCCAAAACTAGTGGGGAGGCACTGTTTTAAAATTTGGGTTCATCCTTATAAGACAATGAGGAGGATTGTTTTCTACCAGAGGGTTGTGAAACTTTGGAAATCAAGGCGGTGGAGGTGGGATTCATTGTATATTTTTAAGGCGGAGGTAGACAGATTCTTGTTAGGCAAGAGGGTTATTGAGGATAGGTGGGAGTATGAAAGCTGAAACACAGATCAGTTATGATCTTATTCAATAGCAGAGCAGGCCTACTTTTGCTCCAATTTTGTATGTTTCTATGTTCATAACCATGCCACTGCAACAAAAGCTACTAACTTTTGCTAACTCATTAACAAGATTTGAACACCATTTACAATAACAGGAGTTAATTAGACGTTTGTTCATTCCAATAAATCAAGTTCATATATGTACATGAATATTCATTGATAGATACTGCACCATATAAACCTTCCCAATGGCTCACTGACATACAGAAAAAACAATTCAGGGGTAAACCGGGTTGTTTCGAATTAACATTTTGCTTGACAGCTAGCAACATGACTTATTGCTTAAAGACCGTCAAGAATTTCAGTTCCACATCTTATATCGCTGTCACTCTATTATCTGGTAACAGCTCGTAGTTTCGGAGAATTATGGCTTGGAATACAACTTCGCCACACATCCCTTAGCTGGGTGCAGAGGTTGAAACCTCTCAATCTACCCCTGTGTAGACTGCATTGCATACATACAGCCAGGAAATCAGAGGGAGTAAACAAAACACTCTGGATACACTAAAACTATTGATTGAGAAAGAGGCATGTGCATGCCTGAGTATCGTAGTTACGCCCACCCAATCCTGTACATGAGTAAATGCCTAGATGCATTAGCCGCCAGCTGATTCAGTTTTGCATAAAAGCACGATTGATCGAAAGAGTCAGCTTCTCAAAAGTGAGATTTTCTCCTCGTACAAGTGTCAGCTTGGCTCAGTTTATGCACTCCAATCGGAGCACGTTGATAAAAGCAACATTGAGAGCATTTACCATCATCATATCAATGGGGAAACAAAAACACTGGAAAATTGTTCCCTTTGACAGTTAAACATTTGGCCATTATCCTATCGCAAATTGTAATGCCTGGCTTCTAGATATAAAATTCAATTAAAAGACTGAGAACTCTTAGTTATTACTAATGAATTGTGGACTACTGTATCTGTTGGCTTAATCCACAGAATCCCCGCAGTGCAGAAGAACATTCGGCTGCACCGGCCCTACGGAGTTCACCCAACCGATGCTGACTCCCTGCACTATCCCCGTAACCCCAACTAATTTATAGACACTAAAGGGCAATTTAGCATGGCCAATCCACCTAAACTCCATATCTTGAGACAGTGGGAGGAAACCCATGCAGACACAGGTAGGACAGGCAAACTCCACATAGTCAACTAAGGCTGGAATTGAACCCGGATCCCTGGCAGCAAACCAACCCAAAGATTCATTCAGAAAAATTCATACATTTTGGTATACAATGGAGTTATTTGATCATGACTGGGTTCTCAAATACTGCACATAGCGATAGAGATAGATTTGAATGAACCAAACCTTTCATCCCAACTGACCTCTGTAGACTAGCAGTTTTATGAAGTTCCAACAACAACATCCAGTTAGAATGAGTTATTCATTCCAGCAACCGAATTCAGGAGGTAACTGTATATGAAAACAAAACTTCCTGATGCCAATACTAATTTTACCCTTCACAATCATGAGCCTACACATCATTAGATACATAAAGATTATATGTGGAATCCTGCATGTTAGGGCAACCAGTCAAAGGCAGTGTTTATTTTCAACATGAGCTCAATATCAAGTGCATCCATATTCCTTTATCTCAAACAGTAGCCAATCTATGCTTAAAACATGACATGATCGTTGCTTCAATTACTTTCTGATAATGTGTTTCGCAGCTAGACTTCCGGTGGCGGCAATGGTGAGTGGTTGCACAGTTGGCAGCTCCCACTAGAGGTGTTTTTTTTGGTCCTTCTCCCCAGTTGCCGGGTGGATGTTTTGGAGAAAAAAGGTGCAGAACTGGTGGAGAAAAAGTATACTCCACTGACGAGGTCGGTGGATGGATCCGCGGACCAGAAGTGGGTCTAGAGTAAAGAAGCTGCAGGAGCAAGAAACATTGTTTTCCATTTGAAGGCAACGAGCTCTGGGTATATCAGGACCTGGGCACGGAGCTGCCAAAGAGTCGTCGGATTCAACCGGGTGAAGGCTGCCCTCTTTAAGAAAGGGGTGAATTTCAGGATGATGTACCCGGCCCGCCTTTGGGTGACCCACAACAGCCGCGAATATTAATTTGGAAATTCGGAGGAGGCAATGGAGCTTTTGAGAGACAATAAACTGGCGGGTGAGGGGGGAAATGGAACCTGGGAGGAAATGTGAGCTGTTGTGGGTTCTTCCTGCCCCTCTTTTTGTTGTACTGCTGTGTTCTTTTTTGGGTGATGGTCAGGGGAGAACCTCTCTTCTCTCAGGGGTCGTTTAGCTGTTTTATTGGGTTCTTTGGTGGGAGGCTGCAGAACAGTGGAGGATGAGTGTACCTTTTTCTTCCTCTTCTCCTCATTATTGCTGTTTGCACTTTGGTAATGTGCGAGCAGGGGAAAGGGGAATCAATGGAGGGTAGAATGCTTGGCGCCATGGGCTGGGTCTGCCAGGCTAGCTGGGCATGCTAGCTCACGGGAGTGCAGTGGTAGGCGATCAGGTGGTTAGAGCTTTAGAGGGGGATGGGATTGTTGCGTTGTTTAGGGGAGGGGGGGTTGATGTGCAATAAGGTGGGAATTGGTGACTGGACATCTGAGGACGGGTCTGTCCGGTTACGGGACGCGAGTCGAGGGCTAGTCCAAGAAGGGTGACAGTTGATTGGCAGGGCAAGGGAGTGCGGTGCCCCACCGACTAGGCTGGTCACAATCAACCGATGACGTGTGTTCGCGCACCTGAGCTGAAAGGCAGATGTGGCATTTCTACAGGAAACATGTGAAGATGGAGGACCAAATTAGGCTGAGGAAGAGGTGGATTGGACAGGTTTTACATTCGGAGTTGGATATGAAGACGCAGGGAGTGGTGGTGCAAATAAACAAGTGGGTTGAGTTTGAGATGGGGAACATCGTGGCAGACCGGGGGGGAAGACGGGACATCGAGCCAAGATTGGACCGGTTGAGTCCGTGATTGGGGAGGGTGACAGCCGTGGCGAAGGAGCTTAGGGAGTTCATGGAGGGGTGGACCCGTACAGGTTTGGGAGACCGAGGAAGAAGGAATTTTCGTACTTCTCCCACATGCACAAGGTGTACTCGCAGATCAATTACTTTGTGGTGGATAACACTCTGCTGGTGGGGATGATGGATTTAGGGTATTCAGCGATTGTTCTCTCTGACCAGGCGCCGCACTGGGTGGATTATTTAACGGATGCGCACAGGTATCGCAGAGGGTTTTAAGGCTGGAGATGACTAAGATGGGGGTGGGTGGTAAAGTCACACAGAGATTTGACCCAGCCACATGGAAGGAATAGCGATATATTTTCAAGTCAGGATGGTGAGTGGCTTGGAAGAGAACATGTGTTCCCATGTGTCTGCTGCCCTTCTCCTTCTGGATGGCAATGGTCATGGTTTTGGAAGATGCTGTCTTAGGAGCCTTGGTGAGTTCCTGTAGTGCATCTTGCATGGTACATTCTGCTGCTGCAGTGCATCAGTGGTGGAGGGACTGATTGTTTGTGGTGGGGTGCTTATCAAGTGGGCAGCTTTGTCCTGAATGGTGTTGGGTTTCTCGCGTTGTTGGAGGTGCACTCATCCAGGAAAGTGGAGAGTATTCCAACACACTCCTGGTTTGTGCTTTATTGATGGTAAACAGGCTTTTGGGAGGGGTGTGTGGGGATGGGGTTTGGGGGTGGGGGGGGGTGGGGGGGGGGGGGGGGGGCACTGCAGAATTCCCAGTCTCTGATCTGCTGTTGTATCTATAGTATTCATACGGTTGGTCCAGTTCACCTGCTGGTCAATGTCAATCCCAAAATGTTGATCATGGGGCATCAGTGATGGTAATGCCAATGAACATCAAAAGGCACAGTTAGATTCTCTCTTGTTGGAGATGGTCATTGCCTGGCACTTGTGTGGCACACATGTTATTCATCAGTTCAAGCCTGGATATTGTCTCAACCTTGCTGCATTTGGATATGGGCTGCTTGGTATCCGAGGAATCACGAATGGTGCAATGATCAGCGAACATCCCCATTTCAGACCTTGTGATAGCAGGAAGGTCATTGATGAAGCATCTGAAAATTGTTAGGCCAAACTCCTACCCTGAGGAACTACTACAGTGATGTCCTGGAGTGGAGATGACTGACCTCAACAGCCATCTTTCTTATTGCTCGGTATGACTCCATTCAGAGGCTGGTCCTTCCCCACCCACAATTCCCATTGACCCCCATTTGCTAGGATTCATTGATGCCATACTCAGTCAAATCCAGTCTTGATGTCAAGGGCCATCACTCTCACCTCTAGAGTGAGCGTCAGTAAGAAGGCTATTGCTAAGCAAGTGCCACTTGATAGCTTTGGTTCTCTCACTGTTTAGTCATCAGAGATTTCTGCTCATCCAGGACTGGATGTCAGACAATCTAGAAGAAATATACTGATTGAGAGGTGTTGGTGTGGTTGAGCTGGGTTTCGTTAGCATACATGAAAGTTGGTAGTGTTTTGAGATGATGTCACAGATGGAACTAAGTGAGATGCTGAAATAAGGGTCCAGAGGAGCATTTAGATGCAGCACGTGGACAACATGACCATCTGGAGGTGGACATATGGTCAGGCAGGGTGGCTTTTTTTAAGGGGAAGATGTGATTTACTTTGGCCATATTTCTGCCAAGGCCAATGATATTGATGCAAGCATCCACACTAAGCTCATGGATGGCAAAGACGTTGTCCATAAGTGAACGGATATTCTAGAGGGAACTGCAAAGAGGGGTAGTGAGAGTGATCTGCTGGCAGAGTCCACAGGGTAAGCACTTAGTAGGCACAAGTCAGATGTGGAAGACATTGGCCAGATTACTCTCAGTGAGCACAACAAAGTCAACTAGGACAGGGCATTTGGGAATGTTGCTAGTCAGGAGGTTGCAACGAGTGAACCAGCAAACTTATTTATTTTGCATGAAATATGTAAATAGAATATGATTTCAAACAGTTGCATTTATTTTCTATCACTAACTGATCAAAAAAAGAGGACGAGGTACATTCACCTTCTGGACGTGGTTGAATATCCAGACTCAAGCACCCTGTTGCAGACTTTTGCAGAGATTTAGAGCTAGGAAGAGAAATGCTAATCTCTAATCCTCCCTGCTATCTGATAAAGATTAGTCTATTGAGCTTCTAAAGCTAACGTCGAAGCTCATTGCATCGAATTTCCATGTTTCAGCTCATCTACCGAAGAAACCCTAAATCATGCCTTAATTACCTCGAGACCGGAATATTTCAATGCATTTTTGACTGGCCACCCACATTCTACTCCACAAAACACACCTCTGATTAGGCTTTTGGTCATCTGACCTAGCTTTTAAAAATGTTTTTTGGTGCCATATTTTGTTTTACAATGTTCCTGTCAAGCATCTTGGGTTATATTATTACGTTAAATGTGTTTTATAATTTTTTAAAACTAAATTTAGAGTCCCCAATTCATTTTTACAATTAAGGGGCAATTTAGTGTCGCCAATCCCAACCTACCCTGCACATCTTTGGATCGTGGGGGCGAAACCCACACAAACACGGGGAGAATGTGCAAACTCCACACGGACAGTGACCCAGAGCTGTGATCGAACCTGGGACCTCGGCGCCGTGAGGCAGCAGTGCAAACCACTGCACTATTGTGCTGCCCCCTAAATGTGTTTTATAAATATAAACTATTTTTGTTGTCTTTTAGGAAGTTTACTATTTTCCACGTTTTTGATTTCAAATCACAACAAACATTTGTAACCAGAATCACTTTCAGCCCCATTGTTGATCTAGGTGCCTTTTCTGTTAATTACTGATCTAACATGCAACATTAGCATACAATGGGAACAGCTCCCATCCACATCACCCCATCACTTGAGAAATATTTATGCAAGAGGATACAAATGCCAATTAATAAAAAATGTGTGCAACATTTTCTAAGCTCCAATAACTTACAGAAGAAAGATTGCTTTAAATTAATAGCTTTAACCAAAATATCTCTCCGCAGAAAAAACACTTCAATGTTTTCTCCCTGAAAGAAATATGTTATATTTTGTCCAAAAATCATTCACTAGGAGCTTTATACTGTTGACCCTCCTAGCTGAAATAACAACTTAGATGATATAATAATAATATTTAATATAATCTTTATTGTCACACATTAACACTGCAATGAAGTTACTGTGCACAATGTCTGGCTCAAACCACAGCTAAAATATAAATATTGATGATATGTATCATTTAGGCAGTCAGCTGGAAATTAAGTCACTAAAGTAGGTCTTTTGTCACAGGAAGATACAGTTTTATCCACAAGTACCACACAGCAAAACATTCTCAGCCACATATTGCCCCAGTTTATTTGAGACTTAACATTTTTTACCTTCCCCCACCCCTGTCCCACCAGTCAATATTGCTCACTTAAAACATTAATAGGAAAGGTTATCTCTCTAGCTTCTGCTGGTACTACAAGCCTTCAAAGTTATTCCCAATTCTGTCTTCTTGCGCATCCATAATTTTAACTTGGTAGGGTACCAGACCAGACCCCAACTTTTGTTAGGATAACGGACAAGATCCGGAACTGTGAGGAAAGGATACTTCATGCCAAGAGTGACCATTCTGACCAATAGGTACTTTTATAATTAAATTAAAATTTATATTAAAATTGTGAACTCAGAACTAATCACATTAGCATCAAAGAAATAGCTTTAGAATTTTAAACAGTTCACTTGGTAATTTACTATCTACACCTACCATTAATTTCAATTAAGCAATTCAAGACCGTTCAAATGCCACTTATAAAGTTAACAAAACAGGGTACTTGCTTAGCTGTGTCGAGACTTTTGGAGAGAGAATATTTCAAGAGAAGACCCAGCACACCTCTGCCCAACCCAACAGAATTTGGCAGAATTGTTGTTCAATTTAAAATCCTACATCAGATTTCAAATTTACAGGTAGACCTGGCTCCTCCCTTTAGTTAGATCATCTTTACCCCACAAAGTCCAAAACATGATTCCATTAGCCCTTTAGCGGTGACAAGTGTTAAAATTTATAATTACTCCATCTTTTATGACCCCTTACTTACAGCTTTAGCAGTCACACAGTCTGGGTACCTTAACCTAGGTTATTTAATAATATTACTTCAACAAATATGTACCTGAACCCTGGGTTTAAAATATTTCAACCAATGTAAAATATAAAATATAACCATTTTAACATTCATCACAAATTGTTCAACTATTGCTGGCCACATCAATAGTTGTCTAGGCCCGAAGCGCTGGAATTTCTCTCCTCCATCTCTCTTTAGAACTAACCTCTCTGGCTAAACTATTGATAAACTGTCCTAATGTTATCTTGCGTCTCAGTGTCAAATATTGTCCAACAATACTCCCAAAGACTTGGGATAATTTGTGAAGTTAAAAAGCACCACTTAAATGCAAGTTGCGATAAGTTCTGAATGAAGTGACAGTAGTATGAACAGGTTTGGTACTGGGTTGTGGATGTACAAAATCAATAGCTTACTCAAGGTATTCTCAATTAACTAAAAATAGAATTTAACCAACCCAGGTAATTAATTCTATGCACATTGCTGGCCAAAGCGAATCTGTTAATAACTACATAATCTACATTGCACATTCCATATACCTTTTGTCAGATGCTACTAGCAAAGGATGTAGTTGCACAGAAGTTATTGAGAATGCACATCCAGCCCTTCAGTTGGAATGCCAGACAAAAGAGCAAACAAAATCATGGGCGGTACTGCAGCAGAGTGGTTAGCACTGCTGCCTCACAGCACCAGAAACCCAGGTTCCATTCCGTCTTGGGTGACTAACTGTGTGGAGTTTGTAAGTGCTCCCTGTGTCTGCACGGGTTTCCTCCAGGTGCTCCAGTTTCTTCCCACAGTCCAATGATGTGCAGGTTAGGTGGATTGGCCATGATAAATTGTCCCTTAACGTCCAGGGATGTGCAACTTAGGTCATGGGGTTATAGGTACGGGGGGGGGGGGGGGGGGGGGGGGGGGCTAGCAGTGTGGTTATGGCTAGATTGCTCATTTTTAAGGATCAATGCAGACTTGATGTTCCAAATGGCCTCTTTTTGCACTGTGGTGATTTTATGATTCCATGATATGATTCTATGTTTCTCACCTAAAAATTAGCATGAGGTAATGGGGATCATGCAACAATCTCCAAGATTATTATAAATTCATACAAGTCATCCATCTTAGAATTACTTTCATTCATTGTTACACCATGAATATGAACTAAACAGGCAGCTTTCAAACTATGGGGGTGCGGTGGGGGGGGGGGGGGGTGTCGAAGTTTGATTTTAAGTGGCAGTTTTAACTGGCATCAAAATCAAGCTGATATGTAACACATTTGTAAAGCAAGGAAGGCCCATTTCAAAGGCAAGCTATGACTAATTTATTATTTTTGCTGCTACCACAGAAGTTAAATCTACTGAAAGTGTTCTGTTTATTTAGATTTTTTACATTAAATAAACCAGACTTTTCATTTAAAAACGGCAACGGCTCACGAGAGTGATCATCATTCTCGAGAGAGAACTGCTGTACATGCAACCCAGAGGTCCTATACTTGTGTCTCAGGGCCACGCCTGTGTTCAGCCAGGCGTAGTCAAGCTCTACTCCTGATCAGGGAGGGTGAAGGATCCACTTAGCGAGTCGCCAGAGACACTGATCCTAACAGAGTAGCTAGTACAGGTCTGAAATCTCCAACTGTAGTATTTTTATGATTCAACACTGGTTTGAGGTTGTCGGATTTTGTTTTGATTGAGAGATAGAAGACGGAGGTAAAGATCAGAATGCGGTCTATACATTGCACCGAGCATCGGTTCTTGCACAAAATGCTCTACAATTATATGAGTAAATCACAAAAATGTACCTTAATGAATGCTTCCAAGCAATATTTGAAGAAAAGCCAACAATTATGGTCGCTCGTGGTAACCCACAAGTGTTAGCAGCGCAGACAGAAAGAATGACAAACTGACGGGGGGGGGGGGGGGGGGGGGGCAGGAATATGCTGCAGATCCATTCAGCCAGCAGAGGATAGCTATTTATTATGTTAACACCAGGTCACAACTTGACACTAGGAATAAGTCAGCGAATGCAAACTAGGCGTTTAATATCTTTGACAGAGTGGAGCCCGGGAGGTAGGAATTTGTCAATCACAGGGGCTGCTGCCTCCTGAACCCCACCCATGGATCTTAGCTGCGTTGACACCAAGAGGAGAGGAACCAACTCTGCGAAATTTATCCCGACTTACCCCCAAATCCTTCACTTTTGCTGGGAAAATGTAAACACAAAAGAGCGTCTGAGTGGGAAAGGATTATGTTTCGTATTTAAAAACCAGAATAATTGACTTAAAATCACCAGTGGATTCGGAGGTTCTGGACTCAAAGTTACAATGAGAGCCCGGAGAGAAAAGCTTCAAACTCCTCAGGAGAGATTTTACATGAAGCTCCCTGTGGGGGAAAAAGGTATGAAGTCAGTGAATCTGGTTCCCAAGTTCATTATAAACATGAAGGGAAAAACACCTTACCGGGTTTGGCTGGTTTAGGCGGCGGTTTCGACATGTTGCTGTAATTAATTTGTATTTCTTGTTAATTCTAAAATTTGGTGCTGCCACAAAATATCCCAAAACTTTGCACCGGATTAAGGAAGTCCTGGCCCAGAGCGCGCGGGGCAGAACCAGGAAGTGCGGCACGGGACGCCCCACCCTTGCGTTGAACGCGATGACATCAGGACGATCGACCCGCCTCACGCTGAGCGCGGAAACATCGAAAAAAACGACCCGCCTCACGCTGAACGCGATGACATCAGAAAGAAGCCCCCCCCCCCTACACTGAGCGCGATGACATCAGGATGGTCGACCCGCCTCACGCTGAGCGCGGAAACATCGAAAAAACGACCCGCCTCACGCTGAACGCGATGGACATCAGAGAGAAGCCCCCCCCCCCCTTACACTGAGCGCGATGATATCAGAAAGAACGACCCTCCCCTCGCGTTACCGGAAGCCAAGGTACTAATGAAGGCTGGGTTCTAACGCAAAATCATAGGCCTGAATCGTTAGATTCCTGTCTCTTTGTACACATGCTTCTTGACATTCTGAATATTTCCAGCATTTTGTGTTTTTTTAATAAATGTTGGAGTTGAGGAGTTGGGCAGGACAGTCACTTTTCAATAAAGAGCTGCAGCACTTCCTTCCCCAGTTGCCCGCAGAGGTAGCTGGAGATAGATCATTGGATTGGGTTGGATTTGTTTATTGTCACGTGTACTGAGGAACAGTGAAAAGTATTTTTCTGCGAGCAGCTCAACAGATCATCAAGTACATGAAAAAAATACGTAAAAGGACAACACAAGGTCCACAAGGTAAATATATACACACCGACATTGGGTAAAGTATACAGGAGTGTAGTATTAATCAGATCCGTCCATAAGAGGGTCGTTTAGGAATCTGGTAAGAGCACGGAGGAAGCTGTTTTTCAGTCTGTTTGTGTGTGTTCTCAGACTTTTGTATCTCCTGCCCGATGGAAGAAGTTGGAAGAGTGAGTAAGCCGGGTGGGAGAGTCTTTGATTATGCTGCCCGCGAGGGGAGGGAGGGGAGATGGAGGCGGTGGTTGAGATGAATGCCGAGAAGGCCCTTGATCGGGTGGAATGGAATTATTTGTGGGAGGTGCTAGGAAGGTTCGTGTTTGTACAGGGCTTCATTGATTGGGTGCGGTTGCTGTATCAGGCACCAGTAGCAAATATGCATATGAATCGACGGTTGTCGGGCTATTTTAAACATCACTGAGGGACAAGGCAAGGGTGTCCCCTCTCCCCGCTGTTGCTTGCTCTGGCCATAGAGCCATTGGCTATGGCATTGAGCTTCTAGGAACTAGAAAGGGTTGGTCCGGATTGGGGGGCGGTGGTGGAGCATCGGGTTTTGCTTTATGCGAATGACCTGCTCCTGTACATTTCGGACCCGTTAGAGGTGATGGGGGAGATTATGCGGATCTTAGGGGAATTTGGCAGATTCTCGGGGTATAAATTGAATATGGGGAAAAGCGAGATGTTCGCGATTCAGGCGTGGGAGTAGGAGAGTGGAGATTGGGAGAGCTGCTGTTTAGAATGGTAGGAAAGAGCTTTCGCTATCTGGGAATCCAGGTGGCACGGGAATGGGAGACATTGCATAAGTTAAACTTGTCCGGGCTTGTAGAACAAATGAAGGAGAACTTTCGGAGATGGGACATGCTTCTGCTGCCACTGGTGGGGATGGTACAGACCATGAAAATGACGGTCCTCACCAGATTTCTATTTGTCTTTCAGTGTCTCCCCATCTTTATCCCACGGGCCTTTTTTAAACGGGTGAATAAGGTGATTTTGGGCTTTGTGTGGGCGAGTAAAACCCCGCAAGTGAAGAAAGTGCTGGAGCGTAGTCGGGGGGAGGGTGGACTGGTGCTGCCGAACTTCTGTAACTACTACTGGGCGGCTAATATGGCCATAATTAGGAAGTGGGTAGTGGGCGGGGGGGGGGGGGGGGGGGTTGGTCTGGGTTGGTCTGGGAGCGAGTAGAGGCGGCATCGTGTAAGAACACAAGTTCGGGGGGCACTGATAATGGCACCTCTGTCGTTATCGCTTGCCCAGTACTCCACAAGCCCGGTGGTAGTGGCGGCTCTGAGAGTCTGGGGGCAGTGGAGGAAATACAAGAGAGCGGAGAGAGCATCGGTCTGGGCCCCGATTTACAACAACCCATCGGTTTGTGCCGGGAAGGCTGGATGGAGGGTTTTGGAAAAGGCAGAGAGTAGGAATTGAGAGGATGGGAGATCTATTTATAGACAGGAGCTTCCCTAGCTTGAAGGATTTGGAGGAGAAATTTGAACTGCCAGCAGGGAATGGGTTGAGATATCTGCAGGCATGGGATTTTCTGAGAAGGCAGGTTCCAACCTTCCCGCTCCTGCCAACACGGGGGATACAGGACAGGGTAGTTTCCAAAACATTGGTGGGAGTGGGAAATGTATCAGATATCTACAAAGCTTATGAAGTCGGAGGAAACTCAGATAGAGGAACTATAGGGTAAGTGGGAAGGTGAGCTAGGGGGAAGAGATAGAGGCAGGTCTGTGGGCGGATGCCTTAAGCAGGGTTAACATCCTCATCATGTGCCAGGCTTAGCCTGATACAATTTAAGGTAGTTAACCAGGCACACATGACGGTGGCCCGGATGAGCAAGTTCTTTGGGGTAGAGGACAGATGTGCGAGGTGCGCAGGAGGTCCAGCATACCACGTCCATTTGTTTTGGGCATGCCCAAAGCTTGGATGGTTTTGGCAGGGTTTTGCTAAGGCTATGTCCACGATACTTAAAACATGGGTGGTGCCGAGTCCAGAGGTGACGATCGTTGGAGTGTCGGAAGAGCCGGGTGGCCAGGGGTGAGAGAGGCTGACATTTTGGCCATGTCAGTGTGGACATGCTGAATTTCCTTAGTTTTCTGAGGAAGTATAGGCACTGCTGTGCTATCTTGGTCATAGCATTGATGTGGGTGGACCAGGACAGATTTTTGGTGATGTGCACATATACATAGAACATACAGTGCAGAAGGAGGCCATTTGGCCCATCGAGTCTGCACCAACCCACTTAAGCCCTCACTTCCACCCTATCCCCGTAACCCAATAACCCCTCCTAACCTTTTTTGGACACTAAGGGCAATTTAGCATGGCCAATCCACTTAACCTGCACGTCTTTGGACTGTGGGAAGAAACCGGAGCATCCGGAGGAAACCCACATTGACACGGGGAGAACGTGCAGACTCCGCACAGACTGACCCAGCGGGGAATCGAACCTGGCACCCTGGCGCTGTGAAGCCACAGTGCTATCCACTTGTGCTACCATGCTGCCCAAACCTAGGAATTTTAAGCTGTCAACCATCTCCACCTTAGCCCCGTTGATGCAGACAGGGGTGTGCACAATACTTTGCTTCCTGAAGTCAATGACCAGCTCTTTAGTTTTGCTGACATTGAGGGAGAGATTGTTGTTGTTACACCAATCCACTAGATTCTCTATCTCTCTCCTGTATTCTGACTCGTCATTGTTCGAGATCCGACCCGCTACGGTTGTGTCGTCAGCAAACTTGGAGTTGGAGCCAAATTTTGCCTCGGAGTCTTATGTATATAGGGGGCTAAGTATACAGGCTTGCAGGGCCTCAGTATTGAGGACTATCGTGGAGCAGGTGGTGTTCTATATTCTTACTGATTGTGGTCTATGGGTCAGAAAGTCAAGGATCCAGTTGGAGGGTGAAGAGCAAAGTCCGAGGTTTGGAGCTTTGCTATGAGCTTGGTTGGGATTATGGTGTTGAAGGCAGAACCATAGTCAATAAATAGGAATCTGATGTAGGAGTCCTTGTTGTCGAGATGCACCAGGGATGAGTGTAGGGCCAGGGAGATGCCGTCTGCTGTGTACCGGTTGCGGAGGTATGCGAATTGCAGTAGATCTAGGCATTCTAGGAGTCTGGAGTTGATGTGCCTAATGAAGAATCTCGTGAAGCACTTCATTACGATCGATGTCAGGGCCACTGGACAATAGTCATTCAGGCACGTTGCCTGGCTCTTCTTTGGTACCGGTGTGATGGTCGTCTTCTTGAAGTAGGTGGGGACCTTGAAGTAGGTGGAGACCTCGGAACGGTGTAGGGAGAGGTTGAAGATGTCCAGGAATGCATCTGCCAGCTGGTCCATGTAGGTTCTGAGTGCACGACCAGGAACCCCGTTCGGACCAGTCACCTGAGCGATCTGACTTCTGAAGCTGTGACGGTAGGTATGATGGGTGTGTCCGGCACTGGGGCAGTCGACAGCAGTTTGATGGTTTCCTGCTCGAACCGAGCATAGAATGCATTGAGTTGATCAGGGAGGGGTGCGCTGCTGCTGGAGATTCTGCTCGGTTTCGCTTTGTAGCCCGTTATGTTATTTAGGCCTTGACACTACCGACGGAAGTCTAATGCTAGTCTGCGACTCTAACTGGATCTGATGTTGTCTCTTGGCATCCCGGATGACTTTGCAGAGGTTGTACCTGGATTTCTTGTATAGGTCAGGGTCACCTGACTTGAACGCCTCAGACCTGGCCTTCTGTAGGGAGTCAATCCCGAGCAAAACCTCTTGCTACTTTTTTATGTATCAAAGGCTTTGGGATGTTCCTTGATTCTGTATGCCAATGACTTGTGTTGGAGCTACTTTGATGAAGTACTTTGATGAGGTTCTTTAAAGCTGAGGCTATTCCAAGGTTAAAAAAAAATTAAATATGGAAAAATGTGGCCCAAAGAACATGAAATCAACAACTTTTGGTGATACTTCTTATGTCAGACTTCCTGCTGAATGCCTAATCAGAATATTTTGGTAGATGAAAATAGAGAATGTTACCATTTAGCCTGGGAAGCTAAGAAAATAAAAGGGTTGTTAAAAATACTTTTGCTGCAGTAAAGCAGTTCTTTTGAAACCACTGGATGTGGAATTCTGTTTTGAAATATTTTTACAGAAAATTCTGTAGAAGGATATACAGAAAACAGTTCCCTGATAAATGTTACATAGACAGTCATTCCTTGTTGAATCATAGAATTTACAGTGCAGAGGCAAGCCATTAGGCCCATCGAGTCTACATCAGCTCCTGAAAGAGCACCCTACTTAAGCCCACATCTCCACCATATCTCCGTAACCCAGTATCCCCACCTAACCTTTGAACAGTAAGGGGCAATTTAGTATGGCCAATCCACCTAACCTGGATCTTTGGACTGTGGGAGGAAACCGGAGCCCCCGGAGGAAACCCATGCAGAATTGAATCCGGATCCCTGGTGCTGTGAGGCAGCAGTGCTAACCACTGTATGCCACAGTCCCTCCCTGGATGGATAACGTACAGATAACATACACTTCTACAAAAAGTGCGAGTGAAAAAGATTAACGATTGGTCTTGCTAGTGTGAAACAAATGATAGAAATAAAAGGAAATTTCCACGATTAAATGCATTGATGCAAGTCATCATTTACCTGATCGTTTCATGAAGTGGAATGCTTTTACCGCAAGATTATTTGTGGTCCTAGAACTGTTGTGCGTTGTATGGTGGGGGGAAACGTTTTCTCTCTTGATTTGTTTGGAAATGTTGTTTGTGAATAATTATTTAAGCATTTTTTTAAAAAGAAAAAATGGAATCTGTTAACTGTGTAATAAGTTAAGAGCCCATGGTGTTAAGGGTAAGATCCTTGCATGGATAGAGGATTGGCTGACGGGCAGAAGGCAGAGAGTGGGGTTAAAGGGGTCTTTTTCAGGATGGCAGCCGGCGACTAGTGGTGTGCCTCAGGGGTCTGTGTTGGGACCACAACTTTTCACAATGCACATTATCCTGGAAGAAGGAACTGAAGGCACTGTTTACAGATGATACAAAGATCTGTAGAGGGACAGGCAGTACTGTATTGAGGAAGCAGGGGGGCTGCAGAAGGATTAGGACAAGCTAGGAGAGTGGGCAAAGAAGTAGCAAATGGAATACAATGTGGAAAAGTGTGAGGTTATGCACTTCGGAAGGAGGAATGAAGTATTTAACTATTTTCTAAACGGGGAATTGCTGAAGAAATCAGAAGCACAAAGGGACTTGGGAGTCCTTATTCAAGATTCTCTTAAGGTTAATGTGCAGGTTCAGTCGGCAGTTAAGGCAAATGCAATGTGAGCATTCATGTCGAGAGGGCTAGAATACAAGAGCAGGGATGTACTTCTGAGGCTGTATAAGGCTCTGATCAGCTTTGTGCCCTGTATCTAAGGAAGGATGTGATGGCCTTGGAAAGGGTCCATAGGAGGTTCGCAAGAATGATCCCCGGAATCAAGAGCTTGTTGTATGAGGAATGGTTAAGGACTCTGGGTCTGCACTAGTTGGAGTTTAGAAGGATGAGGGGGGATCTTATTGAAACTTACAGGATACTGCGAGGCCTGGATAGAGTGGACGTGGAGAGGATGTTTCCACTTGCAGGAAAAACTAGAACCAGAGGACACAGCCTCAAACTAAAGGGATGATCCTTTAAAACAGAGATGAGGAGGAATTTCTTCAGCCAGATGGTGGTGAATCTGTGGAACTCTTTACCGCAGAAGGCTGCGGAGACCAAATCAAAGAATGTCTTTAAGACATAGATAGATAGGTTCTTGATTATAGAATTTCATAGAATTTACAGTGCAAAAGGAGGCCATTCGGCCCATCGAGTCTGCACCGGCTCTTGGAAAGAGCACCCTACCCAAGGGCAACACCTCCACCCAAACCCCATAACCCAGTAACCCCACCCAACATTAAAGGCAATTTTGGTCACTAAGGGCAATTTATCATGGCCAATCCACCTAACCTGCACATCTTTGGACTGTGGGAGGAAACCGGAGCACCCGGAGGAAACCCACGCACACACGGGGAGGATGTGCAGACTCCGCGCAGACAGTGACCCAAGCCGGAATCGAACCTGGGACCCTGGAGCTGTGAAACAATTGCGCTATCCACAATGCTACCGTGCTAAGGGGATCCAGGGATATCGGGAGAAGGCAAGGGATATGGGAAGAAGGTAAGAGAATGGGGATGAGAAAAATATCAGCCATGATTGAATGGCAGAGCAGACTTGATGGGCCGAGTGGCCTAATTCTGCTCCAATGTCTTATGTCTAATGCCTATAATTAGGTTGTATACAGAGGGGGGCTCATTGGATATATCTGGAAACAAGCATTGACACTGGTGGTGCAATATCTCACTTTGTGAATAAATGTCAAGCTGAGTAAAGTCTGACTTCTGATTGTCTCTTGTGCCAACAGTCCTGTGCTCCCAGCATTGCAGTCTTGGCGAATGAACACATGCACCCAATACTATGGTATTGAGGTAGGCAGTCCCAGGTTCCTCGCACGGTGGTATTGGGGGTGAGTGGTCCCATGCTCCCTGCAATGTTGCATAGGTGTGACTGATCCTTTGCTCACTACACTGTTGTATTTGGGGTTTTTGTTACCTGTAGCTTAGGGACATTCCTTGGTGTCACATCTCTGCTCAGGAAAAGGTGCTCAATAATGAGAGGAGGTTGATGGTCCATCTCAGGGAATCTTTATGTAAGTTGGGAATAAATGGATGAGAATGTGAAAGCATTTTCATAGAATTTACAGTGCAGAAGGAGGCCATTCGGCCCATCGAGTCTGCACCGGCTCTTGGAAAGAGCACCCTACCCAAGGTCCACACCTCCACCCTATCCCCATAACCCAGTAACCCCACCCAACACTGAGGGCAATTTTGGACACTAAGGACAATTTTAGCATGGCCAATCCACCTAACCTGCACATCTTTGGACTGTGGGAGGAAACCGGAGCACCCAGAGGAAACCCACGCACACACGGGGAGAACGTGCAGACTCCGCACAGACAGTGAGCCAAGCCGGGAATCGACCTGGGACCCTGGAGCTGTGAAGCAATTGTGCTAACCATAATGCTACCGTGCTGCCCTTTAATGGTAGAAAGAAATTGAAATGAATAATGAAACGATTCTCTCAAAATCCTTCACCGAATGTCAATGTAAATTCGTGACTTATGACAAAAACAGAGTGGATGTTAAATTTCTATGTAATAATATACTAATAATAAAGAAATACTGGCATTTACATAGTGCTTTTCAAAACATCAGCCATCTCAAAGCATTTTACAGCCAGTAATGGTGCTGTTGCTCACTGCAAAGGAGCAGGAGCAAAGTGGGGATATAAAAAGCACAGCAAGAGTGAATAAAACCACAGGAGAAATTAAAACCTGACATCAGAATGTTATCACCATCTACAAAGAGGGAGGGACCACAGAACCCAAGGCTTTTAAACCAGGTTTATAGGTTAAACCAGGTTTATAGGTTAAATATCATTTTACCAGTTTTTTGTGTGTTGAACACTTTTTAGGATCTGCTTGGAGCTAAAATAGCAAAAGCGTGAGGGCGAGAAAAATTGAAACACCAAAAGTGACATCAGCATAAAAGAAGGGACCGGTGAGTAACTGCAAAGTTCAGTTTATTTCTAAGTTAGTACGCAGCCTGATACATTGAGCCATAGTAGGACACTTCAGATCCGTGGAATATAAATCTAGCTGCACATGGAAAACCAAGCACATTTCCCGAGCCCTAGATAACCATGTGTGCAGTAAGTATCGTCATCTGAAGGAGCTTGAGCTGCAACAAGGGGCTTCTTGAGGCTGCGAATTTCATGGATAGTACCTTTCTGGAGTTGGTCACCCTGCAGCTTAAAAATGTGCAGATGCAGAGGGAATGGCAGAAGATCAAGCAGTTAGTGCAGGAGTCCCCGAGTGCATTTGCCCACGAACCGATATTCAGTCCTGTCAAAGTAATGGTTTCCTCTAGGAGGGTACAGCGAGAGCAAAACCCAAGGCACAACAGATGGCACAGCAGTATGTGTGGGTGGAAGGAAGATTGGGAAAGCAGAAGTGGCTATTTATGTTATTCCAAGATGGAATGTTGACTCCTGGGAATAAAATAAAGGATGTCACTGAGCAGTTGCAGAGCATTCTGAGGGGGGAAGGTGAACAGCTAGGAGTTATGATCACATCAGTGTCAATGACATCGGTAGAAAGAGGAATGGAGATCCTGCAGTCAGAGCTTTGGAACCGAGGAAAGTTAATAAGTTGATGTGGTATATATATACTTCCAAAAGGCATATATTAGGCTAGCTGGGAATGTTGAAGCCTGTAGAATAAAAGGGACAGCAGCAACACTGATAAAAGACTGGGAACAGAAAGCAGTGGTGATTATTTGACTTTCAGACTGGAGAAACATACAGAGTAGGCTCCCCAGTAGTTGAAACTGGGACCACCTCTTTTCCTGATACATAGAATTAAAGATGATTATGGTATTTGGCCCTTCGTCTCTGTGCTGGCTCTCCGAATGTGCAATTCACCTTGTGCCATTCTCCATAACTCTACACATTCTTCCTTTTCCGATAATAATTCAATTCCCTCTTGAATGCCTTGATTGAACCTGCTTGCACCACACTTCTAGATGTGCATTCCCAATTTTAACCATTCACTGTCTGGAAAGGTCTTTCGTCAGGTCGTCATTGCTTCTCTTGTCAAATCTTGCTGAAAAGAGAGAGACATGCTGTTGAAACTTTTCATCTTGCAGTCATCAGAAAGATGCAAGAATGTCAATTTTAACCAAATCTCATTCTGTATTCTTGCATTTGTCCTAATGAATGTAAGACGATTTTTTTTTCATCAATCGTAGACTCTACAGTGCAGAAGGAGGCCATTCGGCCCATCATGTCTGCACTGACCGTTGGAAAGAGTACCTTACCTAGACCGAAGTCCCGACCCTATCTCCGTAACCCAGTAATCCCACCTAACCTTTTTCACCCTCAGGGGCAATTTAGCATGGCCAATTCACCTAACCTGCACATCTTTGGACTGTGGAAGGAGACCGGAGCACCCAGAGGAAACTCACACAGACACGGGGAGAAAGTGCAAACTCCATACAGGCCAGAATTGAACCCGGGTCACTGGTGCTGTGAGACAGCAGTGCTAACCACTGTGCCATCATGCCGCCCTCAAGTTCTCAATACTCAAGTTCCATACAATCAAGCAACTATTTGCCAATTATCTTAAATCTGTGCCATCTGGGTCACATTCCTTCCACCAGTAGAAACGGTTTCTCCCTATGTACTCTGTCCAAAACCCTCTTGACTTTAAATACCTCTGTCAAATCTCCTTGCAATCTTCTCCTCCCAGAGCGCAGCCCTAACTTCTCAAATCTATTTGCATAACTGATATTCCACACCCTGCACAACTATGGTAATGTTTTTCTGCATCCTGTTGAATACATTGACATCCTTCCTGAGGCGTGGTACGCAGAACTAGACACAATCCCCCAGTTTCGGCCAAACCAGTGGTTTATATGATTTAACCTAGCTTCCTTGCTTTTGTACCTTGTGCCTTAAGAGTTCCAAACTTACCTTGTTGTCAGGCAGAAGTTGAGAACTGAGTCCTGACAGGACCCGAGAGTTTCCGCACATGTTCGGAAGTCATGAGGGTTTTGGACAGAGTACATAGGGAGAAACTGTTTCTATTGGTGGAAGGAATGTGACCCAGATGGCACAGATTTAAGATAATTAGCAAATAGTTGCTTGATCGTAAGGAACGTGTATGCATAGCACAACATTTGGAGTTCTTCCGGCGGAGGACAAGGGCTCAGATCTCATGCATGAAAAAGAAATGGTGTATCAAACCTCCAACAGAGGACCCGGTAGCGGGGTGCCTTATGGAGAGAAGTACCAGACATGGGATAGAGAGGTACCAAAGAGGGAACCCAGAGGGAGGTCCCACAGAGTTCAAGAGAACTGGAGAACAAATTACCGGAAGATGGGGATCACTGGAAAATGGAGCACCGAAAGAGGCTCCAAGCAGTAAAAGTGCTGTTCTTGACATGATTCAAGTAGTGAGGGCTTGGTGAAAGCACTCAAGAGCTGAGAAGATAGCAGAAGGTTGGTGACTCTGTGCTGTGGGCTATTGAGGCAATGATGACCCTTTTGAGGTAGTTCTGTTTTGCTTGGCATAGCCGAACAGCTGTGCTTTTGAGCTGGTGCTGTGATGAATGTAAGAAATTGTTATATTTATCGTATTTTACATCTGTTGCAGTAATGTTTTAAAAGCCCGTGTTATGGTACATATATGTTGCCATAATATTATTAAAGAACCTAGGTTAAGGTATCCAGACTGTGTGTCTGCAAAAACGTAACTAAGAAGTCGTAAATGGGAGGTCATGATTGATTTGAACTATTTATTTGTTTACATATAGATGGCTAATGGAACATCGTTATGATTGCTGGAGATTCCCTGGAGAGTAGATAATTATTGAGGGGGTGTATTTAGTCCCAGCTAAGCAGGTCATGTAACATTTTAGGAAGCTACTGATGATGTAATTAATGGGAGGAGCCAAGCCTGTCTGTGGTTTTGCAGTTTGCCATAGGATTTGAGTCTGACAAGACAAGAATGTTAAGTTAACAGCAGTTTTGCCCATGCTGCTAGGTTGAGCAGACATGTACTGAATCTGCTCTTGAAAGGGTCTCTCCAAAAGTCTCTACACAATGAAGCACGTAATATGTTTGTTAACTTGGATGGATGGATGGATGGATTTGTTTATTGTCACGTGTACCGAGGTACAGTGAAAAGTATTTTTCTGCAAGCAGCTCAACAGATCATTCAGTACATGGAAGAAAAGGGAATTAAACAAAATTCAAGAAAATACATGAGAATACATAATAGGGCAACACAAGATATACACTTAATTATAAGTGGCATTATAAGTGGTTGCTTAATTGGAGTTAGTCGCAGGTATAGATGGTAAGTTTTAGTTTTTCCTTGTGTTTAAGAACTATTAAACTGATAATTGTAAAATTATTTTCTTTGATGTTAATGTTAATTCTGTGTTTAAAATTAAGTTTATTTTAACATAAAGATACCTATGGTCAGAGTCATTACTCCTGGGATGAATTAAAAAAATTGGTTTGGGTTCTTGTCTGATATTCTGACAAAAGTTGAGCTCTGGTCCAGTATCCTAACAGTGGTAAAGTGCAAACTCACCAGCAAAACCGAGTTTCGGGAATCAAGATTGAAACCTTGCGAGGGGAGCAGATGTTGAGGCAGTCCAAATCAGAGCAAGTTATGGAGATAATTCCAAGACTTGATCTTCGGAGGTGAACACTGGAATCCATCATGCGACAATCAACCAACCTACCCTCTGAAGAAATCCTCCCTTTAAATCCCTTTCCCACGTTTTGTCTGTGTGTGAAATAAACCAATCCCTTTTATGTTATCGTATCTGAAGCTTGTTTTGAGAGTATTCATAGAGGATTGGAACACTCCATATCTAAGGGAAAATGCACCACTTACAAAGGTGGGATAGGGGAATTAAAAATCAAAAATACCTTTCTGTTTGCAGGCAGGCATTGAGAGGAGAAATCAGGCGTGTTCAAATTTACCCCATCCATAAAAGAACTTGGGAGCTCAAGTCTGGGTCGAGCAATTTCAACTAGACCAGGGTCCAAGTTAAGAGACGAGCCAAAGTAGAGGTAAAAAGAGTCAATTGGAAACCAGAAGAGGGCAACCGGTGCCTGGAATTAACTGTTGTCCTTGTCCTAACACTAAGAAAATGGCAACATTTGATGTTTAATTAGCAAGAAAATTTAAGGGAGGAAATTTTGGAGACACTTAGCGCAGATCAATTTAAAGCTCAGGCTAGGGAATTGCAGTTAAAATTGCCCAGCAAAAGCAAAGTAAATGAACTAATCCTGGCATTGGTAGATCGTCTGGATTCGACTTTATCTGGAGAGCAGTCAGATGAAGACCTCAATTGTGATTCCGAATCCCCTACCCAAGACAATTTGGAGCTGGAGAAGCTTAAATTGCAGTTCGAATTTCTGGAGAGAGAAAGGGGAGCTCAGAGGGAAAAAGTATTTCGGCTCCAAAATTGAAAATGGAGCTAGCAGCTAAAAGGGAGAGAGAGGCTAGCCATTTGGATGCGACAAGAGAAAATATCTCTCTACCGAGTAGCACCCTTTATTCCCCCTAACCCAGAGGCTTGCAAGTATGCAATATTTTTTCCCAAATTTGAAAAGTGATGTGGAGGCATTCTTTAGCATATTTGAGAAGATAGCAGTACAGCTAAACAACCCTCAGAGATCTGGACATTTTAATTTAAGGGCAGCTGTCTGAGAGGGCCCAAGAGGACCATACTCCGTGTTACCTTCTGAGGTGTCTCTAGATTAAATGCAGACCAAAGCTACCATTCTAATTGCCTATCAGTTAGTCCTAGAATCATACCGACAACAATTCAGGAATGCTCGTAACAATGCTAAAACAAATTGCATTCAGCCGAAGGATAAGATTCCTAAAAATCCCATGCACCTATGAGGGGTTGCGTGAACTAGTATTTTTGGGGGAATTAAAACATTTTTTTTGTATTTTTAAAAATTAATTTAGAATGCACAGTGGTTAGCATTGCTGCCTCACGGTGCCGAGGTCCCAGTTTGATCCTGGCTCTGGGTCACTGGCCGTGTGGAGTTTGGACATTTTCCCCGTGTTTGCATGGGTTTTGCCCCCACAAGCCAAATATGCGCAGGCTAGGTGGATTGGCCACACTAAATTGCCACCTTAATTGGAAAAATATGAATTGGGTACTCTAAATTTATTTTTTTTAAACTTAAAGTACCCAATTAATTTTTTACAATTAAGGGGCAATTTACATTCCCGCCATCCCAGAAATCAGCCTGGTAAAACTTTGTTACACTCACTCCATAGCAAGAACATCCTTCCTCAGAAAAGGACAACACTCTAGGTGTGGCCTCACCAATACCCTTTACAATTGCAGTAAAACATCCATATTCCTATATTCAAATCCTCTCCCAATGAAGGCCAACATACTTCTTTACTGCCTGCTCTACCTGCGTGTTTACTTTCAGTGACTGATGCACAAGGATACCAAGGTCTTGCTGAGTATCCACCTCTCTCAATTTACACCCATTCAAATAATAATCAGCTTTCCTATTTTTGCTACTGAAGCGGTTAACCTCACAGTTATCCACATGATATTGCATCTGCCATGCATATACTCACTCACGCAGCCTGTCCAAATCCCACTGAAGCATCTCTGCATCCTCCTCACAGCTCACCCTCCAACCCAACTTTGTATCTTCTGAAAATTTGGGGATGATACATTTAGTTCCCTCGTCCAAATCCTTAATATATAATATGAACAGTTGCGGTCCTAGCACTGCAGTACCCCACTAGTCACTGCCTGCCGATCGGGAAAAGACCTATTTATTCCAAGCTTTTGCTTCCTGTTTGCTAATCCGCTTTCTATCTATCGCAAGACACTACCCGCAATCCCATGCGCTTCAACTTTACATCGCAATCTGTTTTGTGAGACCTTGTTGAAAGCCTCCTGAAAGTCTAAATAAACCACATCCACCGGTTCTCCCTGGTCAACTCTACTAGTTATATCTTCAAAGAATTCTGCAGTAGTAGATTTGTCAAGTATGATTTCCCTTTTGTAAATCCATGCTGACTTTGTCTGATTACACCACTGCTTTCCAAATGCTGTGCTATGAAATCTTTGATAACAGACTTGAGCAACTTCCCTACTACTGACGTTAGGCTCACTGATCTATAGTTCTCTGTTTTCTTTCTACCTCCCTTCTTGAATAGCGGGGTTATATTAGCTACCCTCCCTCTACCTCCCTTTTTGAATAACGGGGTTATATTAGCTACCCTCCCTCTACCTCCCTTTTTGAATAGCGGGGTTATATTAGCTACCCTCCCTCTACCTCCCTTTTTGAATAACGGGGTTATATTAGCTACCCTCCAATCTGTAGGTACCATTCCAGAAACCAAAGAATTTTGGAAAATGACCACCAATGCATCTACTATTTCTCGGGCCACTTCTGGGATGAAGATCATCAGGCTCTGGACATTTATCCTTCAATCCCATTAATTTCCCCCAAACCATTTCTCTCCTAATACTAATCTCCCTCAGCTCCTCACTCAAAAGTTGTGTTGCTCAGAGGCGAAGACGATGGGACGTTTGGGTCCGTCATCCATGGTGTGGGCCAGTACGACCCCAATGCTGGACGGAGAAGCGTTGCAGGTCAACAGGAATGGTCAGGATGGGTGAAGTGGATTAGCAGTCTTGATGAGGAGAATTGTTATTTTACCTTGACGAAAGTCGCCTGCTGCTCTCGGGGCCCACTCCCAATATTGCCCCTTCTTTAACAGACGGTGGAGGAGGCCTAAACCTGTGGCTAGGTTTGGGAGGAACTTGCCATAGTAATGGATCGGAGTTCTGTTGGGCCACCTGGTATCGGAGCCTGCCGAATTGCCTGTACCTTTTCTTCCACCGGGTGCAAGCCATGGTGGTCTATGTCGTCAACGAGGTACGTTACTTAGGCGGCTTTGAAGACATATTTCCCGTTGGAGGCGGACGCCGGCTTTCTCAAAGCACCTTGACATCGCCAGGTTTTGTAGGTGCTCTTGGTCGGAAGAGCCTGTGATCAGGACGTAGTTTAGATAAACTGCCACGCGGGGTAGGCCTCACAGGATATTCTCCATTACGTGCACACACGGAGGAATCCCTAAAGGGCAGGTGGGTATATTCATACAGCCCTCCGTGTATGTTCACAGTTAAGAAGCATCTGGACTTGGGGGCAAAAACTAACTGGAGGTAAGCGTGACTCATGTCAAGTTTTATAAACGTGTGACCTCCGCTGAGCTTCAGGTAAGACCCTCAATCCTAGGGACCGGATAACAGTTCAGTCGAGACACACAGTGGACCGACATCTTATAGTCGCCACACAAACGTACTGATCCATCCGGTTTCATGACCGGGATGACCAATTTAGAGTACCCAATTCTTTTTTCCAATTAAGAGGCAATTTAGCATTGCCAATCCACCTACCCCGCACATCTTTGTGCTGTGGGGGCGAGACCCATGCACACATGGGGAGAATGTGCAAACTCCACACAGACCGTGTCCCGGGGCTGGGAACAAACCCGAATCTCGGCACCCTGGGGCAACAGTGCTTACCACTACGCCCATGATTCTTGACCAGAATCTGGAATATGGAAAGGTTGTCATGCCCGCTATTGTCAGTCATTCCCCGTAAGGTGGCTAGCGTTGCATTGGTGCCCGATGGGATCAGCGATAGAAGGTCAGAGCAGATGCGGTCGAACGTGTGGGGACTGGCTACTGACCCTGCTTCCCAGTGTCGAGTTCCATGCAGATTGGGTGTCCATTAATTTGCAGGGAGATCCAGTTGGGCGCCACTTTTAGTGCGGCTATGCAATGTAATTGCTTGTAGGTGCTGACGTCGTCTTCCACATAGTATGCCTTGTCACATGGGGGCAGTCGCGCCTCGCGGCTCGGCAGGCGGCCAGATCCTCCCGTGGCTTCCTGTTTCCCTGGTTTCTGCGGTCTGTATCGCCCCTAGCTGGCTGGTGGTCATATTCCAGTTCCTCCTAGTTGAGGGCGAACGTCCCGCGGTGTTCCCAGCCTCTATTACGGTGGCTCGTGTTCCTCCAGTAGGTGTCCCATCGCGGAGGGGAGGGGGGGGGGTTCCTGTTCTAGCCGAGTGTGATTGGCGCTAGCTTTGGCGACCCAGACTGAGCACTGCCAGTCCCTGGAGTTCCTGGATCCCTTGTTCTGTGCTTTCTCTGGAAATGGCCATCTCCACCGTGCATTGCAGGTCCAGGCTAGCCTCAGCTAGTTATTTCCGTTGAATGGCCACACAGAGGAGTCCACACAGCAAGCAATCTCAAAATGTCTCATTCACTGTCATTCCGAACTCGCAAGTCTTCGGAGACTGGCCACAAAGTCACTCATCGATTCAGCCTGGGCCTGAGCAGCGTATGGAACCAGAAATGGCACACGATGAGCAGGGTTTAGGATTGAAATGCTCCCCCAGTAAGACCGCCAGGGCAGTGAATGACTGGATATCTGGTGAGTCAGGCTCTTTATCACACTGTAGTTGGGCCTCCTGCAAGCGGTTAGTAACATCAAATTTGTCTCCCATCGCTGGTAGTTGCACTTATTAAAAAAGAAAGTTCATGTGTTCCACATATTGCCCCCAAGTTCCAGCTTTCCTATGTGCGGCATTTTGGCAGTTAGTAGTAGGGTCTCCTGAAGCCTAGACTAGGTGGACTGGCCTCGTAGCAACCGGTGTCGATGGCAGCTCCACTGAATCCTCGTCACCAGTGTTGAATCCGTGATAAGTAGAACACAGAGACGATAGTAGAAATAACGAATGAGGTTCATTTCAATACAATTCTAATACTCCTCCATTCCCCTGAGGGTCTCCTTCCCCAACCTGCACCTGGGCCGGAGGGTTTATACAATAGGGGCTCTCCTTGAGAGGGGAAGCCCCGCCCCCTTAAATAAGACGTTCATATTCCGGGGAGGTCATGGGAAATCGTATTGTCTGATCTCTGGACCTCCATTGGGGTTAAAACAGAATAATTTCACATTTCTCCATATTGAACTTCATCTGCCACTTTCCCACCCATTCCATCAACTTATCTATGTCCTTTTGAAGTCCTACATGATGATCCTCAAAATTTACAATGACTCCAAGTTTCATATCATCCAGAAAGTTTAAAATTGTGCCCTGTATACCAAGGTCTCGGAGGTCATTAATATCAGGAAAATCCAGTTGGAAATCAGCATGGTTCCCTATCTGTATTCAGGGTGCCAGGGTAATTTACAACAAATAAAATTGGAAGGGTTCATCCGAACACAACTTTGGTTTAACATCTCATGTCAAGGATGATATTTCCAAAAGTACAAAATACCCACAGTGCTCCATTGAAATGTCAACTCCAGTCTTAATCTTAAATTCTGTATGGAGGAGGGGGTTGGATTAGTCGACGATCTTTTGACTCCCAAGATAAGAATGCTGTTAACTGAAACAAGCTCATACTCCGTGCTAGAAATAAGTTAAATAGACTGTTATAAAGATCACAAAAAAATCATTGTCCTGATGTATACAGTTTCACCTCCCCAATGTGTATCTGAAATTCCCCTAATATGTTTCCTGATGAAAGTTTGAGCTTTTTGAGAAATCTATTGATTCAGCTGAACAATCTTCCCAATGTTATCAATTCAGCTGTATGGAGAAACTCTGCATGGGTGCAGACTTCACTCTTAAAATCTACTGTTATTCAGGAGTTAACTAGCCAAAGTTCGTTTCATTGTTAATACAGTAGTAACTTTCCAGCAAAAATAGCCTTTGATGAGATGGGGTGTTACTGTTGCATCCTGATTAACAATTTGAGATTTGGAGGAGCTAGTTTGTGAAGAGTAGAGATAACCCCGGTAACTATAGACCAGTGAGCCTTACTTCTGTTGTGGGAAAAGTCTTGGAAAGGTTTATAAGAGATAGGATGTATAATCATCTGGAAAGGAATAATTTGATTAGAGATAGTCAACATGGTTTTGTGAACGGTAGGTCGTGCCTCACAAACCTCATTGAGTTCTTCAAGAAGGTGACCAAACAGGTGGATGAGGGTAAAGCAGTTGATGTGGTGCATATGGATTTCAGTAAAGCGTTTGATAAGGTTCCCCACGGTATGCTATTGCAAAAAACCCAGAGGCATGGGATTCAGAGTGATTTAGCAGTTTGGATCAGAAATTGGCTAGCTGATAGAAGACAAAGGGTGGTGGTTGATGGGAAATGTTCTGACTGGTGTCCAGTTACTAGTGGTGTACCACAAGGATCTGTTTTGGGGCCGCTGTTGTTTGTCATTTTTATAAATGACCTGGAGGAGGGCGTAGAAGGATGTGTGAGTAAATTTGCAGATGACACAAGTCGGTGGAGTTGTGGACAGTACAGAAGGATGTTACAAGTTACAGAGGGACATAGATAAGCTTCAGAGCTGGGCTGACAGGTGGCAAAAGGAGTTTAATGCAGAAAAGTGTGAGGTGATGTGGTGATATGAGTGGAAGCACTGTCATTGGTGCAGAGCATTGGTTCCCCATTGGCTCTGGCTGGTCATGTGCCTCTTGTCTGATTGGCTGGGACTAGTCATGTGACTGCTCACCAATTGGTCGAGAGGCAAGTAGACACCGCCTCCGAGGCGGGGTATAAGTACCCAGGTTTCCCGGGGGTCGGCCTTTCTCTGTAGTCGACCACCGGGCTAACAACTAGCTGAATAAAGCCACAGTTTGGATCTTCATCGTGTCTCGCGTCCAATTGATGGTACATCAATTTAATCAGCTAGAATTTTGGAATGGAGCTACGCATCAAACCTGACTGCCTCCGCACCAGCCCGCATGCCTCAAATGCGCCTGCAATCTTTAAACATTGGCAGGCGTGTTTCAACAGTTACCTGACAACGGCAGCCAGCAAACCCACCAAGGAGCGGAAACTCCACATCCTCCACTCGTGCGTGGGCACGGCGGTATATTCAATGATTGAGGACAAAAGCGATTATGATGCGGCCATGGATATCCTGAAAGGACACTTTCTCCGGCCGGTCAACGAAGTATACACATGGCATCTCCTGACGACTAGACAGCAGTTCCCTGGTGAGTCACTCGACGTATTCTACCAGGCCCTCACAGCTCTAGGGAGAATGTGCGCCTGTCCCCACGTTTCGGCGACCGAGCACATGGAACTTTTAATTAGAGACGCTTATTTTGCCGGCATTCAATCCTCCTCTATCCGCCAACGATTGCTGGCGAAGAACACCCTCAGCCTAGCTGAGGCGCGGACCCTTGCAACCTCCCTGGGGGTCGCTGACCTGAACGCTCGCGCATACGCCACCGCAGCAACCCCCTGGACATCGTGGCATGCGCCACCCCCGTCCTCCGCTGACCCCGACCCCCCCCCAGACCTGCGCTGCGGGACGCTCCGAGAAGCTATCGGGGCCCCGCTGCTATTTTTGTGGCTTCTCCAAGCACCCCCGCCCGCGCTGCCCGGCCCGCTCAGCTCTGTCTAAGAGCTGCGGGAAGAAGGGCCACTACGCGGTGGTCTGCCAGACCAAGTCGGACGTTGCTGTTCCGCACAGCGACCGCGGATCCCCCCCCCCCCCCCCCCGGGCCACCCCAGGGCCCCGCGCCGCGCACCGACCTCTCCAGCCCGCCTCCCGGCCCCCACAACAGGCCCACGTTCCTCCCGACCCGCGCTCCCAGCTGCTCCGACCGGCCCGCAGACGCCACTAACACTGCCCCCAGCTACCACGAGGTCCCCTTGGGCGCCGCCATCTTGGGCCCCGGACGCCACGTGCGGGTCATGGGTGCCACCATCTTGGGGCCCCGGCTCCACGTGCGGGTCCTGGGCGCCACCATCTTGGGACCCCGATTCCACGTGCGGGTCATGGTCGCCGCCATCTTGGGCCAACATGGAAGGCCCTGCCAGCGATTACTCTGCAACCGGGGATGACCTGGAACTCCCGCCACGACTTGCTTCCATCACTCTCGACCAGTCGCGACCACGCTCGCTCGCCAAGACTACGACAACAATCCAGCTCAACGGACACAAGACAAAATGCCTACTGGACTCCGGGAGCACGGAAAGTTTCGTCCACCCTGACACGGTAAGACGCTGTGCGCTCCCTATCCACCCAGTTAAGCATAAAATCGAATTGGCCTTGGGTTCGCACTCCGTCCAAATCACCGGGTGCTGCATAGCGGACCTCACGGTCCAGGGGAGGGTTTTCAAAAACTTCAAACTCCTCATTCTCCCCTGTCTATGTGCTCCAGCACTCTTGGGCCTGGATTTCCAGTGCAACCTCCAGAGCTTAACCTTCCAATTCGGCGGTCCTATTCCCCCCCCCTTACTGTCTGCAGCCTTGCGTCCCTCAAAGTGGACCCACCTTCCTTGTTTGCTAATCTCACCCCAGATTGTAAACCTGTCGCCACTCGGAGCAGACGATACAGTGCCCAGGACTGGGCCTTCATCGGGTCCGAGATCCAGAGGCTCCTTAAGGAAGGAGTTATCGAGGCCAGCAACAGTCCCTGGCGAGCCCAAGTGCTGGTAGTACGGACTGGGGAGGAAAACCGGATGGTCATTGATTACAGTCAGACCATCAACAGGTTTACGCAGCTGGACGCGTACCCTCTCCCCCGTATTTCTGACCTGGTTAACAGGATCGCGAAATGCAAAGTCTTTTCCACGGTGGACCTTAAATCTGCCTACCACCAGCTCCCCATCCGCGTGAGTGACCGCAAGTACACCGCGTTTGAGGCAGATGGGCGCCTCTACCACTTCCTCAGGGTTCCATTCGGTGTCACAAATGGGGTCTCGGTCTTCCAACGGGAGATGGACCGAATGGTCGACAAGCATGGGTTACGGGCTACCTTCCCGTACCTCGATAACGTCACCATCTGCGGCCACGACCAGCAGGACCATGACACCAACCTTCAAAAATTCCTCTAGACCGCGAAACTCCTTAATCTAACCTACAATAAGGATAAGTGCGTGTCTAGCCATCCTTGGCTACGTAGTGCGTAACGGAGTGATAGGCCCCGATCCCGAACACATGCGCCCCCTGATGGAACTCCCTCTCCCCAACTCCCTCAAATCCCTCAAACGCTGCCTGGGCTTCTTCTCCTATTACGCCCAGTGGGTCCCCAACTACGCCGACAAAGCCCGCCCCCTCATCCAGTCCACCTCCTTTCCCCTGTCGATGGAGGCCCGCCAGGCCTTTAGCCGCAAAAAAGCGGATATCGCAAAGGCCACGATGCACGCTATCAACGAGTCCCTCCCATTCCAGGTCGAGAGCGGCGTGTCTGACGTAGCTCTGGCGGCCACCCTGAACCAAGCGGGCAGACCCGTGGCCTTCTTCTCATGAACCCTCCACGCTTCCGAAATCCGCCACTCCTCGGTGGAAAAGGAGGTCTGCGCCAGCGCGCAGATTGACCGCCACTGCTCCCTCCACACGGACCTCTGCCATCCAGGTGTCACTTGTTTTTACCATTTTATTAAGACCCGCAACCTTCCCTACTCCGTTGAGGAAGTCAGGACCGTCACCAGGGACTGCCACGTCTGCGCCGAGTGCAAACCGCACTTCTACCGCCCCGAACGAGCGCATTTGATCAAGGCATCCCGCCCCTTTGAATGTCTCAGTATAGACTTCAAGGGTCCCCTCCCCTCCAACAACCGTAACACATGTTTCCTGAGTGTTATCGACGAGTACTCCCGCTTCCCTTCCGCCATTCCCTGTCCCGACATGACCACAACAACCGTCATAAAGACACTCCAATCCATCTTCTCCCTGTTCCGTTAGCCCGCGTACATCCACAGCGACTGGGGGTCCTCCTTTATGAGTGATGAACTGCGTCAATTCCTGCTCAACAGGGGCATAGCCTCTAGCAGGACGACCAGTTATAACCCCCGGGGTAACGGTCAGGTCGAGCGGGAGAATGGCACCATTTGGAAGACCATCCTGCTGGCCCTACGGTCCAGAGATCTCCCTATTCTCCGTTGGCAAGAGGTCATCCCCGACGCCCTTCACTCAATCCGGTCTCTCCTCTGTACTACCACTAATCAAACACCTCATGAACGTCGTCTAGTTTTCCCTAGGAAGTCGTCCTCAGGATCTCCTCTCCCGACCTGGCTGGCCACTCCGGGGCCCATCTTGCTCCGGAAGCATGTGCGGGTGCACAAGTCCGACCCGTTGGTTGAGCGAGTCCAGTTACTCCACGCCAACCCGCAGAATACGTACGTGGAGTATCCCGACGGTCGGCAGGATACGGTCTCGCTCCGGGACCTGGCACCCACCGGCGTGCGGCCCTCTCCTCTTCCATCAACACCCCCCCCCCCCCCCCCCCCCCCCCCCCCCCCAATTCTCCCCACGACCCAGCGCATATACTTCCCCGATTACAGCATCTCCACCACCGGCCCGGGGTACGGAGACACATCTACGACCGACGCTCCCGGAGGCAAGGGCGACCATCGGCCCGACGTCACCGGCTCCACTGCGACGGTCCACCAGAACATCACGGGCACCCGACAGGCTGATCGTGACCATCTGATGCAACGGCCATGGGACTTTATTGGACTGTATTGTAATTTTTTTTTGTAGTATGTAGTATTGTTTATTTTTGCCACGAGCCAGTGGGCAGCCCATATCTTCGATTATTGCTACTCATATCACCAGTCCTCGGACCCCCCCCTTCCCCTCACACACCCTCCCTGCCTTCTTTCTCCACAAGGGGTGAATGTGGTGATATGAGTGGGAGCACTGCCATTGGTGCAGAGCATTGGTTCCCCATTGGCTCTGGCTGGTCATGTGCCTCTCGTCTGATTGGCTGGGACTAGTCATGTGATTGCTCACCAATTGGTCGAGAGGCAAGTAGACACCGCCTCCGAGGCGGGGTATAAGTACCCAGGTTTCCCGGCGGTCGGCCTTTCTCTGTAGTCGACCACCGGGCTAACAACTAGCTGATTAAAGCCACAGTTTGGATCTTCATTGTGTCTCGCGTCCAATTCATGGTACATCAGGTGATTCATTTTGGAAGGAATAACAGGAAGACAGAGTACTGGGCTAATGGTAAGATTCTTGGTCGTATGGACGAGCAGAGAGATCTCGGTGTCCATGTCCATAGATCCCTGAAAGATGCCACCCAGGTTGAGAGGGTTGTTAAGAAGGCGTAGGGTATGTTAGCTTTTATTGGTAGAGGAATTGAGTTTCGGAGCCATGAGGTCATGTTGCAGTTGTACAAAACTCTGGCGCGACCGCATTTGGAGTATTGCGTGCAGTTCTGGTCGCCGCATTATAGGAAGGATGTGGAAGCACGAGGGCCGAAGGGCCTGTACTGCACTGTAATATTCTATGTTCTAAATCTTTTATAAATATAAGCAGAGTTTCTGGACCAGGCAAAGACAACCTGTTTTGGAAGGCACACTTTTCCCAGGTTGGATGAAAACAACAACTTACATTTCTGTAGTGCCTTTAAAATCTTAAGATGTTCCACAGTGCTTCACAGGACTACTATCAAAAATCTTGACACTGAGCCACATAAGGAAATATTAGGACAGAGGTTCATAAGCTTGGTCCAAGAGAGAGGAAAATAGAGCAGTTTAAGGAGGAATTAAAGAGTTTTGAGTCCGAGGCAGCCAAACAAAAGTGTGTTAATGGTGGAGCAACAAAAATCAGAGGTGGTCAGAGATCAGAATTTAAGGAACGCAGAAATCTTGGAGAAGGTTGCGGAGATGAGGGGTGTGCAGAACTCAGACTTTTTGACACCCGAGAGATCATAGCAAGGCGGTTCGATTGGCTGGTTGGTGGCAGTGATTGGGTCCTACGCAAGTGAAATAGTTTTCAGAGTTCTGATGTTCAAAATGCTATGTCTCCTGTAGCACTGTGTACTATTTTGCAACTTTTGCTCCTCACTTCCTCCGCTCGATGTGAAGGTATATATGCCCATTAAATATCCATGGATCAAAATGATAATCACAAAGTAAAAGAAATGGGAAATAAGGGAATCAACAGGAAGAGCGCTTACAATATATTTATAACCTGTATGCTTTAATTTAACCGAAATATCACCTAAACTCAACTCAAAATCCATGCAAGAGTAAATAGTTGTAGTAAAATCAACCAAATCAGTAGGCCCGTTTTAGTAGCGAACAACTTGTAAATTTTCATAAAACAATGCATCATCCTATGAAGCATTCAGATTATGGTTAAGCTGAATGCAGGTGACCAAGCACAGCCAAGAGTGACTATCGGTTGGGTTTGTGATGCACATTACAATCACTCTTTAGCACAAAAACGCCATCATGTTCTTTTGTTCCATCAACTTCAAGGAGTCTCAGAACAGATATAAGATGGAATATCAACTCAGCAAAGCTCTATTTATTCTTTGATCTTGCCATTGAGCTCTTTCTGTGGGACACTGCTGTATTTTTTTATTTTTATTACTGGCAATCATTGTGATTTCCCTTGAGTGAAAACTCCCAAATCATGCCTGTTTCTGATGTTTATTATTTAATTTATGAGATGTGGGTGCCGTTGGTTAAGCCAGCATTTATTGTCCATCCCTAATTGCCCTTGAGAAGGTGGCGGTGAGCTGACTTCTTGAACCTCTGCAGTCGATGTGGTGTTAGTACACCCACAATGCTGTCAGGGCAGATGTTCCAGCATTTTGACCCAGCAACAGCGAAGGAACGGCGGTATAGTTCCAAGTCAGAATGGCGAGTTATTTGAGTTGTGTTTTTTTGGTGCCTCATAACAGCTTTCATCACTTCAGCCTAGTTCGAATGTGGACCTAAGCCTTGGTGGTGAGATATTCTGCACCACACGGCCCCTAAAGCAACCCTCAACAAAACCATTATTTGCACACTGTTATAATAAATGTTATAATAAATACTGTTATAATAATGGGGCGGCACAGTAGCACAGTGATTAGCACTGTTGCTTCACAGTGCCAGGGTTTCAGGTTCGATACCCGCTTGGGTCACTGTCTGTGCGGATCCTCCCCGTGTCTGTGTAGGTTTCTTCCGGGTGCTCCGGTTTCCTCCCGCAAGTCCCGAAAGACGTGCTGTTAGATAAATTGGACATTCTGAATTCTCCCTCAGTATACCCGAACAGGTGACAGAGGGGCTTTTCACAGTAACCTCATTGCAGTGTTAATGTAAGCCTATGTGTGACAACAAAGATTATTATTATAAAAATCACTAAAAATGAAAGCTTTCAATGAGATGGTGAAATTTGAGGCATATATCTAATAATACCAAACAGGGCATATTCTCATTTTAGCAGTGGGCGCAACTGAGATATTGGGCATGATTTTGTGGTCCCCTGCCAGAGGGTTTGAGGGGGGCACATAAAATACAGCAGTTGGCCTCCCCACTGCCTGCCCAGTCCCGTCTCAGGGAACAGTGGAGGCATTGGACTGCCTGCCTGCCCTTGAGCCTATTGAAGCCCTTAACTGACCAATTAATGACCACTCTAATGAGAGAACGAAGGGTGGAAATTACAGAGACTGGTCACACTTTTTTTCATTCCTCCTTGGATATGGGGGTGGGGTAAGAGGACTGGAGGATTGTAAATGTTACACCTATGTTTAAAATGGGTGAAGAGATAAACCCCAGAAACCATAGGCAAAGTGAGAGAACTTTTACAAAGAAAAATCCAAGACAAGATTAATTGGCATTTGGAAAAGTATAGGCTAATTAAATGAAAGTCAGCATGGATTTGTTAAAGAAAAATACATTTGATTGAATTCTTTAATGAAGTAATGGAGAGAGTTGATTCTCTATATCGACTTTCAAAAAGCATTTATTAGATACGTTAGCAAAATTAAAAATGTGTTTTGTATACCACTGATCTGGATACTCTTCTGGAAAGAAAGTAATGAAGTGAGAAATGAACAGACAGCTGAAGGATTGACATAATATCATACATCTTACAGAAATACAAGATCACAAATATCTTTCTTTTTCAGCAACTGCAGGATTTATGCATCATCGTTTCATGAATTCAGAAGCAAAGTTTATTCGAGATTCGTTTTGAAAGCTGGAAATGGAAAAACTTATTGTTGGAATTGGAGGGTAAGTATGAGTGAATTTAAATAACTGTTGCTGAGTTTATTAATGTACATGTGAGAGTATGTGGGTGAGATTACTTTCCCTGTATTTACTTATCTGGAATTATTACTTACAAAAGACAAACAGCACAAAAATAGACCATGCTAGTGTTTCATAGAATCCCTACAATGCAGAAGGAGGCCATTCAGCCCATCGAGTCTTCATCAACCCTCTGAAAGAGCACCCTACCTAGGCCCCTGCCCTAACCCCTTAACCCCACCTAACCTTTTGGACACTAAGGGGCAATTTAACGTGGCCAATCCACCTAACCTGCACATCTTTGAACTGTGGAGGGCGGGTCATAGCACGCAGACACGGGGAGCACATGCATACTCCACTGACAGTCGCCCAAGGTGGGAATTGAACCCGGGTCCGTGGTGTTGTGAGGCAACAGTGCTAACCACTGTGCTATCGTGCCACCCCACAACTGTAAACAGTTTTTGAACTGTCATTCAACTCAAAGCTGCCCTTTCACTCTTGTTTTTTCGTTTGCTCACTCACTTTTGGTTGCTTTTTTGATGTTAATGCTTACTGGCATTCCCTTTTGCTTCTTTTGTGCATCCTTTCTAACATAGTTTGCCTCAGGGAATCATTTTATTAACTGCTGCATACAGATTCTGTTTTGCAGCTTAGCTCTTCCCTCATAATTAATTAACATCCAGCTGTGGACGCAATCGAGACTCCAGGATGGTATGTTGCCTCCCTGGCGCAAGGGTCAAGGATATCTCGGAGCGGCTGCAGGACATTCTCGGGGGGGGAGGGTGAACAGCCAGCTGTCGTGGTGAACATAGGTACCAACGATATAGATAAAAAACGGGATGAAGTCCTACAAGCTGAATTCAGGGAGTTAGGAGTTAAACTAAAAAGTAGGACCTCAAGGGTAGTAATCTCAGGATTGCTACCAGTGCCATAAGCTAGTCAGAGTAGGAATGTCAGGATAGATAGGATGAATGTGTGGCTCGAGAGATGGTGCAAGAGGGAGGGATTCAAATTCCTGGGGCATTGGGACCGGTTCTGGGGAGGTGGGACCAGTACAAACCAGACGGTCTGCACCTGGGCAGGACTGGAACCGATGTCCTAGGGGGGTGTTTGCTAGAGCTGTTGGGGAGGGTTTAAACTAATGTGGCAGGGGGATGGGAACCGATGCAGGAAGTTGGAAGGTAGTAAAACAGGGACAGAAGCAAAAGGAAGTAAGGGGGAAAGTGCAAGACAGAGAAGACATAGTCAAAAATCAAAAAGGGCGACAGTACAAGGTACAGTGACTGAGGGGAGCTCAGTGAATAGGCCCAGTAATACTAAAAGGAGTAAAACTGGAGATGTTAAGATTCAAAACAGAGGTAAAAAAACCAACATAAGTGTACTGTACCTGAATGCTCGTAGTATTCGGAATAAAGTAAATGAGTTGATGGCGCAAATCATTGTGAATGACTATGATTTAGTGGCCATTACTGAAACATGATTAAAGGATGGTCACGACTGGGAGTTAAATATCCAAGGGTATCAAAATATTCGGAAGGACAGAGTGGATGGTAAGGGAGGTGGTGTAGCTCTGTTATTTAAGGATGACATCCGGGCAATAGTTAGGGATGATATCGGTGCTATGGAGGATAAGGTTGAATCCATTTGGGTGGAAATCAGGAATAGTAAGGCGAAAAAGTCACTGATAGGAGTAGTCTATCGGCCACCAAATAGTAACATTATGGTGGGGCAGGCAATAGACAAAGAGATAACTGATGCATGTAGAAATGGTACAGCAGTTATCATGGGGGATTTTAATCTACATGCCGATTGGTTTAACCAAGTCGGTCAAGGCAACCTTGAGGAGGAGTTTATAGAATGTATCCGCGATAGTTTCCTAGAACAGTATGTAATGGAACCTACGAGGGAACAAGCGGTCCTAGATCTTGTCCTGTGTAATGAAACAGGATTGATTCATGATCTCATAGTTAGGGATCCTCTCGGAAGGAGCGATCACAATATGGTGGAATTTAAAATACAGATGGAGGGTGAGAAGGTAAAATCAAATACTAGTGTTTTGTGTTTAAACAAAGGAGATTACAAGGGGATGAGAGAAGAACTAGCTAAGGTAGACTGGGAGCAAAGACTTTATGGTGGAACAGTGGAGAACCTTCCAAGCGATTTTTCACAGTGCTCAGCAAAGGTTTATACCTACAAAAAGGAAGGACGGTAGAAAGAGGGAAAATCAACCGTGGATATCTAAGGAAATAAGGGAGAGTATCAAATTGAAGGAAAGAGCATACAAAGTGGCAAAGATTGGTGGGAGACTAGAGGACTGGGAAATATTTAAGGGGCAACAGAAAGCAACTAAAAAAGCTAAAAAGAAGAGTAAGATAGAGTATGAGAGTAAACTTGCTCAGAATATAAAAACAGACAGCAAAGGTTTTTACAAATATATAAAGCAAAAAAGAGTGGCTAAGGTAAATATGGTCCTTTAGAGGATGAGAAGGGAGTTTTAATAATGGGAGATGAGGAAATGGCTGAGGAACTGAACAGGTTTTTTGGGTCGGTCTTCACAGTGGAAGACACAAATAACATAGCAGCGACTGATAGAAATGAGGCTATGACAGGTGAGGACCTTGAGAGGATTGTTATCACTAAGGAGGTAGTGATGGGCAAGCTAATGGGGCTAAAGGTAGACAAGTCTCCTGGCCCTGATGGAATGCATCCCAGAGTGCTAAAAGAGATGGCTAAGGAAATTGCAGATGCACTAGTGATGATTTACCAAAATTCACTAGACTCTGGGGTGGTCCCGGTGGATTGGAAATTAGCAAACGTGACACCACTGTTTAAAAAAGGAGGTAGGCAGAGAGCAGGAAATTATAGGCCAGTGAGTTTAACATCGGTAGTAGGGAAGATGCTGGAATCTATCATCAAAGAAGAAATAGCGAGGCATCTGGATAGAAATTGTCCCATTGGGCAGACGCAGCATGGGTTCATAAAGGACAGGTCGTGCCTAACTAATTTAGTGGAATTTTTTGAGGACATTACCAGTGCAGTAGATAACAGGGAGCCAATGGATGTGGTATATCTGGATTTCCAGAAAGCTTTTGACAAGGTGCCACACAAAAGGCTGCTGCATAAGATAAAGTTGCATGGCATTAAGGGTAAAGTAGTAGCATGGATAGAGGATTGGTTAATTAATAGAAAGTAAAGAGTGGGGATTAATGCGTGCTTCTCTGGTTGGCGATCAGTACATAGAACATAGAACAGTACAGCACAGAACAGGCCCTTCGGCCCTCGATGTTGTGCCGAGCAATGATCACCCTACTTAAACCCACGTAACCCGTATACCCGTAACCCAACAACCCCCCCATTAACCTTACACTACGGGCAATTTAGCATGGCCAATCCACCTAACCTGCACATCTTTGGACTGTGGGAGGAAACCGGAGCACCCGGAGGAAACCCACGCACACACGGGGAGGACGTGCAGACTCCGCACAGACAGTGACCCAGCCGGGAATCAAACCTGGGACCCTGGAGCTGTGAAGCATTGATGCTAACCACCATGCTACCGTGAGGCTAGTGGTGTCCCTCAGGGATCCGTGTTTGGCCCACAATTGTTCACAATCTACATAGATGATTTGGAATTGGGGACCAAGGGCAATGTGTCCAAGTTTGCAGATGACACTAAGATGAGTGGTAAAGCAAAAAGTGCAGAGGATACTGGAAGTCTGCAGAGGATTTGGATCGGTTAAGTGAATGGGCTAGGGTCTGGCAAATGGAATACAATGTTGACAAATGTTTTGGTAGGAATAACAGCAAACGGGATTATTATTTAAACAATAAAATATTAAAGCATGCTGCTGTGCAGAGAGACCTGGGTGTGCTCGTGCATGAGTCACAGAATGTTGGTTTACAGGTGCAACAGGTGATTAAGAAGGCAAATGGAATTTTGTCCTTCATTGCTAGAGGGATGGAGTTTAAGACTAGGGAGGTTTTGCTGCAATTGTATAAGGTGTTAGTGAGGCCACACCTGGAGTATTGTGTTCAGTTTTGGTCTCCTTGCTTGAGAAAGGACGTACTGGCACTGGAGGGTGTGCAGAGGAGATTCGCGAGGTTAATCCCAGAGCTGAAGGGGTTGGATTACGAGGAAAGGTTGAGTAGACTGGGACTGTACTCGTTGGAATTTAGAAGGATGAGGGGGGATCTTATAGAAACATTAAAAATTATGAAGGGAATAGATAGGATAGATGCGGGCAGGTTGTTTCCACTGGCGGGTGAAAGCAGAACTAGGGGGCATAGCCTCAAAATAAGGGGAAGTAGATTTAGGACTGAGTTTAGGAGGAATTTCTTCACCCAAAGGGTTGTGAATCTATCGAATTCTTTGCCCAGTGAAGCAGTTGAGGCTCCTTCATTAAATGTTTTTAAGGTAAAGATAGATAGTTTTTTAAAGAAAAAAGGGATTAAGGGTTATGGTGTTCGGGCCGGAAAGTGGAGCTGAGTCCACAAAAGATCAGCCATGATCTCATTGAATGGCGGAGCAGGCTCGAGGGGCCAGATGGCCTGCTCCTGCTCCTAGTTCTTATGTTCTCAGATTTATTACCATTAGTGCTGTCCTTTCATAAAGAAACATCTTTTTTGCACCTTCATGGTATGTGGGTGTCTACTGCCAATCCCCAATTGACCTCCTCTCCTTTATTTATCCTAGTGCTGAATCGACATGCTATTCCCATAGTTTTTCCAAAGCAGACTCGCTTTAATTCCATGCCACTGTTGAAAGCTCTAGTTGGAGACTATTTGATGCTTTTAGATTTTGTCTCAGGCTGTGGGCATAACTGGCAAAGCAACAATTATTTGCCTGTATTGCCGGGTTCGACCCCGGCCCCGGGTCACTGTCTGTGTGGAGTTTGCACATTCTCCCAGTGTTTGCGTGGGTTTAGCCCCCACAAACCAAAGATATGCAAGGTAGGTGGAACACGCTAAATGGCCCCTTAATTGGAAAAAATGAATTGGGTACTCTAAATTTTTTTTTTAAATTAAGGATAGAGTGCCTCCCTAAGCCATTTCTGACGATGCTACAAATCAACCAAAAATCGTCTATTTTGCAGCGGGCTTTGGGGTAGGGGGTCGATTTTGGTTAGTGTGCGTGAGGGATGGAAGAGCTATGCAATGTGTGTGGGTGAGACTGTGTGCCTTACTCCCAGCGTCAAATTTCTCACTCGCTCTCATCACCCCACACCAACACATGCTCATGCATCCACTCAATGGATGTGGAAGAGTGGGTGTGTATCCTGAGAGTGAGCCAGACACAAACACACACACTGACCCTCTCACCTTCTCATTCTTATGATTTATTCTCTTTTAATTTATGAAGATAATGTGCTGACATTGCTTTACATTTACTCAGAAATTATTTTCTTTCTTAATACCTCAACTTTTTTTGATATACAGTTTATTCTTGTGCTAAATGTTATCTTCCTGAAATTTGCTTGAGTCTCTTGAGTATGAAAAAAATTCCAAATGTGGCTCCCCGAAGAAAAAGGTTTGACAAGCCTGTTCTAAGGGGATTGAAGGATATGTGAATAGTGTGGCACAACAAAGTTGATGTAGAATATCAGCCATGATTGTGGTGAATGGGAGCTGGCGCAATAGGTCAAATGGCCTCAATCTGCTCCTATTTCTTAAGATCTTATATGAACCGTATATTGTGGAACTGGAGTCTTATGTAGGCCAGGTAGGGGTGGAAGTTTCCATTCTCTGAAGGAGGGGGAATCAGTTGGGATTCTATCAAAATTGAACAGATTTCATGGTTATTTCTCATGTACAAGTCTACAAATTCCCTGTTTCATTGAAGAACCCATGGCATCTGGTTGTTAGTTCAGCACAATAATCTGTAAACTACGCCTTTGGATTGTGTGAAAAATGCCTAGATTCAGTGCTGGGTTTACACTTGCACATAAAAGACCAAGTAACTCTCAACTACCACATCACAGCGTTCACACAGAACTGGTAGAATTTAACACAAGAGGTTGTTAAACATCTACCTTGCATACATTGATCAACATGCTGAGTTACCAATAACAGCTACAAAACTTGAAATAAAGGAGATTGTCGAGTGGATGGATAACGAAATAATATAAAGTGACAATTGTAAAGAAGCAAGTTGGCAACTGGGCCATAATACGAGAGAACTGCATTGTAAATTGAATGTATATTTCTCTGGAAAACCGAATATTGAGTCAAGTCAATGGACTTCTAAATGGCACTGGTTACAGCAGTGCTGGAACTGTCAGACCACCTGAGAAATAGCAGCTAAAATGCTGAAATTTCATTTCATTTTCATTAAAATATTGCAACGGCAGGATGTCATTGTGCATTATCAACTTCCCTCAGTTTTGCAGATATTATACTGTCAATCAAATTCAATTTCAGGATGAAATAGCCTCATTTTGCAATAACTTGTTACAATTTTGTGGCAATTGTATATGAGGTTTTACAGCTGGTGATCCGTGTAGATTTTCCGAATTGTTCCAGAAAGTATAGATCAGCAGCTTTCAGGTTATTGGCTGCAAGGGCTGGCCTGTTAGCTAGTACACAGTATTGCATTATTTTTTAAAATAAATTTAGAGTACCCAATTCATTTTTTCCAAATAATGGGCAATTTAGCGTGGCCAATCCTCCTAATCTGCATATCTTTGGGTTGTGAGGGTGAAACCCATGCAACACGGGGAGAATGTGCAAACTCCACACGGACAGTGACCCAGAGCCGGGATCGAACCTCGGCGCCGTGAGGCAGCAGGGCTAACCCACTGCGTCACTGTTCTGCCACAGTTTTGCATTCTGAGTGCCATTGACTGTCAACATACAGATCTTGTAGTCAGTGGCATTTCAGACATAAAGACGACATTCTCCCAAGCCCCAGAAAAAATTGCAAAACTGATTCAAGTATTCGCCCTGGCAAAGATTTCTAATAGTAGCTGACACATTGGTCTCAATGTGATGTCTATAATAAGCTTTGGACATTCTAAACAATACTTTCTCGAGTACTTTGGTGCAAAATAAAGTACTCACCCATATAGAAGCACCAATGCTGAAGTCCACATCATATTTAGGCAGGTGATGTGAAACTCAGCTCCAGTAGGAGGCGGCCCCAGATCACTTCAATTTTGCATCAGCTACAATGTGACTGCAACTATTGTGAAGGGTGTTATCCTCAACAATAATGAGAAGCTCAGCAAAAAGCACTTGCGGGAGTTATTGAGGTCCCAGACGACAGGAGGCTCTTGTTCCATGAGTACGAGCTGTTCCAGTTACAGCCAGAAAGTGAATTAAACCTGATTGCAAATCAGAGCCTGGAACATCAGAACTGATGAATAGGTCATCGACCTGAAACTTTAATTTTATTTCTCACTCTACAGATATTGCCTGACCTTCAGAGACTTTCCAGCATTCTCTATTTTTATGTTGCTCTGCCTGACCTTCTTAAACTTTCCAGCATTCTCTGGTTTTATGTTGCTAAAAATGTTGTCATTTTGGCAGATCAGTATATTTGCATTGGAGCATGCATTATGCACCAGGCTAGCCCAGCATCTTTTCCTAGATCTACAACTCCAATCAATGTCATTAATCATTTCTATCTGGCCTACATCCTTGGCATTGTGTGTTTCTCATGCAAACATTTTTGGTCAGTTCAAATAAACATTATCTAAAGCTAAATGTAAACAGAAAACATTGATATAAGCTCTTTTCATATCTCAGCATCCCAAAGTGTTTCACAGCCGGTGAAGTACTTCAGAATTAGTCACTATTGTAGCAGGAAAATACTGCATTACAAGGTCTTACAAACAGCAATGAGATGATAATCAGATAAATATGTTTCAATGATCTTGGTTGAGGGTTAACATCTGTCAGGATGTTAACAGGATACCAGAATAATTCTCTTGTTCTTGTTCAAAGAATACTATATGATAGTTCATGTTCAGTATGCCAACTCATTTAATGTCCCATCTGAAACATGGCACCTCAAGCAGTACAGTGTTCCTTCAGTACTGCACTAATGTGACGGCCTAAATTGTGTTCAAGTTCTTGGAATGGGGTATAAAATTAGTCAAGTTCATTGTCACAAATATCTCCTTGACTAAAGGAAAAGCAATTAAAATGTATTTGAGAATGGAAAAAAATCTCTAAACACCAAAATCAAACATCACAAAACCACCAACTAAAATTATAAAATATACCTCAAAGAACTAAGTCTGCTGGCACAACTTGTACGGACTGTTTTTGGCTACTATCATAGAATCCCTACAGTGCAGAATGAGGTCATTCAGCCCATCAAGTTTGCACCCACCCTCTGAAAGACTGCCCTACTTCGGCCCACTCCACCATCCTATCCCATTAACTCTACCTAACCCATACATCCCTGGACACTAAGGGGCAATTCAGCATGGCCTATCCACCTAACCTGCACATCTTTGGACTGTGGTAGGAAATCCAAGCAGACATGAGGCGAAAGTGCAAACTCCACAGTCAGGCACCCAAGGCTGGAATTGAACTGCAGTCCCTGACGCTGTGAGGCAGCAGTGCTATCCACTGTGCCATTGAGCAACCCTACCTTCCTTCTTCACTCTGGTTACTGTTCATAGCAAACTCTATGTAGTAAACAGTAACAATAATCACAAGCACGTAAATAATGCATGCTTCTTTTTAAAAATAAAATTATTGAAGCTATCAGTGAGATTGCTAATTCTGTTGGAAAGCCCTGCGTGGAGTTTCCCCTAGATAAGCTCAAACCACTGATTAAAACCTAGGGTTTGAATTTGAAATTTCACTTGGAATTGAATGCTGGATATCGTCATCTGCTATTGAAAATGATGTCCTGCTATACGAAAAACCCAATCAAAAATATTTTTTTAAAAATGTAAGATAATGTGGGAGTGTAGTTTTCATCTTGCTCCTGACAGCTTGAGACATGGACAAAGAAAAACATGAAGCAGTTTAACTTGTAAATTTTCAAGGCTTAAACCAAAAAAAAGAAACTTTAGGCTGTTGATATTGTTCAAAATAAGAGGATTTTTTGTGTTTTTGTAGAACGGGACAGCCTTGACGAATCAGGGAGAATAAAATATGAAGTACTTAGATTTTTAAAAATATATATAGCATAGTATATGCTATTGGATTCATAATTCCAAATTCTGGACTCATGACACATGAGTTTAAATCCAAACATAGAAAATTAAGAATTTAAATTCCTTTATTACATTTGGATTTTTAAAAATTATATTAGTAAAGGTGACCATATAACTACTGGTTTGTTGTAAAAACCCAACTGATTCACTAATATATTTTTGGGAAGGAAACCTGCTGTCCTTACCTAACCTGGCTTTTAGCTGGCTTTAGATCTACAGTTATGTGGTTGATTCTGAACTGCCCTCTGAAATGTCCTAGCAAGCCACTCAGTTACGGAAAATTAGGAATGGACAGTAAACCTCAGCCTTGTCTGTGACATCCGTGTTCCATGAATGATCATACAAAAAAAACTGTTAATCTATCATGGTGAGTTAAGCAAAATGTGAACATTTTCTAATGTAAATTCCAGAATACAAAGTTTTAGCGAAGAAAGAGCAAATCACAAGATCATCTTTAACTTTTAGGCACCAGAACAACAAAGAATAGTACAGCACAGGAACAGACCCTCCAAGCCTGCATCGATCACGTGTCCTATCTAGACCAACTGCCTATATCCTTCTATACCCCATCTGTTCATGTGCCTGTCAGATAAGTCTTAAAAGTCGCTCACGTATTTGCCTCAACCACCTCACTTGGCAGTGCATTTCAGGCCATCGCCACCCTCTGTGTAAAAACCTTTCCCTGTACATCTCCACTGAACCTATCCTCCCTCACCTTGAACTTGTGCCCCTTTGTAATTGTCATTTCCGCCCTGGGAAAAAGCCTCCAACTGTTCACCCTATCTATACCCTCCTAATTTTATAAACTTCTATCAGGTCGCCCTCAGCCTCCGTCTCTCGAGGGAGAACAATCCCAGTTGATTCAATGTCTCCTCATAGCTAATACACTCCATACCAGGCAGCATCCTGGTAAATAGTACTCTCTTCAAAGCCTCCATGTCCTTCTGGTAGTGTGGTGACCAGAATTCCAACTGTGTCCTAATCAACGTTCTGTATAACTAACAGGGCAGCATGTGGCACAGTGGTTAGCACTGCTGCCTACGGCGCTGAGGACCCGGGTTCGAGTCCAGGCCCTGGGTCACTGTCCATGTGGAGTTTGCACGTCACCCCTTGTCTGCTTGGGTTTCACCCCCACAACCCAAAGATGTGCAGGTTAGGTGGATTGGCCACACTAAATTGCCCCTTAATTGGAAAATAAATAATTGGGTACTCTAAATTTTAAAAAACTGTTACAACATTTGGGAGCTTTTATACTCGATACACCGTCCGATGACGGCAAACATGCTTTCTTTACCACCATTTCCACCTATGCTGCCACTTTTAAGGAACTGAGCACCTGCACTCACAGATCTCTCTGTGTCTCTATGCTCCTGATGGTTCTGCCATTTATTTTGTAGCTCCCACCTGAGCATTTGGTTGGGTAATTTTGGGGCCACAATCTTATTTTTATAGCATGACACAACAATTCCAGTGCAGCTTTACAGATAATAACTGGCCAAATAAAGGGCAGCATGGTGGCACAGTGCTTAGCACTGCTGCCTCACGGCACTGAGGTCCCAAGTTCGATCCCGGCTCTGGGTCACTGTCTGTGTGGAGTTTGCACATTCTGCCTGTGTTTGCGTGGGTTTTGCCCCCACAATTCAAAGATGTGCAGGATAGGTTGATTGGGCACGCTAAAGAAAATGCCCTTAATTGGAAAAATGAAAGAGAAAATGCTGGAAAAACTCAGCAAGTCTGGCAGCATCTGTAGGGAGAGAAAAGAGCTATGTTTTGAGTCCGATGACTCTTTATCAAAGATGCTGCCAGACTTGCTGAGATTTTCCAGCGTTTTCTCTTTTGTTTCAGATTCCAGCATCCACAGTAATTTGCTTTTAGCTATTTTGATGGAATCTGGTACTGTAAAGCACTGATACACTCTGCTTGGCCTGATCTTATTGCAGTACATCATTTTATGCAAATAAATATAAAATTGATGATGTCTCTTTTTAATTCAGTGTCACAAATGGTGGAAAAACGACACTTGCATGCAAACTTAAGAAAGCTCTTCCAAACAGCATTTTACTATGTCAAGATACATTTTTCAAGGTAAGCCATAAAATGCTGTAGATTATTTGAAACCAATTTAGGCTTTGTCTGATATTACTGTGTTGTGTTATGTTACGTACACGAGATTAGAAGAGGCCACTGGGCCTGTATGCATTTTTCCTAATCTTAAATAGGCTTACTTCCATGTCCACACTCTTTGCTTCGCTCCAGCAGGAGTAAAAGAGATAAAGAAACAGTGACCAAACCAACAAAAAAACTCTCTAAACTTCTATTGTAATCAGCCAAACCCCAAACAAAATGGTTGTTATCCAAAATCATTCCTCCCTCTGGTCCTTCTGCCATCTGTTCTAAATGTATTTCTAAAGGCTTTCAAAAGCTGGAACAGAGCAATTCTTTAACAATACTACTATCTATTTATATTGCAACTTTAATGAGAAAGCATCCCAAGGCATACAGAAGTAGAATCAGACTATTGTGAACTGCACCTTCACAACTTGATTATCCTCCGAGAGGATACTTATTCCAAACTTCCAAACTTACTCCCTACTTTCTCAATTTAACTGGACAGTCCCTAATTTTACCTGGTCTCAGATCCTCACCATATCTATCCACTTATGTAATTAATACCCTTGAATATCTGAATGAGTTCCAAGCCTTTCCACTGAATCCAAGCCCAAGGTATGAAGTCTATCTCCATATGTATTGACTGTGACTAAAGTGGCAGGGGATGGGAATCAGATTAGAAGGTTAGAGGTCAGTAAAGAGGCAGCAACTAAAGCCAGTAAGGTACTGGATAATAAACTCAATGTGACTAAGGGGAAGAGTAGACAGGGAAGAGATGATGAACGCAAAGGGACAGGTGCATTTATTTTAATGCAAGAAGTGTAGCAGGTAAGGCAGATGAACTTAGGGCTTGGATTAGTACCTGGGAATATGATGTCATTGTTATTACTGAGACTTGGTTGAGGGAAGGGCAAGACTGGCAGCTAAATATCCCAGGGTATAGATGCTTCAGGAGGGATAGAGGGGGAGGTAAAAGGGGTGGAGGAGTTGCATTACTGGTCAGAGATGATATCACAGCTGTGATTAAGGAGGGCACTATGGAGGATTTGTGCACTGAGGCAATATGGGTAGAGCTAAGAAATAGGAAGAGTGCAGTAACATTGTTGGGACTTTACTACAGGCCTTCCAAAAGCGAGCGTGAAGTAGAGGTATAAATATGTAGACAGATTAGAGAAAAATGTAGGAGCAATAGGGTGGTTGTGATGGGAGATTTTAACTTCCTCAACATTGAATGAGACTCATGTAGTGTTGGAGGCGTAGATGGAGCAGAATTTGTAAGGAGCATCCAGGAGAGTTTTTTAGAGCAGTATGTAAATAGTCCAACTCGGGAAGGGGCCATACTGGACCTGGTATTGGGGAATGATCCCAGCCAGGTGGTTGAAGTTTCAGTCGGTGATTACTTTGGGAATAGCGATCACAATTCCGTAACTTTTAGAATACTCATGAACAAAGACGAGAGTGGTCCTAAAGGAAGAGTGCTAAATTGGGGAAAGGCCAAGTATAACAAAATTTGGCAGGAGCTAGGGAATGTGGATTGGGAGCAGCTGCTAATGGTAAATCCACATTTGAAATGTGGGAGTCTTTTAAGGAAAGGTTGATTAGAGTGCAGGACAGACATGTCCCTGTGAAAATGAGGGATTGAAATGGCAAGATTAGGGAACCATGGATGACGGGTGGAATTGTGAGACTAGCTAAGATGAAAAAGGAAGCATACGTAAGATCGAGGCAACTTAAAACTGATGAAGCTTTGGACGAATATCGGAAAGTAGGACAAATCTCAAACGCGCAATAAAGAGGGCTAAAAGGGGTCATGAAATATCTTTGGCTAACAGGGTTAAGGAAAATCCCAAAGCCTTTTATTCTTATATAAGGAGCAAGAGGGTAACTAGAGAAACGATTGGCCCAGTCAAAGACAAAAGAGGGAATTTATGCGTGGAGTCAGAGGAAATGGGTGAGATTCTTAATGAGTACTTTGCATCGGTATTCACCAAGGAGAGGGACATGACGGATGTTGAGGCTAGGGATGGATGTGTAAATACTCTAGGTCAAGTCGGCATAAGGAAGGGGGAAGTTTTGGGTATTCTAAAAGTCATTAAGGTGGACAAGTCTCCAGGACCGGATGGGATCTATCCCAGGTTACTGAGGGAAGCGAAGGACGAAATAGCTGGGTCTTTAACAGATATCTTTGCAGCATCCTTGAGCACGGGTGAGGTCCCGGAGGACTGGAGAAGGGTAGCAGGGATAATCCAGGGAACTAGAGACCTGTGAGCTTGATGTCAGTGGTAGGCAAACTGTTGGAGAAGATACTGAGGGATAGGATCTATTCACATTTGGAAGAAAATAGACTTATCAGTGATAGGCAGCATGGTTTTGTGCAGGGAAGGTCATGTCTTACAAACTTAATAGAATTCTTTGAGGAAGTGACAAAGTTAATTGATGAGGGAAGGGCTGTAGATGTCATATACATGGACTTCAGTAAGGCGTTTGATAAAGTTTCCCATGGCAGGTTGATGGAAAAAGTGAAGTCGTATGGAGTTCAGGGTGTCGTAGCTAGATGGATAAAGAACTGGCTGGGCAACAGGAGACAGAGAGTAGTGGTGGAAGGGAGTGTCTCAAAATGGAGAAAGGTGACTAGTGGTGTTCCACAGGGATCCGTGCTCGGACCACTGTTCTTTGTGATATACATAAATGACCTGGACGAAGGTATAAGTGGTCTGATTAGCAAGTTTGCAGATGATACTAAGATTGGTGGAGTTGCAGATAGCGAGGAGGACTGTCAGAGAATACAGCAAAATATAGATAGATTGGAGAGTTGGGCAGAGAAATGGCAGATGGAGTTCAATCCAGGCAAATGCGAGGTGATGCATTTTGGAAGATCTAATTCAAGAGCGGACTATATGATCAATGGAAGAGTCCTGGGGAAAATTGATGTACAGGGAGATCTGGGAGTTCAGGTCCATTGTACCCTGAAGGTGGCAACTCAGGTCGATAGAGTGGTCAAGAAGGCATCCAGCATGCTTGCCTTCATCGGACGGGGTATTGAGTACAAGAGTCGGCAGGTCATGTTACTGTTATATAGGACTTTGGTTAGGCCACATTTGGAATACTGCGTGCAGTTCTGGTCGCCACATTACCAGAAGGATATGGATGCTTTAGAGAGGGTGCAGAGGAGGTTCACCAGGATGTTGCCTAGTATGGAGGGTGCTAGCTATGAAGAAAGGTTGAGTAGATTAGGATTGTTTTCGTTGGAAAGACGGAGGTTGAGGGGGGACCTGATTGAGGTCTACAAAATGATGAGAGGTATGGACAGGGTGGATAGCAACAAGCTTTTCCCAAGAGTGGGGGTGTCAATTACAAGGGGTCACGATTTCAAGGTGAGAGGGGGAAAGTTTAAGGGAGATGTGCGTGGAAAGTTTTTTTACGCAGAGGGTGGTGGGTGCCTGGAACGCTTTGCCAGCGGGGGTGGTAGAGGCGGGCACGATAGCATCTTTAAGATGCATCTGGACAGATATATGAACGGACGGGAACAGAGGGAAGTAGATCCTTGGAAAATAGGCAACAGGTTTCGATAAAGGATCTGGATCGGCGCAGGCTGGGCGGGCCGAAGGGCCTGTTCCTGTGCTGTAATTTTCTTTGTGACATCGCAAATCACCTCCACTATTTCTTGAGAACTTTCGGGTAAATTAAATCTGTCCTTGATGATTGTTCTGTTTGAGCCCCCTTAATTTATCCCACATGGTTTCTCTTGATATAATTAAATTATCCGTTTAAGTTTTAGTTTCCTCAGCCATACGAAGGCAGATTCAATCCTTCCACAGTTATAAACATCCAAAAGTCTGAAAATTCTTGGTGTTCCACTGCCCCCCTTCAGAACTCTCTGCCTGTCCCTGATGAGATAAAGGGTTTTGGAGTGGAGCCAGATGCATGGATGCTCTGCGTTGGTAGTTATGGCTTTACTTGGAACCCATTGTAGTTTTGGATGCAAGTCAGGTGCTGTCGCACTGATCCTGCAAACTCTAGTGTGGCTGACACAATGCCAGCTTTAACAGTTGCCTCATGTCCTGTGGATTATTGAGGTCACTGTATCTATTCAAATCTCACGCTCTCGGGGTCATCTATAAATGAGCTATCCTGCATGCATCCTTAATATTTTGTAAATTCCTAGCATAAACAAAAAAACATACCCTCACACTTGATTAAGTTTAACCTGGTCCTTTCTAAATTCAGATTAGTATGTTTTTTTGTTAATACCTTTTGCTCTCCGAAAGACCTTTTTTGAGAGCAAGTTGCCTAATGAAGTGTCCAAGTGCCACTGTGGCTTCAACTCATCATGCATTCTTCAATCTTTCACAACTTTGTTTTGGTGCAAAATTGCCCCTCAGCTTCCTTTACTATTAACTTGCTCTCGGTGAGCAGAACATTTGAAAGCATGGTATCAGCACACTACCATCCATAAACTTTCCATACCTCGAACGATATAAACATATCTAACCAAAGTTGAGGTTCAGTTCTTAAACTATGAATGAGGAACTGTATTTTTGGAGTAAATTTACAACAAATTAAGTTTTTATGTTTTATCCAGCCTGTCAATGAGGTAGAGGTCGGAGAAGATGGGTTTCAGCAGTATGATGGTAAGATTTGTCACACCATTGGGAAAGGTTTCTTGATACAATAATGCAGTGGTCACAAATTCTTAATTCAAAGAACAGACTTGTTAGACTAGATATGACCTGATTGAAACTGACCTGGGATCTGCATGATTCAAACTTACAAGAACCTACAGAAACATATAACAAATATCAACATATACTGCATTAGATGGTGGAACATGCAAAAGGAATTGTCTTAATGTAGGAAAATGTATTTTCTTTACCACTACTTATATCTGTGATATATTTTTGAACTAATCATGAGAAAAATGCTTTCAGTATCTTCCCTTCCTCAGTCTCTCCAAACCCTTTTGATTTCTCCTGTGCCCTCTCATGGAATTGAAATGTTCCACCAGGATGTGGCTCTCCTTTCAGACTCTTGACTTTATTTATGCACCAAAACAAATGGTTGGAACTCAAAACCAGTGAATCTCCATAGGGAAATGAATAGAACTCTGCTATATGTATTAAAAGGAAAAAAATCATTTACATGTGTGTGCAGACATTTGTGTTTGGTTACATTTTTAAAGAGTTAGTTTCTCATCTGCCAGTAATTATTTTATTAACATTTAGTTATCACAGCTCTGGACATGGAAGCCATGATGAATACAGTTTATGCCTGGATGGAGAACACGACTGCTATGCACGTTGAGCAAAAAGCTCCAATTTTATCAGAGAAGAAAGGCCCCAATATTCTACTAGTAGAAGGTTTCCTCCTTTACAACTATAAGTAAGTTTGCTGTGTCTTTGAAAAATAATCAGTTAATGTAATATGCTAATTAATTTATAGTTTTATTAAATTGTTATACAGAAACTAAAAATTAACTGGGTTGTAAAGAAATTATTGGATTGGTCAATATCAAGGTAACAACTCTGCTTGGAACATGGGAGCACCAATTGTTTGTGCCACAGCAGTGTGTTCAGTTTGCTTCAATTTTCTTTTTACAAATTTAGAGTACCCAATTATTTTATTTTTCCCAATTACGGGGCAATTTAGCCTGGCCAATCCACCTACCCTGCACATCATAGATTATCATAGAATTTACAGTGCAGAAGGAGGCCATTCGGCCCATCGAGTCTTTGGGTTATGGGGGTGAAACCTATGCAGACATGGGAAGAATATGCAAACTCCACACAGACAGTGACCCGGGGCCGGGATCGAACCCGGGTCCTCAGCGCTGTAGGCAGCAGTGCTAACCATTGTGCCCCTTCAGCTTGCTTCACCTTTACCAACTGCTGAAGCACAGAAATAAATGAATGCACCAGTTCCCATTTAAATTAACTCCGAACAAGGTGCTTGAAGAGGTTTTTACCAGTCCTAACAATTTGTGGATCCTGTATCCACTCAGATTTGACGGTGTTGATACGTATGACTGGATTTATAATGCTGTATGTAGTGCTTTACACACACATATATGTTTTTAGGCCGTTAAATGATGTTTTTAATCAACGCTACTATCTCTCCATTCCGTATGAAGAATGCAAGAGAAGACGATGGTAAGGTCTGATTAAAAATGCTTTAAATACATCATTATCATCAAATGATCTAAAACTGAACAGAATCTCTTTATTTTAGTTCAAGAGTCTATGACCCACCTGATCCACCTGGAAACTTTGATGGACACGTGTGGCCAATGTACCTCAGAAACAGAAACAAAATGGAAGAGAAAGTAGCTGACATAAGTAACCATTTTTGCTTTCATTTACATTTTTCTGACCAAATCATGGTTGTTAGATTTCTGTGAATAACAGTTTAATGTCAGAATGTTCTCAATTTAAATTTGTAAACGCTGCTGTTTTTTGAGGATGTTACTTGTGTGCAGATAAAGGAGAACCAGTGGATATAGGGTGGGATTCTCTGTCCCGCCGCACCAGTTTTTTGGTGCAGCGCACTCCCACCGGCAGCGGGATTCTCTGTCCCACTAGCCAACCAATGGGGTTTCCCATTGTGGGGAGCCCCATGCCGTTGGGAAATCCCCGGGCGTGGGTGCGCTGCTGTCGGAATGCAGAGTCCCGACAGTGGAGAATCCAGCGCGTGGTGTATTTGCATTTTCAGAAGGATTTCAGGTAACCCATGAGTGGGTCACAATGCATAGATGAAACTTGGCAGGGTTAATGGAAGAGGTTAAAGGGGACTTTGAAAGGTGGGATATGTTGCATTTGACGTTGGCAGGGAGGGTGCAGGTAGTAAAGATGAATGTGCTGTCTAGGCTCCTGTTTGTCTTTCACGATTTTTCCTTCTACAGTCTTTTTCTGGAAGGTGGAGGCACTGTTCTCGGATTTTGTGTGGGCAGCGTAGGTGCCGGGGGTAAGGAGTGCCCTACTACAATGAGAGAGGTAGGGAGGGGGGGTTGGCGCTCGAACCTGATGCACTACTACTGGGCAGCAAATGTGGAGAAGGTGAGGCACTGGTGGGGAGGGGCAAAGTGGATCAGGTTGGAGGAGGAGGCCTGTAAGGGCTCCAGTTGGAGGGCTCTGGTGACAGCCCCGTTGCCGCTCGCTCCTGTATATGGGGAGTCCAGAGGTGGAGTCAACTATTAAGTTCTGGAATCAGTTGAGGAGGCACTGTAAACTCAGCCACATGTCGGTGCTGACACCACTCTATTGGAACCACAGGTTTAAGCCGGGGCGGATGGATAGATGTATGGGCGTGGAGGGAGGAGGGGTTGGAGCGGTTCAGGGATATGTTGTTGGAGGGGAAATTCGCTGAATTGGATGAGCTGCGGGAGAGGTTTAAATTACCGCGGGGGAGCGAGTTTAGGTACTGACAAGTGCGGGGGTTTGTGCGGAAGGAGCTACTGACGTCCCACCTACCGGAGTATACACTGCTACAGAAATTGCTGCTCCCAGGTGAGGTGGGGGAGGGCAGGATCCGAGACATATACGAGTGGCTGGGAGAACAGGGTGAGGCGCTGCTGGAAAGAGTTAAGTTGAAATGAGGGGGGGGGTTTGGGGAGAGAGATAGGATGGGGGCTCTGGTGTAAGGCGATGTGGCGAGTGGACTCAACTTCCTCCAGTGCGAGAATGAGCTTGATTCAGTTTGAAGTGGTGCACAGGGTAAACCTGAAGCGGGTTCAGATGAGTGAGTTCTTCCTGGGGGTAACCAATGGGCGTGAAAAGTGTGGACAGGGGCCGGCGAATCATGTTCACATGGTTTGGGGTTGTGGCATGTTGGGAGAGCTTCTGGGAGGCAGTATTTGGGACCTTATCGTGGATGGTGGGGGCCGAGGTGAAGCTGGACACAATGGTGGCAGTCTTTGGGGTCTTGGAGGTGTTGGAGCTGCTGGAGGTCGGATATCCAACCTGGAATTTCAGCCTGACTGGGGTTTCTCTGGTTGGCCAATGCAGAATTCATGGACTTCCACCATAGAAAAACCGGCGCCACACCTGGACCGATTCTTTGACTGCTAAGGGGCTCGAACCGATGCCACATGGAACACAATCGATTCTGATGAGAAACAGTGCAGGATTTGCCGGTTTCGCGATTCACACTCAAAGGCTGACAAGCTGCAGCCGCATATACAGTCTTTACTCCCCACACACACATCCAAACCAACAAGATGGCATCGAGGAGAGCAGCCCCGAAGTTTACTGATGCCGAGCTGGATACCCTCTTGGACGCGGTGGAGGAGCATTAGATGACCTTGTATGCCCAGGAAGGAGGCTGCCAGCTGCCTCCCTTCACTGTGCCTGGGCGCAGGTGACAGAGGCTGAGAGCGCCATGGGGGCCAGCAGTCCGGAGGCCAGCAGTGCCGGACAAAACTGCACAATCTCCTCAGGGCAGCCAGGGTGAATAGGCAGCACTGTGCTTTGGCAGTAACCTGCAACCCACAAACCCAGAACCCTACGTCACCCCACTAAGAGAATGGCTGAACCCCCATCCGCCTCACATGCTGGTACCCATACCAGGTGCCCCGGCCGGGTGTCCTGGAGACTGAGGGCACCAGCTACCCACCCCCTGGCTGCATGCGTCGGACTGTTGTTTTTCTGTTCCTCCCCCCAGTCCCGGTGAAGGCCCGGCACAACTGCCGGGAATGGGAGAAGACGAGAGGTGGTCTGCCGGACCTGCGGCCCCTCACTGTGGCCAAGCAGAGGGCCCTGGACTTGGTTGGCGGTCCGGAGGAACGGGTCGTCTCTGAGGTGGAGCTCGGCAGCGGGTGAGGAAGTGAGGCCCTGCTTAGTTGCAGTTCCCTGTGACACGTGTGCCAGCGCTGACCTCCCTGACCCCCGTAGCACCCTCACCCCCATATCAGCCTCATGCCAACACCACCACCCGTCACCCCACACCCCCACGCCCACCCCCGACAACCCCACCCACACGCCAACCCCCGCTGGCCTGTGGTCTAATCATACATTCTGTCTTGTGTCTTGCAGGACCTGCTGGTGTAGGGGCGGGTCCATCTGGCGTCCCCGCCCCCAGCGAGTGCCAACAGCCGGGGCCCCCCTGTGAGCCGGGCAGTGATGCTGAGAGCAGCTTGGACACCAGTCCTTCACCCAAAACTCCGGGGATCCTAGAGCTCGGGTCGGAGAATGACACAGATTTCCCATGACAGCTATCTCCAACACCCACCACCATCCCAGAGACACTCACTTCAGGTTGGGCATGTTAGTGAAGAGGCTCCTGGGACACTACCTGTTGAGCACCACACAGCTGCTCCGGTACATCAGGTAGAGGTAGGAGCACCCGAGGAGGTGGATGGTTGGAGGGCGAGCTGACCCCAGGGACTCGCTATCGTCAAGGTGGGTCTTGAGCTTCTGGAACAAACAGTCCCATCATAGTGGAGATGCAGTCGCAGAGCCAGGGACTACATGAGGGGCTGTCGTCGAGCATCCAGTACCTGCAGGTTCAGTTGGAGGAGTCCAACTGCTTGCAGGAGCAGGAGGTGGTGCAGACCATGTGTGCCACCCAGGCCAACACCGCAAGGGTGGCATTCGTGGTGGAGGCATTGGGGGTGATGATTTTGGCTATGGATCAACAAGGCCAAGGCCTGGGGCGTTCTGTGCAGGCGCTGGCCGAGGCCCAGGACAGGGTTGTCGCCTCACAAGTGACCATGTCCCTGAGCCACCTGGAAATTGTAGCGCTCTTGAGCGTGGCCCAGTCACAGCAGGCCATGGCTGGGAACGTTGGTATCATTGCCCAGGCGCCAGTCAATGTGGCACAGACACAGTGAGAGGTAGCCCAGTCCCAGAGGAAGATGGCGCAGTCACTGGCTGATGTGACACAGCCCCAGAAGGTGGTGGCACAGCCAATGGGTGATGTAGCGCTGTCCCAGACAGAGATGGACCACTCCCTATGCTACATGGCCACCAGCATGCAGACCCTGGTCGAAATCAGAGCGAGCCTCGAGGACTGGCAGCTCTAGGTGACAGGGCAACTTCGGGAGATAGCTCCCCTTGCACCCCCGTCCCATGGAGTAGCCTGGGGGCCATCGGGCACTCCTGGGAGGAGGTGATGGGGCCTTGCCGGTGACGCCCAATGGGGAGGCACCGGAACGCTGCAGCACCTCGGACTCTTCCACCCTCTCCCCCTCCTGTCCCTGCCGCATCTGGTGAGCAGTGAAGCAGGCAGAACGGGATGGCACCATGCCACCCGGGACACCCGAGCAACAGCTGGGCCTATCCATGCCCGGTCACCCCAGAAGACGCCCGCCAACGGGGACCCAGGTCGCAGGCAGGAATCACATCAGGCCGTCTCCATTCCTGCTGTACCATCTGGGGAACCACCTAGATGTAGCATTAGGGCCCATAAGGTCAGGAAGTTAGACACCATTTAAGTTGGCATAGGTGCAGGGCACAGTTTACTTATAGGGGCTATGGTACAAATCTGTATATATTCTCTCACATTAAACACCTGTTGCCACCTTTACAACTGCCTCAGTGCTCTGTCTGATGGGTGTGAGGGGTGGTTGGTCAGGTCTGGCTGGGGGAGATGTGTGGGGGGGATGGGCGGACCCTGAGAGGCCCGGGCTCCCCTCCTGCCTCCTGATCGTCCCTCCCATCCCAGGGATCCAATGGGACCATGTGGTGGAATGGCTAGTTTACATGCAGAGATCACCCAGGTGGACGATGGACAGTGCTACTGTGGGCAGGAATCAGCGGTTATGACGTTTCTGCCTTGCTTCCAACGTTCTCCCAACAAAATCACTGTCAGGCTTCTCTGGGTTTGTTTGAAAGCGTCTGCTGGTTTTCCTTTGAAACCTCCCACTGGTTTCCTTTTGAAACCCCTTTCTGGTTTTCTTTAAAAGCTCTTGCAAGTTTTCTTTCGAAACTGTTTGCTGGTTTTCCTTTGAAAATTCTCTTTTGCTTGTCGATTTCCGACATGAAAGTTGTGTATTGTTTCACTCTCTTGCTTCTATCTTTTAAAAATATTTTTATTCTCCTTATTTTCCATTTTTTCATCAAATATACAACCAACAATAACAAGTACAATAGCAATCCCCCGACCAACATCCCCTTCAACATACAAACCCAAACCTCACCCCTACATCCCAAATACAAAATAAAAAAGCCCAAAAGCGTTCAATTATCTTATCGTAGCTTTTCCTGTCATCCTCCAAGGCAAACTGTAGCGTGTTATATAAGTTAATTGCTGGGGACCAGCTACAGTCATCAGTAGGGCTATTTTCCTCTGATCCGAAGCCTCCTAGAGACCCTGGGTCTCCAGATAAAAAGTAAGTTGCTGCTTAAAGCATTCCATTTGGCATGTACATGACCAGTCGTGCAGAGTGGGCCGGGAATCCTGAGTGCCTCCATCTCGCTTCACCTGGTTGTCTCGAGTTTCGCAGCCGACCTGTTTCCTGTCGAGCTTCCGATGTCCTTGTCGATTTTTTTTATTGTATCTAGTTTTTCCTAACTACACTCGTTTGACACTCACTCCGTGATACCATGGTAATGTTTTCTGTAAGCACGGATGGCGATGTCTTTGTTGTTAAAGTGATCAGAGAACATATGGCTTTGTAAATGAACAGAACTGTTTTTTAACTAATTAAAATAATAAAGGGTTTCTATAATGTCAAATATGATTGCAGTTGGATTCTATGGCTAAATACAAATAACTATGATTAAGTCGTATTAATGACTATTGACTAGGAGCGACTCGGTATGAGACGGGTCTCTGCGCCTGTTCTCCATGTTCTGCTTCACATGCGTCTGTGTTCCAGTAACGTTCTCCTGTTGATTCGCCAGCTGTGGTTGGAGGCTAGAATTGTAATCTATGCATGCAGGCACTAATGTTTATATACAATTTGGTTATTATATTATATACACAGATGATAGTTCACATATCATCACACACCTTACCCTCATCATACATCACCCTACCGATCTCCATTGCCGCTGCCTGCTTCCTCAACTGATGGGGCAGCATCCTTGATGCCTTCTGCCCGTACTTATAAACTGCCCCCCTTGGCCCACTGCAACTTATTTCCTAAATTGAAAAAAATCAAATGAATCTTTAGAAATTGATGCGTATGTCTGCATGTTTTAAAACTCTAATATAAGAAATCAGAGTAGTAAAGAGTAAATTTAGACGATCATAATTCTAACCACAGCTGTAAATGTTACGATGAACAGAAACTTGGGTCGGGCTTTCATGAAGGAGACTGGAAGTGAGAGTCAAGAAAGTTCCTGACTCTAAAACATCTCCATGAAGGAATCCCTTCTCACGATGTTTTCATTCCAGGATAGTGGAACGGGATGTAGTCAGGCCCTCTTGGCTCCGGGGGCAGGCTCAAGGCTGAAATGGAGACAGATAGATGGAAGGCCTGCAGGCTAGTCGGCCCGCTTCCATTTTCTGGGACATAGACCCAGTTATTATCAAGACTGTCAAGCCCCTACCCTCATCATCAACCTCCCCCCCGCCTCCATTCCTCACTGGCCACCTCCCCACCATGCTTCTTCCGTGTCCCTTCATATCTCCTGCACCCCCTCAGGCCCCTTTCATGTCCCTGCATATTCCTGGCCATCATCGGGGCAGCACGGTAGCATTGTGGAAAGCACAATTGCTTCACAGCTCCAGGGTCCCAGGTTTGATTCCGGCTTGGGTCACTGTCTGTGCAGAGTCTGCACATCCGCCCCGTGTGTGCGTGTGTTTCCTCTGGGTGCTCCGGTTTCCTCTCACAGTCCAAAGATGTGCAGGTTAGGTGGATTGGCCATGATAAATTGCCCTTAGTGTCCAAAATTGCCCTTAGTGTTGGGTGGGGTTATTGGGTTATGGGGATACGGTGAAGGTGTCGACCTTGGGTAGGGGGGTGCTCTTTCCAAGAGCTGGTGCAGACTCGATGGGTCGAATAGCCTCCTTCTGCACTGTAAATTCTATGATAATCTATGATGTCGCCTGATATTCTCAATGTGTCCCAGTGGTCCCCATGCTCCTCTTATCCTCCATTCACCCCACCTGCATATCTCCTCTTTCCCTTCCATGCCCACCCCTATTATCCAGTATGAGCCTCTAGCAAGTTGTGCAAATCTACAAAATCATTCTGAAACTAATATCTGAAGCAGAGCCTTTTTTTCAAAAAAGGTCCGTTTCAAATTTTTAACTCAGAGTATGAATCAATCACAGTCATTCATAGTGTCAATACCAGAAGCTTTTTTCCACTTCACACCTTTTAATCTTATGTGAATAAATACAGAAACCACATCGGGAAAAACAAGTGTCTGCTTCTGTTCATACAATTGCCAGATGGTCTCGTTATGAATGCTTGGCCGAGCTCCAAGACTGCCCAGTCCAGTGCACTCAGCTCAGCAGGCAATGTTTATGCGGCCTTCAGAGGAGTACAAGCTTTGTTTGATTGACATCCCTATTATGTTGTAATAGGGTTCTTTTACGTGGCTTTTTATCATTTATTTGCAAAAGATTAATAACTTAAGTGGAGAAAATCTTATGACATTGATGCTATGAATGGCTGTGATTGACTGCCGGCTAATTGGGAAGATAAGAGGGCAGTCTATTACGATGGAAATATTGAATTTTTTTAATGGATGACTTGGGACCAGGTCTACTCATGATTTACAACTCCCTGAGAGGCCGTAAATCACAGTGACTTACAGAAAATGTCCAAGTGCACCCAAATTTGAGGGAGGGTGGTGGTGGTGTTGGTGGTTTGATGTGCCTGCTCCGATAATAGAGTCAACAAGAGCCGGAGGTCTGCATGTGGGCTGGCTACCTGCACCCTGTGATGATATGCATAAGAAATCTTGTATATAATAATGTACATAACGTCTGACCACCAGGTGGCAGTGTAAACCTACCATGTGGGGCGGTTGGGAGTAAGTCGTGTTGGTGGATAGACGTATTTTTCAGTAGCTCGAGGATCGTTAGTTAGTTTTAGTAGTTTGTTTATATTCATTCTAGTTATCTTTACCATGTAGTTGTTTTAGAACATAGAACAGTACAGCACAGAACAGGCCATTCGGCCCTCGATGTTGTGCCGAGCAATGATCACCCTACTCAAACCCACGTATCCACCCTATACCCGTAACCCAACAACCCCCCCCCCCCCCCCTTAACCTTACTATTAGGACACTACGGGCAATTTAGCATGGCCAATCCACCTAACCCGCTCATCTTTGGACTGTGGGAGGAAACCGGAGTACCCGGACAAAACCCACGCACACACGGGGAGGACGTGCAGACTTCACACAGACAGTGACCCAGCCGGGAATCGAACCTGGGACCCTGGAGCTGTGAAGCATTTATGATAACCACCATGCTACCGTGCTGCCCCAATTTTATAATTAATTATTTTAACTAGTCAAGAACTAGATGTTCTGTAGTGCATCATTCAGACTGACCAGTCCACAGAACATGACACACCCTTCTCCCACGTCAATGAATTTTGCCAGAGGTGGTAAATGGGGTCGAGGATCCCAGAATCATCTTCCACCCACCCGTATCAGCTGATCTGGTGAAAATCTGGGCCCATAAAATCTTTATTCCGCGCAAACCATTAATGCTTATTTTCTTTTTAATTAATCATAAAATTATTAATTGTAATATATATTTAAACCTAGCTGGTAAATTCATGTGTTGATAGTTAACATTTTCAATGCTCCTGGCATTTGTAGTAGTTTGTGCATTTTTCTGTAAGTTAATGCTGACAATAAAGATCACAATGTTTAACTTCACAAAAATACACAGAGCATCAAGTAATTCAGTATATTTTTTGTTTCAGTTTATTTGGATGGAACAAACTCTCCAGATGCGTTGTTTGCACGAGTATATGAAAATATTTTAAAGGAAGTTCAAAAACTCCAAGGTCACGCTTTTTTTTCTTGTGTTCCATGCTTCTGTTTTGATAGAATGAGGAGCCGCAATATTAGCTAAATGGTTTAATCTTAAAATGAGTACAGGAACAGATAGACCCTGGGTTTTGCCCATAGAAGTCTTTGGTGGCAGGGTAAATTGAGAAACCGCTCAGAAAAATACTTCAGATCCTTGGCTTTATAAATAGTGTAGAATACAATAACAAGGAAGTTATACTAAACCTTTATTAAATCATTGGATAGGCACCTGCTGAAATATTGAGTCCAATTCTGGTAACCACGCATTAGGAAGGATTTCAATGCCTTGGACTAGGCACAGAAGAGGTTTATGGAATGATAGCCGGGATGTGAGACTTAATTAATTAATTAATGATCTTTAGACGAGAGAAGCTGTTTTTTCCCCTCCTAAGTACAGAAGGATAAGGGGAGATTTAATAGAAGCAGTCAAAACAATTAAACATTTTGATAATGTAAATAATGGTTTACAATGGCCGAAAGGTCAGTAACCAGAAAACGCATATATAATTGACAAAAAGCAGAGGCAAGATGAAGAGGATTCTTTTTACACAATGTTATTATGATCTAGAATGCACTGTCTGAAAGGGCAGTGGAATAATTCAGTCATGATTACTGATAACTTTCGCAAGAAAATTGGAGTAATGCTTAAGAGGGAAACATTTGCAGAATTCCAGGGAGAGGGCAGAGGAATTGCAATAATTAAATAGCTCTTTCAAAGAGCTCGCATCGGCACAATGGCCTGAATTTCTCTGTGAATTAAGAAGGCAAACAACCTCCACTTTTAGAAAGTGACCTTCTCTTCCATACAAGTGGAATTAGGAATGATTTAACGAATGTGTTTGCGCCACACTTATGGTTTTTCAAACAATTCCTGCATGGGTGCTCTGACCAACATTCTGCCAATTTTAACATTAATAAGCCTTTACTCCAAATGAACATTAGTTTACACCTATTTAACCAGCTTGCTTTTATCATTATGCCATACCACATAATAGAAAGTTACTGATTTGTGAGTTGAAAACAGCTTTCTTTCATTGACTGTATCATAATGATTGGCTTTTTTATAGATTGTTGCTGACTAACTGACACCTCTGAAATAGGATATTGGAAAATTGAAGATTCTGGTGAACAAATGACTTGCAGCACCGAGCTATCTATGACTGAAGGCGATTTGGTGAAAATCCAGAGATTCTATTGGAATTTGCATAAACCAAGCCTTTGAATAATCCATGCATTCAAGATTTTGCATTTGAACATTTCCTGCCCTCAAAATTTCACATCCTGTTATTATTACAACATTTGAGTGATGCTTTAGTTTATTTCCTAATGTCAACATTAATCATGGGAATTCTCTATTTACCTATAATAAGTAATAGTCTGTCATATTTCTGCAGTTTCCTCCAGCAAATCGGATTGTGGTAGCTGCTCTGCTCATCTTGCAACCAACTACCTTTTTGTGGCACATGTTTGAAAGTGCTTTCTCTTGCTTCAGCCTGTGGCCAGGATTTTCCAGCACCACCAGTGGTGCATATCGTTGCTGGCAGCGCTGGAAAATCCCAGCCAATGTCGAGGAACTAAACACAAGTTCAGCGATTCAACAACATATTTTGTGCTTTTTTCGCACCTCACATAATTAAAATTTTAAAAACTGATTCTTCTTTTAATTTCTGATTTTCTGCAACAGTTTTTGCAGTCTGTAGTCACACTTCTAGTATTCACCTGTTGCTGCAATTTTGTCCTATTCAGAATTTCCAAGCATGACTCTCAAATTTCTTGGTTCCCCAATGAGACTCCACGGTCCTGCCCTTTTCAAAATGTCTTTGTCACATTGTCAGAAGTTCCAACCGTCTGCATGACTATCTCCATCAAAACCTCCTTGTTTTCCAGTCCTACCTCTCTTTATACAACTATATTTCCCTTATTCATGCTCCAATAATGCTGTGAATTATGATATCTTGCTTCTTAATTGTTGTGGCATAGCTTTACTGCAACCACAAGCAAATTATTGCACCTTTTGAATAAATGTGGTGTCTCTGTTTTATTTTTAAGTGTCTAGCCATTTACAACTTTCATTATCATCTCCGCTGTGAGACTTTTTTTCCAACTACCATCGCTTTGCCCATACACAGCCCGAGTATTGATGACCCTGTCCTACCTCCCATCCTTCCCATACCCTACATTCAAATTTGAAGCTATCTTTCATATTCTTATTTTCATGCAATGCACACGCATTACTCAATTTGCTTTCTTCCTGCTACATCAGACCTATGTCTTTCCTATTACTAGTCTGTATCATTTTTCATGCTAAAGGGCCCTGCCTCTTGGGCTATCCTAATCCCACTTTCATTTATTTTCCCACCCCGCTCCCCCACCTTCTCATTAGGTATTCTACTGCAGTGCTACCACAACCTGTCTCTAGCTTCCATCTCAGCCCTACTCTTAGATCGTTTTCTCAGATTGCATTTGGCCTAACACCTTGCAAATTTCACTGTCAATTCTTCATCTTTCCTCTGTCATTATGTTCCAACTTTAATCTAACATTTTATTCCAATACTACTCTTTGTCTCATCCTCGAAACTTCTAGCTCAATCCTCATCCATATCTAATTTTCTCTTCTTCCATCATGCTTTACACCTCTTCGACATCCCAGTCCCACTCCTCAATTCTTCAATATCCACCCCAACACATCCCAGATATAATCTTTCAATTTTATATTCCAAGTTGGGCTTTATCTCAACCAACCATCTAAGAACAAGAACAAAGAAAATTACAGCACAGGAACAGGCCCTTCGGCCCTCCCAGCCTGCGCCGATCCAGATCCTTTATCTAAATCTGTCTCCTATTTTCCAAGGTCTACTTCCCTTTGTTCCCACCCGTTCATATACCCGTCTAGATGGCTCTTAAATGATGCTATCGTGCCCGCCTCTACCACCTCCGCTGGTAAAGCGTTCCAGGCACCCACCACTCTCTGCGTAAAAAACTTTCCATGCACATCTCCCTTAAACTTTCCCCCTCTCACTTTGAAATCGTGATCCCTTGTAACTGACACCCCCACTCTTGGAAAAAGCTTGTTGCTATCCACCCTGTCCATACTCTCATAATTTTGTAGACCTCAATCAGGTCCCCCCTCAACCTCCGTCTTTCCAATGAAAACAATCCTAATGTACTCAACCTTTCTTCAACTAGACCCCATCAAGGCCAGTCCAATCTTTCTAATTTCAAGTTTATAAAATAGGCTCACAGAACTCAGAGCTAGATTTTAATAAGCCAAATTCAGAGACTACAAGATATATACTTCCATTTAGCACACATTTCCAGTTCCAACTTTACTTATTGTACTTTGTTCATTACACTGCTATTGCTATGAAACAGTTCATACTTGACACAACATGAAAAATATTATTTCATAATAAAAGGTGGACATAGCATGTTGGAGTAATGTCTCATTGTAATGTGAAAGTTTTTATATTATCCAATAAAATATTAAAATGACTGCATTCTGATTATTATTCAATAAGTACATTGACAGTTTATGTGAGGGGGGAAAAAAAAGCACAAAATATGTTGTTGAATCGCTGAACTTGTATTTAGTTCCTCGACAGTGTCTTAGGATTTTCCAGCGCTGCCAGCGACGATATGCACCACTGGTGGTGCTGGAAAATCCTGGCCACAGGCTGAAGCAAGAGAAAGCACTTTCAAACATGTGGCCACGAAAAGATTGTTGGTTGCAAGATGAGCAGAGCAGCTACCACAATCCCATTTGCTGGAGGAAACTTCAGAAATATGACAGACTATTACTTATAGGTAAATAGAGAATTCCCATGATTAATGTTGACATTAGGAAATAAACTAAAGCATCACTCAAATGTTGTGATAATAACAGGATGTGAAATTTTGAGGGCAGGAAATGTTCAAATGTAAAATCTTGAATAAAAAAATAATTTTTAAAAACAAATTATTCTTTGAACTGCTAGCTATAAACTGCGATAACAGCAGTAAGAAAAAATAAATAATGAATGACACATCATGTCTTCAGTTTGTCATCTGTGCTTCATATCCAATTCATTATTTTTTGAATTTCATTTATTGTTGTTACATAGGCAGATATGGTCACTAGTGTAATAAATGCCAAGTTAATCTGTTGGGTTAGTTGGGAGCTATATACCTGCTATGACACTAGCACAGCTTTTACTCTTCAAATAGTGGCCCAAGAGGTGGAATTTTATGCCGTGATGGTCTGACTGGGTGCATTCCAGAAGCAGGAAGAGATGGGGCAGGGTCATAAAATTGGATAGCGGGGGTGCTGTACCCATCACTGGTACTGTGGGCTTCGGGCAGCTCGCCATCCTTGGGCTAATTGAGGCCCTTAAGTGGAAAATTAATGCCCTGTTTCTATCTTCCTGCTGCTTGCTATTTTACCATCGGAGGGGGTGCCCAGCCCCATGGCGAAGGCACCAGAATTTACCAGCTGGCGACTTTGCTTGGGGATGAGATGGGGCCCTCCTGCTTGGGCACTCTGTACCCACCTGAGGCCCCACCCCATGCATTTGTTCCTGCTCCTGGTTTCTATTTGCCCCTCACTGGGAATTGCCAGACTGGCCTGGCAAATCCCGCACCCCCTTACCTAGGTGCCTGACTGCAGTCACTATATTTTGTTAGGAAATGAATGTAACCCAACAGTGGCAACCAATCCTGGAGGTGCTACGGGAACCAGAGCTCCGTTGGCCACTTGATTGGGTGGTAGCTCTCGGAAGTGTAACTTACTCACAAATAGGGTGGCAGTATCATCTTGAGTCAATTAACTGTCCAATGGCAGTAAAATCTGCTTGGAACTTCCCCACCAAGCATAGGCAGGCCCACTCTCATCTTTTAAGCTATTGGTGGGGCAACCACCGTGTTGTATTTGGTGTTCGATGTCCAGCAAGGAATCTACCAAGACTTGAGTCTTGTCCAAACCAGGTTCTTTATTGAATCACACGTGGTAAGATAGTGCTCTGTTACAGAGCAAGTTATCATGGAGTTTCTTTGTGCTCCTCTGGAACTACACCTAACACGACTATCCACCTGTACGTCTTATAACCATCTGATCATGACCGGACATGTCCGCACACTCCCATGTAAAATTTCATCCATGATCTAAGTTAACTGACTATTGGTGTAGAATCTCATCTGAAATATTGCAACCAACAATCTAGAATTGTTATATTGGAGTGCTCACCCTGGAATTACTGCACAAAGTTTTCACCACCATTAACAAAATGGCTGCAAGAAGTAGCAGTAAAAATATATAGTTTTGCCACTTGAGTCACAAACCCAACTACTTACATTTATATAACACGTTTAACACATTAAAATATCCTAAGGGACTTTGTGGAGCAGAAACAAAAGGTTTTTTTATTCTTTCACGGGGTGTGGGTGTCACTGGTTTTTCCAGTAAATGTTAGGTCTGCAATGTACTATGAGTGCACGGTGAAGGCAGGTCCGATAGGGACATTAAAACGACAATTAGACTGTTAAATGAAAAATAATTATCAGCGTTCTGGGGAGAAGGCGCTAAGTAAATTGGAGCGCCAGTGTAGACACGATGGGCCGAACAGCCGCCTTCTGGGCTGTGACAATGACGGTGTGTTTATTAAAATCAGTTTTAAAGCGAGAGTATTTGGCAACATTCTTGCGGTTGACACCTGACGTACAGCTGATTGAGCGTTCTGTTCCTAAATCCTCCGGGCCTCCAGGTGTCGCTGTGATGCGAGAATGTGGCTAGTGCGCGCGCGTGCGCGCGCGGTACGGCCGCTCTTTCTGTCGCCGTCTCCTCGGCGCGGTTGTGAGGCAAGGATTTTGTTGGCGGCGGCTTTGCGGAGAAGAGGAAAAGGAGAAAAGATGGAGAACGAGAACAACGAGCACTGCCCCGGGGAGGAACAAGAGAAAGAGGAGGAGGATCGCTTGGAGAAAGAGCACTTCTGGAAAATCATTAATGCTTTTAGATATTATAGGTAAACTGGAAATAAACAGGCGGCCACCCAGTTGAGGGGGTGAGAGGAGGCAGCCCAGGCCTGAGAGGGGGAGGTGGTCAGGGGCTGGCTCTCTTGACAGCAACACACACAAACCTTGGTCTACAATACAATTTACATTTACTCAGCTTCTTTATAATCCAGGCATGTTTGTTCAGAGCTATTTGTATTTATCTGTGGATAAATCCTTCTATTGTAATTCCCAGGGGATGTAAAGGGCTGTGGTGTGTCAAAAATACTGAAGATCTAGACAAACCGTCCCTTGGTTTAAATGTAATCTCTCATTGGCCTACTGCTTTTTCTATCTCTGCTCCCCTCCCACAATGAAACACTGTTAGAAACTTAACCTATTGACCCTTTATCTAAAAGAAACACCCTATTTTGTGGGGATAAGAGGGTGGCAAAGTTTAGGATTATTAGGGAAAAGAAGGAATATCTTTGAAATTCTTCATGCCCCGTACAGATGTACTTATGTTGTGTGTATTATCTACTTCTGTAACATATTTCAGTTCAGTAATTTTAGCAGCTGTAGTTATTGTATTGATCCAGTGATTTTTTTTTGTTATTAAACTTTTTTTGCATGAATATTTAATCAATTCAATGAGTTCTCACACAAAAGAATATGCAATACAAGAGTTTGTGGAATTGGAGTTAATATGCCAGCATGGAAGTGGGGTACCACAGTATTGCAACCTTGGCTATTTCCATCTATGTCATTAATAAAGATTGTAGGTGTAATGTATCCAGGTTTATCGATGATACAAAGCTAGGTGGAATACTTGAGCTATGAGGAAGACACAGCCTGCAAAGGGATGCAGACAAGTTAAGTGAGCAGGCAAGCGGGAACAGATGGGAGTATCATGTGGGGAATTTAGGTTTTCAACTTGGATAAGGATAGAAAAATATTTTTTAAATGGTGAGAAACTATTAAATATTGGTATTCAGAAGAATTGGGATGCCCTTGTACAAGGAACACAACGTTTACTTGCAGTTATTGCAAGCAATTATGAAGGCAAATGTTGAAAATGCAGGTCTTAATTTAAAAGGGAGTTAGTGCAGGATAAGAAAGTCCTGTTGCAATTTTATAGAACTTTGGTGGGGCTGCACCTGGAGTGCTGTGTAGAGTTTTTGTCTCTACCTCTGGAAGTATATACAGGTATTTGTCTACTGTTCATTAGATTAATTCTTGCAATAAAAGGGTTGGTCTTTGAGACGAATGGGTCCATACTGAAGTTTAGAAAAATGACCGGTGATGTCTTTGAAACTGGAAGATTGTGTGTGTGTGTGTCAGATAGATTAGGTGCCGAGAGGCTGTTTCTCCAGGCTAGATCTAGGGGTCATTGTCTCATAAGGGATTGGCCATTGAGGATTGAGATGAGAAATTTGTTAACTCGACAGGTTGCAAATCTTTAGAATTGTCTACCTAGAGCAGTAGCTGGTTAGTCATTGAGTATACTCAAGGTAGAGATGGACAGATTTTTGGACTCAAGGGGAATCGAGGCGGAAAGTGGAATAATGGTCGATGTTTAGCCATGAGCTTAATGAATATCAGAGCAGGCTCATGGAGCTGTATGGTCTAATGCTCTTATTTTTATTCTTGCGTTCCTTCAGAAACTATTACCATTGTTAGTGTTAGTACTCAACATTCATTCTAACTTAGGAGATCCATCTTGGAACTCTCTTGTATATTCAAAATATCTGTGTTTTATAACTGAATTTGATTTTAAAAAAATAAAATAAATAATTTCCACTTGTTTCTTGATTTTTTTTTCAATGCATTTTTCAAGATTCAATTTGATTTCACTTTCTATGCTTTGTAGAGGATCAAAGGGGTAGAAGTAGTGTTTTGAAAGTAAATAATACAGCACTGAATGGCTTGGCTTTCAATCTGTTGTCTTCAATGCCCAGTGTGTATTCTACATATATCATAAATTTCTCAATTTCATTCCTAGACTTTTCCCCTCAAAATTAAGTTACTAAAATATAAGTCTTGCATCAGTTGTGCATGGAACAATTTTATTTTCTACATTGAGTTTCTAGTTAAGACAAATGGCTGTCTGAAACTAGATTTGCTTTTTTGTCCGTTGTAAATAATGGAAATAAGGAAAGGGAAGTGTGTACATATATATAGATTTAGCTTAATTTTAAATGTCCCCAATAAGTTTGCAGATGCAAGAAATCAAACAAATGCTTTTAAAAGTATTAATTATAAAATAGCATTAAACACTAAAATACATCATATTCCATGTGTTTCATCATAATAAGCAGTGATGCCATGTATTTGAAAATAAAAGATCTACGTGAGTAAACCAACTAGCTTCTGCACCCATGCACTTGAAAATAACTTGCAGAAAATTTATAGAGACATTTCGAACTTAAAGGGCAGTATGAAAACATGCGAGGAGTTCAATTCATAATTTTATTCGTTAAACTAACCCGGATAATATTTTGTGAAATGGTGCAACGGTATCTGCTTATTAACTTGTGATGTAATTATATTGAGAATATATTCAAACATTTTTTTTTAAAATTTAGATTACCCAATTATTTTTTCCAATTAAGGGGCAATTTAGCGTGGCCAATCCACCTACTCTGCACATTTTTGGGTTGTGGGGGCGAAACCCACGCAGACAGAATATATTCAAACATAATAAATTTTAAACATTTCCGAATTAAAGCTGAATTCACAGTTCTAGATGTGGATGCTCAACATGTAAGCATATAATTCTGAGTGAATTTGCAATTCTGTTGTGATCAGCCCACTTCCATTGACTGTCTTAGTAAAAGATGAACTACAGATAATAACATGAAAGCACCAATATATAAAATAGTTATATTTTCACTGAACAATACATAGTAGGAAGTTAAATTTGAAAATTGGGATTGGTTTGCACTTTCCAATGCAGCCCTGTATCAATACCCAGCTCCCTTTGGATTATCTTGGGTGTTCAGTTTATCTGGAGGAGATAATGATAGCTAAAATGACAGATTATTGATCACAATTGAAGTGAAGACATATTTTGTGTATGGGGTAATTGTCAGTGGGTGAGTGGCACTGATGAGGAACAAGGCAGTAATTCTTTTGAATAGCGTATCAACAATGCTGAAACAAATTATGCTTAAATTATCTGGCAGCCATAAATTTTAATTACTATGTGTTGAGGTCACTCAATACAGCATTATGTAAGTGGGAAGCTATGTCTCCATGTTCTCAACTTGAACATTGAGATCCCTGAAGGGTTTTGACTTTCCTTCATTGTGCTATTTTCCCTCCTATATCTATGAATAAAAAATCTGCCATGCAGTATACCATTTGATTTATAAAAAAAACACAGATTGTTCCTGTAACTTATAGGTTGAGAGTGGAACTACGTGCAATAGCTTGCTTCAATGTCTAAGTCATAGCCCATGTTTTCAGTTGCTAAAACTTTTAAGTATGGAAGTATGAACTATGCACCAGATTTTTATATTACTTCCGTTATACAATTATTCAAAGTGATGAAATTTATTATTGCAAGATTTGATGTGGCTAGCTACAGAATAAATATCTGAACTATGTTAGTTCTTTATCCAGTAATTCAAGTGAATTATGTATTTGTGAGCATTGGCATAAATGTCAGGTTATAAGGGCATGGCACAATTTTGGAAATTTTAATGAAGGTGGTTGAATGAGACCTGAATGAGCACTCAAACAATAACACCGGGGTGGGTCATATAGTACCTGCCAGTACCTCAATGTCCCAAATTGCTTTACAGTTAGTGAAATACTTTTGAAGTGTAGTCACTGATGTAATGTGAGGAACTCCACTGCAAATTTGTGAAAAGCAAGGTCTTGCATGCACCAATGCAACAAAGATCAGACTACTTGTTTTAGTGATGAGAGTTGAGGTTTGAGTAAACTTACCTGCTCCTCTTCGAAGTAGTGCCACAAGATCTTTTCCATCCACATGAGAGCCAACGGAGCTTCACTTTAATATGCTATCTGTGCAGCACTTGATACTGTAATTGAAGGCCTGCCTTTATTTTGCACTCTAGTCTCTGAAATGGAATTTGAACTTGCAATCTTCTAGGCTGAGGCTTGATAGGGTATGCACTGAAAGGTTGATCCAATGGATGGGGAATCTAGAACATGGACACAGTTTCAGGATAAGGGGACACTTTAGGACCAAGATGATTTGCCATGATTGTATTGAAGGGCAGAACTGGCTGGACGGTCCACTTCTTTTCCTGTGTTCTTCTAAATCAAAGGTGAGAGTGCTACTAATCCACTGTTGATGCAGCACCCCATTAAAAAAAACGATCCAATGAATTCATAGCTCTGTAATTTGCTTCAAATTTAGAGAGACTTAATCTGTGGCTGTAGGTTTAATAAATCTCAGGAAAGCAGCTCCAGGCAGTGATCAACTTTTAAAGTATCATTAGTATTAAAAGCAAAGGACTCATTTCTAGATTTTTTTTTTACAGTGATTAGTTGAGGTTATCTTTTTCAAATTATACTGTTTACCTTTTTTTAAATTTGGTGGTTCTGAGATAAAAATTGTTCACTTTGACTCATTTGGAGGCTATATGTATGTTTTATGTTATTTCATTTATTTGTCTATATTTTCTTGTTTTCTTTCCTTCTATTGTACCCGTACTGTACTGTACAGTATTCAAAATTTGAAGAGCACAGACTATCCAGAAACATTGCATTGGTGTCCTTCATAGGATTTACAAATGTGGTACTTCAGTAAGCATATTTTTGGGTGCTGTTCTTGTGTCCAGTCATTAAAAGACACATCCCTTGCTTTGACAGAGTAATCCAGACTCAATTTAGCTCCGTTCTCTCCACAGATGCTGTCAGATCTGCTGAGATTGTGCAACATTTTCTGTTTTTGATTTTTTTTTAAAACACAATCTGTTTTAAGCATTTTGAATAAATTCCTGCTGCTTTTCTGGCAAATTATAATTATTTTAGTTAAATAGTATTCTCAAATGTTGCTAGCAGTCCTTTGGTCTATTACGCAAGCTTTATTGGCAATTTAATTTTTTTGGGTAAAGATAATTGGCATTAATATCAATGTAATATGATTGCTGTAAATTTTATAGATATTTGAATGATGGACTCCCACACTTTGGTATAGGTTTCTAGGCTATAAGATGAAATATTGCAGGATATGTTTGTCAAAATGTGTTCCATTGTTCACAATTTTCCCTGCTCATTTTTCAATGCAACTTCACTTTCCAGGATTTATGCTCATGAGAGGGTAACTCGTTCAGAAAAGCAATTCCACTCCCTCCCAGCAGCTCATCGGAAGCTGCTTCCTAATTTCCTTCCTCACGTGAACAAATTAAGGGAGTGTGTTGAACATAACTACGAGATCCTGAAAGCAATTATTAATAACTGCAATCACATGTTTGAAAATAAGGAATATGGAGTTATAGATATGGAGGTAAGTGAAACACAAACATGGAATAATTTTGAAAACTCAGCTGCATGCAGCATTGGCTCAATTTGCATCTGCTTTGAATTCATACCAACTATCTAGTAGCTTATATATACATGCAAATAAATTTTCTGTATTGTACTTAACTTGGATTTTACTTAAAGGGATTTATTTTCCTGTACTTGTTAGCATAATTGTACAATATTCACAGTTTGTTCTATGAAGGGCAGTTCATACCTGGGAGTGTGCAAGTCGATGACCTTAAATCAAATATTTTATTGTCATCTAGACTAAAAGTTGATAACAGTCTATTAAGTCAAATACGATGTAGACAGTATTTATCTTTCAAGCATTAATGGTTGCGATATCACTTTAATAAATTGTGATCCCCAATGGATAATATTGTAATACCGTAGTGTGTATGGTATTGAGCATAAAAGTTGTCACTCCAAGGCCCTCAAAGTTAGCTTGTTTCAACCTGTATAGCATATCAAATGCTGCAGTTATCTTCAGTGTCCCTGCGTGACGAGGTGAAAAATTGGCCAAAGCTTCCACTTCAGATTGGTATCTCATGGCTTTTCCTGGAAAATGATCTTGGATAGTGTGAGGAAGACTAAGCACTACTCACTGCGTGATAAAATGTATCTTAGATGAAGTATAGAGTTTCACTGTAGCATTGCAAATTCAGAAGGATGCCATCTTCCTTCCACTCCCACTCCTTCACTGCAAAGTGCAGCATTTCCATGCTGCGTACAATTTACTTCAAATGACCAAATGAAAATGACATCCAAGGCATTTTGTGTTGTGGACTTGGACTGCTGTGTGCTGGATTAAAATTGTTCAATCATTCTCACGGGAGCACAGTAGTTCCACTGTTACTTCATAGCGGCAGGGTCCCAGGTTCAATTCCGACTTGGGTCAATGTGCAGAGTCTGCACGTTCTCCCTGTGTCTGCGTGGGTTTCCTCGGGGTGCTCTGGTTTCCTCCCACAAGTCCCGAAAGACGTGCTGTTAGGTAATTTGGACATTCTGAATTCTTCCTCTGTGTACTGAACAGGTGCTGGAATGTGGCAACTAGAGGCTTTTCACAGTAACTACATTGCAGTGTTAATGTAAGCCTACTAGTGAAAATAAAGATTATTTTCTTTTAAATTAAATTACTTGGGATACTCTGGCAGGTGAGACCTCGCTACATTCTTTATGGAGATGACACGTGGTGGTTGGGATAATAGTTATATTTTGTGTGACATTCAGAAAGCATTTGACTAGATGTAGCCAGTTGCGATTAGAGACGATTGAGGGGTATGGAATTAGTGGGCGAACATCAAGTTGGATTAAAAGTTAGTTAAAAGGCAGTAAATAGAGTAGGATCTGGGAGCAACTCCCCAAAGTAGGGTAGCATTGTGGATAGCACAACCGCTTCACAGCTCCAGGGTCCCAGGTTCGATTCCGGCTTGGGTCACTGTCTGTGCGGAGTCTGCACAACCTCCCCGTGTGTGCGTGGGTTTCCTCCGGGTGCTCCGGTTTCCTCCCACAGTCCAAAGATGTGCAAGTTAGGTGGATTGGCCCTGGATAAATTGTCCTTAGTGTCCAAAATTGCCCTTAGTGTTGGGTGGGGTTACGGGGATAGGGTGGCGGTGTTAACCTTGGGTAGGGTGCTCTTTCCAAGAGCCGGTGCAGACTCGATGGGCCGAATGGCCTCCTTCTGCACTGTAAATTCTATTTAAAAAAAAAAAAAGTGGTTGGAGTAAAAAGAAAGAAGGACTTGCATTTCTGTAATCCTTCCAGGACCATCAGACAGTCAAAGTGCTTTACAGAAGTACTTTTTAAAAAATGTAGTCACTGTTGTAATGTAGGCAATGTGATGTTGATTAAGGGGTAAATATTGGCCAGGGTGCCGGGATGACTCTCGTGCTCTTCTTCGAATTAGTGACATGGGATCTTTTACGTCAACTGGGGCCTTAGTTCAAAGCCTCATCTAAAAGATGACATCTCCCTGACAGTGCAACACTTTAAGTATTTCACTGGAATGTTTGCATAGATTTTGTGCTTAAGCCCTGGAATGGAACGTGAACCCACAGCCTTGTGAATCAGAGGTGAGAATGCTACCAACTGAATCACAGCTGATACTCAAGTAAGTAATGGTGTCTTACAGGGTTCTAATACCACTCACTATGTACATATGTTTTGAATGGAAGACAGCTGGATGATGTGGATAACAGTGGGGTTTTGGTTTTCAGATTCACAAGACTCTAAAAGCAACACCTTTGGCATATGAGATCAATTTTTAAAAAGCTATTTAAATACTGACAAAAGGCATAGAATATAAAAGTTGAGGGTTGTGAGGTTGTGGAATGCACCGTTGGGGTTAGTGATTGAAGCAAAGAACACGGCAGCATTTAAGAATATGTTCATTGTGTAGTTGAAGGAAAGTGGAATAAAAATATATAGAATGGGTCCAGGCATTTGGAATTACAGGGTACTGCTGGTGTGGAAGGTACACGCCAGTATTGAATGGTTGGTGTAAATGGCCTATGTTTGTGTTGTTTGTATGTAATTCATGCAATGAACTGGAAAATACGAACATTTAGGAGAGTTAAATCTAAAATTTTCCCACCAAATTTTGGAGTTCATTTAGTAATAAGTGATTATTTTTTGATTATAACATGTACAGGCTGACCCGGGACGATTAAAACCAGCATCCACCTTTGACATGGACAAACTGAAGTCCACCATTAAACAATTTGTAAGGGATTGGAGTGATGATGGCAAGGCTGAACGGGATGCTTGTTATCGACCAATCATTGAAGAAATCGTAAAACATTTCCCTCAGGAGAAATGGTACGGTATTGGTTCCAAAAAATGACATGTTTAGAACCCTGAATGAGAGATCAATTAAAATAATTTAATGCATCTATTAGCCTTTTTCATTTGAGCCCAATTTTCAGTTTAAGAGTTTAGCAGATTAGATTGAATGCATAGCCAGTGATTTGTACTGAGTTAGCTAATCTCAGTTATGACAACTGTGGGCCATCATAGCTGATCTCTGTTCCTGGTTAGAAGGAAAATAGCATTCAAAGATCTTGGTCACATTCCAGTGTTTTCTGTTGTAAAGCAGATTTGCGCAGAAATTGGTTGAGTTTTGTCAGCGTGGCCAAATAATTTGCCAACATTTGTTACCAGTACTTCCCACAGAACACATGCCACCTGGGGAGATACTTCCATGATGTTGTTTACCTTTCCTCAGCATAAATCATAATTTTCAGAAGTGAGAAGAAAATTGAAACATTAAACACTCCAAAATACATACTTGCAATAATAAAATGGCCAAACAATGCGTAGTTAACCAGGAGCCAATGTTGGTGAACCAGCACATGGGGTGTGGATGAATGGAATTTAGTGCGAGTTAGTACACAGGTAGTTGAGTTTTGGACAACTTCAAGTTCATGAATGCACAAGTCTGGCAAGAGTGTGTTAGAATAGTCAAATCTGGAGGTAACAAAGGCATGGATGAGGATTCAGCAGCGCAAGAGCTGATGGAAGGGCGAAGATGGGTCCTTGTAACCAGGTGGAAAAAGGCATTTTTAGCACCCTGTCAGGATATATGGTTAAAAGCTGATCTCATGGTCAAATATGACAAAAGGTTGCGAACAGCCTGGCTTAGCCTCAAACATTTGCCACGGAGAAGAATGGAGCCAGGGGGAAGGGAACAGAATTTGTGGCCGGTGCCAAAGCCAGTGGCTTCAATCCTCGCAATATTCAATTGAAGTAAATTTCTGCTCACCCAGTAACAAGCAGTTCTGAGACAATGGAGGAGCAGGCAGAGGTGGTAGCAAGGCAGAGCTAGGTGTCATCAGCATACAAGAGGAGAACAAAGAACAAAGAAAAGTACAGCACAGGAACAGGCCCTTCGGCCCGCCAAGCCTGCGATGACTATGCTGCCCATTTAAACTTAAAATCTTCTACACTTACGGGTCCGTATCCCTCTATTCCCATCCTATTCACGTATTTGTCAAGATGCCCCTTAAACATCACTATCGTCACTGCTTCCACCACCTCCTCCGGCCGCGAGTTCCAGGCACCCACTACCCTCTGTAAAAAAAAAAAAAAATGTTCCTCTAAATCTTGCCCCTCGCACCTTAAACCTATGCCCCTTAGTAATTGACCCCTCTACCCTGGGAAAAAGTCTCTGCCTATCCACTCTGTCTATGCCCCTCATAATTTTGGAGACCTCTATCAGGTCACCCCTCAACCTCCTTTGTTCCACTGAGAACAAACCAAGTTTATTCAACCTCTCATAGCTAAAAGACTTATGGTGTGTTCATGGATAATGTCAGGAGGGGCAATATGCAGATTAGAATTAGGAGGAGTCAGGTGATGTGAGCATGGGAGCTGATGTGTTTTCTCGAGCTCTCGCTCAATTCTTTTAATCCTTTATTTTATCCTAATGCACATTTTTGGAATATATGTTTTCTGCTGTGTCCCTGCATGATCCTGGTCAGAGTTTGGTGGTGAAGAGCCGAGTTGAATCAGAAAGAATCCTTCTTTGATTAGGGCGGTCGGAGATGGCTGGAGTGGGGTCCAGCTTGCAGTGGCGGTTTTGCTGGTGAGCGGACATGTGCCTTGGCGATGCTGTATGCATCGGGATGATGACCGCCATTGCAAATTATGATCTTGGCTCAGTGGTGCAGGTTTGTGTTGCTCACTTTGAACTGCAAAGTATCCTTGAGAGAAGGTTCGACAGAGTACATTGTATCTGGTCTTCGGGCTTGATTGGGGGCCTTAATCATTCGTCTTGGACTGTCCTGTCTGTGATACTTGTTGTGAGGAGTTGGAGGTGGGTTACAAACAGACTTTTAAATGATTTAACAAGGCAAAGCGAAGCTGGTTATTCAGCCTGGAGGAAATCTGAGGTTTAATAATATGCTATGTTAGCAAAATCTGTGTTAATCATTACAGTGGCAACAACGTTAAACTAGGTTCGGCTTGTGGTAAGCACTACAGAGTGTGCACACTGGCTATAATTGATCCTGGCGATTCTGACATCATCAGGAACATGCCAGAGTAAATCAGTGAGAAATAAACCAAACAACGACTGAAATATTTTCCAAATTAAATTATATTAAAAAGACAAAAAAAAATCTTTCCAACAGTTAATTCTGTTTGAATCTGATAAATTTCATATAATAGATTACTAAAACAGCCAATAATAACATATAAAAGCATTGTGTCCGTTTTGAAGCCAAATGTACTCTTTGGAACATAACCATGTAATGATAGATTCAAAAATAGTGGGGCACTCAAAATGCAGTTGGATGCTAGGCTTAGGTGAGTTAAGAACGAGAATGCAAAGCTTTGAAAAGTGAGTAACCTTTTCATGTTTACTTTTTCTTAACTGTCCTGACTCGAGTAAGTTTTAAAAAGTTACTGATTTTACAGTGTTCAAGTGCTTTTCCTTTGCACACATATCATATAACTGTATAATCGCACTTGTTTTCTCCCCTCAGAAGCTTCCCTCCCTCATCAGACCCCATATTTTCTGTGGTTAAAAAACCTGGGCAACCTGGTGTCAGTCTGTTCCTAATGGGTTTTCCCCATCTAATGCCAATAAGCATGTAAATTGTCATAGGAGATTCCCTATCTAATGTGTATTACTCTCCACATTGAACGTGTTGGCCTCAACTGTGTTTTTAATGTGTCACACCTGAGATTTTGCCTCAGTTTGTTTGGAATACAGATCTGCATTCTCTACTCCATAGTGACATGTTCATGTAGCCCAGTGTGTATCATTACTATGCAGCTCCACCTGGAGAAACAGTGTTAACAAGATTTGACTCAATATTTCTTCAGAAACTTGTGCATCATTAGTTATTTTCAATTTCCAAACTTCTGACTAAAATGTTGTGGCAAATGAGCAAACTATCACTTTTTTAAAAAATAATTTTTATTCCAATTTTCAACACGTTTTAACCAACAAAAACAGAAGAAAAAGAGAAGTAACAGTAACCCCCCCCCCCAACACAGAAACAATAAATTAACAAAAATAATTAACATGAGAACAAATACACATATCCAATAAAGGAAAAAAAACAAACACGCCCATTCCCCTCCCCCGGGTTGCTGCTGAAATTGACCACCCCCTAATGCTCCGCCAGGAAGTCTAGAAACAGTTGCCACCGCCGGAAGAACCCTTGCACCGCCCCCCCTTAGGGCAAACTTGACCCCCCTCCAGTTTGATAAACCCAGCCATATCATTGACCCAGGATTCCACGCCCAGGGGCCTCGCATTCTTCCACTGCAAAATAATCCTGTGCCGGGCTACCAGGGACGCAAAGGCCAGAATACCGGCCTCTTCCGCCTCCTGCACTCCCGGCTCCGCTGCTACCCCAAATATTGCGAGCCCCCAGCCCGGCTCAACCCTGGAACCAACCGCCCTTGACAGCGTCTCCGCGACGCCCCTCCAAAAGCCCTCCAGCGCAGGGCACGCCCAAAACATGTGGGTGTGGTTTGCTGGGCTCCCAGAACACCTGACACATCTGTCCTCTCTCACAATGAACCGGTTCAGCCTTGCCCCTGTCATGTGCGCCCTATGCAGCACCTTTAATTGAATTAAACTAAGCCTCGCGCAGGAGGAGGAGGAATTCACCCTCCCCAGGGCATCCGCGCACGTCCCCTCGTCGATCTCCTGTCCCAGCTCCTCCTCCCACTTGCCTATCAGCTCTTCCACCGAGGCCTCCTCCCCCTCCTGCATCACTTGGTAGATTGCCGAAATCCTCCTCTCATCAACCCACGTCCCCGAGAGCACCCTGTCCTGAACGCCCCTTGGCGGCAACAGTGGAAACTCCGCCACCTGCTGCCTGACAAACGCCCTTACCTGCATGTATCTGAAGGTGTTCCCTAAGGGAAGGCCCAACCTTCCCTCCAACTCCTCTAGGGTCGCAAACTTCCCATCAGGAAAAAGGACCCCCATCCCCCTGATACCTGCCCTGTGCCAGCTCAGAAACCCTCCGTCCATTCTCCCTAGTACAAACCGATGGTTCCCCCGTATCGGGGTCCAGACTGAAGCCTTCACCTCCCCACTATGCCGCCTCCACTGCCCCCAAATTCTGAGGGTAGGGGTCTTCTGCGCCCACACAAACCCCATAATACTCCTATTGACCCGCCTGAAGAAAGCCTTAGGAATCATGATAGGAAGGCACTGGAAGAGGAACAAAAACCTCGGGAGCACCGTCATTTTGACAGACTGGACCCTGCCCGCTAGGGAGAGTGGCAACACATCCCTCCTCCTCCATCTGCTCCACCAGCTTCGTAAAGTTGAGCCTGTGCAGGGCCCCCCAGCTCCTGGCTATCTGGACCCCCAGGTACCTAAAACTCCTCCTCGCCCTTTTCAGCGGTCCTGGTCCCCCGGATGTACTACGAACAGCTCACTCTTTCCCACGTTGAGCTTATACCCGGAGAAGTCCCCGAACTCCCTGAGAATCCTCATCACCTCCGGCATCTCCCCCCACCCCCCACCGTGTCCGCCACATACAACAATAGATCATCCGCATGTAACAAAAGCCGATGCTCTTTCTCCCCCCCCCCCCCCCCCCCCCCGCCCCCCTTCACTATCCCCCTCCAGTTCCTCGACTCCCTCAGCGCCATGGCCAGGGGTTCGATCGCCTGCGCAAACAGCAGGGGAGACAGGGGGCACCCCTGCCTCGTCCCCCGGTACAGTCGAAAATTCTCCGACCTCCTCCCATTCGTAACCACACTCGCCACCGGGGCTTCATACAGCAGCCTCGCCCACCTAATAAATCCCTCTCCAAACCCGAACCTTTTCAACACCTCCCAAAGGTATCCCCACTCCACCCTATCAAAGGCCTTCTCCGCATCCATCGCCGCCACTATCTCTGTCTCCCTATCCACCGCCGGCATCATTCTGACATTCAGAAGCCTCCGTACATTAACATTCAACTGCCTCCCCTTCACAAAACCCCTTTGATCCTCATGTATGACCTGCGGCACTGCGTCCTCCACCCTCCTGGCCAATACCTTTGATAGCAGTTTCGCATCCACATTCAGGAGCGAAATCGGTCTATATGACCCGCACTGAAGGGGATCCTTATCCCGCTTCAGGATCATTGAGATCAGTGCCCTAGACATCGTCGGGGGCAAAGCCCCCCCCTCCCTTGCCTCATTAAAGGTCCTAACTAGCAGCGGGCCCAGCAGGTCTGAAAACGTCTTGTAGAATTCAACCTGGAACCCATCGGGCCCCGGTGCCTTCCCTGTCTGCATGCTCCCCATCACGTTAACCAGCTCCTCCAGCCCAATTGGTGGCAAACTATCACTCTTGTACATATAATTTTATATATTGATTAGGATCTACACCTCCCGCTGCTCCATCTACACCTCCCGCTGCCGGGGGAAAGCAGGCAGCATAATCAAGGATCCCTCCCACCCGGCTTACTCACTTTTCCAACTTCTTCCATCGGGCAGGAGATTCAGAAGTCTGAGAACACGGACGAACAGACTCAAAAACAGCTTCTTCCCCACTGTCACCAGACTCCTAAATGACCCTTTTATGAACTGTCCTCATTAACACTACACCCTGTCTGCTTCATCCAATGCCACTGCTTGTGTAGTTACATTGTATATCTTGTGTTGCCCTATTATGTATTCTCATGTATTTTCTTGAATTCTGTTCAATTCCCTTTTCTTCCCATGTACTGAATGATCTGTTGAGCTGCTTGCAGAAAAATACTTTTCACTGTACCTCGGTACACGTGACAATAAACAAATCCAATCCAATCCAGGAGCGTCACAGTGGCCCGGTGGTTAGCCCTGCTGCCTCATGCGAGGACCCAGGTTCGATCCCGGCTCAGGGTCACTGTCCGTGTGGAGTTTGCACATTCTCCCGTGTCTGTGTGGGTCTCTTCCCCCAAAAACCCAAAGATGTGCAGAGTAGGTAAATTGGACATGCTATGTTGTCCCTTAGTTGGAAAAAAAATTGGCTACTGTAAAAAAAAAAAAAAAAAAATTTTAAACTAATTTGTTGAATGATATCAAAAATAAATAGGAACGTAGAAAATAATTTATGGCACAAACGGAATCATGTCTTTCCAGTCCAAAAAATACCTTTGCATCCTAATCCCACCATCCTGCTCTTGATGCATAGCTCTCTCTATGTTTGACTTTGTTAGAAGCCTTGCTAAAATTCCTATAGATTGCATTAAATGAGCTATCCACCTCAATCCTCCTTTCCAAAAATGTAATCCAGTTTGTCAGATGTGACATTCTTGTACCAAATAAATGCTATCTATCCTTAACTAATCCGTGCTTTTCTAAATAGTGATTTATATTGCCACTCAAAGTTTTTTTTCCAATAATTTGCCCACCTCTGAGGTTAAGCTGATTTTCCTATTATTACTCGGGTTATCCCTTCCTTTTCAAACAGTGGTACAACATAAGCAGCTCTCATGTTCTCCGGCACCATACCTGTGCCCAGAGAGGATTGGAAAATGATGCTCAGAGACTCCATTATTTCTTACCCTGCTTTTCTTAGCAGCATGTGATACATTTCATCCAGACCTGTTGATTTATCCACTTTTAAGGGTGCTAAACATCTTAATATTTCCTTCATTGTGTTCATGTATTTAACTTATCCAATATTTCACACTGCTCCTCCTTACTTGCGTCCACTTTGAAAACAAATGCAAAGCATCCATTAAGGATCAAGTCAAAGTCTTCCACTGTCATACACATTATTGGCTTGGATTGGATTTGTTTATTGTCACGTGTACCGAGGTACAGTGAAAAGTATTTTTCTGCAAGCAGCTCAACAGATCATTCAGTACATGGGAAGAAAAGGGAATTAAACAAAATTCAAGCTTTAGAATTAATTTTTAAAAGATTAGAACGAGTATAAGTTAAGTAAAAAGTGGATCTGTTGGGGAGAGCTTGCAGAGAGTCGCTTCGCTCCGGCGCCATCTTTGTGCCATCATGTCTCCAAGTGGCCCTACTCTTTTCTTATTTATCCTCATCCTTTTTGTGTATTTATAAAACATCTTTGAGTTTTCCTTGATTCTACTTTCCAATATTTTTTGTGCTCTCTTCTTGCTTTCCTAATTTCCTTTTTAATTTCACACCTGCACTTTCTTTGCGACAGAAAGCCTAAAAGAGGACTGTTGAGCTTTTGACATCTGATGTGCTCTGAATGCTCATTAGCATCTGTGGTCCTTAAATGGAATGAAGACTAAAAATTAGCCTCTCATTTACACATGGGTAGTCAGAAATAGCTTCTTGTTCAGATTGAGCCATGTGGACCAATTATAAGCCACGTTATTAGAATTAGAAACATGGGGCAGCACGGTGGCCTAGTGGTTAGCACAACCGCCTCACGGCGCTGAGGTCCCAGGTTCGATCCCGGCTCTGGGTCACTGTCCGTGTGGAGTTTGCACATTCTCCCCGTGTCTGCGTGGGTTTCGCCCCCACAACCCAAAAATGTGCAGAGTAGGTGGATTGGCCACGCTAAATTGCCCCTTAATTGGAAAAAATAATTGGCTAATCTAAATTTAAAAAAAAAAAGAATTAGAAACGTAAAAATAGGAGTAGGCTATTCGGCCCTTCATGCCTGCTCTGCCATTCAATATTATCATGGCTGATCCTCTATCTCAACGCTTTGCTCCCCACACTCTTCATACCCTTGCCACCTTTAGATTCTCGAAATCTATCTATTTAATTCTTAAATATATTCAGTGATTTGTCCTCCACAGCCTTTGGTAGAGAATTCCACAGGTTCACCACCTGCTGAGTGAAGCGGTTTCTCCTTATGTCAGTCCTAAAAGGCCTACCACATATCCTAAAACTATGACACCTTGTTCTGGACCCCCAGGCCTGAGGAAATAAAATCCCTGCATCCAGTCGGTCCAACCTTGTCAAAATTTTATATGTTTCAATTAGATAATTTCTCATTCTCCTAAATTCCAGTGAATACAGGTCCAGTCGATCCAACCTCTCGTCATTCAACAATTCTGCCATCCCAAGAAGCAGTTTGCTGAATTTTCGCTGCACTGTCTCGATGGCAAATATACCCTTTCTTATATAAGAAGACCAAATCTGCGCACACTGCTCCAGGTGTGGTCTCACCAAGGCCCTCTACTACTGTAGTAAGACATTGTTGCTCCTTCTACTCAAGTCTTGTAATGATGGCCAGGTGTGGCCTCACCAAAGCCCTGTACAGCTGCAGTAAGACATCCTTGCTCCTTCTACTCAAGTCTTCGTCTAATGATGGCCAGGTGTGATCTCGCCAAGGCCCAGTACAGCTGCAGTAAGACATCCTTGCTCAATGTACTCAAGTCCCCTTGTAATGAGGCCAACATAAGATGAAACATTGATGTTGTTGCATTATCAAGATAGTTGGTTCTAAACGATCAACTATGAATGATACCTTAGTTTTACAAGAATTTTAACTACATACACAGAAAACAATTGAAGTATAAATTTTCAAACAAGAAATGGATAAACATACCTACATTTGAAGGAGCAAAAATCCTTGTATTATTTTATAATTGCCAAAATGCAGTAAGGTACAAAACCTGGCTAATCCATTTGAACCATTTGATGTACACTGTGACTCTTGATAATTATTTAATTTACCAGCTAAGTCTTTGCATCTGAAATTAATTATGATATATTGCTCTTTCAATACAGCAATCCTGCTGACATGAACATACTTGTACCAGGAGCAGGACTTGGAAGACTAGCCTGGGAGATTGCTAGATTGGGTTATAGCTGCCAGGGTAATGAGTGGAGTTTATACATGCTCTTCTGTTCGCATTTTGTACTCAACAGGTAGAGTATGACTTCAGAATTTGCTATTGTTGCTCGTTATGTTTTCCCTTAAATTGCTCTGTTTTAATTACCTTTGCTCAAGAGTCGCCAGGTGTCTTTCTGATACCACCACAGGGTTCAAAGCCGAATACTGATCAAGACACATTTATTTACACACCCAGTCAATTATTACTCATGCACAAACTCTACTCACTAAACTACAACTACTACTAAAAGCCTATACTTAGCTTCAAGTGGCCCACTCAGTCAGATGAACAATGGCCGTTGTCCGGTTCTGATACTGCTGGCTTCGAACTGGTATAGAATAGTAGCTAGGAGCACCTATCTCGTAGCGTGCGTTGACCTTAGACTTACTTGGCTGGTGCTTGGCGGCCTCTCGTCGCTGAGAGCCAAATGCCAAGTTGAAGATGGAGAGGAGTAAGAGAGCAAACTGACCTTGGGGACTCTGTTTAATGCCCCCAGGGTCTTTGTGCCCTTCTGGGCGGACCCTGGACTTGGTCCCAATTAATTGGACCATGTCCCAATCGTTCGTATCGATTTTCTCCAATAACGGGGTTGTTCCCTGATCGTTGGGCGGGCTCTCTGTAACCGTTGGCCTGCCTTTGTTTTAGCTTCCACTGGCGCCGGGAAGTCTGTCCTGGTATCGATTGTTTCAATGTTTCTTTTTGTCTCCGGAGATACCTCATTACTATGCTAATGGCTAGTAGTTTCAGTTCTGTCTGGGTTCTGCAGGTTCCAATCCACAGGAACCTTGCACCTGCTTGTTTTGCTAGTGCTGTCCATTTTCCTCTGCACTCTTTGCGAGTATCCATTTTGGAATCGGGATGTGGCCACCCCAGGTGGCTACACTATAAAGTGTTGTTTTAAAACTGTTTTCTAATTTGACATGATTAAAAAGCTGTATGATTTGTTTTGAAAACAAAACAGAAACTGCTGGATTACACAGCAGGTCAATCAGAATTTATAAAGAGACAATATAGGTTGTGTCCAAATCTTTCATCAGTCCGACTTGAAATATTAACTGACTGATCTGTGTATTTTCAGCACACTGTTTTAGTTTGATTTTCAGCGTTTACAATTTTTTTGTTTGTTTTGAAAAATCTAAATGTGATTATGCTGTATAAAAATACATAATTTAACTCATTCCCCTTTTTTAGATGTACTGGAATTAACACAATGACACTTTATCCCTGGATACATCAATTTAGTAACAACAAGCGATCAGCTGATCAGATTCGACCAATCCATTTTCCTGATGTTAATTCACATAGTCTTCCATCACATGCTAACTTTTCCATGACAGCAGGGGATTTCCAGGAGATCTATGCAGAACCAAGTAAGTAATTCCATTCTTGACAATTATTCTGTCAAATTATAGATTTAGATTTGCATTTAAATCTCAAATGAAGCTGCAATAGCAATGGTTTTAATACAGTCTAAGCGATCTTCATCTAAATCTTTGAATTCCATGTTATTGTTTACAATCAAGCATTATGACTTCATTATAGCCTTGATCCAAATATTGACAAAATAACTAAATTTCAAAGGTGAGGTGGGAGTGACTGCCCTTGGCATCAAGGGAAACTTACTAAGCAGGTGGACTGCTTGATGGAGCCATTCTAATTTGGCTCACCATTGTTTACCTGGCATCCTACTACCACCCAACCACGAGAGGCCAGAACATATTGTCCATAACTGATTTAATGATATGAAGTATCGATCAACTGCCTGGGTGAATTTTATCATCCTTTCCTTACAGGACTTTTTTTCAAAAAAGTGGAATATTTCCTTGAGTCTTTGTAATACACAAATGTCAAATAACTTAAGTTTTTTGTATTAACAGACACATGGGACTGTGTAGCAACATGTTTCTTCATTGACACAGCACATAATGTTGTTGATTACATTGAAACAATATGGAAGATTCTGAAACTTGGAGGAATATGGATAAATCTTGGTGCGTAATCAGAATGTTCTGTTTCAGCTAATATTGCTTGCTCTTTTGATTAGCTAAAGGTATATGTACCTATGCATTTTAAGCTGTTATAAATGGAATACATATCTCAGGTTTAAGAATGAAATGTTTTAGCATTTGAATCAGTCTCGGGAATTAATAAAGCCAGAATCGCCCCACATTAGCTGTACTGGAATGTTTCCATTTTTAAACCAAATATATAAATTGATGCTGCCAAATCAGTGAATGTAGTTTTGAGAAGAAACCCTTTTGTATGTCAGTCCTGTTTTCTCCAGAAATAATGATCACAACTGCCTTGACTCCTTAAGGTATAGCATAACAAAGTAAAATGTGAACGTGATGGTATCTGCTTTTATAAATGTACAACAGCAATATTAAATGTAACAGAAGCACTAGTGGTATTTTAAATTATGTTCCTCTGATGCTTTTCCACCTATTTCCTTATATAGACAACACAAATACTTCGTGCAAAGTGCAAAACCTGATAAAGAAAGCACCTTGAAGACTCTTTGTAGGTGACCATTATTCTGCAGATTGTGTTTTATTTTGCCTTTAATTTTATATATAAACTAAGCAGATTAGAGAAGTGAGAGAAACCTGACTGTATTTGATCAGGGTGAATGCTCATTTATGAAGTTATTAATGCTTGAGTGGCAGAATATTGGTAGCTACTGAATCTTGACCTTAAAGGAAGCGAACAATATGGCAGTAGAGCAGTTCCTGGCTTTGATGGAAGTACTGTTAGTTCAGATGTTTTCACCAAAACAATAATGAGACAAATTTGAAATAGCATAGGTTTTGACTGAAAGTATGTTGCGGAGAGTTTTGGAGATTTGTAAATTACATACACAGCCAATAAAATGCACGATATTAATTGTAAACATCTAAGGTAAATGTATATTTTTATAGAAGTGCTTTTTATTTTATATAATTTTTGCCAACAGTTTATATTTTTTTCTCAAACTGTTTAGGGTTGGAACTTAATATTTTCAAATGAACATTTTGTGCTGCTGGTTGTATCAATTATATGCAAATGCAACAATCATACAAACATCACTTTTTGGTGAATTGTAGATATTTGTCAGAAAAGTTAGAATAAAAATTGTCCTTGGTTATCAAATCTGCTTTTACACAGCCTACATGCATCATGAACTCTACCACGCTTAGAAAATTATTTGAGGGAAGGTTTTTATGCATTTTAACTTTTACCCTGCCCTGTAATCTGTATTAATACTAATACAGATATTAATCTAACTTTATCATCTATAATATTCAGCATTTTACAACTAGTTTCTGCAAATATTTCCATGGTTTCGTTAGCATAGGAACCATTTTGTTCCATGGAATATTTGAATGTGTCTGTCCCTATTTATCCTTATCTACCCTTTTCTTCACCAGCCATTTGCCTCTCTTTTTAAGTCATGAATACAACCTTTGCTCTGTGTCTGTTCCACATTGTCTTCTATGAGGAGGGAAGAATTTTCTCCCAATTCTATTCTTGTTAATTTTGCTATCGTGTTTAGTATTCTCACTCCAAAGTAAATGACCTGCATATATCTATATTATTGTATTTGAGCATTTTAAAGACCTGGAACATGTCTCCTTATTTTCTCTAATTAATACAAATGCAATCGATGACTCTGTTCATAACATGGAGACCGAAATACCTCATAATTCTGTAACTCCTCCCTAAGTCCTCTCGTTGCATCAGTCTTTCTGGAGGTAGGACGTGCAGGATTTTAAACGTCAGGTAAACAGTGCGTTTTCATAGCTTGTTTTGACTTGTCTTCAAATATTTTCCGATACATTCTTACACTTTAGCTCAGTTACAGGAGCAGTCTTGCCTATTTATATACTTGCAGTATGTAGCCAGCAATCATGTTCTTTGCAAATGGACAGGTATTCATGTTTAAACTTCAGGTTTTCTTCTGTAAGGAAAGTGTTAATAAGATTGACTTGGTGGACTGCTGTAATGCTGCTTTTAATGTCTCTTTACATTGTCGTGTTATTAGTTTTTGTAGTTAAACAGTGAATTCTTGCCTTCATGATGCTAGCTAAATTTGGGGTTACACAAAATGGTTAATACTACAGGTTATAAGGAATGGAACCACTGCAGTCTACAACTCTGAAAAGCAAACAATTTAAAAACAACAGGACAGAGAAAACAAAAATCCTGCTGTATTCGGCATTTTTTTTGTTCCTTTTTCTCACCAATTAATAGGCTAAGGGCTGACAAGTCCCCTGGTCCAGATAGCTTGCATCCTAGGATCTTCTTAAAAGAAGTGCCTGCAGAGATAGTAGGTACATTGGTTGTAATCAGGGTGGCTCGGTGTCACAGTGGTTAGCATTGTTGCCTCATAGCACCAGGGACCCGGATTCGATTCCAACCTCGGGTGACTCTGTGTGGAGTCTGCATGTTCTCCCCCTGTCTGTGTGGGTTTCCTCCTGGTGCTCTGGATTCCTCCCTCATCCAAAGATGTACAGGTTAGGTGGATTGGCCATGCTAAATTGCCCTTAAGTGTCCAAAGATTGTGTGCGGTTACAAGGATAGGGATTGGACCTAGGTAGAGTGGTCTTTTGAAGGGTCGGTGCAAACTTGATGTACCAAATGGCCTCTTTTGGACTACAGGCAGTCTATGATTCTAATTGTCCAAAATTCCCTGGATTCTGAAATTGTCTCAGAAGATTGGAAAACCGTAAATGTAACACCTCTATTCAAGAGTGAAAGTAGACAGAGCAGGAAACTACAGGCCAGTTAGCCTATCTGTCAATGGAAAAATACTAGAATCAGTTATTAAAGAGATTGTGGCAGGACTTTTAGAAAATCATAATAGAATCAGTGTTGACATGGTTCCGTGAAATAGAAATTTTGAATTCTTTGAGTAGGTAACAAACATGCATGAAGTGGAATGAATAGATGTAGTGTATTTTGATTTACAAAGGGCATTCAAGCAAATGCCACATAAAAGGTTACTACATAAGATAAGAACTCATGGTGTTGGGGATGGTACATTAGCATGGATAGAGGACTGGCTAGCCAGCAGGAAACAGAGAGCCGGGATGAATGATTAATTTTCAACTTGCCAAACTGACGAGTGGAGTGCCACAGGATTCAGTGCTGGGGCCTAATCTATTTATGATCTGTATTAATGACTTGCATGTAGGGACTGGATGTATTGTGACCAAAATTTGCTGATGACACAAAGATATGTAAGAAAGAAAGTTGTGAGGAAGATACAAAGAGTTTGCAAAGGGATGGATTAGGTGAGTGGGCAAACAAATTGGGAAATAGCATATAATAGGGAAAATGTGAGGTTGTCCACTTTGGCAGGAAGAATAGAAAAACAGAATGGTATATAAATAGAGAGGGACTTCAAAATGCTGTGGTACAGAGGGATCTGGGTTTCTTCGTTTATGAGTCACAAAAAATGAACAGTTGCAGCAAGTAATTAGAACGGTAAATAGATTGTTGCCCATAATTATAAGACAGACGGAGTACAAAAGTAGAGAAGTCTTACTACAACACTCAGGGTAATTGATGAGACCAGACATCGTGTACTGCATACAGTTTTGGTTTCCTTATTTAAGGAGGGGATATGATTGCATTGGAGGCAATTTAGAGAAGGTTGAACAGGTTAGGTCTGTAGAAGGAGAGGTGATCTTATTGAAACATTTTAATTTATGAGGGGGCTTAACTGCGTCGATGCTGAAGAAATATTTTCGTCATGGGGAAATCTAGTACTGGGGGTGCAACTAAAAATAAGGGGTCGACCATGTACGACTGAGATGAGGATGAATTTCTTCTCTCAGACAGTTGTTAATCTTTGGCAATCTCTTTCCCAGAGAGCAGTAGAAGGTGGGTCATTGAATATATTCAAGGCTAAGTTAGGTAGGTTTTTGATCAACAAGAGAGTAGAGCGTTATGGTGTTAATACCACAATAAGCTATAATCTTATTGAGTCAAGGGACTGATTGGTCTATTTCTTATGATTTAATGAACTTTTTTTATGTTTTGACAAAGGGAGGGTTGCAGTGAAACCAAATGCAGGAGGATTAGGATGTTGAGGAACAAGTCCAGAGTCCCAGTTGTGCTCTCGATTTACAACTGTCTCCCACTGATGGTCTTAATCATGCAGCTTCCATCCCACATTCCTTCAGATTGTACCAACACGGCGCATGTATATTTTCTTGTTTATTGCACAGTTCTGAGCATTGTTCTAACTGTTTGATCAAGCTTTTATAAATTACATGTATCGCTTGGATCATCAGATCCTTTTTGGTGTTGGACTCTTCGTCAGATAGTTTTAACCCATTTAAATGTGCCTTTGTTTCAGACCATGTCCAACATAAATTTTGGTCCTTATGTTCAGGGCTAAATTTCTCCAAACTCTTCCATAATTTGGCATGTCTTTATTATAATTTACTGTAACCTGACAGTATTGAAAGTTGACAGAAGACTTGAATCCTACTTATTGAAGAATCGGGTAGTGAACCTTAATTCTACATTCAATTGAATATACACTTCTAGATTGCCAATTTTTAGAGACAAATTAAATGTGTATATTCTTACTGATAGTTTACTGCTCAAATCAGTAGTGTTCACAGTGTTAACTGTCATATGTCAGATTATTAAGCATCCAAGAATTAAATGTGCACTCAATGCCAATATCACAAGCAAAATCTTCTGAGTTTTAGCCAGAGAATTCAAACATGTTAATGTTCTGAACTCGATATACATGTTGAACATATCTTAATCTAATTCAAACGTATTTGTTCCTGCACCAACTTTTTATACTTTTTGCTCACCTCTTCACGATTCACAAGCTTCATTGTTATATTATAAAGGTTTAATTTGCAACTAAATTGATTATGTTCTGTTCTTGTAAATATAAATCCGTCTTAGAGTGCATATCATGGAGGGAGAAAATATCAATTTCTTACACTTGTATGCTTAATTTGTCCAACTCATAGAATTATATGAATCTCTTAAACTATTATCAAGTCCGAGGTATGACTATAAAATTACCATAATCTTTCAACAAATGATACTGCACTGTTCAAGATAAAACTGTTTAAAGTTTACATGTTTTATTTGTTCACACTTAGAAGTATCATTTGTCGGCAATGTTCAATTGCCATACACTGGCCAGATTATTGAAATATTGAATTAGCAGGTCACCTGTTTCATTTGTTAGTCACTGGTTGAAAAACTTCTATTTCAGAGCCCAATAGTAATACTACTAATGTGTCAAACTATATAGGTTAAAATCTCAGTCATCATGTTATCATTAGTTTTCTAGTATCCCTACAGTGCAGAAGAAGGCCAATCGGCCCAACGAGTCAACACCAACCCTCTGAAAGAGCACCCTTTCCAACGTTACCTTCCCCCACCCTGTCCAACGTTACCTTTGGACACTAAAGGGCAATTTAGAATGGCCAATCCACCTAACCTGCATTGGACTGTGTGATGAAACTATATCCAATTGTATAAGTGTGCAGAAATGGTGGATAGGAAAACACAGTTGGTCCATTGAACTTGCCCTGCATGGTTGTGATTCCTTTTAACATTATTATTCACACTATACCCTTCCCGCAGCTGCTAACAGCTATGTAATTACCTGGAAGAGGCAAAGTGTTTTATAAAATGGCCACTTCTGATAGTTAAAATTTCTCTCCAACACCCTTAAACAATCAAAGCTAGTTCAGGAGACCACATTGACCCTGATTTATATTGCTTACTGTCTCATCCTACATATAATCTATAATCTTTATTAGTGTCACAAGTAGGTTTACATTAACACTGCAATGAAGTTACTGTGAAAATCCCCTAGTCGCCGCACTCCGGCGCCTTTTCGGGTACACTGAGGAAGAATCCAGAATGTCCAATTCACCTAACAAACAAGTCTTTCAGGACTTGTGGAAGGAAACCAGAACATCCGGAGGAAACCCACGCAGACACTGGGGGAATGTGCAACTCCGCACAGACAGTGACCCAAGCCGGGAATTGAACCCGGGTCCCTGGTGTTGTGAAGCAACAGTGCTAACCACTGTGCAGCCCAGCCATCAACAGGTTCAGCTCTCTTTTGGATGTATGCAACTCAAGGCAGTAACTTGTTAAATAGATCTACAATGCCTTTGGATAAGATTTTCCTGATATCTACTTCTACCCATGTGTCACTTTATGAATATAACCCTGACTTCACCAAACCTACCACTGGAAATCTGTCATTATGAAAACAGTCTAGCCCTTTTAATTATTTTAACCACCCTTACCAGATCACCCATTTCTAAAATAAGTAATCCCTGTTTTTTTTTTAAAGATAAACAGAAAATGCTGTTAATAGGCACCAGTGCGAGAGAGAGAGAGAGAGAGAGAGAGAGATAGTTGGTGGTCAGGTATGTGATTTTCATCACAACAGGTTGAGGAAGTACAGAGGTGAGGAAAGAACAAAATAGAAACTCTGTGGTAGGGTGGCAGACATGAGTGATTAGAAATACGAAAGGGATGAGACTGCACAGCAAAAGTGGGTGGTAAAGGAACAAGTAAAGATATGAGATGGCTCCAAAGGAGCTGTAAATGGCAGCAACATCATTACCAAGAACTGTTATTTGATGAAATGGGAGAGTGGTTCTGGTCTATAGTTGTTGAACTCAATTTTGAGTTCATTAAGTTATAAATTAAAAGGTTTTCTTATGATCTTGTAAGATGAGGCAGCGTTCCTCAAACTTGCACCAACTGGATTGTAACAGTGTAGGGCGTCATAGTCAGAGTGGCAGTGGGTGGAGAATTAAAATAAGCAGCAAGAAACTTGGAATACTGCCTGTGGACAGAAGAGGTGTTCATCAAAATTATCCCCAGTCTCTGGTCTCCCCAGTGTAGTGGAGATTTCAGCATGAACAACAAATCAGTATACCAAGTTGAAAGAAGTTCAAGTAACTAGCTGGGCCCTGGATGGTGGGAAGAGAGGAAGCGAAAGAGCAGGTATTGCATCTTCTATGTTTGCGTGGAAAGAGGAGCAGGTGTTAAGGGTGAGCCAAGAGAGAATCAAAATACCACAGAGTGAATAATCCCTTTGGAATGCTGAAATGGGATGAAATTATGTATTTGTTGATGGCATAATGCTAAAGTAGCCAAAATGGTGGAGGTTAGTGGGATGAAAGATGTGGTCAATAATAATAATCTTTATTGTCACAAGTAGGCTTACAGACACTGCAATGAAGTTCCTGTGAAAATCCCCTAGTCACCACCCTCCTGGGCCTGTTCGGGTACACTGAAGGAGAATTCAGACACCCTATCTTGTCTTGATAGGAAGGGTTGAAAGCAGAAGCGGGGAACTAAGTCTGTCAACTGCGGTGGAGAGGAATCCTCAGTTGATGGAAAAGGAAGACCTATCAGAAGCAAATATGAAAATTGGCATCACCAGAACAATGTGAAGAGACAGAATAAATGGAATAACGTCTTACAGGAAGCAGGGTAGGAGGAAATATAATCAACGAAAGAGAAAATGCTGGAAAATCTCAGCAGGTCTGGCAGCATCTGTAGGGAGAGAAAAGAGCTAACGTTTCGAGTCCGATGACACTGTCAAAGCTAACAGACAGAGAAAGTGGGAAATATTTATACTGTGGAGTGAGAATGAAAGATGAGTCATAGCCACAGAAACCCAGGGAAACCGGGTGCTAAAGGCCACAGAAACCAAGGGGAAAGAGTGCTAATAGCAGTCCCCAGAGAGAACAAAAGATGTGAAAGGTCAAACAGCAGGGAAACTAACATCAGAGGATGAACTGTAGATGTGGGGGGAGGGGAAGGGGAAGCAAAGAGGAGAAAGGTGGATAAGATTGGGGGGGGAATTAAATAGAAAGAAAGAAATGGTAAAAGACAGTTAAAATGAAAAATAGGATGAAAACAAATGGGTCGAGGTAGGGTAGAGCTGATCATCTGAAGTTGTTGAATTCGATGTTCAGGCTGGAAGGCTGCAGCGTGCCTAACCGGAAGATGAAATGTTGTTCCTCCAGTTTGCGTTGATTCTCACTCCACAGTATAAATATTTCCCACTTTCTGTCTGTTAGCTTTTGACAAAGTAATTGGACTCGAAATGTTAGCTCTTTTCTCTCCCTACAGATGCTGCCAGACCTGCTGAGATTTTCCAGCATTTTCTTATTCCTTTCATATTCCAGCATCCGCAGTAATTTGCTTTTATCCAAGGTAGTTATGGATGTCATTGGGCTGGTAGTAGATGTTGGCTGACAGTAATCGAGATATAAAAGTTGAGGAAGGGATAGGAGGAGTTGAAGTTGAGCTATGTGGAGATGAAGGAGGATTGAAAATTTGAAACAGTTGAAATCAATCAGTTCTGGGTGAGTGCAGGAAGCAACACTGATGTAGGCATCAATGTACTCAAAGTAAAAGTGAAGAAGGGGACCTCAGTAGGACTGGAACAAAAAATCCCATAAAAAGCACAGCTATGATCCATGCATGACACCATAATGGCATATTTTATTTGAAAAAAGTGAGAGGAATCAAAGGAGTAAGGTAGAGGCCTGTTCACCAAAACTCAACAGTGATGCCATTTTCAGTAGATTTGATGACAACATCAGTGTTGGATTTTGAGAGAACAGTGAGTTTCAAGTTCAGAAGGGGCAGGTTAAAGACATTGAGATGGCCCATGTTAAGCAGTAGGAGGTTGTTAGGGAGGGGTCCGGTGGAGTGAAAATTCTGAAGATGGGAGAAAGTGTCTTGTATGCAAGGAGCAAACACGTTGCCAAATGAAATGAGCACAGAGGTGAAGGTAACAGAAGAATAACTCAACTTTCTGCCAAGCTCAAGAATGAGGTAAATGACATGGTTTAAGCTGAGTATCATTCAATTAGCCCTGAACCATAACCAAAACCTTCAAATCTCGCCATGTAAGACGATGCTGTATTCTAAGTGAACGTAACCAATGTAATACAATCAGAACATTGTATTTTGATTTATATTGAAACATTCTGGCAATGCAGCCTACCACTTTGTTTGCTTTGATTATCACTTCACAGCATTATGAACTTTAAGACAATTGAGCATCTTATTTTCTTTCAACAGATTTCAGTTCTGTACCCTGTAAGGTGTATGTATGCTTCGCATTGACTGCCCACATGCTGAACATTTATCAAAGCTAGATACCATTTGCCAATTATGCACCATTTCCCCACAGTTATCATTATCCACTTGAAGTAATTTTTTCCACTCGCTCAAACCTTCACGTTTCAACAAATTGTACATCATTGCCCTAACATCTACGTTCAGGTCATTAATGAGGATAATAAACGGCAATACCCTATCACTGATCTCTGCGGGAATTTTATATTGTCATTCAATAGTGCACAGTTTAGAGTTTAACGTCTGTATGAACAAAATATACATATCAATCAGGGGTATTAAGCATTTATGATCAAAGGATATGGAGCCATAGGGGCCACGTAAAACATTTAAATTTATTTTCCAATGTGCAGTATTTATAACAGAGTATTTCAAGAGTGTGAATAAAAGTGCTGAATACTCAATACTTGCACTGTTCCTCAACTCTTGTATCAAAAATAAATCTTGGAAGGTTTTAGACTTAAGACACATTTTAAATTTCAGGAATGGAACTCCAAAGAAGTATTGTATTGAAGTTCACTTACAAAATTCTTAGTGACTTGACTAGGTCAGAATTTTTGAAAGTTTTGCCTCCCATCTGTAGCCCTAAACTTAGAAAGGCTGAATGGAATTTGCAAGCTCCAAAGTTAAAGAAGACGGGTGCAGGCTTAAATCTGAGGCTATTGGCAATATCTATTTGTAAGGAAAGGGGTTGTGCAATCCTGGTGTTCTTTAAATTTTACTGGAAATAAAACAGCTTAAATAAGTTGTGAAAATGGGAAACCATGATAATTTCAGTTTCGTTGTGTTGTGGTCTAGCATACAAAAATGAATGTGGACAATACTGTAATAGCATTGTTTTTCGATACATATTGAACATAGTTCACTGTGCATCAATAATAATATTTATTGTCATATGTAGGCTTATATTAACACTACAATGAAATTACTGTAAAAAGCCCATAGACGACACATTCCAGTGCCTGTTCAGATACTCAGGGAGAATTCAAAATGCCCAAATTACCTAACAGCATGTCTTTCGGGACTTGTGGGAGGAAACCAGAGCCCCCGTAGAAAACCCACGCGGACACAGCGAGAACGTGTAGACTCCGTACAGACAATGACCCAAGCTGGGAATCGAACCTGGAACCTTGGCACTATGAAGCAACAGTGCTAACCACTGTGCTAATAGCTGTGTTTAGCAAAAATCTTAAAACAATTGAGTATTTTCATTATTGTTTAACTATTATTAAAATCATATGCTGCAAAAGTTAGAATTGGTTGACTGGTCACAAGTCCTTAATCTTTTGAGATATTTTGCAAGCCTTCCCATGTCACAGATCATTCGGGTCAAAAATCTATAATTGATGCAAGTACAGATTTTCGAATGTCACCTTTGAGCACAATGCATCCCTTTTTCTTAAAATTTTTCCTACAGCTGACCACTGCAGCCAGGTTGCAAAAAAAAACCTCAAAAATACACTGACATCACAGGAACAAAATAACACAGCCTTATTACCATGTGTGAACCACCAACTAGTGCTATGATCAAATTCAAAATCTCAAAGGTGTTCTCGATAATCCTTTTAAATGTTGGTGTGTTCTCTAAACAAAATATTGCAATTGTTGTTCTACACTTAAAAATAGAATTCAGTGGTGAGAAAGATAAGAAGCAGCTTCAAAATAATTGGGTAAATGGCTGAGCAGCAATGTTTTACATCTCATGGCCATTCAGAATGCCTCTTATACTTAAGAGGTTAAAGCTGAATAGGTCATAATAGCGGCAGTGAGTAGGAAGGAGTGAAGTCGTTTAGTTTGATATAAGTTTGGGTAATTAATTTGGGGACTAGTAGCAATTCTGCTTCAACCTTTTCAAAGAAATAAATTACAATTTATTTCAGATAATTCTCAACATACAATTAGTAAAATAATGGGGCAAAACCTGACCTGATGTATTTCTCCGATCTTGACAACAGAAATCACTTAATGACTTAATGCCCAATTTAGGAAGGGACTCCTTTTATGAGTCACGTTATGCACAATTCCTTTGCATGATTGTGGCCCTCTTAGTGTTATTCAATTGTAAATTGATAAATTAAATGGATTGACAAGACCACCTAACTTAAACTAATTTCTCCTAGGTCCTTTGCTCTATCATTTTGAGAATATGGCAAATGAAAAATCAATAGAACTGAGTTATGAAGACATCCGGCATTGCATACTTCAATATGGATTCAAAATTGAGGTAAGACCCTTGACTATAAATGTGATTAAAAATAGAAAAAATCATTATGATTGAACAAGCCCCAACCCCTATTGGTGAATCCACATACCTAGCTTCTCACTGTCATTTATTCCTTTTTAATTAGGTTGCCACAACAGCCGATAAAGGAGAAATATGGCAAAGCGTATACTTGGAAAACATATCAAAATTTGTCGTGAAATGTATATTTATTGCTACACATAATGCACCACCACATTCAGTAAAACCTCAAGACATATGATACTTAATTTTCCCTAGCAAAAAGACTATTCTTTGCCGTTGATGTTGGAGCAAAGTCTTTATAGTTGTATGCTAAATTATGTAGTCACAAGTTTCAGGTTTTTTAAAATAGATTTTTATAAATTAAAAGTTCCCAATTTTTTTCAATTAAGGGGCACCTTAGCATGGCCAATCCACCTATCCTGCACATCTTTGAGTTGTGGGGGTAAGAGCCATGCAAACACGAGAGAATGTGCAAACTCCGCACAGACAGTGACCTGGAGCCAGGATCGAACCTGGATCCTCAGTGCCATGATGCATCAGTGCTATCCACTGCGCCATTGTGCCCTCCCCAGACTTTCACAGTCAACTTTTGTATTCTGTTTCTAGTCCAATATTTAGGACCAACTGCTTAACTTCTAAAAGAAAGTTATTAAAATAGTACTATCCTTAGTAGAACATGCAAAGTTTTAGGCTAAGGGATGGCAGATTTAAAAGAGACATCAGGAGGAATTGCTTCACTCAAATGGTCGTGAATCTGGAATTCTCTACCTCAAGAGTGCAGAGGACGCCAGAACACTAAACAAATTTGAGGAGGAGATACCTGGGTTTTTAATTAATAGCGGGATGAAGGGTTTTGCGGAGCCAGCAGGAAGGTGGAAATGAGGCCGAGATAAGATCAGCCATGATCTTACTGAATGGCAGAGCAGGCTCGAGGGGCTGAATGACCTCCTGCTCCTAGTTCTTATGTTCATAAACACTGCTGATTTGTTTACATGTTCATTTAGTACTCTTCCCAGGTGATAATAGAAACAATACTTGGCAAATCATAAGTTCTGCAGTTGATCATATACACATACAGGCAAAAATAAACATTTACAATATAAACAAAGAGCCCAGCGCAAAAATTTCAACACTCGGCGCAAAGAGTATATAAGATATTGCATGTGTCAAAATAAACCAAATTCCTTCACAGTTGCAACAGTAAGTTGACCTGAATTCCTGCCAATGGTTAAATGACTGAAAATATGTAGCACATTTGTTAAAGATTTAGAACAGTATTGGTAAATGACCTTGAGAGGTTAACACTATCTTTTACCAGATTTGCAAGCTATTTCCGCTCAATGTGCCTCATTCAGCAGTTGAAACAGAATTCTTAAGTGCTACCTGGACTTTATAATCATGACTTTAATGTGCATTGTGACCACAATCCCTTAGATGGTTACAGTAGACCCGTACGAAAAGTGCACATCTGTTGGTATGGAGCATCGCACCTTCAGGATATAGCATCCTTCATAAACTCCAACTTGTTCAAATTCTTTGTTGCACTTGACTCTATGGAATCATAGAATGGTTAGTTACAAAAGGAGGCCATTCCAGCCAATCGTGCCTATGCCAGCTGTCCGAGAACAACTCGGTTAGTCCTCCCCTGTGTTTCTCCATAGCACAGCATTTTTTTTTTCTTTTCAGGTGCTTCTCCTAATCTCTTTTTTTTTTGTAACCCATGATTAAATCTGCCTCCACCACACTCCCAAGCAGTGCATTCCAGGTCGTAACCACTTAAATCAAAAACATTTGCCTTATGTCACTATTAGGTCCATTGTAATTCACCTTGAATCAGAATCCTCTGGTTTTCTCACTTTCAAAATGTGAAAAATATCTGTCTGAACGCCTCCATCAAATTTTTTTCTCTGCCTTCTTTCCTAAAAGGAGAACAGGCGTGGCTTCCCCAATCTATATTCGTAAATTTTTTCTTCATTTTCTCTCAAACCTTCATATCCTTCCTCAAGTTTGGTGCCAAGAATTGGACCCAGAACCTCCAATTGAGGCCAAACTAGTATTTTATAACGGTTATCATTACTTCTTTTTTTTATTCTATTTATGAAGCCCATATAATTTTCTGGAAGGGCAGGAACCTCATTTAAATACATTTAAATAATTTTAAATGTAGTTAAAGGGCTTCCCCGACCATATGTTCCCCTCGGGTAAGGAATTCCCATCACGTCGGTGAGGTTTACAGCAAATATTGAAAAACTGGAAGCAGTCAAAGGAAACCTGCCAGGGGCGCAAAGGTAAGTATAGCTCCTGGGGGGGAGTGGGGCATACCTAGGCAATTAGTGCCAACCTGTCTGGGGAGCCCCATTGGGGGGCGATTCCCCTTGTGTGTGGGAAGCGTTGCCCCAGTGCCTGTGGGTCAGGGAGGGGGTTGCCTCATTGCTTGCGGGGAGGGGGTTCCCCGTGTGAGTGGGGTAGAGTTTTGTGCCCAACGTTGCCGGCTCTAACAGGCCCCATCCTGCCAGCATGATAGTAAATAAGTGTCCCCAAACTTTCTGTGCTCAGATTGCCAGAGAATTTGGATAGAAAACTCAGCAGTGCAGCTGGAGTGCTACATACAGCTTTTCTCATGCCAGCCAGCAATGAGTGCAGAATTCCATTGATTGTCATCATTTGGAGTCTAGTTTTCAATTACAGATTTTTATGAATGGAATTTTAAATTCCATCAGCTGCAGTGGTGGGATTTGAACCCATGTCCCTAGAGCATTAGTGTGAGCCTCTGAATTACTAGTCCAGTGACACTACTAATAAACCATAAGTCTTCACACCAGGCATTTATTTAAATTTAAGAGCTTCTGTTAACTGGTTTGAAGATATTTGCCATTTTGACGTCTTAATATCAATGAGTATTTGTCGATCTTTCAAAGAGTGTCTGTCTGGAACTTGTGAAGATAATTCAGTACAAAATTTGCAAAAATGTATTGCATCCAGAAGCTAGGGCACAACATTACCTGATCTTCAGTTCACCGGCATCATGTCTGGAGGCAGTGAGGATTGGCAAATGATGTGAGTCTCTGCTATCTCTTGCAACACTAAGGAGCCTGGAATGCATTTCATTTGGCCAAACATCTTAATATTTCCTCCATCAGAATATTTATACCTTTGTTCGGGGTACAGGGATGTTTTTGAAGAGAAAGACTATAGGCATGCACAATTTCTTGTACTGGTCTTGATCATCCCAGCTTGTGTTCTCGCCTTATTACTCAATCGCCTTTTGCTCCAGAAACACGCTTGAACAAATTTCTACTTTTTGCTTCAATGATCATCAATTTTTCATCAAAAATTTTTTTTTTAAATGTTTAAAAAGTTACTTTTCATGAATTGCTGGCATAAATGAGTCTGGCCACTTGCTGCAGTGTGTCCATGTACAAAAATTAAACCATCTAATTTATTTTTCAGCATGTGTTTGGGGTATTTTCAAACTTTGGTTTAAATTATTAGTGTCTATAAATTTACTATGTTAGTATTGTAATTGTGCTCTTGAGTATAATATCAATCTTTCATTTTTGATTTTCAGATGTCACAAACTTGGGGAAGGTATCATGAATGATGGGGATAACAAAGAGCTGAGAACTAGTGTTATTTTTGTATTGGGAGATGAAAACAACATTTACCCATTCAGAATGACAAACAAGATTGTAAACAAATGTTGGGAATAATAGGAAGCTAAAATAATGAGATAGAAAAGCTATACAAAAAGATATCTGAAGAGTAAAATAGAAAATAGTCAACAAAAATGATTGGGAGAAGCTAATTTATATTAGAAAAATGAAAAGCCACAAACAGAACACATTTTATTTAAGAGAAGATGGATAGAGAGTCATATAAAAAAAGACCAGCATGAGATTTTTTCAAACAGAATTGTAAATTTTCAGTTTTTATTTAACGTCTTAGATATTTTGCATTCCCATCTTAAAAGAGTAATTTTGTTGCATTAATTTCAGAGGTATTTCTGAACTGTGATAAAAATTAACCTATTTTCTATTGCAGGTGGAAAAGTGTTCTGTTCCTTCAACATACACAGAAAATGACCAATCCATGTTAAAATACCTTTACGATTGTGTCTTTTTTGTAGCCAGAAAACCTGCACATTCACAATCTCTAAATGGCTTTCCACCAATAAACAGTTGAGAAAGGAAATGTTGACTTCTGTAATAACAGATTGTAGAATATAAAACTGGGAAGGAAGAGGAGTTACTCAGAGGTCTGGACAATCTGAATGACTCTGGAGACCGTCGTACTCTAATAGTGCCTTTTTCTTTTTAAATCAACTTCAGGAATTCCAAATTATTTCAGCAGGTTTTTTGGGCAACCAGAAAGGTGCAATGAAATAAAGAATTATTCATTTAAATCGACAACAGGAGCAAAGTCAGAGAGAAAACAGAAAATCTGATCTGTGACATTTATTTGTTGACTACTTCAATTACCAAGGTGGCAGTTGTACGCAAAGTATCATTGCCTGGATTTTAGCTTCTGCTGTGTCCTCATACAGCTTCCTACTGCCTATCAAGCCAATTTGTTTTCTCCATTTCACTCCAAAATTTTCAATTATTTAATGATGGGCTGTCCTCCCCATTTCCCCCATGCTGACGCGCGCACACACACACACACACACACACAAATATGGTACATCGAGTAGCTGTTTTGTCAGAATGTTAAACTATTAATTTTCAATGAGCATTGTGCATGTTGAATATTTTGTGTGAAATGATTTTAGCTAGATACGTTTGCAGTAACAGCTGAAGATGTTTTTCCACCTTTGTCAGTATTATTAAGAAAGCTGGATAAGAGGAAATTGCTGCATTTTGAATTAGATGACCGGAATCCATTCATAGATGTGATTTGATTGAAACAACTTTATCACACTGTCAATGGGCAATGCTCAAAGTAAGGCAATGAATTGATGACTGACTCCGCATTATTATTTCATGCTGCTTGACTTTGTGGTTACTGTAATTTAAATCTCGTTAGCTGCCATTATTCTTATGGGAACAATTTGTCAGTATGCATATAATTAATTTATATGTTCATTCAACGTTGTTTCCTGTATAGAATCATTTTTAAAAGTCTATTGGTGATGAAATGAATGATGTATATCAGATTTGTCTTTGTTTGAAAAAAAAAACTACGGTCTGTTTTCACATCTGGCCTTGCATCATGCCAAAATGAACATCAACTTGACAAAGTTAATAATCCATGCATTCTTAGTTCCTCAAACTTTTCATCAATGACTTATATGCACATTAACTGTGCCGTGTTTGACAAAACTTAAGTTTACATCAGGCCATGCAAATCATGTAATTTGATTGCACACACCTGACATGCCCATCTGTCCATCATGATGCTCGCCTTCACCTCATAAAATGGCAAACAGCATGAACCCATCCCCAATCTTCATATATAGAAAAACACAGGCTGTAGGGTGTTCAAGAATATATTTTAGGATTATATTAATAGCTCAAGATGTGCACCTTTGTGCTCTCGTGAAACTCATGAATTTATCTATTTTCTAATCTTGAGTCTCAACTTGACATACTGATGTTAATTCAAAGTAATGTAGCAGTAAAAAGTGCCATTTGGAAAATACTTTGTTCAAATTTAATGATACCCATATTATAACAAAGGATGCAACAGAATAGTCTTCTCTAAACTGCGCTGTGAACGATAAGAACATGTATAAATTCCTAATGTGTATTTTCTGATTACTCTCACTCTGTGGTAAGTACAGTATAATGTTGATTGGTGATTGGGCATAGTGTATGCAGGAGATTTACCAGCCTGTAATACTAGACTTTTTATATTGTCAAATGTTTGATGATGACCTGAAGATGGCCTAATTTTAAGTAACAATGTTTTGCAATATATGGCCCTTTAAAACAAAATCCAGCCACTATTAAACAGAACTAAATTTTAAGAAAATGTCAATTTTAAGGCCATGACACTCATGAGATTTTCAGAATTTATATTACTTGAAATTTATTGGGCATATGAAGACAATTTATTCTAATTTAAGACAAATATCCAAAAACACACTGGGAGCAAAGGTCCAAGGTTAAACAGCAAACAAATATTGGTGTTATGGAATGTTTGCAGTATCAACACCATCATAGTATACTTAGCAGTAGTTGTAACTACTTATTTCTTGTAGTTTCCTATGGCAACTGGGGTTCCTGAAAATTACAGCATTAGTTATATTCCTGATTTTCAAGACAGTTCAGATAAATCAACATGCCAAGTCCAAAGCATTTCTAAATATTTTTGGAAACTTGTCATTTTCCTGTGAGGAATAATCCTAAACTTTGATTTAAAAACTTCGCCATTATCTCTTTTCCTGCACTGGGGAAAAAAGTGCAAATCGTTCTGAAGATTTCTTTCACATTTAGTTTGCTTTCTATATCGTCAATTTGAAAGTGATTAATACTAACACTAGGTTGACTATTAGAACAATAATCTTAACCCATACAGTATCAGTGACTAACTAAAGAAATACATATTCAGATTTACTTTTCTACCTCCCCTCTTGTGGAATATTTGCGCCTTGCTGTAAAGAGAGGCATATTTCTGTTCCAGTGGGATCTTTGGCAAAATAGATTGTTTCCTTTGCTCTTTTGTTGCAATCCAAACAACTAAACCCCAGAGTAGGTGCAGATTACAGTTGACTCCTTTTACTTTCACCCATTTATTTTCCTCTCTCTCGAGTCTTTCACTCTTCCCCTTGGAAAAATGAGCAACTGGACAATGCTTCCAAGCCTCCGGCAAAACTGCTAATGCGCCAGCGATGAGAAGTTGTATTAAAATGGCACAACTTGATTGTACCTCCATATAACCTCACAGAATAATAATAAAGATGGGTAATTTAGTATATGAAAAATTGCATATGTAAGTATCTTTTTCACCTTCATAGTTTGCAAGTGCTTTTATTTTTGCTTTGGTTATTTTTTTAAATAAATTTAGAGTATCCAATTCATTTTTTCCAATTAAGGGGCAATTTAGCATGGCCAATCCACCTGGCTTGCACCTTTTTGGGTTGTGGGGGCGAAACCCACGCAAACACAGGGAGAATGAGCAAACTCCACACGGACAGTGACCCAGAGCCGGGATCGAACCTGGGACCTCGGCGCCATGAGGCCACAGTGCTAACCCACTGCATAACCGTGCTGCCCCCGGTTTGGTTACTTTTTGTTGTTAGCATCAGTAGAAAATAGCATTAATTGTCCCATATTTTCCCCTAGCTTTGCGTTTCGTGAAATAGCCATTTCCATCACCACGGCTATACTGGATAGTCATTCAGGAAAGCCAATATTTTAGATGCAAGATTGAATCTGAATGTTGCCTTTATATGTTAATTGCTGAAATTTTACAATACGTATTTAAAATTCTAAATGAGTTGCAGCCATTCCATTCACAAAGGCTGTGAAATGCCCTTTAAACAAAAGAAAAGCATTGCTGACAAAATTAGAATTTTGGCTGCTGTCTTGCATTTACAAAACTAATTTGCAAAATTCTTATGAAATTTCAAAGATCGCATTACTTTTGTTTGATGCCCAACTTTGATAGCCAAACGCCTTCTCCAAACAAAATTAGTCAAATGCTTTTCATGAAGATGCTGCCTTTCTAAATTTAAATAAAGATTTTTCTCCCCCCCTCTCGCAACAGCTTAGTATTGGTATAAAAGAACAAGTTAACAAATCTTGAAACAATTCAAAAATAAAATCAGACTTCAAAATGAAATTAGATTATTGTTACAGCCAATGCATTTCTTATTCAATTGCATTCTCAAGGCACGACCACAATATAAAAGTAAAATGTTACATGAGAATGGCAGAATAAACTTAGTAACTCGTTTGACCTCTATTTAAGCAAATACAATTCAAGGCATGTTTGGATTGCTTCTCTTGATCGTTTTGAACAAAGCCCTGTGGATGGCTTCTACATTAATTTTTACACCGACTTTCACAATTTTATTCAGTTTTATTTCAAGAACTAATGGTTCAAAGTAAGTTAGTAAGGATGTTTAGTAAGTTAGAGTCAGGATGGTTAATATTTCCACCAGTTAGAAGACCTGTGCTAAAACAATACAGAGCTATGAATAGCAATATATATACCATAAAAAAACAGAAAATGCTGGAAATACTCGGGTTGGGCAGCATCTGTGGAGGAAGAAACTTAATGTTTCAGGTTTCATTCTTTAACTATTTCAATCTTTCATTAGAATAATATGTATGTACTTTTGCACAAGATTGTGAAAACTCAGATCATGTTTGCTAATTGAAGAACTTGTCCAGTTGCGTTATCTTTACTTAACTTGCCTGTGTTCTAATTGAGTATAGTGCACATAAATGCACAATACTGTTTGAAGAATGCATACCATCGTGAGTTTCAACGGGTTAAAAAACAGTTTAATTCTTAAGTCTGTTTAACTCCTTTGAGCACAGTAAGAAGTCTTACAGCATCAGGTTCAAGGAGCAGTTACTCAAATAATTATATAGCTATTAAGTAAATTGCCAAAACCTTGAATATCAAAAAATCAATCCTATTTTACATGTCAGAATTTTTACTTTCACCATTTCTTAACTTTCATTCTGCTGAAATTGCAAACCTTTATGAATGCAATGCAGTAATATTTGGAATAGAAAATATGGTTTACCATTTTCTATTGGTTTGTGGTTATCCGATCTGTACAAAATAGTGTTTACACTAATTTGACATTAGGTTCGTCGCAATATGCCAGTATACTATTAAGTATTAAAACCTGTGAGGATCATATCACCTGTTTTATTACTGCAATAGCCATAAAACACACGAATAGACAATAGATTATGAAGATCATAACATAATTTACTTGAGCAATGTTTCCAGGGAAAGAGATGCAAATATTGTTTCATATTATCACAATAATATTGTTTTAAAACACTGGTACTACGACGAGTATGTTGTGACGGCTCTGTCCAGCAAAATATAGACATTGCACATATATCTTGGTGACTTATTATTTGAAGATGTTTTATTTTTCCAATATAAACACTATTCAAATTACAGTATTTTGGACCAATATTTGCAAATAAACAGCACAATGCAGATGCCCATTGGAGTAACTCCATTTCTGTAAAACAGTTTTACCAAATGAATATAGTAATGAATTCCAATAAAATATTTTATTAATGCCTGCCTAAAATTGTTTTGTTTGTACCATACGCAACTGATTTAAGTATTAAATATTTCCAGAATTATAACTTTTACATTTGTCCAATCTTCACAATATCAATATCAATTAATTCTATTTCCTGTAAGGGAAACTTTCAAATGGGCTCTGCTCATGAAAATTCAACTCCTTTAAATGCCATCGGTGCATTTCACATACGATCCTCGCCACACTGGATACTACTTTGATTAGGACATTGGCACACATGAGGGGCTGGTTTAGCTCACTGGGCTAAATCGCTGGCTTTTAAAGCAGGCCAGCAGCACGGTTCGATTCCCGTACCAGCCTCCCCGGACAGGCGCCGGAATGTGGCGACTACTCGTGACAAGCGATTTTCATTTCATGCAGTAAGCTAATGCTTGCTTAACCTTGCAAAACTATACATGTGCTCAGTAGCAGAAGTAGTCATGTATTTAGAGGGATCATCAATCAATTATAGGTCCATTATTGATTTTCTATAGAGTTTCACAGATTCACCACCCTCTGGCTGAAGAAATTCCTCCATCTGTTTTAAAGGATTGTCTCTAGTCTGAGATTGTGTCCTCTGGATCAAGTTTTTCCTACAAGTGGAAACGTCCTATCCAATAAGATCCCCCCCCCCCCCCCCCCCCCCCCCACTCCTTCTAAACTTCGAGTTCAGATCCAGAGTCCTCAACCGTTCCTCATAAGACAAACTCTTCATTCCAGGGATCATTTTTGTGAACCTCTTCTGGACCCTTTCCAAGGCCAGCACATCCTTAGAGACGGGGCCCAAAACTGCTCGCAATACTCAATGGCATCAATGGCCTTATACAGCCTCAGAAGTACATCCCTGGTCTTGCATTCTAGCCCTCTCATCATAAATGCAACGCTAACGTTGCATTTGCCTTCCTAACTGCCGACTGAACCTGCACATTAACCTTAAGAGAATTGTGAACAAGGACTCCCAAGTCCCTTTGTGCTTCTGATTTCCTAAGCATTTCCCCACTTAGAAAATAGTCCATGCCTCCATTCCTCCTTCCAAAGTGAATAACCTCACACTTTTCCACATTGTATTCCTCTGCCACTTCTTTGCCCACTCTCCTAGCCTGTTCAAGTTCTTCTGCAGCCTCCCTGCTTCCTCAATGCTACCTGACCCTCTTCAGATATTTGTATCATCTGCAAACTTAGCAACAGGTCTTCAGTTCCTTCTTCCAGATCATTAATGTATATTGTGAAAAGTTGTGGTCCCAGCACCGACCCCTGAGGCACACCACTAGTCACCACATGTCATCCTGAAAAAGACCACTTTATCCCCACTCTCTGCCCTCTTCTAGTCAGCCAATCCTCTATCCATGCCAGGAAAGTACCCTTAACACCGTGGGCTCTTAATTTATTTAGCAGTCTCCTATGTGGCACCTTGTCAAAGGCCTTCTGGAAATCTAAATAAATCATGTCCTGTTGAAACTTAGAAGTTTGGTCCGACTATAGTAAGACATTAAGAATGGTCCCACGATCAAAGTTAACATGTCCAGTTTGATACCAGTGTAGTGTTACAAGTCGCAACCCTTTGAGTTTACCGATCATGGCTTATCACTTCAATATCTTTGACCTCATGATTCACGGTCAAAGGTACCGCTTCTCCTTTTCGGTGACCTCACAACCCTATGTACTACTTGATATCCTTTCAAGTTGCCGACCATCTCAAATCCCGAACTGTAACTTTATCTTTAAATTCACACACTTTTGCTGAAAACGTGGATTTCCAACTATGTCCGACCCGGGTGAACTAGCCCCCCCCCCCCCCCCCCCCCCCCCCTTTTCACATCCGTTTAACACTGCTTCGTTCCTTCATACACTGAGTGATTATTTGTTTGTTTCTTTATTGCATTTTTATTTGGTATTACTCTTTTTAAAAACAATTATATTTTATTAAGTTAGAATACAAATCTCAGGAAAGAAGTTGGAGATTTATTTATCATTATAATTATAATTAATTATAATTTTTAAGGGCCCTTCAGAGATTCACGGGCCCCTTCTTGGCTCTCCGGGCCCCGGACCAATGTACCGGCTGAAGCAAGACTACTGCTTGATATCCTTTGACGTTGCCGACCATCTCAAATCACGAATTGTAACTTTATCTTTAAATTCACACACTCTTGCTGAAAACATGGAATTTCCTTAATTATGCCCGACCCGGGCCCCCCTATTCCACATCCTTCCACTACCTCCCCGCTTCGTTCCTTTTCATGCACTGCTTATTTGTGTCCTGTTCTCTTTTTTTTCTTATTCCTTTTTATTACTAAAACAGTTGTCTGTGTTTGTTTCTTTATTGCATTTTTATTTGATATAGGGGGCCCACTTCATCAGGGGCCCACTTGCCATCGGGCAAGCTGATACCCTGGCCAGTCCGCCACTGCCCGTCATGTAGATTCTTCCATTGGGGTAATTGCACCTATTTCTGTCATTCGATGCAGTTTGTTGATTACTTTTTGCTTCGTTGCGATTGGCATCCTTCTTGCCCCACATATTGTTGGTTTGACTGAGTCGCCTAACCTCATGTAATATATAACAGGTAGCTTGTTAATTATCTGACAGTCAAAAATGTCAGTGTAGCTCGTCATCCCCTGGGCTTGAAGTTGCACTGAGTGGATTTCTGGGCCAAGTTGAATGACCCCCTAATGAGATGCAGTCCCAGAGCCCTCATAGTATATTGAGAATTTGAGTCACACTGTGGAATTTGAAGTTTCCCTGTATGCAGCGATGTGTGGCCACACGCTTGGTGGTGATTGTCCGTCCTAAGTCATGAGGTCGGACCGCTGGCTGGGATCCAGTGTTGCCTCGGGCCCCATTTCTCACTGTTTGTTTCTGGATAGAACATTGCACTTCACACCTGTGTCGATTTTGACTTTTAACTCCGCATTGTTTGAGATTATCTGTAGTGTAGTAAATATTTTTCCTTTTTGAGTGGCTGATTCCACACTTTCATAATATGGCATGGATGATTGTGTAGATGGTGCAGTGGTCATTTAATTCAGATGACACTGTAACTCACTGATCTTAGTTACACGACTGGCCCTGGGACGACTGGCCCTGGGAAAGTGACTGGCAGCGGTACTGCTGGCATTGGAGAAAGTCCTGTCGTTTGGATCTGCAGCATTTGGTGGTGATTTCACTTACCACAGTGATTACACTTTTTACCAAAGGTGAAACATTGTGCCCTGTTTGGAGGGTGCTGACTGCTTCAGTTGATCCAGGACGCCCCCTGAACTGAAAATACTTCAGTGTCCTGCCGAAATGGTGTGGTTTCTACTGAAAATCTTTATGCAATGTTTCAGATTATTTATCAATTGTGCACACAGGCTGCTGACTGCTGCACTTTATGCAGAGTGCCCCCTGTACTGCACATGCTTATCAAAACAGCGTTGTTTCCCACCTGAATTCTCTGTTCGATCTCTTGGACTGCATGTTTAAAATGTACATTTCTGAAGCAAACTGTCAAGTCAGGTGATTATGCTTCAGTAGCTGTTATCAGGATACATCGCTTTCTATGCCCACTACCAACCGATCTCTAACAAATTTGTCAGTAAAGCCCCAGATGCATACTTTTCTGCTGAGACCTTTAGTGGGACCGGATTGATTCAAACAGATCTGATAAGTAGAATGGAATATGTGGGGTCCAAAATGATGCTTTGAACTGGAGAGCACATTTCTTGAATTCTGTCCGATAATTGCAAGGCACTCTTAATGTTCCACCAAACTGAATATTTTTTAAGTTAACGGGCAATTTAGTGTGACCAATCCACCTACCCTGCACATCTTTGGTTTGTGGGGGTGAGACCCATGCAGACACAGGAAGAATGTGCAAACTCTACATGAGCAATGACCCGGAGCCGGGATTGAACCCGGGTCCTCAGCACCATGAGGCAGCTGTGTTAAGGGTCCTGAGCACCATAAGGCAGCAGTGTTAACCACTGCACCACTGTGCCGGCCATTCTGAATTGAATTTAAACAATCTAATCATCGCAACTGTTACAGGACCTGCTAAGTTCAGCAGACTTGTACCTTTTTGTTTTTTTAGACAGCATGGCACCACAGAAGATTATCCATTCCTGCTTGAATCTGTCCCAACTATCCACCACATTCTCATCACAGACAAATGGGTGTGGCGCTAACAATTGTACACAAAGACTCGAGTGAAGTACAAGAGAGGATTTATTGCTGTGAGATGCTATTCCTCCGGCGGCGGCTGTAGAATAGTATCTCAGTGAAGCTAGCGCATATTTATACACAAGCTCCCTGTGGGCGGAGCTAGCCGGCAGGGGCTTACCGGAGAAACCTGTATTACAGGTACGGCCATACATCCCCCTACTGCAAGCACACATATCTACAGTGGTTGTATCACCACAGTGGGTCAATGTTTCGAAGTCCCAATGGTTCATTAAATCAATGACTGCACAAAGAAATTTCAACCAACGGAAAATTTATTTACAAAATAAATGAACTCATTAACATACCTGTTGTGTTCCATGGTTCCCCCGATGATGAAGACACACATAACATATATATGTTCAACCAGAACAATTGTTTAGTGTTAAACATGTGGGAAGATAACTGACAAATCTATATACAAACAAAGTTACTCAATGTACTAGGGAGTTACTCTCAGTGCGACTGTCCTACTCTCCATCCTACTACCAACTGCAGAGTCACATCAGTCACGTGATGCACCCACTGGCAGGAGGCCATATCTATGATTACATATACTGATGAACAGCTTTATATATTGATACAGCCATATACAGATAATGTATGCATATCACCACATCCCCCTTCCTTTGGAGATATAGGTATTTACAAACACATACATTAACCATTTTGTTATAAGTTCAGTCTGTCATGCTTACGCCGTACTCTGGTCAACCTTCTGAGCAATGGCTGAGTTGGTGAGCGTGCCCTACCTTCATCTGTTGCAGGTCTTCCACATGCACCACTGCAGATGCATCATAAACCCCAGGCTGTGATGGACAATCTGTGTTTTCCTCAAGCTTAGGATTACACACAAACTCTTCCACTGGGTTCAGCACGAAAGGCTGCTGTACTTTTAGTTGCGCACTCGTCGGTTCCGGCTCAGGAGTGAACCATCCACAATGATCACCATGAATGAATGCGCACCTGCCTGTTGCACAACCCCTGCCAGTTTCACCCATTCCTTGCCATTGGGGTCCTCAATTCTGACGGTGTCCCCTATCTGTAGCGGCCAGAGTGTCCTTGTAGATCTATTCTAAACCTTTCTGCTTTTTCTTTTGAAGAACTAACTTCCTCTTGAATCGCTGATTGACAAAGAAGCCACCATGGAAGGCAGCTGCCTGTTCATCAGCAGATGTGCTGGCGAGAGGCCATTTAAAAGTGGGTTTGAGTGCTAACTGAGTAATGTCAAATACATATCTTCCCAGCTATCAGGTGCCTTTGTCTGCAACTGCTTCACGATGTGTACGCCCTTTTCTGCCTTCCCATTCGATTGAGGATATAGCAGACTAGAGGTAATGTTTCTGAAGTCATAGTGGCGGACAAACTCAGTCCATTCATGATTATTGATACATGGCCCATTGTCCGACATGATAATAGATGGTATGCCATGCCAGGCGAAGATCGCTTTGACATGCTGTATAACTCAGCGAGCAGTCGGGTTAGACAACAGTGGCACCTCTGGATAGTTGGAGAAGTAGTCAATTATGACCAGATAGTCACTTCCATCAAAACGGAACAAGTCCACACCCACTTTCTGCCATGGACTAGCAATGACGTCTTCCACGTGCATTGGCTGCTTGCTTTGTTTGCAGCGAAATTTCTGACATGTATCGCAGTAGTCGACCATTCCTGCAATGTCTTGGGTGATGCCTGGCCAATAGATCGTCTCCCTGGCCTACACTTGCACTTCTCAATGTCCAGGCGCCCTTGGTGAAGTTTCCTAAGCATGAGTGGCCTCAGCGAATGTGGGATGACGATTCTGTGTTGCCGCAGCAGAGGACCATTCATTCCACTGAGTTCTGAATGTACATTGTACACTAGTATGCAGAGCAGGAGCCTTTTGGCCAATCCTCTTTGAGACATTTGATGACCTTTTGCAGGACTGGATCCTGGGCTGTTTTTGCTCTGATTAAGTGTGACATTTCGTCGTAGACTGGAAGCAACGCAGCAACGAGATTGACATGCAGCTGTACTTCGTCATCCCCCAGACAAACCCCATTGATGCCTGTGGCTCTAGAGAGCATGTCGACAATTGCCAGGAATTTTCCAGGTGTGTAGATAAGGTCAAAGTCGTAACACTGGAGCTTCTTCATTAAGCGTTGTATTCTAGGGGACATCTGACGCAAGTTCTTTGTACTACTGCAACCAGTGGCGTGTGGTCCTTCTCTACCAAAACCGTAGGCAGCCCAGATACGTAGTCATGAAATTTTTCTGGGTGACTAGCCCCAGGCATTCCTTTTCGATCTGCGTATAGCTGCGTATACCTGCGCTCTGTATCAGCCATAGCTCTCGACGAATATTCCACCAGCAGCTAATCGTCGTCTGCACCCTGCTTCAGAAGAACCGCTCCAAGACTGCCCTGGGACACTTCAGTGGAAATCCTGGTCTTCTTAGTCGCCTCAAAGAAGGTCAGAATGGGCGCCATTGTTAGTGAGACGCAGACACCCGGTAATCCTTCCACTACGTGCTCCATGGCACGATAAAAAATTTCAGATGTTGAGCAGAAACTGGTAGCCAAGTTCCACACGCTTGAGTATGGCCTCAACCGGGACCTTGGATTCTCACTATATCAACCCGCCACCATCTGGCCTGGGCTTGCAAAATCCTACCAACTATCATGGCTTGAGACAATTCACACCCCTTTAACCCGTGATTATCCCTCTTTCCAGTCACATTGTCTGGACCTGTAAAGACTTAATTACCTGCAAAGACTCACATTCAAAGTATCATCTTGCATCATTGACTTTGTCTATATATAGGGCAGCACGGTAGCACAAGTTGATAGCACTGTGGCTTCACAGTGCCAGGGTCCCAGGTTCGATTCCCCGCTGGGTCACTGTCTGTGCGGAGTCTGCACGTTCTCCTCATGTCTGCGTGGGTTTCCTCCGGGTGCTCCGGTTTCCTCCCACAGTCCAAAGACGTGCAGGTTAGGTGGATTGGCCATGATAAATTGCCCTTAGTGATCAAAACCGTTAGGAGGGGTTATTGGGTTACGGGGATAGGGTGGTGAGGGCTTAAGTGGGTCGGTGCAGATTTGATGGGCCGAATGGCCCCCTTCTACACTGTATGTTCTATGTTATAGATGTTTGTGGAAACCACATCTTCACTCAACTGATGAAGGAGCTACGCTCCGAAAGCTAGTGATTTCAAATAAACCTGTTGGGCTTTAACCTGGTGTTGTAAGACTTCTTACTGTGCCCACCCCAGTCCAACGCCAGCAGCTCCACATCATGAGTGTCAATAGTCTGGGCTGGCTGGTCACCCACATTCAATATAACTGTGGCAGAGGGGCATTGGTGGGAAGATGAAAGCTATCTTCCTGAAACAAGCCAACATGGTTTGTGTCATAAAAACGACTGTCACTCCCCTAGTAATATGTTGGAGGGCTGATAGCTGGACCTTTTCAATACAATAATGTTGCACTGTTTGATTGGGTTATGTTCCCGCAAAACCTTGCAAACAGTGAAATGATGAGCATACTTTACAATGGGAGTCAATTAAATAGGTACCACCAATCCGAAAGTGGGCATGTCTAAAGAATAAAAGGTAATAAAAACTATGGGCGGGTTTCTCCGTAGGCTGATAACGGAATCAAGAAACGCGATTGGGCGGATGACCGGTTTTGTCGCCAAAATCGTAGTGGGCATCGGTTTCACCTAAATCGCAATTCTCCGGTGCCTCGACAGCGGTGTCAATGCGTTTCCCTCGCATGTAAATTAAACACCGTTGTCATAACATTAGTGGGCCTGACCCAGTATTCTCCGGGGCTTCTGCAATTCTCCATCTCCACTGAACAAATTCCTAACGTCAAGGTTCACTTGTGCTTTTAAAAATTGAGAAATAGGCACCATGGCTGATGGAGAGAGGAGGTGGGACACGGAGAGGAGCAATTGTGGGCTGCCGGTCCTGACACTGGATGGGCTTGGTGGGGTGGGTGGAGGCCCAGCCAGGGTCCGGTGGGCGGGGGGGGGGGGGGGGGGGGAGGGAGGGGGTGGGGGGGGGGAGGAGGACTAGAGGACAGACATGGGACGGGGTGATCCCTCATGGGACTGTGGCGATGTCCAGGCAAGGACTGCCATTGCCACGGTCTGCAAGGCAGCCATCTTGCTGTACACCCCACTGACCATCCACCTAGGTCCCTGGTTCTGCAGAGTGACACCGGCCATATGGGTGCTCCCAGCCCCCACTCTCCCACCCCACCAACCATTCCGCCTACTTCACATTTTTAAAAAGGTGTACCAATCGGCACCTATGTGTTCACTTGCTGGGGAGGTGGTTAGATCACAGGAAGTGTTTAGGTAGGGGGTCACTCCCGTTAATTGTAAGGAGATTGGTCTTAAGTGGTGATCATTGGTTTCTTGCCATGCAACGGAGGGTTTCTGATTTCACCAACGGGAGCAGGCCGATTAGATTACAAACTGATCGGAGCCCGGCGCAGTTCTCATTTTCGGCCTCTCCTGCAAACTGATGGCCTTACAGCGCTCTTGCATAGGTGTAACGCGGCCATTAAATCGCACCCTGTACTTCCTAGTGTTGTCAAAATATAAATCTAATGAAAATGCCCCTTCTTAGTGAGGCACAACGAATAAAATAAAAGTCATAAAAGACAAAGGAAATTTAACCATGTCGAACCATAGAATAGAACCCTGGAGCATAGAATTCCTTTAATGCAGGAGGTCATTTGGCCCATCGAGTCTGAACTAATCCTCTGAAAGAACATCCTATCTACACTCTAACACCCCGCCCTATCCCCCATCTAACTACACATCTTTGGCCTGTGGGAGGGAACCAGAGCACCCAGAGGAAACCCACAGAGACACTAAGAGAACGTGCAAACTCCACACATTCACCCAAGGCTGGAATTAAACCCAGGTCACTGGCCATGTGAGTCAGCTGTGCTAATCACCATGCCGTAATATTACCAAAAAAAAACTAGTTTCAAATACACACACATTTCTGAGGTGCCCACTGGTTGCAGGAGTCCTTACAGGTGCTCCTTCTGCAGGGTCAGCCGGACATGAAAAGACAGGGCGGAAAGGCAGCGGCCAACCCAGTTTTGCTGCTAGCCACCTCCTTATCGAGTGTCTGGAGTCAATTCCCTTCTCGGTTTACTTTTTCATTTCCTGCGATGTGAGCCTCCGGTCTCTGGAGGGCAGTCTAATTTTGTTTTCGGCCATTTTCTGCGGCGAGAAAGCCCTTCTTGTTGAAACTTTGGCTGGCGGGATCAGTGACGAAGGGGATGGGGGGAGTTGAATTCGGGACTTGGTGGAGCGGACGAACCCCGAGTAGCTGATGTCGAAGAGGAAAGGGGAAGACATTCTGTGTTGCCGGCCAAGCAAGCGGTTCGTTTCCCTGTTTGTGGACTTGAAGGGTGTGAGGCCCGCGCCCAGGCGCGACAGCAGCGCCAAGAGGAAGCTGCAGGCGGAGGGAGAAGTGGAGCTGCCCGCGTGCAAGAGGCTGGAGAACGCGTGGCGAGGCCAAGCTGAGCCCGGGGACCGGAGCGCGAGCCACGGCGAGGGCTTGGTTCGGCCCCGGGCCCGGGCCCCGGGGCTCGGCGCTGGGGAGCCTGGAGCCAGCCGATCCCCCACTGGCAGTAGCCTGACTGGGACTGCACAGGTAAAGACAGCAATCACACATCCTTGTGTGAGGTGATCCAGTCAGAGTCACTTTTATAAACATTTATTTACAGACATGCAGCACCTACCACGCTTCCACTCTGAATCAGGGGATACCGAATGAAACAAACACAAGCTTGCCAATGAGAAAGAAGTGGCGTCGCTTAATACAGTGAAACAAACACTAGAAACGTTCATACGAAATGTAGAGAGTCACATTAAAGTGCCATTTGCAGCGGTACCCCTCCGGGTGCAGAAAATAACAAAGAAAATTACAGCATAGGAACAGGCCCTTCGGCCCTCCCAGCCTGCGCCGATCCAGATCTTTTATCTAAACCTGTCTCCTATTTTCCAAGGCCTACTTCCCTCTGTTCCTGCCCGTTCATATACCTGTCTAGATGCCTCTTAAATGATGCTATCGTACCCGCCTCTACCACCTCCGCTGGTAAAGCGTTCCAGGCACCCACCACCCTCTGCGTAAAAAACTTTCCACGCACATCTCCCTTAAACTTTCCCCCTCTCACCTTGAAATCGTGACCCCTTGTAACTGACACCTCCACTCTTGGGAAAAGCTTGTTGCTATCCACCCTGTCCATACCTCTCAATTTTGTCGACCTCAATCAGGTCCCCCTCAACCTCTGTCTTTCCAATGAAAACAATCCTAATCTACTCAACCTTTCTTCATAGCTAGCACCCTCCATACCAGGCAACATCCTGGTGAACCTCCTCTGCACCCTCTCCAAAGCATCCACATCCTTCTGGTAATGTGGCGACCAGAACTGCACGCAGTATTCCAAATGTGGCCTAACCAAAGTCCTATACAACTGTAACATGACCTGCCGACTCCTGTACTCAATACCCTGTCCGATGAAGGCAAGCATGCTGTAAGCCTTCTTGACCACTCTATCAACCTGCGTTGCCACCTTCAGGGTACAATGGACCTGAACTCCCAGATGTCTCTGTACATCAATTTTCCCCAAGACCCTTTCATTGACCCAATCACGAAAAGACAGAGCTCAGGAGAGGTTACGATAGTCCCCATCTCACAAAATATGACACAGTGTATGGAAAGGCTCAGTAAACCAAGGTCCACCACACTAAGAAAACAAAAAGGGACAGTCAATAGGGAATTAAAGGTGCTATATTTAAATGCCCGCAGTGTACGGAACAAGGTTGATGAGCTTGTGGCCCAGATTGTGACTGGCAGGTATGATGTGGTAGGCATCACAGAGACGTGGTTGCAGGGGGTTCAGGACTGGCAGTTAAACATCCAGGGATTTACAACCTATCGAAAAGACAGAGAGGTGGGTAGAGGGGGCGGGGTTGCCTTGTTAATTAGAAATGAAATTAAATCAATAGCACTAAACGACATAGGGTCAGACGATGTGGAGTCTGTGTGGGTAGAGTTGAGGAACCACAAAGGCAAAAAAACCATAATGGGAGTTATGTACAGGCCTCCTGACAGTGGTCAGGACCAGGGGCACAAAATGCACCACAAAATAGAAAGGGCATGTCAGAAAGGCAAGGTCACAGTGATCATGGGGGACTTCAATATGCAGGTGGACTGGGTAAATAATGTTGCCAGTGGACCCAAAGAAAGGGAATTCATTGAATGTTTACAGGATGGCTTTTTGGAACAGCTTGTGATGGAGCCCACGAGGGAACAGGCTATTCTGGACTTAGTGTTATGTAATGAGCCAGAATTGATAAAAGATCTTAAAGTAAGGGAACACTTAGGAAGCAGTGATCATAATATGGTAGAATTCAGTCTGCAATTTGAAAGAAAGAAGGTAGAATCAGATGTAAAGGTTTTACAGTTAAATAAAGGTAATTACAGGCGCATGAGGGAGGAACTGACGAAAATCGACTGGAAGCAGAGCCTAGTGGGAAAGACAGTAGAACAGCAATGGCAGGAGTTTCTGGGAGTAATTGAGGACACAGTGCAGAGGTTCATCCCAAAGAAAAGAAAGGTTATCAGAGGGAGGATTAGGCAGCCATGGCTGACAAAGGAAGTCAGGGAATGCATCAAGGCAAAAGAGAGAGCCGATAATGTGGCAAAGAGTAGTGGGAAGTCAGAAGATTGGGAAGGCTACAAAAACAAACAGAGGATAACAAAGAGAGAAATAAGGAAGGAGAGGATCAAATATGAAGGTAGGCTAGCCAGTAACATTAGGAATTATAGTAAAAGTTTCTTTAAATACATTAAAAACAAACGGGAGGCAAAAGTAGACATTGGGCCGCTCCAAAATGACGCTGGTAATCTAGTGATGGGAGACAAGGAAATAGCTGAGGAACTTAATAAGTACTTTGCGTCAGTCTTCACAGTAGAAGACATGAGTAATATCCCAACAATTCAGGAAAGTCAGGGGGCAGAGTTGAATATGGTTGCCATCACAAAGGAGAAGGTGCTAGAGAAACTAAAAGGTCTGAAAATTGATAAATCTCCGGGCCCAGATGGGCTACATCCTAGAGTTCTAAAGGAGATAGCTGAAGAAATAGTGGAGGCGTTAGTTATGATCTTTCAAAAGTCACTGGAATCAGGGAAAGTCCCAGAGGATTGGAAAATCGCTGTTGTAACCCCCCTGTTCAAGAAGGGAACAAGAAAAAAGATGGAAAATTATAGGCCAATTAGCCTAACCTCGGTTGTTGGCAAAATTCTAGAATCCATCGTTAAGGATGAGATTTCTAAATTCTTGGAAGTGCAGGGTCGGATTAGGACAAGTCAGCATGGATTTAGTAAGGGGAGGTCGTGCCTGACAAACCTGTTAGAGTTCTTTGAAGAGATAACAAATAGGTTAGACCAAGGAGAGCCAATGGATGTTATCTATCTTGACTTCCAAAAGGCCTTTGACAAGGTGCCTCACGGGAGACTGCTGAGTAAAATAAGGGCCCATGGTATTCGAGGCAAGGTACTAACATGGATTGACGATTGGCTGTCAGACAGAAGGCAGAGAGTTGGGATAAAAGGTTCTTTTTCGGAATGGCAACCGGTGACAAGTGGTGTCCGGCAGGGTTCAGTGTTGGGGCCACAGCTGTTCTCTTTATATATTAACGATCTAGATGACGGGACTGGGGGCATTCTGGCCAAGTTTGCCGATGATACAAAGATAGGTGGAGGGGCAGGTAGTATTGAGGAGGTGGGGAGGCTGCAGAAAGATTTAGACAGTTTAGGAGAATGGTCCAAGAAGTGGCTGATGAAATTCAACGTGGGCAAGTGCGAGGTCTTGCACTTTGGAAAAAAGAATAGAGGCATGGACTATTTTCTAAACGGTGACAAAATTCATAATGCTAAAGTGCAAAGGGACTTGGGAGTCCTAGTCCAGGATTCTCTAAAGGTAAACTTGCAGGTTGAGTCCGTAATTAAGAAAGCAAATGTAATGTTGTCATTTATCTCAAGAGGCTTGGAATATAAAAGCAGGGATGTACTTCTGAGGCTTTATAAAGCACTAGTTAGGCCCCATTTAGAATACTGTGAGCAATTTTGGGCCCCATACCTCAGGAAGGACATACTGGCACTGGAGCGGGTCCAGCGGAGATTCACACGGATGATCCCAGGAATGGTAGGCCTAACATACGATGAACGTCTGAGGATCGTGGGACTATATTCATTGGAGTTTAGGAGGTTGAGGGGAGATCTAATAGAAACGTACAAGATAATGAATGGCTTGGATAGGATGGACGTAGGGAAGTTGTTTCCATTAGCAGGGGAGACTAGGACGCGGGGGCACAGCCTTAGAATAAAAGGGAGTCACTTTAGAACAGAGATGAGGAGAAATTTCTTCAGCCAGAGAGTGGTAGGTCTGTGGAATTCATTGCCACAGAGGGCGGTGGAGGCCGGGACATTGAGTGTCTTTAAGACAGAAATTGATAAATTCTTGATTTCTCAAGGAATTAAGGGCTATGGGGAGAGAGCGGGTAAATGGAGTTGAAATCAACCATGATTGAATGGTGGAGTGGACTCGATGGGCCGAATGGCCTTACTTCCACTCCTATGTCTTATGGTCTTATGGACCATGTAGTCCGCTCTTGAATTTGATCTTCCAAAATGCATCACCTCGCATTTGCCTGGATTGAACTCCATCTGCCATTTCTCTGCCCAACTCTCCAATCTATCTATATTTTGTTGTATTCTCTGACAGTCCTCCTCGCTATCTGCAACTCCACCAATCTTAGTATCATCTGCAAACTTGCTAATCAGACCACCTATACCTTCCTCCAGGTCATTTATGTAGATCACAAAGAACAGTGGTCCGAGCACGGATCCCTGTGGAACACCACTAGTCACCCTTCTCCATTTTGAGACACTCCCTTCCACCACTACTCTCTGTCTCCTGTTGCCCAGCCAGTTCTTTATCCATCTAGCTAGTACACCCTGAACCCCATACAACTTCACTTTTTCCATCAACCTGCCATGGGAAACCTTATCAAACGCCTTACTAAAGTCCATGTATATGACATCTACAGCCCTTCCCTCATCAATTAACTTTGTCACTTCCTCAAAGAATTCTATTAGGTTTGTAAGACATGACCTTCCCTGCACAAAACCATGCTGCCTATCACTGATAAGTCCATTTTCTTCAAGATGTGAATAGATCCTATCCCTCAGTATCTTCTCCAACAGTTTCCCTACCACTGACGTCAAGCTCACAGGTCTATAATTCCCTGGATTATCCCTGCTACCCTTCTTAAACAAAGGGACAACATTAGCAATTCTCCTGTCCTCCGGGACCTCACCCGTGCTCAAGGATGCTGCAAAGATATCTGTTAAGGCCCCCGCTATTTCGTCCCTCGCTTCCCTCAGTAACCTGGGATAGATCCCATCCGCTCCTGGGGTCGGACAATCCCTTCACTCACTGCAGAATCTTATTGCTGTTTCGGGGTGGATGGAAATGACTTTCTTTGGTTCTACCTCACATTGGAATTGACATTTCATGTTCCTTTTTATTTGTTAATTCAGCTTCAAGACAGCAAATTGTGGTTACCAGAATAACATCGACGCAGGCACTGAAATAATGAAGCCACAGTAGCCCAGTCAACACTGTGAAGTTCTCCTCACAAACATCTGAGGACATGTGCCTAAAATTGGGAGAGCTGCCCCACAGATTAGTCAAGCAACAGTGCTGGTAGCATAGTGGTATACAGTTGGTAGGGAGTTTTCCCTGGAGTTCTCAAAATTGATATTGGACCACTTGGCATCAGGTCAAACACAGGCAGAAATCTACTTTTGCCTTCTCTCAGCTGATGATTCAGTGCTCCTCTCTGATGAAACACTTGGGTGGGTGGGTTTGGGGTGGCTGGATGTTCGTGGGTGTGGAGGGGCCTGTGTTGGTCTGTGCAATAGTTACCCAGAAGCTAGAAGTGTTTCTAATTCTACCTTTTTCTGTGTAACTATTGATGTAACACAGTGGGAACTATCTTAAGTTGTGATTTAAATCACATTTTCAGATGGTTCCTAGTGCAGAGCAATTGCCCATCGGAAGTTTGCACTTCCCAGGCATTTGCTGTGCAATCCTTACCTGGGATGCTCTGGGGGGGGGGGGGGGGGGGGGGGTTGAGGGGGTTCCTCTGCATACCTTTAGGCTACCATTCGGTTACAGTGCCCTTGAATTTTGCAGTTACAGCCCAAGATTAGCATGCAGAAGGAAACACCAGCATCTGCAAGTTCCCCAACGATGTGCACATCGTCCTGGATTGGAACCATAACAACGCCTCCAATGTCGCTGGGTCAAAATACTGGAACTCCCTTCCTAACAGCACTGTGGGTGTACCTGTACCATATGGATTGCAGTGCTTCAAGAAGGCAGCTCACCATCTCAAAGATAATTAACAATGGGCAATAAATGCTGGCTTTGCTAGCAAAGCCCATATCCTGGGAATAGATTTTAAAAACTGTACAGCCAAGACTTCAGCTGCCGAGGCCCTAACCTCTGGAATTAACCAGCTTAAAACCTCTCCAACTCTCTTTCCTCTTTTAAAACTCTCCCCAAAACCCACCTCAGTGACCAAATTTTCATAATTTTCCTTAATAGTTCCTTATCTGATTCATTGTAGAATATTTGTTTTGATAACACTTCTATAAAGTATGGCATGTTTTAAAAGGTGCTTATTCATATTTCCAAATGTGTTTTGTATTTGCCTTTCGATAGCCGATGGTTTATATTTGTTCACTGGGATTGGTTGAAAATAATTTTTTCTATTTCCCTTCCAGAATGCACCGGAGGATGAAGTATCTTGTCAATACAACTCATTTCAGTTTTGGAGAGTTCCTTTGCCTGTTGTTGAGTTGACTGAGATTGAGGATTTTGGACAGCCGAAGACTACTGAAGAAATGAATTGTGAAGATCCAGAAGAGGCCACAGAAATAGAGATGGAGCTGCAGAACTGAGATTGTCATAAAAAAAATTCTGTTTGTATATTTTGAAATGAATGAATAGAAGTTATCCTGGAGAAAAGGGGAAGGCGCAGTAGACATCCTCTGTTTTTGTAAAATTGTTACTTGTTATGTGTGATCTACATTTCCAGAAACCTTTTTCTTATTGTTTGTCTGGAGAAAACATTAAAGGTGCATAGGCTGTTCCGATATACAGCTTAGAGTTTAATAAAACTGTGAATAAATGTGTATATGTTTATCTGACAGTTGCAATGATCTGGGAAATCCACAGATGCTGATGTAAGCTCTGTGGTCTCTGGCTTAGAGGCAACAGAAGTCCAGTGAATGGGAAAACTGCAGCTTTAGTTTAGCCTGGACTTCAGACTGCTAGGATTTGGGCTAAGTTTGATGTGACTATTTGTGTATGGCAGCTTATACACTGACGCTAGAACAAATAATATTATAGTAATAAAGCTGGTCGGATATCCCAGACTTTACTTTGTGAATGATGAATCTAAACAACAAAAGTATGAGAAATATAGGATTTACATTTTTAAAAAGATTCCCCTCTCTTCCGCCTTGAAAGTGTTGATCATGGTCGGATGTGATTTCAAGGTATTGAAGTGGCATCTGGCAGTGACTCATCCAAATGACCAGTCTTCATGTGTAAATCTTGAGTTTTTGTTGGTGAGCTCCTGATCTTTGACACCACAGCCGAGTATAAATATGAGACTAGAACGTATTAACCTGCTAATGAGAAAAAAAAAAACAATAGTCCACATCATCATTATTAACTCGGAGCATCACAGCTGGTTTGAATTCTTTGGACACTTGGGTTTCCAATTATCTCACTTGTAGGCAGAAAACTGCTTTTGAAGTGATTTGTGCATGAAGCATTGACCTCCGATGCAATCGGGGCAGCTTTTGTGATCTAAATTTTAAATAAAGGATAACGAAAAGCAAGTGAGAGCAGGAGAAGGAAGGTAACACAAATAATGTGTTTCTGCTTTAGTTTTGCAGTAATAGGTCTAAACATTTGAGTTGGAAGTGAAAACGATAAACTGGCTGATGCAGGTGAACAGGAACGTAACCAGAAGGCAGAAATGGGATTACAATTTGCCAAAATGTGTGAGATATTAAATAATGCATGTTTTTATTTTGCTCATTGAGCTCACCAGCACTATGGGCTTGAATTATCTGAAATTGCCATCAAATGCATCTGTATCTTTGTGTATGTTGTCTGATATTAAAGGGGAAAGACACTCCAGGGAGAGTAGTTTTTGTTCAAAGTATTTTTTACTGCTGATTAGTGCAGCCAGGTACTATATTATTTTGGTGATTGTTTCTTAACTGGGAATCTGCTGTTCCTGCTAAGCTAAAGTGTTGTAGAAAATAGAAACAGGAGGCGACCATTCAGCCCTTTGAGCCTGCTCTACCATTCATTATGATAATGGCTGATCATCCAACTCTGTAATCTGTTCCTGTTTTCCCCCCATATCCTTTGATCTCTTTAGCCCCAAGAGCTATATCTGTAACTCATTCTTGAAAACATACAGGGCTGGATTGTCCACTGGTAGGAATCTCCGTTGCGCCGGCAGCGCACCCACACCCTGGAATTTCCCGACAGCGTGGGGCTGCCTACAATAGTAAACCCCATCAGCCAGCTGGCGGGACGGAGAATCCCGCTGCCGGCGGGGGTGCATCACATCAGAAAACTGGTGCAGCGGGACGGAGAATCCCACCCACGGTGTTTTGCACTCAATGCTTTTTGTAGTCACGAATTCCCCAGGCTTACCACTCTGGGTGAAATTTCTCCTCATCTCAATTCTAAATGGTTTACCCTGTATCTTTAGATTGTGACTCCTGGCTCTAGACTTGCTTGCCATCAGGAGCATCCTTCCTGGATCTGCCTTGTCTCGTGCTGTAAGAATTTTATCGATTTCTATGAGATTCTACCCCTTCCACATTCTTCTAAACTGCGGTGAATATAATCCTAACCGACTCAATCTCCTCTTACGTCAGTCCCACCATCCCGGGAATCAGTCTGGTTAACTTTTGCTACACTCCTCCAGACCAAGAATATCCTTCCTCGGATAAGGAGCCCAAAACTTCACACTATATTCCAGGTGTGGTATCACCAAGGCCCTGTATAATTGAAGCAATACATCATTGCTGTACTTGAATCCTCTCGCTGTGAAATCCAACATCCCTTCATTTTCATCTGCATTCTAAAGCAGGTCCATAGAAAACGGGTATCATGATTTGGGGGTTGCCAAGAACAGATGTTAAATTTTGGAATTTTAGGAAACGATGCTATGAGGTGGCAGTGCAGGCGAGGCAATGGTTGGAGGTTCGAATGAAGCTTGGACTTGGGAGCCACAGCCCCAGTTCATGTGCTTGGAAGTGCTTCTCATTGGTAATGTAATTGGAGTGAGGTACAGGCAGGAGATTTCACATCAAGGGCTTGGATCTGGGCAAGAAAATTCAACTTAAAAAATGAAATTCCTATGAGGTATTTTACTCTCCAAATTAAGGCGTTTAAACAAAAACATTTCTCATTAGATAATTCTTGCCCCTCTAAGTAAAATAGCCCAGACTTAAAGTAAACCTGGTGAGGAAATGTATTTTCACCATACATGATGGGTGTACAGCTAGTTATTTTGCCAAAGTGCTTAAGGCTTGCATATTTGAATTGGAGCCCGTGTGTGTCACGCCTATGAGTACATTCAACGTTAGTTTATTTTCAATTTTGAGCTATTGGGTCAATTTTGAGTCAACTGAATTGTCTGTTATACAAGGTTCAGTCACAAGTTGGACAAATAGAATTCCTATTCTAGGAATATTGAAAGTGTTTTTACTTGCCAGAATATTCCCTTTTTCTAACCTGTTCTACCACTTACCCCTGCACTTGGGTTTAGTACAGGCAGAGAGATGGGATATGGGCATGAACTTCTTCATGGTTGGAACTGGCATTCACAATCTGGCTTGTTATTTCTCTGTCTGCATCTGTCTGGGTAAAATAGTATCCTCACAAGACAGAGCACTTTGCCTATGCAATCCTGATTCAGCAGGACAAACTAGTTGTGTGCTTTAATGTTCATTGAGTTTATCATTTCCTGGCAGAAGGATGGGATAATGCATACCCCATCACTGACATAAATTTGGATAGTCACTTCTGGCAGTTGCTCTTTCTGAACACTGCAAGTCTTGCCAGTTGTGACTAGCTTAAAGTTTTTCATTGAAAGAAAAGGGTATAACTTGTGTGGTGTGTAAATAAATCATAAGCATGACAAGGTAGGGTTTGGGGGGAGATGAGAAGTGGAACTTAGTTATGAGCATGTAACTTTAATTTTTTTTTCTACATGCTTAATGCCTGTTCGTTTTTTGTGTTTACAAACTGATTTTTTTTCTGGTGTAGAAGATATATGTCATTCAGTTTCTCTAGTCCTTCACTAGGCACAAAATATATTTTGGTGAAAGAAAAACCCAGGGTTCTATTTAGAAAATGAATGATGCCTATCTGCATCTTTTGCTGTGTTTATGCAGTCTTCAAGAATTTTTGTTGTACAAAATTTCAACAGAGTAAAATATTTTCAATATTTGTATTTCATAGTATTTTTGCATTATTTGATTCCTTCAGTTTTCAGTGTTAGAACTATAATGAATATGTCTGTCTATCCTATTGTGGCAGTTCCGCAGATAAGTGTGGGGTATACAGAAGAAGAATATCTTTATTGTCACAAGTAGGCTTACATTAACACTGCAATTAATGAAGTTACTGTTAAAAGCCCTTAGTCGCCACATTCCGGCGCCTCTTCGGGTACACAGAGGGAGAATTAAGAATGTCCAATTCACCTAACAGCATGTCCTTTGGGACTTGTAGGAAACCGGAGCACCCGGAGGAAACCCTCCCAGACACGGGGAGAACGTGCAGACTCCATACAGACAGTGACCCAAGCCGGGAATGGAACCTGGGACCTTGGAGCGACCCATTGCACCCAGGCTGCAGTAATCTAATGTGCGTTTCCCTAATTTATTTAAACCAATTTCTTTTTAAATCAAAGAAAATTCAATTTTAGTAGCTTTGTGATGCATCCCACATTTTGACAGTGCTCTGTGTGGATAAAAAACTTTTCCTAATTTTTAATACGCCCCTTTATATTTCTTGGACTACCTTTGTGCTCTTTAGCATTCTATCACGATTTTATTAGTTCACAGCTCTAAACTGTTATACAGAAACAGGAGTGTGTCATTTAGCTCTTGTGCCTATTAACACCATTTAATCAGATCATGGCTTATTTGTGTCCTGATTCCACATACCTAACTTCACACCATAGCCGGGATTCTCCCTTTTGGGGACTAAGTCCCCATGCCCGCCGGAAAACGGGCAAGAATCACTCTGGACCTTTTCCTTGATGCTGTGGCCAGAGGCTTAATTGTCAAGGCAAACAAAAGTGGGGTCAATGGACAACCCTGCCTCGTACCACTTCAGCTGCAAATATTTTGAGTTCAAGGTATTTATATAAACGCTCTCATTTGGGGCTCGATATAAAAGGTGGATCCAAGATATAAATCTCGGTCCAAAACCAAACCTTCCAAGGATCTCAAACAGGTACCCCCACTCCACCCTATCAAACGCCTTTTCAGTATCCATTGAAATAATTACCTCTGGCTCAGGGACTGGAGAGGGGAGACAGAATAGCATTATGCAATCGCCAAATGTTGGCCAACAGCTGCCTTTTCTTAAACCCAGTCTTTTCCTCCAATATAACTCCTGGAAGGCAGGGCTCAAAGTGCATCGCCAATAGCCAACTTCACATCTGCAATCAATAGCAATATGGCCCATATTTTGTCGGATCCTTATCCTTCTTTACAATCAAGGAAATCAACACCTGTAGCCGGCAGTATCCCAGGACATAGAATCGTTAAACATCTCTAACAACAGTGGGACTAGTTGCCCTGCAAATTTTTTATAAAATTTGATTGGGACTCCATTTTGGCCCAATGCCTTACCTGACTACATCAAACCCAGGGCATTTCATGATCTGCTCCAGGCTGAACGGGGACTCCAAATCCCTTCTCGTTCTACAACTGGGATAGACAAGCTATCCAAAAATTCTGTCATAGACAACCCATCCTCCGGGGCTCTGACTGATAAAGGCTACAATAAAAAGCTTTGAAAGCTTCATTGACCTTATATGGGGCAGAGACCAATCTGCTACTTGCGTCCTTCACTGTTGAGTCCTGCACTTTTTCCCAAGAGGTCACCTGCTGCCTCAGCTGATGCATGATGCACGATCAATTGTACAAAGACTAAAGTTGGAAACAACTGTGGCTTTATTGCAGTAAGATGTGTGGCCTCCCACAGAAGCTGGCAAAATGGCTGCTGAATAGAGGACGCGCTCCTCCTACTGGGTGGAGCCAGCGGGCAGGGGCTACCGGCGAACATGTAGTGCAGGTCCTACCTTACATCACCTAATACAGGTGTAACAGTGGTTTACCACATTCAACCCCTGTTAAAAATGAGTCCGGCGGGGGTGGTGGAGAACTATATACAGTAGTGAATTTATGTACAGTGTTTTATAAGGGAAAAGAAAACAATGTCCTTTGAAAGTCCGGTGCCAGTTAGAGATTCAACCGGTCTGGTGCCTTGACGTTCCGCTGAGAGTGATGTACCGGTGGCGGCAATGTCGATGCTGGCCTAATGTTGGATGACGCCGGGAGTGTGCCAAAATCCTCTTCATCCTCTGGCGTGGGCAGGGGAAGGAGGGTTGGTCCGGTGGGGTTAATGTTGGGAGCGCCGGGGGAGGGGAGGTTGGCGCTGGGCCGGAGAAGTGTGTATGGGTGGAATCTGCTGGTGCCAGGTCCCTGAGGGAGACAGTATCTTGGCGGCCGCGGGGGTACGCCACATAGGCATACTGGGGGTTAGCGTGGAGCAAGTGCACCCTATCCACCAACGGGTCTGCCTTGTGGAGTCGGACGTGCCTACGGAGCAGGACCGGTCCTGGAGCTGCGAGCCAAGTGGAGAGCGACACCCTGGATGTGGACTTCCTGGGGAAGACAAAAAGACGTTCATGGGGTGTGTTATTCGTAGCGGTGCACAGTAGTGACCGGATGGACTGTAGTGCCTCCTGCCAGCGAGAGGTTGGGAGGTTTCTGGACCATAGGGCCAGCTGGACGGCCCTCCAAACCGTCCCGTTCTCCCTCTCTACCTGCCCGTTTCCTCAGGGATTATAGCTGGTCGTCCTGCTGGAGGCGATACTCCTGCTGAGCAGGAACTGACGCAGCTCATCACTCATGAAAGAAGATCCCCTGTCACTGTGGATGTAGGCGGGGAAACCGAACAGAGCGAAGATTGTGTTCAGGGCTTTGATGACGGTGGCAAATGTCATATCGGGCCATGGGATGGCGAAGGGGAATCTGGAGTACTCATCGACCACATTGAGAATATACGTGTTTTGGTCGGTGGAGTGGAGGAGCCCTTTGAAATCCACGCTGAGGCGTTCAAAGGGGTGGGAGGCCTTCACCAGATGCACACGGTCCGGCCGGTAGAAGTGCGGCTTGCACTCCGCACAGACCTGGCAGTCCCTGGTGACTGTCCGTACTTCCTCGACAGAGTAGGGCAGATTGCGAGCCTTGACAAGATGGTACAACCGCGTGACTCCCGGGTGACGAAGGCTGTCGTGTAGGGCCCGGAGTCGGTGTACTTGTGCACTGGCACATGTGTCTCGGGATAGAGCGTCTGGGGGCTCGTTGAGCTTGCCGGGGCGATACAAAATCTCGTAATTATAGGTGGAGAGCTCGATTCTCCACTGCAAGATTTTCTAGTTTTTGATCTTGCCCCGCTGCGTGTTGTGAAACATGAAGGCTACCGACCGTTGGTCAGTGAGGAGAGTGAAGCTCCTGCCGGCCAGGTAATGCCTCCAATGCCGCACAGCTTCAACGATTGCTTCGTCCTCTTTTTTGACAGACGAGTGCCGAATTTCTGAGGCATGAAGGGTGCAGGAAAAGAATGCCACGGGTCTGCCTGCCTGATTGAGGGTGGCGGCAAGTGCGACGTCTGATGTGTCGCTTTCTACTTGGAAGGGCAGTGTCTCGTCTACTGCGTGCATCCCGGCCTTGGCTATACCAGCTCTGATACGGGCGAAGGCCTGTTGTGCCTCGGCCGTAAGGGGACAGTGGATGGACTGAATGAGTGGGCGGGCCTTATCCGCATAGTTTGGGACCCACTGGCCGTAGTAGAAGAACCCCACAAAGCGTTTGAGGGCCTTTGGGCAGTGGGGGAGGGGAAGCTCCATGAGGGGGCGCATGCGGTCGGGATTGGGCCCCAGAACTCCGTTCTGGACCACATAGCCGAGGATGGCTAAGCGGGTTGTGCTGAACACGCACTTTTCCTTGTTGTAGGTGAGGTTGAGGAGAGTGGCGGTGTGGAGGAATTTGGCACGGTTGGCGTTGTCCTGCTGATCGTGGCCGCAGATGGTGACGTTGTCTAGGTACGGGAAGGTAGCCCACAAACCGTACCGGTCGACCATTCGGTCCATCTCCCTTTGGAAGACCGAGACCCCGTTAGTGACGCCGAAGGGAACCCTGAGGAAGTGATAGAGACGACCGTCCACCTCGAAAGCAGTGTATGGACGGTCCGATTTACGAATGGGGAGCTGGTGGTAGGTGGATTTGAGGTCTATCATTGAGAAGACCCTGTACTGCGCAATCTGATTGACCAAATCAGATATACGTGGGAAGGGGTACGCGTCGAGCTGCGTGTACTGATTGATGGTCTGGCTGTAGTCCACGACCATTCTGTGTTTCTCCCCAGTTTTAACGGCTACCACTTGGGCTCTCCAGGAGCTGTTGCTGGCCTCGATGATGCGTTACCGAAGCAGCCGCTAGACCTCGGATCTGATGAAGGTTTTGTCCTGGGTGCTGTACCGTCTGCTCCTGGTGGCAACGGGTTTGCAATCTGGAGTTAGATTGGCAAAGAGGGAGGGTGGGTCGACCTTTAGGGTCGCGAGGCCGCACACAGTGAGGGGTAGTAGGGACCCGCCGAATTTGAGGGTAAGGCTCTGGAGATTGCTCTGGAAGTCCAGGCCTAGTAGTAGTGCAGCGCACAGATTAGGAAGGACGTAGAGGCGGAAGCCGCTGAATTCTACGCCCTGGACCGTGAGAGTGACCTTGTAGAACCCCCGGATCGCGACAGAATGGGATCCGGAGGCCAGGGAGATTCTTTGATTGGCGGGGTGGACCGCAAGGGAGCAGCGCCTTACCGTATCCGGGTGGATGAAGCTTTTGGTGCTCCCGGAGTCCAGCAGGCAAGAGGTCACGTGACCGTTGATTCTCACATTGGTCGAAGCAGTGACCAGGTTGTGCGGACGTGACTGGTCGATCGTCACTGAGGTGAGCTGCGGTCGGTCGTCGCTGGCGTCAGAAAGTGGAGAGCGGGTGGGCCCAGGTCATGGAATGCTGTCGGCGTCCATGCTCCGTGGGGAAGACTAGATGGCGGCGCCTGAAGATCCTGCGGTGGACAAAATGGCGGCGCCCATGGGCTGCATATTGCGGGAGCTGGACAAGATGGCAGCACTCATGGGCCGCACGTGGACTGAGTGGGGGAAGATGGCGGCGCCCACTGGCCGCTCGCGGCCCGGGAGGTGAAGATGGCGGCGCCCACTGGCTGCGCGTGGTCCGGGGAGGTGAAGATGGCGGCGCCCACTGGCCGCGCGTGTTGCTGGACAAAGATGGCGGCGCCCATTGTGTGTAGGTCAGGGGGGAGGGGGCGATAGCGGCAACTGCGCGGCCTGGCACACCGCGGTGAAGTGCCCCTTTTTGCCGCAAGCCTTGCAAATGGCAGTGCAGGCCGGGCAGCGTTGGCGGGGGTGCTTCTGCTGGCCGCAGAAGTAACATCGGGGACCCCCGGGGTGCGCGGGTTGGCGTGTGGCACAGGCATACTGGCTGGGTGAAGCCCCGGCTGGGGTGGCCGTCCGTGGGATCCACGAGGGATAGGAGGGGTGGGCCGCGCGGCCGGAGGGGTAGGCCTGAGCAGTACGTGAGGCGACTGTCATGGAGAGTGCTAGCTTTTTAGTCTCAGCTAGGTCGACGTGGCCCCTTCTAGCAGTCTTTGGCGTATGAGGTCCGACGCAATCCCTGTTACAAACGCATCGCGCATAAGAAGGTTGGAATGTTCGGTGGCCGTAGCGGCCTGACAGTCACAGTCCCGGACGAATTGGGGCCCGCCAGAAGTCTTCTATGGACTCACCAGGGAGTTGAGAGCGAGTGGCGAGTACGTGCCTGGAGAAGAGTGTGTTCGTTTTCTGTGCGTAGTTCTCTTTGAGGAGCGCCATGGCGTCTGCGTAATTCAGGGCGTCCTGGATCAGCGGAAACACGTTGGAGCTCAACCTTGAGTACAGGATCTGTATCTTCTGAGCCTCCGTCGGAGGGGTGGTCGCTGAGTTGATATAGGCCTCGAAGCAAGCTAGCCAGTGATTAAAGTCCTTTTTGGCATCGCTTGATTGCGGATCCAGCTGCAGGCGATGTGGTTTGATTTGGAGGTCCATCTTTTAGAAAATCTTACTGCAATAAATTGATGCACGATCAATTGTACAAAGACTAAGGTTGGATACAACTGTGGCTTTATTGCAGTAAGATGTGTGGCCTCCCACAGAAGCTGGCGAAATGGCTGCTGAATAGAGGACACGCCCCTCCTACTGGGCGGAGCCAGCAGGCAGAGGCGACCGGCAGACCTGTAGTACAGGTCCTACCTTACATCACCTAATACAGATGTAACAGTGGTTTACCACAATGTGCTAACAGGCAACTGGCCTTCTTCCAAAGCTCATAAAAAGCCACCCCTCGACGTCGCAGCTGGTGTACCTTCATACCCATCGAAAGGAACCCAAATTCCAACTGCCGATTCTTCATGCTTGCCAACAATTTTGACGTCAAGACGTGTGTGCATTAGCGATCCGCCTCCAGGATGGCATCCACCAACCTCTGCCTCGCCACCCTTTCATTCTTCTCTTTATGTGCCCTACAAGGGATTATCTCCTTCCTGAAGGCCACCTTCAGAACCTCCCACTTGCCGAATATTCCGCCCTCACCACTCCCAGAAGCAGAGGCCTACCCACCACTAAAAAGTTGATCCGATAGTAGACCCGATGCACCTGGCAGAAAAAATAGAAATCCTTCTCATTTGGATGTAAAAGTCTTCATGTGTCTGTCCCCCCGCATCTTCTCCATAAAGGCCAAAAGTGGCTTTGTCACCCCTGCAGAACTCAAACTTAAACCTCAATCTACCCAGAAGAGGGTCCAATACACAGTTAAAGTCCCCGCCTAGAATTTGCAGGTGTTGCTCGTTTTGCTAAGTGTGCTTTGCACTTAATTGCTCTGTTTTATAACCTTGCCTCTAGAGTCGTCAGGTATTTTTATGATATCACCACGAGGTTCAAGTTCAAGTGCTGATCAATAACTCAATACACCAGTTAGTAAGGTTCAAATCAAAACACATTTATTATATACACAGTCAACCGCTACTCATGCATAAAATACTACAGAACTAGACTATTTCTACCACTAAAGGCCAATACCAAGCTTTGGAAAAGGAACCCACTGGGTCAGGGAACAATGGCCTCTCGTTCGATCCTGAGACTGCAGGCTTCCAGCTGGTATGAACTAAGGGTTAGGAGCGTCTATCTCGTAGCGTGCATTGACTGGACACTTACTTGTTGGTGTAGCTGCTAGGCAAGTCTTTCCGAGTTGAGAGTCACGGTCGAGTTCTTTGAGGGCTGCTAAGAAGACTTGCCAAGAGAGCGAATTGAACTTGGGGACTCTAATTTATAGTCCCCAGGGGCTTCACGCCCTTTTGGGCGGACCCCGTACCTGGATCCAATTGAATGGACTATGTTCCAATCGATTGGTTTGATTTCCCCAATACTGGGGCTGTTCCCTGATCGCTGGGCGGTTCCTAAGTGTCCGTTGGCTTCTTTTGTTTTGGCTCCTGCTGGCGCCGAGGAGTCTGGCTTTGCCTCGATTATCTTAACTGTTGCTATTGTTCCCGGGGATCGCTCATCAACATGCAGATGGTTTCAGTGCTGTCTGCTTTCTGCGAGTCTTAATATACAGAAGCTTTGCATTCTGCTTGCTTCCCTGTACCTGTCCATTTTTCCCTGCGTTCTTAGCAAATCTCCATTTTAAAGTCAGGAAGTGGCCAACCCAGGTGGCTACACAGGTGCTAGTCCAGATCAGGAATAGAAGCTAGCAACTTGGTGACAAAGCTGTATCATCCCAGTTTGGTACATTCAAATTAACTAAGACCACCAGGTACCAGCCAACAACCCACATACCTCTTGTTCGGATCTATCAAAATCTTATCCAGCAAAAAAGATACTTTCTTATTAATCAAAATTGCAATACCCCTGGGCCCTACTATCAAATCCTGAATTAAATACTTGCCCCATCCAGCCATTCCGTAACCGTGGCTATTTAATCTGCAAAAGGATCTCCTGCAACAGCACCATATCAACCTTCAAATTCCTAAGCTGCGCAAACACCCTAGATCGTTTTTACCAGGCCATTCAACCGCGTCACATTCCAAGTGACCAGCTGAATAGGGGGTTGTCTACTTCCCCCCCCCCCCCCCCCCCCCCCCAATCCGAGTCAGCCACTCTTGGCCTGTGGGGCAGTCCAGCCACTACTCAAAGATAGCTGACACCAGGCCCATCCAAGATGGCCACCAAATCCCCCATCAAAGCAGAAGAAACATGTTTATAGCCAACGTCAGAAAACTGACTCCCCCCTCTCCCCGCCTCACATCAATACCACACCCAAATATCCCAACAAACAACAAGGCAAACAAAGACTCCCACCCACCACCCACCATCAGGGGCTGTTTAGCTCACAGGGCTAATCGCTGGCTTTGAAAGCAGACCAAGGCAAGCCAGCAGCGCGGTTCGATCCCCGTGACAGCCTCCCCGAACAGGCGCCGGAATGTGGCGACTAGGGGCTTTTCACAGTAACTTCATTTGAAGCCTACTCGTGACAATAAGCGATTTTCATTTTCATTTTCATCCTCTCCCTCCCAAACCCCAACCAAAATGAAAACAAAAATCCTAAACTCATGCTTAAACCACACTCCCCCCCCCCCCCTCCCCCCACAGTATGAGTTGCAGATACCCATTTCTCGGCTCCCGTTAACTACCTTATATAGCTAGCATGATGGCGTCAACACAGAGTAATAGACATAGCAAACAAAACCATAATGCCAACCAGCTGCTGCCATAATCCAACTTTAATTATTCCAGGAACAAAGAAGCAAAAATAACACCCATCTCACAAAACCCTCAGTAAAAATCCAAGTACAAAACTTGAAAACTCCCAATAAAACCCCACCAAATCCCAAAGATCACACTCCCATCCCCAGTCAGACACCTCCCAACCAATACATTTCGCATTTATCTCGATCCCAGTCCATGCTCTGCACAAACGCCTCCTCCAAAGTCTCAAAGTAATAATCTTTTGATTTGTCAGTCACTTGGAGGCGCGCAGAGTAAACTATGCCATATTGAACATTGTTCTAATACAATGCAGCCTTAGCCTTGTTGAATGCTGCACACCTCTTGGCCAGCTCCACTCCAACATCTCGACGACCCGCAAATCCTCAAGTTGCGCACCGCAGAACTCTTTCCTTTTCTTGATAGCTGTGAAAGCGCATGATGATCACACACAGTGGCTCGCCAGCATGGGACTTCTGCTTCAATGGCCTGTGGGCCCGATCCAGCTCGGGAGGAGACATCACCCCCCCCCCCCCCCCCCCCCCTCACCATCTTTCTAAAACAATTGCACAAGAAACTTCATTGGATTCAGACCTAACATACCCTCCGGCGACCCGCAAATCCTCAAGTTCGGCCTTCTGGAGCGATTTTCCAAATCATTCACCTTGGCCCTTAACGCCTTGTTATCTCTGGCCACCCACGCATCTCCGCTTCCAGGGAGGTGATCTGGTCACTTTACCTTGATAGGGCCACTCCACTTCTTTTAGTTCCGCACCCTACGCCTTTACTGCTTCATTCATTTTTTATCCAAGGCCGCTCATATAGATCCCCTCAATTGGTCTCTCATGGTCCTCAGAGACCTCTCGCCATAGCTTCTTAAGTTCCCCCGCCAGGATTCCTGTAAGCATCTCTGGGGTTAGTGGACTAGCCACCGACGCTGCAGGAGTCTCCATCATTCTCTTAACAGACAAACCTCTTGAAGCCTCCAAGTCCGAAGATGATCTCTTAGTTTCCATAACCTAATTTTTTTTTACCTGGCATTCCTTTGACGTAGGATTCTTAACCCATCAAACTGACCAAATTCCATCAGAAATTTCCTTCAAAAACCAGATGGAAAGGCTCACCCACAGGCTTTGGAGAATATGGAGTTTGCCATCAAACAAAGATCAAAGTCGACAATGCAGTGGTTCCCGCACCGCTACTTTATGGTTGTGAGGCATAGACAACCTACTGCCGTTGCATACAACAGCCAGATACATTCCACCTTTGTTGTTTAGGACAGGTCGGCAGCGTCAAGGGGCAGGACAAATTGCCTAACACCCCTGTTCTTACAGGCATTGCATACCTGGTTTTGAGAGCATGCTCAACAGAGTTCAGCTTCACTTGGGCGGCCATGTGGTTCACATGGTAGATTCTCTCATACCAAAGCCTCGGGTGACTGTTTGTGTAGAGTTTGCACTTTCTCTCCATGTCTGCGTGGGTTTCCTCCGGGTGCTCAGGTTTCCTCCCACAGTCCAAAGATGTGCAGATTAGGTAGATTGGCCCTTAGTATCCAAAAGGTTGGGTGGGGTTACGGAGATAGAGTGGGGACATGGGCCTAGGTATCCCAAGTGGCTAGCACTGTGGCTTCACAGCGCCAGAGTCCCAGGTTCGATTCCCCACTGGGTCACTGTCTGTGCAGGGTCTGTACATTCTCCCCGTGTCTGTGTGGGTTTCCTCCAGGTGCTCCGGTTTACTCCCACAGTCCAAAGATGTGTGGGTTAGGTGGATTGGCCATTCTAAAATGCCCTTAGTGTTGAAAAAAAAAGGTTAGGAGGGGTTATTGGGTTACGGGAATAGAGTGGAAGTGAGGGCTTAAGTGGGTCGGTGCAGACCAGATGAGCTGAATGGCCTCCTTCTGCACTGTATGTTCTATGTTCTAGGTAGGGTGCTCTTTCCAAGGGTCAGTGCAGACTCAATGGGCCGAATGGTCTCCTTCTGCACTGGAGGGAATCTATAATTCTATGATAAAGGTGGAATTCTATAGCTAGTTGAGCATGGGAACCTGCATCATTGGACATTTTAAACTTAGATATTCTGGAAGTCAATTCTGTACCCCACTCAGTGGGAAAAACAAGCCTGGACAGATTCAAATGTCTTTGCAATTAAGCAATTTCGATATTTGAGAAGAACAGAGTCAGGTCCCTACAGGACAATCGAGCATGCCACAAAATCAGTGTCTTCACCTATCTTCACCTAGGGGCTTTTCACAGTAACTTCATTGAAGTCTACTTGTGACAATAAGGGATTACTACTATTCCTCCAACCGTGACTTTGTATGTAGGGGGCATTTTCCGGACCTTCTCACTAGTGGGATCTTCCGGTCCCGCCGACGGCAAATTCATGTCTCCAGAGGATTCAATAGGAAAACCCATTGACAGCGGCAGGACGGGAAGATCCCCTCCAGCCACTATGGGCCGCTTCCCGCAGGCAAGAAACGCTCCACTGGGTTTGCGGAAAATCCCTCCCATATTTGCCATGAGATCTGCAAATCACGATTTAGACCACACCAACCTAGAATGTGAACAAGGATCTCTTTGATGAAAACACTAACCGGTGGAAGTGACGGGAGAACTCGTGACCGACGTTAATTCTAGGTCTGGTGCTAGTGATTATACTCATTTTTAGTATGATATTGCAAGGAAAAGGTAACCGCACGTGAACCTGATGTGTACTTCCGCCTCCAATCATCCAGCCCTTTTTAAAAGATTGAAAATGCTGGGCGGGGTGGAACTTCCATTGATCAGCTTGGTTTGAAGACTTTTTTGTTGCAAAAATTAATTTGAATAAGTATTCTCCAATCAATTGATACCTTTTTTTCTCTGAATACTTACTGTGGTGAATGTGTAACCACTATAATTCACACTGTACATTACTGTGTCCCTGTGGGCTCCATCTGTGAGCCGTTGCGCGGCTCTGCCCACAGGGGGAGATGAGGAGCATGTACAGGGCTCTGCCCTTGGCTCCGCCCCCTTCAGGAAGTATATGTGCTGCGGTCCTGCGAGTCCGCCCTCAGTTCAGCACAGTTGCAGGCAGGCTCAGTTGTAAGCCGATTAAAGCCACAGTTTACTCCAACTCGTGTCTCAGAGTGAATTGATGATCGCATCAATTTAATCGACTTAAAGAACTACTATGGAATCAGCCCTCAAACCTGACTGACTGGAACTCGATCCACAGGCCGCAGGGGCAAAGGAAATTTTTTTGCATTGGCTTCGGTGCTTCAAGGCCTACCTGGCTGTGTCGACGACTTCCTCCGTTACAGACGAACAGAAACTACGTCTTCTCCACGCACGGGTAAGCCATTGTATTTCTACTCAACTTGATGAAGCTGACTCTTATACTGAGGCCCTCGCGATACTCGACCGCCTGTACGTGCGGCCCGTGAATGAAGTCTACGCGTGACAGATCTTCACAACTCGTCGGCAGCACCCTGGGAAGTCGCTAGATGACTATTTTCGTGACCTCAAAGCCCTAGCACGTGACTGTAACTTCCAGGCCATGACAGCCTCCCAGCACATGGAACTCACCATCTGAGACGTGTACGTTGCAGGGGTCCGATCAAATTATGTGTGGCAGCATCCTCTTGATAAAGGGGCCCAAGGACCTGGAGGACACCGTAAAACTATGAGGTCGCTTTCCAAAGCCTAACTGCGTTCCCGGTCGATCACGCGACCCCATCGTGGACCCCCGACCAAAGGCTGCCCAAGGCCTGCGCCACGCGGCCACCCGCCCACCACGGAGGACTATCGTGCCATTTTTGCGGCCAGCCCCAACACCCGCGCCAGCAATGCCCGGCCCGCAATGTGAGCTGCAGCAGCTGCGGGTGAAAAGGACACTTCGCTAAGGTCTGCCTGGCCAAATCCAAAAAATCGAACCCTAACTCGGACACTCGCTCCTCCGTCTCCCAGGCCCACAGACCCCGCAATGTGGCAGTGTGTCTGCTGACTCCGCTTCCAGACAACATGTGCGACTCACAGGGGCTGCCATCTTGTCAATTCTCCCCCACGCGGCCGGCCATGTGCGATCCATGGGGGCCGCCATTTTGGGCGCCATCTTCCTCGCCGCTCGCCACGTGTGATCTATGGGGGTGGCCATCTTGGATGCCATCTTACTCGCCGCCCGCCACGTGTGATCAACGGAGGCCGCCATCTTGACCATCACCCACTACGCCACTCGAAGATTACGACTTTCGCGGACAGTCATCACGGGGCCGCTCCAGCACCGACGACCATGCCACCGACTACACGCAGCTCAGCGCAGTCACCTTGGACCAGTCGCGGCCCAAGCACCCCAAGAGCTCCATGATGTCCATCCGGATCAATGGATACGAGACACCGTGCCTGTTCGACTCCGGGAGCACTGAGAGCTTCATTCACCCAGATCTGGTAAGGCGCTGCTCGCTCCCGATAGTCCCGACACAGCAAACAATCTCCCTCGCCTCGGGGTCGCACTCAGTTCAAATACAGGGGCACACTACTGCAACTCTGACAATACAGGACGCCGATTACACTAATTTCCAATTGTATGTACTCCCAGACCTCTGCGTCCCTCTCCTCCTAGGACTGGATTTCCAGTGCAACCTCAGGAGCCTAACACTCAGCTTTGGCGGACCCCTTCCCCCACTCACTATATGCAGCCTAGCAACTCTGAAAATCGACCACCCTCCACTCTTCGCTAATCTCACTGAAAACCACTGGCCACTCGCAGCAGGAGGTATAGTTTGCAGGACAGGGTGTTTATTAGATCTGAAGTCCGGCGTCTTTTGCGTGAAGGAGTCATAGAAGCCAGTAATAGCTCCTGGACAGCTCAGGTGGTGGTTGCCAAAACCGGGGAAAAGCTCCGGATGGTGGTTGACGACAGCCAAACCATTAACCGGTTCACGCACCTCGATGCGTACTCCTTTCCCCGGATTGCAGACATGGTAAATCAGATCGCACAGTACCGCATATTCTCCACGGTGGATCTGAAGTCTGCATACCACCAGCTCCCAATCCGCCCGGAGGACCGCCACTACACGGCGTTCGAGGCAGATGACCGCCTTTTCCATTTCCTCCGGGTTCCATTTGGCGTCACGGATGTGGTTTCGGTGTTCCAACGAGCAATAGACCGAATAGTGGACCAGTACGGGCTGCGGACCACGTTTCCGTACTTGGATAACGCCACCATCTGCGGCCATGACCAGCAGGACCACGACGCCAACCTCCACCGATTTCTCCAAACCACCCAAAACCTCAATCTCACCTATAATAAGGAGAAATGCGTTTTCCACACTACCAGGCTAAGTCGTGGAAAACGGGGTCCCGACCCTGACCGCATGCGCCCCCTCTTACAACTACCTCTCCCTCACTGTCCCAAGGCCCTCAAGAGGTGCCTCGGATTTTTTTCATACTACGCCCAGTGGGTCCCCCAGTATGCGGACAAAGCCCGCCCACTATTTAAAGCCACACTCTTCCCACTGTCAGCCGAGGCTCGCCAGGCCTTCAACTGCATTAAGGCGGACATCGCCAAAGCCGCCATGCATGTAGTAGATGAGTCCGTCCCATTCCAGGTGGAGAGCGACGCATCAGAGGTTGCTCTCGCTGCCACCCTTAATCAAGCAGGCAGGCCCGTAGTGTTCTTTTCCCGAACCCTCTCCGCTTCGGAAATTCGACACTCCTCAGTCGAAAAGGAAGCCCAAGGCATTGTGGAAGCCGTGCGCCACTGGAGGCACTACCTCACTGATAGGAGGTTTACCCTCATCACCAACCAAAGATCGGTTGCCTTTATGTTTTGACAACTCGCAGCGGGGCAAAATCAAGAATGACAAAATCTTGCGGTGGAGGATTGAACTCTCCACCTACAATTACGATATAGTATATCATCCTGGGAAGCTCAATGAGCCCCCAGATGCCCTGTCCCGCGGCACATGCGCTGGCGTGCAAGACGACCGACTACAGGCTATCCACAATGACCTCTGCCATCCGGGTGTCACCCGCATCGCCCTTCTCCACAGAGGAGGTTAAAGTCACCCGGAATTGCCCGATCTGCACGGAGTGTAAACCGCACTTCTATAGACCAGACAAGGCCCACCTGGTAAAGGCACCCCGGCCCTTTGAACGCCTGAGTATCGGTTTCAAAGGGCCCCTCCCTTCGAACAACCGTAACATCTACTTTCTCAATATTATAGACGAATTCTCCCGTTTCCCTTTTGCCATCCCATGCCCCCATATGACCACCCCCACGGTCATCAGAGCCCTGCACAGCGTCTTCACCCTGTTCGATTTCCCCAGCTATGTCCACAGTGACAGGGGTTCGTCTTTCATGAGCGACGAACTGCGTCAGAACCTGCTTGGCAAGGGCATCGCCTCGAGCAGGACTACCAGTTATAACCCCAGGGGGAACGGGCAGGTGGAGAGGGAGAGCGTGACGGTCTGGAAGACCGTTCTACTGACCCTACGGTCCTGCAATCTCCTGACCTCCCACTGGCAGGAGGTCCTCCCCGATGCGCTCCATGCTATTAGGTCCCTCCTTTGTACGGCCAAAAATCAGACTCCTCATGACCGCTTGTTTGTCTTCCCTAGGGGAACTACCACGGAGGCCTCGCTTCCATCCTGGTTGAGGACACCGGGCCCTGTCCTCCTTCGGAAACATGTCCGGACACATAAGACCGACCCCCTGGTAGAGAGGGTCCAGCTCCTGCACTCGAACCCCTACCCCGCGTATGTCGAACACCCCGATGGCCGGCAAGACACTGTTTCCCTCCGGGACCTGGCACCCACAGGCTCTACCACCACTACCACTGATATACTCTCCACACTACACCCCACTCAACCTCCCACGCCATGCGTCCCCGCACCTATTTGCTTCCCGCGCTCCCTTCCACCCGGCACACCAGTCCGCAGGAACGAAGCTCAGGAGGAGCCATCCCCGGAGTCCACCCCCGGACCCGCACCGAACATCCTTTCACAGCCATCCAAAACGGCTGCAACACCAGTGCTTCGCCAGTCGCAACGCACGATCCGGGAGCCGGACCGACTGAACTTGTAGACCCGTCACCCCGCCGGACTTGATTTTTTAACAGGGGGTGAATGTGGTGAATGTGTAACCACTATAATTCACACTGTACATTACTGTGCCCCTGTGGGCTCCATCTGTGAGCCGTTGCACGGCTCTGCCCACAGGGGGAGATGAGGAGCATGTACAGGGCTCCGCCCTTGGCTCCGCCCCCTTCAGGAAGTATAAGTGCTACGGTCCTGCGAGTTCGGCCTCAGTTCAGCACAGTCGCAGGCAGGCTCAGTTGTAAGCCGATTAAAGCCACAATTTACTCCAACTCGTGTCTCAGAGTGAATTGATGGTCGCATCACTTACATTAACATCCAAAGCCAGTTGCTTACAAAGCAATTAAAAAATCTCTGAACAGTAAACTTTAAAGAGAGAGGTGGGCTATTTGGACATGTCTTTGCGACCCGTGAATTTTTGATTTAGCTTAATGTTTGTACCAATAAATATAGACTGTACTCCCTCAACAAACGGAGCAGTGCTATTGAAGATTGGGTAATGCGTGTGGCTTTCAAGTTGAGAATCACCCACTATTTCAGCTTTAATATCGCTCTGATTGATAACCGAAGAGGTTGATTGCGGCGAAAGGTAAAATGCTGGAAAATCTCAGCAAGTCTGGCAGCATCTGTTGGGAGAGAAAAGAGCTAACGTTTTGAGTCCGATGACTCTTTGTCAAAGCTAACAGATAGAGAAAGTGGGAAATATTTATACTGTGGAGTGTGAATGAAAGATGAGTCATAGCCACAGAAACCCAGGGAAACCGGGTGCTAATGGCCACAGAAACCAAGGGGAAAGAGTGTTAATGGCAGTTCCCAGAGAGAACAAAAGATGTGAATCATAGAATTTACAGTGCAGAAGGAGGCCATTCGGCCCATTGAGTCTGCACCGGCTCTTTGAAAGAGCACCCTATCCAAGCCCACACCTCCACCCTATCCCCATAACCCAGTAACCTGACCCAACACTAAGGGAAATTTTGGACACTAAGGGCAATTTAGTATGACCAATCCACCTAACCTGCACATCTTTGGACTGTGGGAAGAAGCCGGAGCACCCGAAGGAAACCCACGCACATGGGGAGAACGTGCAGACTCCGCACAGTGAACCAAGCCAGACTTGCTGAGATTTTCCAACATTTTCCCTTTTGTTTCAGATTCCAGCATCCACAGTAATTTGCCTTCATCCGAGGTTGATTGCGGAATGTGTTCCGTGACTTCTCGCACTGTTCCGCCGATTAATTTTGAAAATGCTAGTGTAGTTTGCCTTCAAGGTATATATACTCCCTTGCGACTGGGTTGCTGTTCCATAAACCTTTGCTAGATTGTAATTTACTGAGTGTATTCCGAATGATGAGTGAAATTGACACCGCGTCTACTTTAGTACATTGCACATTCAGAATAAAATTATTCTCTGCAATTCTGCAAACAGGCTCTAGGTGGCATCCAGCAAATAGCATCTTGTACTGTATCCTTAAACTTAATCTTGCCACCTCGTAAAATTATGGTTCCTGGAAAAGCCTTCGGGCTCTGAAGCACAAATCTAAGTCACCCGGCCGGTGTCATAAAAAACTGCCCATATTTTTTAGAACTTAAAGTGTGCTGCCTCCTTTGTGTTTAAGTTGAAGGAGCGTTTACTTTGTGCTCAGTTTAAAATGAATGTTTTATTCCTGCTAATGCTGAAATTCTTACCTTGACAATTGGCTATGTGGATCAGAGGGAAACATTAGACTTTCCAGCTTAATGAACAATGCAAATTCATGTTTCAATTTTAGTCTGTGTCGTTAAACATGGTAAGTTTTTAACTTTTTGTTCAACTTTCTGGTGAAGGTCCAGGCTGTTGGTAACAAGGGAGTAATGTAGTGGAATTTTACTTCTTTAAAATTGGATTTAATATTCTACTTTGCAATATTGCTCAGACTACCATACTTTAGTACATAGGGAATTCAATAACAAATTAGTGTAACAATCTTTTTTTTATAGAGCAAAATGCTTTCATTTAAATGTAGATACTTTCAGAGGATACAAACCCTGATTTGGGTTTATTAAAAGATTTATTAAATTAGATTTACAAATTCTAATATATAGTGCTAAAATAATAGGTGATTTAGAAATTCTACTACATTTTTTTGTCACTTTTTAAATTTAAGTTTATATTGATTGTACTTTTGGTGTTTATGTAAAGTTAGTGTGAACAATCTTACAATTGTCCACTGTGACATCTCAATATACATTTTGTATTTGCATTAACCATAATGTGGTGAACACACCACTGGGAGACCATCAGCAATCAGTACTGATAGAATGCACACAAAGTTCAAATAAGTATACAGCTGATTACAAAACGAAATGCCATAACTTTTTCATAGTACATTGTATTCATAAAGTAAAAGAACAAAGGGTTTCCAATGGCCCTTAATCTGCTGAAACCAAAGTTTGCTGCCTTCTCGAATTGCTGCAGTGAGGTGTAGGTACACCCACCGTGCTGTTACAGAGGGAGTTCCAGGAGACCAAACTGAGCTGTTAGTAAAGAGGACTTTTCTGGGTCGACAGGGCTGGGTTTGCCATTGTTGATTCTGGTGTCTAGGTCAATGCCGGGTGGTCCTTCCAGTTTGTTTCCTTTGTGCCAGTTGAGTACAACTGAGTGGCTTGATTTTCTTCCCTTTAAGATTCAACCACATTGCTGTGGGTCTGGAGTCACATGCAGGTGAAACCAGGTTAAGACATTCGTGAACCGGTTTGGTTTTTAAGGCAATTTACAATGGTTTCATTAAACTTTTATTGAGTTTAAATTCCACACAGTTGGACTCAAACCCTGGTCCAGGTCCTCAGAGCATTACCCTGGGCCTCTGGATTACTGGTCAAGCAACAATATGACTGCGCCATCACCTCGGGCTGCAGCCTCCCAAAGTGCTTTGAATATAAGACATTCCTTCCAGCACAGAAGAAGGTCTAACTGTCTTAAATGGTGAAATAAAATTCCTTCCCCTCCAACATTCATATATTTTAGCAAGGTTTGGGTATGAGAAGACCAATGGAGGATTGATTTTTTAAATATTTTAATTGGGTGTGGGTATCACTGGTAAATGTCCATTCCTAATTGCTCCTGAGGTGAGTGGCTTGCTTGGCCATCCCAGAGGACAGTTAAAAGTCAACCACATCTCTGTGGATCTGGAGTCACATGTAGATCAGGTAAGGATGCAAGATTTATTTCCCTGAAGGTCATTAGTGAACTAGATGGGGCTTCCTTCATGCCAATTAGTTTCATGCTTATCCCATCACTGATTTACTAATTGAATTCAAATTTCATCAGACACAGCGGTGGGATTTAATCTGTGTCCTTCAGAGTTTGGATCCAGGGTTTGGATTACTGGCTCAGTGACATTACCATAAGCCACCATCTCCATAAATCACCAAGAGGTAGATTTCTAAACAATTTTTATGGGTGTTTGTGTCTGATACATACACTGACCAGTTAGTTAGTAACTGATTGGGAAAATCAATATTATCTAGGCCAGGACACCTAATATTTAGTATCAAATAAACGCTGATTTCTTTGTGTTACTGATGTCTTTGATTACATTTGAAGAAACTATGCATACCCTCAAAGGACCAAGGTGGGAGCTTTTGCATTGTGTTGCCACCATATTGCTATTCCAATCTGATTGCCTGGATCTTATTTGTAACCAGCTAATATTGAGAGAAATAGTGGAAATGATGGGGTAAAAGGTAGCACTCATGGTCTAGAAATGTTATTGTTTGATTTCTGAATTGCAAGAAAGAGACATCTAATTGCGATTCCTGATCCAGCAGAAAATACCAGTCTGTTGGAGCAGCATTCTAGCCAAGGTGATTGGAAATCAAAGTTCTAGGTCCACCTATTTGAGATGATTGCTAGTAATAACATTTGGCACTGGAGTCTGCATGTATTGAGCAAATAGAAAAAATTATGAATCCCTTAATTTTTCTGTCCAAAGTCTAGTGCAAAGAATCTTGACCTCTGATTACTGTCATGTCATTTTTATTAGGCATTTGTAATCTAGGGTTTTAGGAGAAATGACCAGCTGGCTATATTAAAGGAATGCAGTAAGTGAGCTGGAAATGAACTTTCAGAATGTGTTTAATAAAGCGTGATGTGATTAAAATGGCCAGTAATTGCATAAGGAAATAGATAAGCATGGTTTTAAAAAGTTGATTGATCGGTGTGAAACAAACAGGGCAATTAAGTTTCATTTGGATTGGAAAAGAGGGCGGCACGGTGGCCCCGTGGTTAGCACTGCTGCCTCACAGCGCTGAGGACCCAGGTTCGATCCCGGCCCCGGGTCACTGTCCATGTGGAGTTTGTGTCTGTGTGGGTCTCACCCACTCAACCCAAAATGATGCGCAGGGTAGGTCAATTGGCCATGTTAAATTGCCCCTTAATTGGAAAACAAATGGGCACTCTAAATTTATTTTTAAAAATGGATTGGAAAAGAGTTGGAAAGAATGAGTGCACTTCTGCCTTTGATGGACGATTTGGATTTGAGCATAGCAAGAACAATTCCAAAGGTAGAACATTTGGTAAATAACGAGGGGGGCTGTAAGACTTCAGTGGTTGCAGATAGTTTAGCAGAATGAAGTAGCAAATGACAAATGAAACTGAGAGCAGAGAAAAGTGTAATGCAACTTGGAAGTAAAACAAGGAAATCTACACTCACTTAAAAAGTTGAAAAATGTCCTCTCCCTCCAACTGACCAGGAATTCTGCTCTGAAACATAGAATTTCAGCATGCCTAACAGGCTTAGGCTGGCTTTCAATAGAACTACTCATTTCATACCCTTCCAATTTACCAATACTCTTTTAATATTTTTCTTCTTCAATTATTCATTCACTTGCCATGTATAAATTATTATGGATTCTGACTGGGCTCACTGCCAAGTCCAAACATGTCTCGATGTAATAAAAAACTCTAACCTCTCACCTTGCTCTTTTGGAGATGATTTTAAACATGTGCATCTCGGTTGCTGACTCATCGACCAGTGAAAATAGACTTTAGTAATTAGTAACTTCTCATTGCTTTCCTTTCTGGCAGATACTAAAGACGTACTATTCACTGCAATCTACAAGGCTGTTACCGTTTGCCATATTTGGTTTGCTGGTTTGTGCTTTTAATTTTGATGGCTAGGCCATCCGAATTGGCAAAAGCAGCTGATGTTTCCAAGTTACAAGTTACTGGACTTTCTGTTTCAAAAAATAGAGCCATATAGTACAGAAGGGGCCCTTCGGCCCATCAAATCTGCACCGACAAAACTGTACAATTTACACTAATCTCCCTTTCCAGCACTATAGCCTTGAATGTTATGACATTTCAAGTGCTCATCCAGGTACTTTTTAAAAGATTATGAGATTTCCCACCTCTACGACCCTCCCAGATGGGTGGCACATAAGCACAGTGGTTGGCACTATTGCTTCACAGTGCCAGGGTCCCAGGTTCGATTCCCAGCTTGGGTCACTGTCTGTGCGGAGTCTGCACCTTCTCAACATGTCTGTGTAGGTTTCCTCCGGGTGCTCCGGTTTCCTCCCACAAGTCCCGAAAGACGTGCTGTTAGTAATTTGTACATTCTGAATTCTCCTTCCGTGTACCCGAACTGGCGCCGGAATGTGGCGACTAGGGGCTTTTCACAGTAACTTCATTGCACTGTTAATGTAAGCCTACTTGTGGCAATAAAGATTTTTTTAAAAAACAAGCATTCCAGACTCCCACCACCCACTGGGTGAAAAAAACTTTCCTCAAATCCCCTCTAAACCCCCTGCCCATCACCTTAAAATTATGCCCCCTTACTATTAACTTTTCATCTAAGATGAACAGCTGCTTCCTATCCACCCTGTACATATGCCTCATAACCTTATACACTTCAATCAGGTTCCCCCCTTAGCCTTCTCTGCTCTAATGACAACCACCCGAGTCTATTCAGCCTCTCTTCATAGCTCAAAAGCTCCATCCCAGGCAACGTCCTTGTGAATCTCCATGTACCCTCTTTAGTTTAATCACAGGGTGGCAAGGTGGCACAGTGGTTAGCACTGTCTTACAGCACCAGGGTCCCTGGTTCAATTTTGACCTTGGGTGTGTGTCTGTGAAGAATTTGCAAGTTCACCTCATATCTGCGTGGGCTTCCTCCGAGTGCTCCGGTTTCCTCCCACAGTCCAAGAATGTGCAGGTCAGGTGGATTGGCCACACTAAATTGCCCCTTCGTGTCGAAAGGTTAAGTGCGGTTACGGAAATAGGGTGGGGAGTGGGCCTGGTTAGACTGCTCTTTTGGAGGGTCAGTGCAGACTCAATGGGCTTAATGGCCATCATGTGCACTGTAGGGATTCTATTATCCTTCCTATAGTGGGGCGACCAGAGCTAAACACAGCTGTGGCTCGAACATAACCCATATCCTTCCTGTTCTTATAATCTATGTCAAGACTGATAAACATGATGTGGAGATGCCGACGTTGGACTGGGATGAGCACAGTAAGAAGTTTTACAACACCAGGTTAAAGTCCAACATGTTTGTTTCAAACACTAGCTTTCGGAGCACTGCTCCTTCCTCATGTGAATGAAGAGGTATGAATGTCTATACCTGAACGTCTATAACATTCACCTGAGGAAGGAGCAGTGCTCCGAAAGCTAGTGTTTAAAACAAACATGTTAGACTTTAACCTGGTGTTGTAAGACTTCTTACAAGACTGATAAAGGTAGGTCTCCCATATGCCTTCTTAACCCTGTTCACCTGTCCTGCTGCATGGCAGCACATGGGCGGCACGGTAGCACAGTGGGTAGCACTGTTGCTTTAAAGCAGCAGGGACCCGGGTTTGAATCCTGGATTGGGTTACTGTCTGTGTGGGGTCTGCACGTTCTCCCTGTGTCTGCGTGGGTTTCTCCGGGTGCTCCGGTTTCCTCCCACAAGTCCCGAAAGAGGTGAACTGGACATTGTGAATTCTCCCTCTGTGTACCCGAATAGGCACTGCAGTGTGGCGACTAGGGGATTTTCACAGCAACTTCATTGCAGTGTTAATGTAAGCCTACTTGTGACAATAATAAAGATTATTAAGATTATTATCTTCAGGGATCAGTGGACAATCACCCTAAGATCCCTCTGTTCCTTGAGCTTCCTAGTGTCCTGCAATCCATTGAGTGCTACCTTGTCTACACTTATTATTGAACATTTCAAGCTACTTGAAGGAATGAATGTGTGACGTGCGTTGGAAATGAAGCAATTATGTGGTCATTAAACTGCAGGTCATTAAAACGTGAAGTTAGTAAACCATATTTGTTGAAGACTCCAGGAAAAGTTTAAAAGGAAACGTTTTTTAAAAAATATATGGTTTATGGAATCTTGCATCCCGAAATTGGCTTGCAAGTTTTATGAGTCATAATCTGAAAGGTACAACGATATTTATATCAGACCAATAACAGTAAATGTGACAGATCGCCACCGCCGGGGTTCAAGGATCAGTGCGGTTCAGTCAATCAATCTCGGCCAGTCTTGTAGGCACTGTGTTATGCTGGAACTGTGTGGCTCGGGGTCTCTGGTGAGATTCTTCTGTTTGCCAATGCTTTGGAAGTCCACGAGGTTCCATTTTTGCTACAGAGTCATCAGACCTGTCAAGCAGAAGAAGCCGAATTAAATGAAGGTTCAATTTAAGGTACGAAATCTTGTTACGACCTCGAACGCCGGATCACATCCGTCTCGAGTTGGAGTAAGCAGCAATTTTAAAGGAACGGTGTTGTTAATATTGAACAGTAGTGCAGTATTGGGGCATTATCCTGTGGCACAAGGTCGCAATGTTTGTAGAAAGTGTGTAGAACTACTCGCGGCTTCTCGTTTAATGCTTAACCTGCATGTTGCTCACTTTCTGTGATTCCAAAGTCCATTCTCGGCGGCGCAACTTCTCACCCAAGGAGCAGATCAACAACGAGGTAGATTGCAACGAACAAAAGATGCACGCGCGAATATTGCGTGCGTATTTATTTGTGAAAAATGTGCTTGCAGGTGAACTTTACTGTACATTCATTTTTAACCAACTGTGTGAATCAGATATTGTTTTACCTGCGAATGAGATATTGGGCGCGATTCTCCAGTCTCGTTTCTTTCGCACTCGAGCGAAACGGGAGAGGCCAGAAACGAGAACCTCACCAAGTGGCCAATAATTTGCGGTATAACCGGCCCACTCCCGTAGGTGAAACCGGGAACTCGCTGTAGCCCCATTTCCATACAATTAATGAAAGTCACCCCACATCCAACGGCCTCCCATGATTCAGCGGCCTCCCCAGTAAGTACTCACACTGGTGCAGATCAGTACTCCTTTTGGAAAATGTGAACCTGGCTGAAGGGCTTCTGTGGGGAGCAGAGGAGGTGAGTAGCCATCTTTGCTCACAGGCAAAGAGCCCGGGCGTGCTGGGCTTGCCGTCTCAGTGCTTGGCAGCGGGTGGGGACCCTCGGCTGGGGTGGACTCCCATGGGAGGGTGGGGAGGACGCACTGGGGGGGGGGGGGGCAACTGTGCGTGACACCACCATGCTAACCACTGGAACCCGTTCTGGGGGCAACCCTTGTCCCTGCCCGTCTGCCCCACCGAGCACCCATAACCCCCACGAACTGCTGAGGCCTCCGGCTGTGAGGCTGAAGGCTATTGCTAATAGGGAATTGGCAATCGTGGCAAAAGTGAGCACTCCACCCAACCCAAGTGGATTCCTGTAGGTGGGCCATGTAGCATGTGGGAGTCATTGCCGAGCATCCCAAGCAGATTGCGATGCCTGGACACTGTGCTTGAATACTGTGGGAGGCAGCCTCACACAGACAGCAGCCAACATCCGAACACCCAGAGGATGGGACACAGCTCTAGGAGCATGTCCATGCTGGAGGGGGGTGGGTGCCACGGGGAAGGGACCAGGTGATATTATGATCGGGGGTCTGCGGTACAGAGTGAGGGAGGCCCGTTGCGGCTGGGAGTACGTGGGCGGGCGTTCCAGGTGGGGGGGAGGAGGGAGGGGGTCAATGGGGGAATGGGAGGTCTCGGGGTGGGCCATGTTTGTCAGTTTAACACTCTCTCCCAAATGCCTTACAGATATTGAATGTTATGGCAGGGATTTAGGATCCAGCAGAACTTGTCATGGTGATGCTGCCGGTATGCCGGGTGGCCAGTTGCTGGAGCCGGCAGTAGCAGCAGTGTCTACAAATGCTCGAGACAGTGGCCCATGTGTTGGTCCCTGCCCCACATCCTGAGGATCCGGCCGCCCATCAGGCCAGGAAGGGACCCAGGGGGGGAGTCCCTAGTCACTGGTCATTTGAACAGATGATGGACAGCGTGTGCCACAGGAGGCTTCGCCTCAACAAGGAGATGGTGTGGCATCTGTGCCATATCCTTGCGGATTTGGCATCACATGGAGGAGGAAAGCACCTGCTCCCGGTGGCTATCAAGGTCACTACAGCCCTGAACGTTTATGCCATGGGATCATTCCAGGGCTCGAGCAGGGACCTGTGTGTTATCTCGCAGCCCACAGGTGGAGCCGACAGATCATGGATGCCCTATATGCCCGGGCGGAAAACTACATAATCTTTGACATGAACCAAGTCCAACAGGATGCCCAGGCAGCAGGTTTCTCCACCATCACCAGATGCCCCAGGCCCATGGGAAAGTGGATGGCATGCATTTTGCCCTGCGCCCACCAGGCTATCTGGGAATGCCCTAAGTTAACAGAAAGGAGTTCCACTCCCTCAACAAACAGGTCATGTGCGACCACCATATGAAGATCATGCACGTGTGTGCACACTTCCCGGGAGCATCCACGAAAGTTACAACCTGGGGCAGTCGGTCATCCCAGGACCACCCCAGGATCAGTGGCTGGCTCTTGGGGGATAAGGGATATCCGCTGAGGACCTGGCTAATGACGCCAGTACAGAGGCCAGAGACCGAAGCGAAGACCCGGTACAACGAGGTACATGCAGCCACCTGGGCTGTGTTTGAGCGATGCATCAGACTCCTCAAGAGGCCGTTCCAATGTCTCGACCACTCCGGTGGTGCACTCCAGTACACCTGCTTTGTGGTGGTCTGCTGTGTCCTCCACAACCTTGCACAACAGCGGAGTGACGAGATGGAGGTTGGTGAGGAGGAATGTGGCCACCTCCAAGGAGGAGGAGGAGGATGATGAGGTGGCGCTGGACCTGTAGTGGCTGGAGGATGATCCCGAGGAGGAACCAGAGGACAAGCCGGAGGCTGCAGGACAGGCGCAGCGACGAAGGTCCGGTAAGCCCGAAGGGCCAGGGAGGCCCCCATAATCACCTGATTCACTTAGGACATGGCTACCTTACTCACCCCCCCCCCCCCCCCCCCCCTCCTCACCCCCCTGCCACCATCTCCCACCCTCCCAGGGTATGTGTTACATCACTCCAGGGTGCTGGGACAGTGTCGGCACCTCCAGTGGTTCACTGCCGAGGGCAGGGGGGGTGATGATAACCCGCAGAGAACTGTGCGCCAGTGCATCACAATCTAATCCATAGTCTGACCCCTGCCTGTCTATTGAGTGCTTGCTCACACCCATCACCTGCATAACTGGAGTGCACCACCGGAGCGGGCGAGGCATTGGAACTGCATCTTGAGGAGCCCGATGCACTGCTCAATCACAACTGGGGGGAGGGGAGAGGGGGGGGGGGAGCGGAAGATGCCTGGAGAGATGGGCCAAGGGTTTGGAGGTCAGCCCACATTACGGAAGAAAGTGACAGACGTGTCGTTCCGGTTCTGCACAAGGGTGTTTATTGTGTTTTACAATTCCCCACTTTCCCGATGGTGCTGCCCCCTCCCCAGTGCCCTCAGTGACCCTCGATATGCTTTGCCTTCCTAGCTCTACCGCTACGTCTATATGTGTCCCTCAGTATGAGAGATGGGTCAGTCAGTGAGGCAATTACAACTCACACTTGACAGGACCTCCAGGTGGAGCCCGGTGGTTCCTCACCTACTCAGGAAAATCAAAGGATCTGGGCGTAGAGGTCGACAGATCTTTGAAAGTGGCAACACAAGTGGACAAGTTAGTCAAGAAAGCATATTGAATGCTTACCTTCATTGGACGAGACATTGAGTATAAAAACTGGCAAGTCATGCTTCCGTTGCATAGAACCTTGGTAAAGTCGCACTTGGAATATTGCGCACAATTCTGGTAGCCACACTACCAGAAAGATGTGAAGGCTTTGGAGAGAGTGCAGAGGAGGCTTACGGAAAAGTTTAGAGATGTACGAGGCAGGTTTTTTACACAGAAAGTGGTGAGTGCCTGGAACATGCTGCCAGGGGAGATTGGAAGCAGATACATTAACGGTGTTCAAAAGGCATCTCGACAATTACATGGACAGGATGGGTATGGAGGGATTCGGCTCAAGGAAGTGCTGAGGGTTTTGGCCAAGGTTGGTATCATGACCAGTACAAGTTTGGAGAACCTAAGGGCCTGTTCTTGTGCTGTATTATTCTTTGTTCTTTGTTCTCTACGACATCCGCCAACCTCCACATGGGTTTTTAAAAACTAAATTTAGAGTACCCAATTCATTTTTTTCCAATTCGGGGGCAATTTAGCGTGGCCAATTTACCGAGCCTGCACATCTTTTTGGGTTATGGGGGTGAGACCCACGAAGACATGAGGAGAATGTGCAAACTCCACAGAGACAGTGACCCGGGATCGAACCTGGGTCCTTGGCGGCGTGAGGCAGCAGTGCAAACCTCTGCGCCACCATCTCGCCCTGATGGCTGCGCAGCCCAGTGACCCCCAGAGCCCGTTCCTTGAAGGAGGTGAAGATTCTTAAGTCTGACACCCCACCACTAGTCTAGACTCTTTCCCAGTGATTGGGGGAGAGCTTTTCCTGAGGAGACACAGAGAGGGCATTATTAGCCACATGCGTGGTTCACAGTGTCACAGTGGTGGGGGGGGGGGAAGGAATAATTGGAGGGGGTTGAAGGGGGAGGGGTGAAGAGAGGGCTGGTGGAGGTTTGAAGGGAGAGGGGCTGGAGGGAGGGTTGGGGGTCGCATGGAGAGTTGGAGGGCTGGATCTTCGCGTGGGGCTGAAAGGAGGTGGGTGCATTGGTGCCTACTCACTCGTGCTGCCCGGTGTAGCTCGATTACCTTTTTTCTGGCACTGGAGGCAGTTCTCCTGATCACCGGCAATGTGTGGCACCGAGGTCTGCTAGGTTGGCGACCGCAGTGGAGAGCCTGGTGCACATTACTGAAGGTGTCCAAGGCTTTGCACAGTTGGTGATGGCCATGGCTGAGAGTCTCGACAGAATGCCCATGTCATTGGGGAATGTGACCCAGTACCAGACTGACCTTGGTGAGGTTCTACGGGACATGTCCCACTCTCGGATGGGCATGGCCGAGGCATTGCAGAGCTTGTCCCAGTCGTAGCTGAGCATTGCTGTGGTGCTGCAGAGCATGTCCTACTCACTGAGGAGCATCGCCGAGGGCCTCAACACGATGGTGCAGACCATGGGGAGCCGCCAGGGCTGGCAGAGACAGATGATTCAGGGGAAGTTGGGGCTCAAACCAGCTGCTCCTCCATCCCAAGGTGAACCCCACTGAGTGCCAACCCGGACCAGTCCCATGGAGTGGGGTGGTGGCCATCAGCTCTCCCGAGTTCCACCCTTCTGATGTGGCGCCAGCACACCGGACAGGGCGGCACGGCTGTGCATGTGCTGCCACAAGTGAGCCGGGGCCGTCCGACCCCAGAGCCCCCAGAGGATGCCCACCAGGGGCATCGAAGGCCACAGGACGAGGAAGCAGCTGATGCCTCCCTCTCAGAGGTGCATACCACAGACATACCTAGACATGGTAGAGCTAGGAAGGCAAAGGACCTCTAGGATCACTGAGGGCAGCGGGGGAGGGGGGAGGGAGTGCGGCGGGAATAAGTGGGGGGTTAGGGGGCTTGGGGTTGGGGTGGGGGAAGCACCATCGGAAAGGTGGGGAATTGCCAATAGCACAGTCGTTAGCACTGTTGCATCATAGCGTCAGTGTCCGAGGTTCGATTCCTGGCTTGGGTCACTGTCTCTGTGGAGTTTGCACGTTCTCCCCGTGCCTGTGTGGGTTTCCTCCGGATGCTCCGGTGTCCTCCCACAAGTCCCGAAAAACATGCTTGTTAGGTGAATTGGACATTCTGAATTCTCCCGCTGCGTACACGAACAGGCACCAGAGTGTGGCGACTAGGGGATTTTCACAGTCTTCATTGACGTGCTAATGTAAGCCTACTTGTGACAATAATAAAGATTATTATTATTATTATTAATTGTCAAACACAATAAACACCTTTGTGCACAACCGGTATGATGCTTCTATCACCATCATCTGCAATGTGGGCTGACCCCTGAACGCTTGGCCCATCTCTCCAGGCATCTCCCCCACCCTGTGTTGCTCACCCAGCCTCCCGCCATGACTATGCTCCTGGAGCTGTGTCCGATCCACTGCGTGTTTGGATGTTGGCTGTTGCACGTGTGCTGTTGCCTCCCGCAGTGTTCAAGCACGGTGTCCAGGCATCAAAGTATGATCGGAATGCTAAGCAATGACTCCCACATGCTATATTGCCTGCCCACCCATGTGAATCCACTTGTGTTGTGTGAAGTGCTCACTTAACCATGATTGCCAATTCCCTATTAGCGATAGCCTTCACCGCACAGCCAGAGGCCTTGGCAATCAGTGGGGGTTCTGGGTGGTCGGTGGGGCAGTCGGGCAGGCACAATTGTAGCTCAAGGAATGGATACACATGATTCAGATGTTGCCATGGTGGTGCCACAGGCAGTTGCCCCCTGGTTGCCCCCTCAGTACACCCCTACACTCCCATTGCGGCCCACCTCTGTGGAGGGACCCTCACCCTCAGACGAGGGTTCTCTGTCCCCCAACACGCACTGGGGTGCCAAGCCCAGCAGCTCCGGGCCCTTTGCCTGTGAACAAAGATGACTATTCACCTCCTCGGCTACCCACAGAAGCACTTCGGTCAGATTCACATTTTTCAAAAGGAGTACTGGTCGGCGCCAGCATGGCCACCTGCTGAGGAGGCCGCTGAATGATCGAAGGCTGTTGGATTTTGGGTGGCTCTCGTTAATTGTATTGTTATGGGCCAGGGTTTAGAGAACCCCAACGTGTATCATGGAGTTCACCTGACCCACAACCTTTAATAGATTGTGGTATGGGGAGCACACATCCCACTCTACAGATGTGGTACAGCAGAAATCGAAAAGTGTTTTTTAAAGCAAAACAATGTTTATTCTATGAACTCAAGTTAACCATTTTAAAACAAACAGTGAACATCTTAGCAAAATCAATTCAAATACAATCCCCAAAGAATACAACACTAAGTAATCCTTAAGCTTTCCTTTTAACATCCATAATGCATAAAACAAGCCTTTTAACGGAAGCACATCAGGTTTAAATTCACTACTGAGAACAGTTATCACTCTGAATTCATCAATTGATTAAGAGATAGTCTTTACATGGCAGAGAGAACAACATTACACCTTCTCTGGCTGGCTACAGATCCAACACTGAAACAAAACAAAAAAACACACACCCAAGCTTTTCTCAAATGAAACTAAAACGCTGAGCCAGAGCCCAGCTCCACCCACACTCTGACATCACTGCAGTAACTTTAGCAGACTATAATTTCTCAAAGTGACATACTCATGACACCGCGCCCCCAAAAAAAATAAACCATCAACTTCTAGATGGTTTCATTTTTTACCTTTTCACTATCCTTTAAGAAATGCACACAGTAAATATACTTTTTTGTTTAAAAAAAACAACATACGCAAACAGCTATAATAATATAGTCTATTTCTTTTTGTTCTTCTTCCTCCAACCGGAATCCCTCTCGATTGACTGCCTCTTTGAACAAGAGGTTTTCTGCACGATCCATCCATTTCTCTATGCCTCGGCATGTCTCTTTAAAGGCAGATACTTTAGATCAATCTGGTCACAGAGTCCCTTGTAATTCTCCAACTCAGGAGCATTGGTTATCACAGCTTTCAGGCAGTCAAATGCTGTTGAAACTCCGCTGTCCACAGAAATTTTCGACGTTTCTTCAGCAAGTCCATCAGTGGAGCAACCACGCTACAAACCATTTTCACAAATGTTCGATCAAATCCACTCATGCCAAGAAATAGCATTATTTCCCTTCATCTTGAGGGTATCTGAAACTCCTCAATAACTGTTGGTTTCACATCCCGTGTGACCATTCAACCCTGTCCGATTGTATGGCCAAGGAAAATGACTTGGGCTTTTCCAAATTCACTTTTGGCCCAAACACGCCTCCTGAAGTTGATTGAATAACTCCATCAGATGTTTTAAATGTTCTTTTCCTGTCTGGCTGAAAATTACCAGATCGTCGATGTACACCGCACAATTGGGTAATCCTGAAACTACTTTAGTTAAACGTTGAAATGTGGCTGGGGCGTTTTTCATGCCAAATGGCATAACTTTGAATTGGTATATACCATCTGGAGTCACAAAAGCTGAAATCTCCTTCACCCTTTCGGATAAAGGTACCTGCCAGTAACCTTTAAGTAAAACCAGTTTGGAAATAAAAGCTGATTGTCCCACTTTCTCAATGCAATCCTCCAAATGTGGGATAGGATAAGAGTCCGTTCTTGTAACTGCATTAACCGTTCTATAGCCCACACACAATTGTTGGGTACCATCTGGTTTAGGTACCATCACTATTGGTGAGCTCCTTTGGCTGCTACCCACTTCAATTATGCCATTTTTAAGCATACTCTCAATCTTTTTGTTAACCTGTACCAATTTTAAAGGGTTAAGTCTATATGGAGGTTGTTTGATTGGAACAGCATTTTCCACATCTACATCATATATAGCCATTTTAGTACTTCCCAATTTATCTCTACAATCTTGCCCATGTGACATCAATAACTCTTTCAGGTCAGTCCGTTTTTCCTCTGGAAGGTAACTCAACAATTTATCCCAATTTTTAAGAACATCCTCGTTTTCCAATTTAATTTGAGGTACGTCAAATTCACAGTCATCTGGATTTGATTTGTCACTTTGAGTTAGAATCATTAAAACCTCCTTTTTCTCTCCCCTGTCAAAGTACATTTTAAGCATATTCACAAGACACACTCGGTGAGTTTTCCTCCTATCCAGCATTTTTAACCACATAATTCACCTCACTTAATTTCCTTTCAATCTGATAAGATCCACAAAACCTTGCTTTTAAAGGTTCACCTACCACTAACAATACAAAAACTTTATCTCCACTGGCAAAACTATGAACTTTGGATTTCTTGTCCATGACCCGTTTCATCACACGTTGTGCAACTTTTAAATGTTGTCTCGCTAATTCACCTGCTCTATTTAATTGTTCTCTAAAATTTGACATGTAGTCCAATAATGTAATTTATGATTTCTCACTCACCAATTTTTCCTTAATCAATTTAAGTGGTCCTCTTACCTCATGACCAAAAATTAGTTCAAAATGACTAAATTTGGTTGACTCATTAGGTGCATCCCTAATTGCAAACAGTACAAATGGAATTACATTACCTCTGGATAATCGTGACCATAAGCCCTCAACATTGTCTATAATGCCTGGTGCCACCTTTCTAATTCTGCCTGCGATTCTGGGTGGTACACAGTTGTTCTTTTTCAACCATCTGATCAAAAATCATTTCTCATAATTGCACTTCAACTTCATCTTCACTCTTTGATTTCTCCTCTTGTCTTAACCTGTGACTTTGTGACGTTGTTACTACACAATCCGGAAAAATCCCAGGATATTCATCCTTCAGCACTTCAGTTGTCTGATTTTCCACTGGCTTATCAACCACAGTAAGCATCACTCCCACCTGCGATCCAGCAATATCATTACCCAAGATAAACTGTATTCCTGGACAAGGTAGTTTATCTATTACTCTTACTACCACTTCACCACTCTTCACTGGACTTTCCAACCTTACCTTATATAATGGAACACTACTCCTCTCACCCAGAATCCACATATTACCACCTTTTCTGGCAATATTCTTCCCAAACTACATAACTCCTCATCTCTTACCATTAAAGATTGATTAGCTCCCGTATCTCTTAAAATTGTGACTTCTTTACCTGCTCCTCCTGATACAATGAGTAAACTTTACCCACACAAATAAATTCTTTAAAGGGATCTGGCACCTTCTTATCAATCACCTCTGAATCAGGCTGTACAATCTTTTGCACCTCCTTCGCTTCACTTGGGCTTTCGTTACCACTTTAACAAACCCCACTGTCTTATCCTGTTTTACCATATCAGTCTTCCCAGTGCTTTTCTTCAACCACCAACACTGTGACTTTACATGGCCTAGTTTATTACAGTGAAAACATTTGAAACTTTTCATTTCTTTTCCACCCGCCTGGACTTCTTTTTAATCTGACATACAGGGCGGGATTCTCCAACTCCCCGCCGGGTTGGAGAATCGCCGGGTGCAGCGTGAATCCCTCCCCAGCAGGCCGCCGAATTCTCCGGCACCGGAGATACGACGGGGGCAGGAATTGCGCCGCGTCGGTCGGCGGCAGCTCGCAGTGGCCCCCGTGCCGATTCTCCGGCCCGTGATGGCCCGAAGTCGCTCTGGTTCTATGCCAGTCTCACCGGCGTAGATTAGACTAGGTCCCTTACCGGCGGGACCTGATGGCGCGGGCTGGCTCCGGGGTCCTGGAGGGGAGGGGCGCAGGACGATTTTTCCCTGGGGTGTGCCCCCACGGTGGCCTGGCCCGCGATCGGGGCCCACTGACTCTTTTCCTACGCGCCAGCCATGTCAGCCTCCGCGATGGCCGATGTGTAGGTGAACCCCCCCGCGCATGCGCCGGGATTACGTCAGCAGTCGCTGACGCTCCCGCGCATGTGCGGACTCGTGCCGGCCAGCGGAGTCCCTTTGGCCCCGGCTGGCGTGGCGCTAAAGGCCTTCCACACCAGCCGGCAGGGCGCAAACCACTCCGGCTCCGGCCTAGCCGCTGAAGGTTCGTAGAATTCCACACCTTTGGGGCGGGCCGACGCCGGAGTGGTTCACGCCACTCCGTCCCGCCGGGACCCCCCGCCCCGCCAGGTACGGAAGAATCCCGCCCACAGTCTCCTCATTATCTCCCATCTGATCACCTTTGCCTCTACCACTTGAGTATTTCTCATGTCTTCAGTTTCTATCCCTCATAGGCTGAAACTGATGTCGGAAACCAAGCTTTGATTTATGAACTAATTCATAATCATCTGCCATTTCTGCTGCAAATCTCGCAGTTTTATCCCTCTGATCTTCCACATGAGTTCCCACAACATCAGGAATTGAATTTTTAAACTCCTCTAAAAGTATAATTTCTCTGAGAGCTTCACACGTTTGGTCTATTTTCAAAGTCCTTATCCACCTATCAAAATTACTCTGAGCCTTTCATGCTCCATGTATTTTTGACCAAATTCTTTCCTTAAATTCCTAAACCTTTGTCTGTAGGCTTCAGGCACTAGTTCATATGCATCTAAGGTGGATTTTTTCACCTCCTCATACGTCCCAGATACCTCCTCTGGTTGTGATGCAAACACTTCACTAGCCCTACCTACCAGCTTTGTTTGAATCAGTAATACACACATGTCCTGTGGCCATTTTATTTGTTTAGCCACCTTCTGAAATGAAATGAAAAAGGCTTCTACCTCCTTCTCGTTAAACCTTGGCAATGCCTGGACATATTTAAATAGATTCCCACCAAGCCTTCAACTTTGACGCTCTTTCTCTTTATCCTCATCACTCTCCTCAAACTGTACCTTTCCCTTTAAATCCACCAATCTAGGCTGACTATCATGTTTCATGGCGATTTTCCAAAGTTCAAACTCTCTATCTCTTTCTTTTTCCTCTCTATCTCTTTTCTATTCAAGCTGCTTTAATTCTTTCTCATGTTCCATTTGTTTAATTTTTAACTGAATTTTTGCCATTTCCAATGAGTCAGACTCAGGCAATTTTAAATGCTTAGCCACCGCCATAATCACCTCATCTTTTCACATTTTGTCAGGTAATGTTAACTGCGATGTTTTTTGCCAAATTTAACAGTCTGCTTTTAGTCTCTGTCCGCAAGGCACTGCGTGTGACCGTCTCGACCCAAAAACTTCAGAGCCTCTGAAAGGACCATTGTCCACAACACACTCTCTACTTAAACTGAAATACCACACCATAAAATCAACCACAATATGCTCACCCCTCACTGTCTTTAAGTTCACTAAGCCAATCCAATAGATAGACTTTTATCCCGGACGAGCCTCCAGTTTATTATGGGCCAGCGTTTAGAGAACTCCAAAGTGTACCATGAAGTTCATCTGACCCACAACGTTTAATAGATTGTGGTATGGGGGGCACACGGCCCACTCTACAGGTGTGGTACAGTAGAAATGGAAAATTATTTTTTCAAGCAAAACAATGTTTATTCTATAAACTCAAGTTAACCTTTTTTAAAAATATAGTGAACATCTTAGCAACCATCAATTCAAATACAACACCAAGTAATCCTTAAACTTTCCTTTTAACATCCACATGTCACAAACAAACCTTTTAACAGAAGCCCGTCAGGTTTAAATTCACTACTGAGAACAGTTATCACCCTGAATTCACCAAATGATGAAGAGATAGGGCCCGATTCTCTGCTCCCCACGCCGGGTGGAAAATCGGGGGAGGGCCGGGCGACTCATGACTCGCTGCCCAGGCAACCCCCGTGATTCTCCCACCCCCCGCTCGGAGAATCGCCGCTCGCTGTTTTTCACGGCGACCGGCGATTATCCGGCCTGGATGGGCTGAGCGGCCTGACATTCCCGACCAGTTCACGCCGGCGGCAACCTGCGCATGTGCAGCTGACGTCACTTAGGTGCCACCGTCGCGTCATTCTCGGCGCGCCGCCTTGATGCAAGCGTCAAGGCCCGGCGGCAGAGAATTACGGAATGCCGCTCCTAGCCCCCTGGGGGGAGGGGGGGTGAATAGGGTGCGAGGAGCAACCTCCGAGGCCGTTGTGAAACTCGGCCGAGTTCACGACGGCTTCCCGATGCCGCGCAGGGGCGGAGAATTCCGCCCATCATCTTTACATGGCAGAGAGAACAACATTACACCTTCTCTGGCTGACTGCGACTCCAACACTGAAACAAAACCAAAAAACACACACACCCAAGCTTTTCTCAAAGTGAAACTAAAAAGCAGAGCCAGAGCCCAGCTCCACCTACACTCTGACACCACTGCAGTAACTTTAGCAGACTACCATTTCTGAAAGTGACATTCACATGAAAGTAGGGAAATTGGGCTTAAATGGTGATGATTGGTTTCTCGCCATGCTATGGCGAGATACCGATTTTGCCTATGGATGTGTGCCGGTTGCATCTACAACTGTTTGGCACCTGGTGCAGTTCTTGTTTGTGGCCTCTCCTGCTACTCACAGGCCTTGGTTGGCCTGAGATTGAGCATAACAAGGCCGGAGAATCGCTTCTGATGTGTTGACGGTGGGACTGAACTGTCTACAGTTCGTGTTCCCATTAGGGGCGCTATGCCTGGAGCAATTCAGGAAATGCTAATGGGCCAGCACTCTGCTGGTGTGAATTCCGAGCAATTCCCAGCCCAGCAAGGATTCTAACTACTCGGACTGCAGTTAGCGCCAAGGAGCCTAGCAGCTGGAGCTGTTTTTAAGTGCTCCGTTTATTCCATTCCATTTACCACACACTCACTGCAGCTACCAAGATGGTTTAAAGAAGACTTGCCCCCTCCACCCCCCCCCCCCCCCACCCTGCCCACTGAGGTCGTGAATCAGAGGTGGACCCCAGATCCATGCCAGTAAGGAGCGGAGGGACACCCTCCTCTCCAATGTGGACTGCAGACTGAAGCCTGACCTCCTGAACACTGCCTGGGCAGTGATGGCAGAGCCAGTCAGTGCTGGCAGTCTCACAGATGAGGGTCACTGGTGAGCCCTCTGCCCTGAGAGGGGAGAGTGCCGTAGGCCGTTGCAGGTGTCCCGGTTGGGGTGAGGTCTGTTGAATCCATACTTTCTCTGCAATAGTGCAGTGCTTCTGAGGAATGCCAACACTCAGTGGGCTCCTGATTGAACTTGACTCTTGATGCAGCTGGGGTATGAGGGTGTCCCGAGGGGCAGCCTGGGTTGGCTCCCAGATGACCAGCGGCCTTCTGAGCATTTACAGGACACAGGCAGCACTCAGCAGTATGAGTGACCTGTATGCAGCACCAAAAGGGTGCTTTTAAAAGACAGATTACAGCAATGTTGGTCTGTGCCAGGCCATCTCGATCCTGAGGGGGACACCCCAAGTTCACGGACTCCGCACCAAGTCACTACCCGCTACTGCCCACAGTCCAGGCACCAATCTCCCCAGCAGGTCCAACAGTTTTCAACGGTTTTTTAGTGTTTTTTTAGCCTCTCACTCCCCCTCTGCAGCCATGATGCCCAGCCCACGTTTGTAAATACTTGCAGTAATTCACGCCCACGAGACTCCCGCCTGAGAGGAGTGGAGCATCATGGAAGGGCAGAGCATACAGTGTCCAACCCGCTAATCACATTTAAATGCATACAAATGCAAACTCCCACCAGCGCAGGGCACAAACCTCGTTATCGCCACCAACAACGGACTGGACTATGGCACCCAAATCGGTGCTGGGCGTGGATGTCGATTTTGGCCGGACGCATGCTTCTCTGCCCGATTGCAGTTCGTGTTTGCGGCATCGTGAGATGGAGAATTTTATCCACTGTGTGGAAATATGTTCCCATATACTCACACCCATTTCCTTGAAAATCTGTAACCCCCAGGATGTTGATTGAGAATTTGAAATGGATTTTTCCCAGAAGTATTCATCGAATGCCAGAGAATGTCAGGAAAAACAAGAGAATGAATGTTGAGATTTCCTTGCTTCAGAGGAGATTTCCAGCTCTTTGAAAAGTCAAGGGAACTGAAGGTGAATCTTTAAAAAAATGAAACCTGCATTTTGCATATCATGGCATTTTAAGTCAGTGCAGATCTGAATTCAAATATATTAAGCAAGTTACATTGTGACACTGAACAAAGGGCCATAACAAACCATTTGCTATATCTTATTGAAATTCACAATAGTAATTATTTTTTAAGAGCAATATTTTTCTTTGTGTAGGGGTAATAGAGAAAACAGTGTTATTACAATCCAGAAGTGAAGATTCATTTTATTCCTTACTAAAAAAAAACATTTGTATTTCTTTAGACAGAAAGATTGTGTATTGCAAATTTGAAATTAAGCTCTGATAGTTATTGGACTGAATTCTCCACCGTCGGGATGCTCCGTTTTGACGGCAGCCCAGAGGTTTCCCGATGGCGTGGGGCTGCTCCACAACGAGAAACCCTATTGACCAGTCAGTGAAACAGAGAATCCCGATGGCGTGCTGAACCAGAAATCTGGTATGGCTGGACAGAGAAACCCGCCCATTATCTGGAAGTAATTGTGTTTTTCTGTTTGTTTGGTGACTGTCCTTGTGAAAGTTACTAAAGTAGCCAGTTTTGTCATGTACATAGCTTAAAGTTATATGAATGAAATTAAAATCGCTTATTGTCACAAGTAGGCTTCAATGAAGTTACTGTGAAAAGCCCCTAGTCGCCACATTCCGGCGCCTGTTCGGGGAGGCTGGTACGGGAATCGAACCGTGCTGCTGGCCTGTTTTAAAAGCCAGTGATTTAGCCGAGTGAGCTAAACCAGCCCCATATCTTCAAATTCTTCAGGTCTTTATAATGTGGAATGAGTGTGAAGGTTACAGATTATATGATTTACAATCCAGCACTAATCTCAAACACTGATCTCCATAAAATCAGAAGGATGACACCTGCACACTTCCACCCAAACAGGAAAATGTATTTAAACAAATTGACTGGAAATAAATGATTGATCCTGTGAGTTGCATTCTCCCTTGAGATTTTTGCTTGTTTTATTAGTTCTCCATTTAATTTCTTAATTGGAGAAATGGATATTGGTGGATCTATGTAATGAAATTATCATTTAATTCTCAGTTACAAGCTTCTGAAAATGACTCATATGGTTTCAGCACACTTTGGCCCAGAATTTCCTCACGAATAACTATGGTGGTGTTATGGGAGAGGCGTTTTCAGAACCCCAAAATGTATCATGGAGTTCAACCAACCTCCCCGTTTAATGTATTGTTGCTTTTGAAGCACACGGCTTGTTCTCCAGGTGTGGTATTACAATTATGGACATGTGGGTTTTTAAACACAAAGCAATGTTTATTCCATGAATTCAACTTAACCTTTTAAATAAACATTGGATCACTCAACACCCCTTACTTCAAAGATAACCCCGAAAATAATACAACACTAAATAATCCTTCAAAATGTTCCTTCAAACCTCCAAAAGGCTTCACCTTTAACAACAGAAACACATCAGGTTAAAGACATTACTATTATGAGTTTAAATCACCCAAATGATTCAGAGGTAGTCTTTCATGGCAGAGATTACAGCAGATCCAGCTCACTGCAAACACAGACACACCCAAGCTCTTTTCCTTCATGCAGCTCTCAGCAAAACCAACCAAACTGAAAGTAAAAGCAGAAGTGAGCTCAGCTCAACTCCACCCTCTGACATCACTTCAGTAATATGAGCTGCTCCATTTCTTAAAGGTACATTACTTAAACATCCATTTCTTAAAGGTACTCTCACATGGCAGTGGTTCACTGGTGAAGAAAGTTTTTCTCCCCACATTGCGGCTGAATGCTGCATTTTATTCTCCCCAAGTGCATGAGCAAGATTGGTTTATTATGGCATGATTGTTTCATGTAACAAGGGCATAAGGTTCAGTGTTTCATCATCTGAAAGATGCTTCCCATTTGAGTGGAAAGTACTGGGGCCGGAAGACAGCCGGAAGGGTGACTGACACCAGGTACTGCAATAGGATATACTATGTGTTGTTTTTTGAAGGGCTGCTTGAGCATTGGAGGACCAGACAACCAGGGTAATTAGAATAACCACAAGACTGAAGCAAGTGTAGTAAGCGTCAGGTAGCCAAGCTTTATGTCGATATAATAAGAGAAATGATAATGGTGAGATGACTGTTCAGAGTCTGTGACAGTGACTGATATTTCCCTGAACCCTGAGGACTCCTTTAGCGGTAGAAGTTTAATTATCTCACGAGAAGAGCCAAGGTAAGCTTCGTGGTCACTACCATTTCCTTATAGTCTCAGAGGTGAAAATATCTGACAGTGGGGAGTAGATTCTTTGTGAAAGCCTGACCTTGAATTCTAAGCTCATGGACTCAGATTTCTGGGGTCCCGCTTTAAAAAGAAGCATGCTGAATGAGTATCGCATTGGCATGGTACCACTGAGAAGGCAGGGTAACGGCTGAGAATCCTGAGTACAAATATCCAGGAAGGATTTGACACAATGCACTGCGACCTGGAGCCGATTATAGCACCAAGAAGATCTATATCTGTCTTTCTACTGCCTACCCAACAGAGAGACCTCCAGACCACTGGCCTTCATGCTTTGGGATGTCATTTTTGGGGAACAATAGAAAGGAGCTGATGAGAGATTTGTCTCATCACCCAGGGTTTGCAATATGTAACTGGTATTGATGCCCTTGGTGAGCTGTTAAATCCATGTCTATAAATTGTGTAACTGGAACTTGCCTTCATTTTTCTCTCCTCTCTTTTATGATATTCCATGTGAATAGGCTAGGCCATATTTTATTTGTCTCCATCAGTCACTGATCACAGGCAAAGATTTATGCATTTAGTAACTACCATTTGCTTTCTTCATGAAAACATTTACAGTACAGAAGGAGGCCATTCGGTCCATCATGTTTGTGCCAATTGAAAACGAGCATTGTAACCTAATTCACTTTCCAGCTCTTGGTTCTGTAGGCCGGTTGGCTATAGCACTATTTGTAAATCTGCTCATCTAATTTCTTATTAATTCAACTATATTTTTCTTACCTGTAAACACACTTGTCAAACTTTATCAGATGTTTTCCAAAAATCTATCCACAAGACATGACATAATTGTGACAATTATATTTCTAACCTTTAGTCCTTTTCAAAGGCTCACCAATTTTTTTTAGCAGGAAATGGCTGATTATAGTAGTTTTGCGCAGAATGTATGTTATGATAACTCAAAATTGCAACAGATTTTAATGTAGACTGTCACTTAGGTACATTGTTTTATGTTAAAAGTAATAAATATTCACCTGTAACCACACAGCAGAAGTAATTAAACCATTTGTATATGTCTGGATTTAAACAATATCTTATTGGCAGTGTGACCCTAACCAGTGCTTAGCTGTCCTATATTTGTAAATTTCATGCAATTCCAATAAAATGCACTAACAAAAACAGGTTTATCCTGGTTAAAGTCAAGATTCAGTTGTGGAATGTAGATATACCTGTATTTAAGCGGGGGGGGGGGGGGGGGAGGGGGGAGGTTTAACCTTCTGTGCACACATTGCCCTTTGCAGCTTTCAGCTAAAGCACATTTTATTTTATGTAAGAACCATTGTCAAAGTATCTGTTTGTTTGAAATGTGGCCTATTTTAACATAGAAATGGGAATCTACAAACACACATAGACACCTGAGTATTGTGATCACTGACTACATTCTCAACAAATTGGTGCAAATATTTCTCCTGTCCTGGAAGGGTTAAAATATATTACTGGATATGTCCTTGACACATTCATTTTTGACACAAATCTTGCAGATGTGAGGGTATGTAAAGCCTTTCCTTGTTTTTCGGGTACAGCTTTTCTGAAAGATATTTTGTGAAAGGCAAACAAGGAGTACAGAATCTTTATAATTATTTTTCTACTTCAGACTACATCATAATGTGTAGATCTGTGCTCAAGGGTGCTAAAACTGAGCAACGTATTTGCTGCTTAGTGGCAAAGTTTTGCATTCCTCTTGCCGTAAGCACATGCTAAGCTTACTTCACTTTTTCCAAGGGATAGGAAATGTTAGTAAAATTGATTTTCTCAATCGTTAAAATATGGTAAGTTACTTTATTAAATGAAAAAATAATTTTAGCGTTGATAATCAGCTTTGGTTGGTATCAGTACATACATATATTCAACAGTGTGCTTTACTTATACTTTTGTAATTATATTTGTATTCAATTATATCTATTACAAATACAGTATTCATGTTGGCAATAATATCAATAGTGAAATATTTAGTGATATGTAACAGTTTATATTAGTGACTGCATATTTACTTAACATGATCATTTCTAATATTTAATCTTGAAGTTTATTGCAGTAAAATGTCAGTACTCATCTATATTGGAAAAAATACATAATGACTTTCAGAAGTATTTAGCTTGCTCTTTATAGAAAAATATTTAATTATCGATTACTTACTTGAAGGTAGTGGAAATAATATAAAACCGTCTTCCCATAAGATCAGCATCAACCAGAGTAATACAATAATTGGTGTTTTATTAATGCCAGGGCTGTCTCTGAGTGAGATGTTAGTGCATTCAAGCCCAACTCCAGGACTTGGCCACATAATCCATGCGACACGTCAGACCAGAGGAAGTACTGCATTGCCGAAAGATATTGGGGCGAATTCTCTGTTTGAGAGACTAAGTGCTGCCGCCCGGACTGAGTCGCGAGTGTTCTATGTGGGTGAAAGCGGTGCCAGTCCCAGAGTTATTCAGGTCCTGTTAATGGGCTAGCACTAGCGGCACGTAGAACTTGGGCAATTCCAAGGTCTGGTGACCCTCATCCTAGCCAAGATGATGGCATTGGATGCGCTGGAACACGCCCAACGCGTTGATGGGTCGGCTTCAGGATGCGGCAATAGTGGTCCATGCCCGGCCACCCCAACCGCATGGCCCACCTCCTAGTTGCCCCCCTGCTACTACTCCCGGCCCTGGCAGAAGGCCCCCCTCCCCCCAGCCAGCGGCACAACTGTCAGCATACTATAGCAATTTTGGACACTGTTTGTACCCCCTCCCACACCCTCAGCAGCCACGGCGCCTTTGTCCCAATTTAAAATATCACAACTGAATCTCGCTGTCAGTAATTCCTCTTGGCAGAGGCCCGGAAAATGCCTGTCGGGCCCATCAATGATATGCCAACGGCTTTTAATGTGCTACTTGCATTCCCACGCCGGCATGCGACATAGAACTGCCATCGAGGAACTGGAGCATTGCATTCCGTTTGGTGCCCGGCTCAATCTTCGATTTTTGGCTGAAGCGGAATTCTCCGCCCAGTCATGTTTCCCAATTCTGGCGCGGCTGACAGAGATTCCTACCCATTATCTTTTGAATGAATGGTTAAACCAGGGCTATGTAGACATTATTTCAATTCCAATTCTGGCGCGGCTGACAGAGATTCCTACCCATTATCTTTTGAATGAATGGTTAAACCAGGGCTATGTAGACATTATTTCAATTGGAGCAGAGCATTCTCCTGGTGAATGGTCTATTGTCAATTTGCGTTATAAAGAAACCAAATTATCTGATCATTCAACTTGTGGGACCTCATTATGGGACCATTAGCTGCTGTATTATCTTACAGAACAGCAATTCAAAAATCATTAGTTAAGTAGCACTTCTGGATATCCTATGAATGGAATAACGTGCTAAATAAACGTAAGTTCTTCCTTTTCTTACTTTTTGTTTCTGTGACTGAACTCACTGTTCCTTATATTCTAAAACCTTGTTACTTTATTGAGCCATTTCTCTTTCCCATCCTTAGGTTTATAACAAAAACAACAATTTGTGAATTATTTTTCCTTCAATTGCTATGAAAATAATGCAATAAATATCAATTTGAAATTGTTGCCAATAATGAGGAATGAGATTAAGAAAAAAATTATTTGATCATAATGTCGAACAGAAGTAGGAGGATTAGGGGGATCAAAGCATAGTTTGAGGTATAGCGCAGGAGGGAGGGCTTCAGATTCTTGGAGCGCTGGGATTAGTTCTGGACAGGAGGCATCTATTCGAAAGGGATGGATTACACCTCAACAGGACTGAGCATCCTCATAGGGAGGTTCACTACTATGGTTGCGGAGTGTTTAAACTAAATTGGCAGGGGGACATATAAAAGTAAAAAAGAGAAATGAGGTGCGTAAAGAAGTGAGAAGTTGGATAGTGCTAAAAGACATCGTACGATACTAGTTTGGAGTAGACTGAGAAGGATTACGAGGATGCAAAGCCAAGTTTAGAATGCATGTATGTAAACACACAAAGTTTGGTGAATAAGGTTGGTGAGCTACAAGCACATATAAATTGTTTGCATAAATAGGTAGGTGGGAATATATTGTAATAATAATATGGAAATGTGTCTTAAAATGGTACAGGCTGAATGCTTATACTTAAGGACACAAAGTGCTCAGAAAATGGAGGGAAAGCATAAAAGGGAGGTGCGATTTGTGTTGGTGTAGGATTCTCTACTGTGCAGAAGGAGACCATTTGGCCCATTGAGTCTGCACCGACCCTCTGAAAGAGCACCTGACCTAGAACCGCTCCCTTGCAAACCCATGACTCCACCTAACCTTAGGATACTAAGGGGTAATTTAACATGGCAAATCCACCTAATCTACACGTCTTTAGACTGTGGGAGGAAACCAGAACACTCGGAGGAACCCCACGCAGACACGGGAGAATATAGAAACCACTTCCCCACAGACCGTTACCAAATGCCGGAATTGAACTCGGGTCCCTGGCGCTGTGAGGCAGCAGTGCTAACTACTGCGCCACCGTGCTGACCCTATTATGGATAGGATGCACTGGAAACGCGGGCTATGCTTAGAGTGGATAAGTCAACTTGTTCAAATGGCTTGCATGCAGATTACTAAAGGAGGTAGGGGTGGAAATAGTGGACGACCTTGCCTTAATATTCCAGTTTTCCTTTGATACAAGGATGGTGCCAGAGGAGTGGAGGGTGGCAGATGTGACACCCTTGCTCGAGAAAAGATGGAAAGAAGTTTCTAGTAACTTCAGTCCATTCAGTTTAACAATAGTTGGTGGGTAAGGTTTTAGAAACAATTACGTTGAAAAACAATAGGCGCTTAGAGGTGTTTGCGTTAATTAAGGAGAGCCAGCATAGGTTTGCGAAATGCAGATCATGCTTAGATTAGAATCCCTACAGTGCAGAATGAGGCCATTCAGCCCATCTAGTCTGCATCAACCCTCTGAAAGAGCATTCTACCTGGGCTGAATCCCGCACCCTATTCCCGTAACCCCACCTAGGGGCAATTTAGCATGGCCAATCCACCTAACCTACACATCTTTGGATTGTGGGAGGAAACCAGAGCACCCGGAGGAGACCCACAATCACGGGGAGAATGTGCAAGCTCCACACAGAAAGTTACCTGAGGTCAGAATTGAACCTGGACCCTGGCGCTGTGAGGCAGCAGTGCAAACTACTGCGTCACTATGCCGCCCAGTCAACAGGCACCACCCAATCAGCTCACACTTCTTTTGTCCTGCAAGTCATAGAATCCATACAAAACTGAAGGAGGCCATTCGGCCCATTGAGTCTGCACCAACCCATCGAAAGTCTGCCCTACCTAGGCTTAATCCCCCACCCTATTCCTGCAACTCTACCCTAAGAGGCAATTTAGCATGGCCAGTCCAGCTAACCTGCACATCTTTGGATTGTTGGACGAAACCGGAGCACCCAGAGGAAACGCACGCAGACACGGGGAGAATGTACAAACTCCACACAGACAATTACCTGAACCTGTGTCCCTGGCGCTGTGGGGAAGCAGTGCAAACCATTGTGCCACCATGCTGCCTAAATTGCCAAATTTTGGGTAAAGTAATAGAGAAGGCTGTTGAAGGAGAAACCATGCTTATTGCGTAAATGGATTTTAAGAAGATGCTTGAGAAAGTACCACATCAAAAGTTGGTGAACAAATTTGAGTCTCATGACATAGCAGCATCAGTGTCACCCTGGAGTATCTCCTCCACTAATCTATCCCTCTCAGCCCGTTCCACCTTTTCTCTGTGGGCCCGTATCGAGATTAATTCCCCTCTGATTACTGCCTTCCAAGCATCCTAGACCGTCACTGCAGAGTCCTCCGCCGTATCATTTGTTTCCAGGTAGCTCTGGATGGACTTGTTAACCCACCCACAGATCGCTTTGTCCGCTAGCAACCCCACATCCAGTCTCCACAGCGGGCGTTGCCCTCTCTCCACACTAACCCGTCGATCCACCCAGTGCGGGGCATGATCCGACATTGCAATTGCCGAGTACTCAGTATCAACCACCTTCGATATTAGCGCCCTGCTCAGAACAAAAATGTCGATGCGAGAGTATACCTTGTGGACATGTGAAAAAAAGGAAAACTCCTTCGCCCTCGGCCGTGCAAACCTCCCTGGGTCTACTCCCCCCATCTGTTCCATAAAACCCTTTCATTCCTTTGCCGCAGCCGGCTCCTCCCTGTCCTGGATTTTGACCGGTCCAATTCTGGATCAATGATTGTGTTGAAGTCCCCTCCCATGATCAGGTTATGTGACTCTAAATCTGGGAACTTACCTAACACCCGCTTCATAAATTCCACGTTGTCCCAGTTCGGAGCATATATATTCACAAGTACCACTCGCACCCCCTCCAGCTTCCCACTCACCATTATATACCTACCCCTCTTGTCTGATACGATTCTCCCTGCCTCGAATGCCACTCGTTTGCTGATCAAGATTGCTACCCCGCTAGTCTTTGAGTCCAGTCCTGAGTGGAACACTTGGCTAACCCACCCCTTCCTCAATCTCATCTGGTCTGTAACCTTTAGGTGTGTCCCTTGTAGCATTGCCACGTACGCCTCCAGTTCCCTCAAATTTGCGAACACGCGAGCCCTCTTGATCGGCCCCATTCAGTCCTCTCACATCCCCCCCCCCCCCCCCCCCCCCCGCCCCCCCCCCCCCCCCCCCCCCCCCCCGCCCCTGCCCCCGACTAGCCATCACCCTTTTTAGGCCAGCCTCGAACGCGTGCCCTCCGCTTCCTCGAGTCCCCACTCGGGCTGTCGCTGTTCCCAACCTCCCATTCGTCCCCTAATAACAGTTCCTCCCTTGTCAGCAAAGCAGCTCCCCCCGCCCTCCCCCTCCCTCCCCCCCCCCCCCAGCAACAGCACTAGAAACCCAATCCCCCAAGTCAAGCTCCAGCATAATACTTGCTCACCCCCCACTGCGCTTCCGAGAGTCAGCTGACCCATGCTGACTCAATAGCCCCCACCGCTGGCACCAAGTAGTCTGTCTCCCTATTGTACTCTCCTCTCGCCCCCCTCATGAATAAAAATTTTAAAAGCATCACATTCCCCAGTGAACAAACAATAGACAAAACAGTGAAGAAACAGTCACTTTAGAAAAATAGTCACCCAAAAAGCAGAACTAAATTCAAAGCCCATCCCCCCCTCTAACAAGGTCCCTGCAAGACAGATCAACCTTTAACCATCCACACAGCCCATTATTTCACATAGAGCTACTTAAATTTATACAGTCCAACATCACAAATCGCTGCCACAGTACTTCTCCAAGGCTTAAGTGTCTTTTAATTCACCTCCAGCTTCATTTCTTTAATAAAAGTCCATACTTCGTCTGCCGCTTCAAAGTAGTAATCCCATTCTTCATGTGTGACCCACAGACGGGCTGGGTGCAGCATCCCGAACTTCACCCCCTTCTTAAAGAGGGTCGTTTTTGCCAGATTCAACCCAGCTCGCCTCTTGGCCAAATCCCCTCCAGGTTCTGATAGATGCGCAACTCACAGTTCTCCCACTTGCTGCTCCGTTCTTTCTTGGCCCAACGCAAAACGTGTTCCTTGTCCATGAAACGGTGAAAACGTACCACCATGGCCCTCAGCGGTTCGTTCGCTCTGGGCTTCCTCGCGAGGGCTCTGTGTGCTCTGTCCAATTCCAGGGGCCGAGGGAACGCCCCAGCCCCCATCAACTTCTCCAACATGTCCGTCACATAGGCCCTCGCATCCAATCCCTCACTGCCTTCAGGGAGGCCAACAATTCTGAGATTCTGCCTCCTGGACCTATTCTCCAGGTCTTCCAGCTTCTCCTGCATTCTTTTCTGGCGGTCGTTTATCATCCCCACCTTGCTTTCCCGCATGGTTATATACTCTTCGTGCTCGGACAGCTTTTGTTCCACCTCTTGAATCGCACTCCCGTGGGTTTCCTGATTCTGAACCACTTGATCAATCGAAGCCTTAATCTGGTCTAGCGCGTTCTTCTTCAGCTTGTCGAAGCAATCCTCAAAAAACCTCACCAGCTGCTCGGTCGACCACTGTGTCATCTCCCCACGGCCCTTGCTCTCCGCCATGCTGTCCAGTGTTACCAGCTCTGCTTGCGTCTCCCTTATAGGATTTTATCGTCTCATACGGCCACTTCTGGTCCAATTCTCCATACACCGGAGGGGGATTTCTCCTTGCTGTCTCACTCTTCACTGATTTATCCCGTAAAATCCGAAAACAAAAACCGGGGCAAAAAGGTCCAAAATTCTGTTACAGGCAGGAGCTATCAAATGTGCGACCTACTCCTCCATGGCCACCACCGGACGTCCCTTGGGAGCCCTTAACATTGAATCTGGACCCCAGGACGTCTCGTGGCATCAGATCAAATATTTTGTGGTAATCAGACAGAGGTTTCCTGCCACAGATGCATCTGACCAAGAGAGTATTGGTAGGAGTGACCACTGCACAGTTCTTGTGGAAACAAATTTCCATCTTCACACTGAGGATACATTGTTTCATTGTTTTACTACTACCGATGGGATAGAGTTTGAACAGATCCAGGAACTCTGTAGAGGCTACAATCAACAGCAGCAGCAGAATTGTACTCAACCACAATCTGTAACATATCCTGCACATTACCATTCCCAGCAAGCCAGGGAATCAATGAAGAATACAGGAGGACATGCTAGGAACAGCATGTGGCATACCTCAAAATGAGATGTCAACCTGGTGAAGTTACAACACAGAACTATTTGTGTACCAAGCAGCATAAGCAGCAAACGAAAGACTAAGCGATTCCACAACAGATGCTGTCCTGCCACATCCAACCATGAATGGTGGTGGACAACTCATTGGAACAATAATAATAATAATAATAGTTTATTGTCACAAGTAGGCTTCAATGAAGGTACTGTGAAAAACCCCTAGTCACCACATTCCGGCGCCTGTTCGGGGAGGCTAGTACGGGAATTAAACCTGCGCTTCTGTCCTGTTCTGCATTACAAGCCAGTTATTTAGCAAAGTGTGCTAAACCAGCCCCCTAAGAGGAGGAGGAGCCTCCACAAATACCCCCATCATCAATGATTAGAGAGCCCAGCACATCAATGCAAAAGACAACGTATTTGCTCCAATCTTCAGCCAGAAGTGCCGAGTGGAGAATCCATCTCAGATTCTGGAGGTCCCCAGCATCACAGTCTTCAGCCAATTTCAGTTCACTCCACGTGATACCAAGAAATAGTTGAAGGCACTCGATCCTACAATGGCTATGGGCCCTGACATTGTTCCGGCAATAGTACTGAAGATTGTGCTCCAGAACTTGCCAAGCTGTTCCAGTACAGCGACAACACTGGCACCCACCCAGCAATGTTCAGGTGTGATCTGAACACAATAAGCAGGACAAATCCAACCCAGCCCTATCAGTCTACTCTCGATCATCAGTAAAGTGATGGAGTAAAGTTCTGGAAAGAGTCATCAACTATGGGGCCTCACGGTAGCATGGTGGTTAGCATCAATGCTTCACAGCTCCAGGGTCCCAGGTTCGATTCCCGGCTGGGTCACTGTCTGTGTGGAGTCTGCACGTCCTCCCCGTGTGTGCGTGGGTTTCCTCCGGGTGCTCCGGTTTCCTCCCACAGTCCAAAGATGTGCGGGTTAGGTGGATTGGCCATGCTAAATTGCCCGTAGTGTAAGGTTAATGGGGGGATTGTTGGGTTATGGGTATACGGGTTACGTGGGTTTAAGTAGGGTGATCATTGTTCGGCACAACATTGAGGGCCGAAGGGCCTGTTCTGTGCTGTACTGTTCTATGTATGCTATCAAGCAGCACTCGCTTAGCAATAACCCACTCACTGATACTCAGTTTGTGTTCCACCAGGGCCACTCAGCTTCTGACTTCATTACAAAAGATCTGAGCTCCAGAGCTGAGGTGAGAGTGACTGCCCTTGACATCAAGGCCATCTTTGATTGAGAAGGGCATCAAAGAACCCTCTCAAAACTGGAGTAAATGGAACTTGGGAGAAAAACTCTCCGCTGTTTGGAGTCATACCTGGCACAAAGGAAGATGATTGTGGCTATTGAAGGTCAGACTTCTCAGCTCCAGGACATCACTGCAGGAGTTCCTCAGGGCAGTGTCCCAGGCCCAACCATCTTCAGCTACTTCATCAATGACCTCCCTTCCATCATAAGGTCGAATGCGAGGGTGTTTGCTGATGGTTGCACATTTTCAGCACCATTCGCGACTCCTCATTTACTGAAGCAGTCCATGTCCAAATGCAGCAAGACATGGACAATATACAGGCCTTGGCTGACAAGTGGCAAGTAACATTCATGACACACATATGCCAGGCAATGACCATCTCCAATAAGAGAGAATCTAACCATCTCCCCTTGACATTCAATGCATTATCATTGCTGAAACTCCCACTCTCAACATCTTGGATGTTGCCATTGACCAGGAACTGAATTGGACTAGCCATATAAATATTGTGGCAGTAAGAGTAGCTCAGAGGGTAAGAATCCTGCAGCGAGTAACTCACCTCCTGACTCCCCAAAGCCTGTCCACAATCTGCCAGTCACAAGACAGGAGTGTGATGAAATAATCTCCCCTTGCCTGGATGAACGCAGCTCTTACAACACTCAAGAACCAATACCATCCAGGACAAAGCAGCCCGCTCGATTAGTGCCCCATCCACAAAAATTCACTCCCTCCACCACCGATGCACAGTAGCAGCAATGTGTACCATCCACAAGGTGCACTGCAAGAGCTCACCAAGCTCCTTTTGACAGCACCTTCCAACCCATGGCCACTACCATCTAGAAGGACAAGGGCAACAAATGCATGGGAACACCATAACCTGGATGTTCCCCTCCAAGCCACTCACATCCTGACTTGGAAATATATTGCTGTTCCTGGGTAAAAATCTTGGAACTCTCTCCATAAGAGCTGTGGGTGTACTTGCACCACATAGACTGCAGAAGTTTGAGAAGGCAGCTCACCACCACCTTCTCAAGGTCAGTTAGGGATAGGCAATAAATGTTGGCCTAGCCAGCGAAGCCCACATCCCTTGAATGAATAAAAAATACTGGAATGTTGAGGAAACACCCAGAACAATGAACAATGAAGGAGTAGACACTGCTATAGAAATTGTTTCCCATAGTGATGTAACATCTGTGCTTCTAACCACTTTACTCAAATGAATCAGAAAGAGGGCAGAAATTGATGGCCACTACAGCCAGGAGTGTTGTATGTCAGGCAAAAACCTGGCATTGTGGACTGGCTGACATTAGAGAAACTATAAAATATTTGTAGTAAGTCCATGGATATAGTAAATTGAAAATTAATCCCATGTTAAAATTGGAACTGACTTTGCATACTTGTGGCATTCCTCCTTGTCCTCTAAATTCATTTGAGAGCAAAAGGAATGTTCATAAAATGCCTATCTTATCACTTCATGGTGCTTCATGAGAAAGTTAAACTCTTCACAGTGCCAAGGAGATGAGTAAAGAGAGAAATAACAACATCAAAATCTTCAGCAAGGTGGAAATTTGAAAAACAAATCAAAAACACAACACTGGAAGTCATACAGCATGTTTAATATAGTTAAACATACCAAGGCACTTCACAGGTACATTACAAAACTAAATTTGACACCAAGCCATATTAGGGCATATGCCCAAAGGACATGGAGGTGGGTTTTAATGAATGTCAAACAGGGTGGAGAGGTTGAGGGAGGTTATGCCCGAGCTCTGAGCTTTGGCAGCTGAAGGTACAACCATTAATGGTGCTATTAAAATTATACTTCTCGAGGCTAAAATTCCAGATAGCTCAGGAAGGATGTATGCTGTAGATTATAGATAGGGAGGGAAATGTTTGAAAAAATTTGAGAACATGGAAGAAAATTTTAAAATTGCGGCGTTGCTTAACTGGAAGCCAGTGTAAGTCAGGGAGCAGAAGGATAATAAGTGATTGGGACTTGGCGTGAATTAGGACATGAGCTGCATAATTTTGGCTTTAAGTTTACAAAGGGTCGAAAGTGAGAGGCCAGCCAGGAGAGGTTGAAATGATCATGTCTAGAGGTAACAAAGGCATGGATGATGGCTTCAATAACTGATAAGCTGAGGCATGAGCAGAGTCAGGTGAAGTAACGGAGCTGGAAATAGCTAGTCCTAGTGATGGAGCAGATATATGGTTGAATGTTCATCTGGGTAACATCAAATATGGCACCAAAATTGTGAGCCGTCTGTATAAACCAAAATATCCAATTATTTTATTTCTAGACCCAGAAATCGTGGATTGAAGAAGTTTTCTATAAGCGAGAATGTGGAAAAATTATAACCAGTTCAAAAGATTCACACAGGTGAGTAGGGACGAATTTGATCACATTCATAAAGTTTGTAGGGAATCCTTTGAAAACTAGTTCAGAAATAATCATGCACCATCAAAGAGATCCAATTATTGCAGTTCATAGAATTTACATTTTTAATTACTTTGAAAAGGAAACTTTTACAATTATCAGGCTTGATGACAGAAGAGGGTATATTTTCTGAAATTGACGATTAGCTGGTGCTTGAATTTCGAAAAAAGTATAATGCCCATCTATTTGGATTTCCCAAGACATTGTCCCGAATTACATTTTCAAGCAAGCTACAGGTTTATATTGGGCCTGGCATTGAGAGATACCCAAAAGGAAGCGGATATGCAAATTTGGGAGTCGGGCTGCTTAAAAAAACTGAAATAGCTGCGACTACAAGGTAGGCAGTGGTAAAACTCTTGTCCTTCAGCCCAGAGGGTTGGGTGCTTAATTCCCACTTCAGAAACTTGGGCAAATAATCCAAGCCACGTTACAGTGTGAGTGCTGCACTGTTGCAGAAGCTGTCTATTAATTGAGAACCTAAACTGAGGCAATTGAAAAGATTTTTTGCACTGTTTTGTAGAAGATCAGAGCAGTTCCCTTTGTGTCCCGGACAATATTTATCCCTCAAAAACGTTACCATAACAAATTATCTGGTCATTATCTCATTCTAGTTTGTGGGTCCTTGCTGAGTGCATATCGGTTGTTACATTTCTTTTTTGATAAACAATTTTATTAAGACATTTTGGCATAGTAAACAACAACAATATAAAATAGTGTGCAAAGAACAATCAATATAGTGCACGAAAACCAGCTCCCGTCCTACAGGATCGTCATTTTAACCGTCTGCACTCTCTCCGCTAGTGTCAGTGGGAGCGCATCCCACCTCCGGAACTCAGCCCTCATTTGCTTCACCAACCGAGATAAGTTCAACTTGTGCAGCCGGCCCGAGTCCCGCGCCACCTGTGTCCCTAAGTATCTAAAACTGACCCCTTATAGCCTGAACGGCAGCCCCCTCAGCCGACCCTCCTGGTCCCTCGCCTGGACTACAAACAACTCACTCTTTGCCAAGTTCAGTTTATACCCCGACAACCGGTCGAATTACCTCAGGTTCCCATGATTTCATCCATCCCAGCCACTGGATCCGTGATGTATAAGAGCAGGTCGTCGGCGTACAATGGAACTGTGTGTTCCATACCCCCCCAAACCCCCACCCCCCACCCACCCCCGTACCAGCCCCTTCCAACCCCTATAAGCTCTCAGGGAAATTGCCAGCGGCTCCATTGCTAGCGCAAACAGAAGTGGGGAGAGGGGACACCCTGCCTTGTCCCTCGGGACAGTCTAAAGTAGTCAGATGTTATCCTATTCGTCTTTACACTCGCCACCGGAGCCTGGTACAGCAGTCGATAAATCCCTCCCCGAATCCAAATCGTTCCAACAGCTCCAATAAATCATCCCACTCAACCCAGTCGAAAGCCTTCTTGGCATCCATTGCCACAATTACCTCTACCTCCCTACTCTCCGGGGGCATCATGATCACATTCAACAGCCTTCTTCGGTTGGCCACCAGCTGCCTGCCCTTGTCGAACCCGGTTTGATCTTCCATAATGACATCTGGCACGCAGTCCTCAAGCCGAGCAGCCAAGAGCTGGGCCAGTATTTTAGCATCTACGTTGAGCAGAGAGATTGGCCGAGAGGACCCACATGCCTCCGGGTCTTTGTCCCGTTTCAATATCAGGGAGATGGTGGCCTGTGACATCGTCGGGGGTAAAACCCCTCTGTCTCTTGCCTCATTGAAAACCCTAACCAGCACCGGCCCCACGATCTCGGAGAACTTTTTATAAAACTCCACCGGATATCTATCCGGCCCCGGGCTTTACCCGATTGCATGGTCCTCAAACCCCCCTATATTTTTCGGGCCTGATCGGGGCCCCCAACCCGTCTACCAATCCCCTGCCCACTTTTGGGAAGGTCAGTCCATCCAGAAAGCGCCTCTTCCCCTCCGGCCCCGCAGGGAGTTCCGAGGTGTAAAGCTTACTATAGAAGTCCCTGAATGCCTTGTTCAGCCCAGCCGGATCCCCTACCATTTGCTCCATGAACCCCCTCAGTTCTTTTGCCATTGCCTGCATTTTACCTGTTTTTGAACACGACCGGTCTAGGCCGGGATCAAGGACTGTGTTAAAATCACCTCCCATAATCAGCCTGTGCGAGTCCAGGTCAGGTATCTTCCCCAACAGTCTCTTAATAAAATCCACATCATCCCAGTTGGGGCATATACATTGACCAAAACTACCCTCATCCCCTCGAGCTTGCCACTCACCATGACAAATCTGCCTCCCCCATCCAAGATTGTGCTGCCCACCTCGAATTGCACCTGCTTATAACCAAAATTGTGACCCCCCTGGTTTTAGTGTCCAGCCCCGAGTGGAAGACCTGGATAATCCAGCCCTTTCTCAAACTGACCTGGTCAGCTATTCTCAGATGGGTCTCCTGAAGCATTAATACATCCGCCTTCAGCGCCCTCAGATGCACGAACACACGTGCCCTCTTTACCGGCCCGTTTGACCCTCTAACGTTCCAGGTGATCAGCCTGGTTGAGGGGCACTGTGCCCCCCCCCCTCGCATCGATCAACCATCTACTTTCTTGGGGCCGCTCCCAGCCCCTGTGTCGCGCTTCCCTTGGCCCGCCTCCTGGTAGCCCCCACCTCCGACCTCCTCCATGTTCCCGAACCCAAGTCCCTCCCTCGTCAGCAGATCAACTACCCCTCTTCCCGCCCCTAGCAAAAACACCCTGTAACTAACCCCTGCCATAAACTATCTATATACACACCCCCCACCTGGCTTCCGTAGACCAGCTCACCCAGCTAGCCTGGTGACTCTCGACTCCGGCGCCAACAAGTCTCCCACCTATTGTTCCCTCTGACCTATTCCCCCCCCGCCCATCAAGACCACTTCCCCAAACCAGCCATCCTCGAGCAATTGCTCTGAAAAGAAAAAAAACAAGAAACAAAGAAAATCCCGACGCTAGTGCAAATCGAATAAAACAAAATAATAGGCACTTCCAACCACCCCGATCCGAACGCAAAAAGCCCTCAGCACCAAATACCTTAACTATCCTCTTTTTCCAGCAAAAACTCGAATACAGGAGAGAGAAAAAACAGGAAGAAAAAAACAACACAAAAAAAACATGTAAACATCGCTTAGTGTCTTTTTAACACAAGTCCAAGTAGTCCTCAGTTCGGCTCCAGCCCTTCTCTCTTGGCAAAGTCCATCGCATCCTGCCCTTCTTCTGGCCACCTCCATGCTCAGGTCCTGGTAGATGTGCAAGACACTATTATTCCAATTGCAGCTCCACGTGCGCTTGGCCCACTGTAGCACCCGCTCCTTGTCCAGGAACCTGTGGAACCTAACAACCATCGCTCAGGTCCCCCCCCCCCCCCCCCCCCCCCCCCCCCCCCCACTCGCAGCTGCCTCAACAGTGTTCTGTGCGCCCTGTCCACCTCCACCGGGCGAGGGAAGACATCATCCCCCAACAGCTTCTGGAACATGCCGGCCACATACGCTGTGGCATCCTCTCCCTCAGCCCCCTCCGGGAGACCAACGATTCTCAAATTCTGCCGACGAGACCTATTTTCTAGGTCCTCCTTGAAGTTAGTTCAATCTGATTTATTGAACCTGTCGCACAGTTAGCACAGTTCTCTGTGAATCCGACTTTCTGCTAACCTAAGTGTGATTACTCTGTCTGACTGAATCAGACTAGCTCTCAGCCACGTGCTGGAGGTGTTATGTGATATATACACCCTGACTCACTCTGTAGATGTCCCCAGTGGAAAGAGGCGGAGTGTGAGTGTCTTGTACCTTTTATAGTGGGAAACCACCCCCAAGTGTTCTGCCTGCTGATTGGTTATGTCCTGTTCTCTGTGTTCATTAGCTGCCTGTCTGTATCTCATTCTGTGCATGTCTGCGTATCATGACACCTCCCCTTTCTAAATGTTTTTCTGCAGCATATGTGAAAGTATTTACATGTGTAGGTCGAAAAACTAACTTATTTACATACTATGGCAGATGGGAACATATGTACATATGAAAACAGGTGTTGAATGTGTGAAAACAGAACACAGCAAACAAAACAAACGCTCATAAATACAGTCTCTGGGGCTTGCGTCTGATCCTGGTCGACCGCCGGAGAGTTGATGGTGGGGACGACAGCGTCTTGATAGGCAGGATTGAAGCCTGACTGGTAGCCTCGTGGTTAGAGGTATCAGGAGGTGGCTCAATAACAGATGGAAACAACGAAGAATGTGGTTGCGGGCAGGAAACTGCGCACAGTGCCCGTCTGTTTCACCGCACAACAGAGCCATCAGCCATACGCACAACATACGATCGAGGAGCAGCCTGTCACACAACAACAGCTGGAGCAGACCAGCTGTCCATCAGGTAGCTTGATCCGAACAGCATCCGCCAGGGATAGCACAGGCAAATCGATGGCATGAGCGTCATAGCCCTGCTTTTGCCGGTCCCTCAGTTTCTGCACCTTCTGCAGCACCGGGAGGTGATCCAGGTCAGGCAAGTGTATGTTTGGAAGAGTCGTCCACAGGTCCCTGTTCATCAGGAGTTGAGCCGGAGACATGCCAGTAGACAGAGGGGTTGCCTGTACGCAAGCAACGCAAGGTTGACGTCAGAAGCAGAATCCGCGGCCTTGCAGATGAGCTGCTTCACTATGTGCACCCCTTTTTCAACCTTCCCGTTGGACTGCGGGTAATGTGGGCTGGAAGTGACGTGGTTAAACTGATATGACTTGGCAAATCTTGACCACTCTTGGCTGCGAAAGCAAGGACTGTTGTCACTCATGACAGTGAGTGGAATACCATGCCTGGAGAACATCTGCTTACAGGACTTGATGACGGTGTTGGGTGTGAGGTCCGAGAGCTTCACGACTTCTGGGTAGTTGGAAAAATAATCAATGATTAACACATAATCACGACCATTGGCGTGAAAGATCGATGCCCACCTTGGACCACCGGGAGGTCACGATTTCATGCTGCTGAAACGTCTCCTTGCTCTGTGTTGGCTGGAAGCGTTGACAGGTCGAACAGTTGAGGACCATATTCGAGGTGTCCTGACTAATCCCAGGCCAGTAGACAGCTTGCCTGGCTCTGCGCCTGCACTTCTCAACATTCAGATATCCCTCATGGATTTGCCGGAGCACCAAGCTCTGGAAACTGAGTGGAATGACAATGCGGTCCAGCTTGAGGAGGATGCCATCAACCACCGTCAGGTCGTCCTTCACATTGCAGAATTGAGGGCACTGCCCTTTTTGCCAGCCATTGGCGAGATGGTGCATGACACGCTGCAGAAGAGGGTCTTTGGCTGTCTCATCACGAATGCAAATCACCTTTTCATCCGATGCCAGGAGGTTGCTGGTTGTCATGGAACAGATTGAGGTAAACCACCTAGGTATAGCGGTCTCCTGATATCATGTGTTAAGCACACTGAGATAACACGGGCTGCAACTGGATGCCGCTTTAACTGAAAGATACTCCAGACCTTGAAGTTAGTTCAATCGGATTTATTGAACCTGTCACACAGTTAGCTCAGTTCTCTGTGAGTTCGACTCTCTGCTAACCTAAGTGTGATTACTCTGTCTGACTGAACCAGACTAGCTCTCAGCCACGTGCTGGAGGTGTTATGTGATATATGCACCCTGACTCACTCTGCAGATGTCCCCAGTGGAAAGAGGCGGAGTATGAGTGCCTTGTGCCTTTTATAGTGGGTAACCACCTCCAAGTGTCCTGCCTGCTGATTGGTTATGTCCTGTTCTCTGTGTCCATTAGCTGCCTGCCTGTATCTCATTATGTACATGTCTGCATATTATGACATCCCCTAGTCGCAAATTCTGGTGCCTGCTCGGGTACACTGAGGGAGAATTCAGAATGTCCAATTCATCTAACAAGCATGTCTTTCAGGACTCGTGGGAGGAAACTGGAGGATCAGGAGGAAACCCACGCCGACACGGGAGAACGTTCAGACTCCGCACAGACAGTAATGGGAGGAGGGGGATTTAACTGTGTATAGGACCCACGGACATATAGGGCAAACCCCAAAACAGGGAGGAATTCTAATATGGTGAAAGAACTCGGCATATTCATGGAGCAGATGGAGGCAGTTGACTCATGGTGGCTCACCCACCCAGGGGAGGAGTTCTCCTTCTTCTCCAATAACGTTTACACCCAGATTGACCTCTTTGTGGTGGGGAAATTGGTGCTTCCAGGGATAGTAAGAGTGGAGTACTCCACAATTGTGATCTCTGACAGCGCTCCACATTATGTTTATGAGTTTGGAGACGGCTGTGTCTAATGCCCCCCATGGAGGTTGGACACGACCCTCCTGGCCGGCAAGACTTGCTGCGAGAAAATATCACAGGCCATAGATGAGTATATTACTAATAACCGGAATGGGGAGGTTGCACCCTCCACGCTCTGGGAGGCGCTAAAAGCTGTGATCAGGGGTGAAATTATTACATACAAAGCACGAGGAGATAGGGAAGAGAGGGTGACTAGGCAACAGCTAGTCGACCCCAAACTGCAGGTAGACCGGTGATACTCCGAAGCCCCGACCGTAGAGCTCCTGGCGGAGTGGAAGAAGCTACAAATGGACTTTGATCTATTCTCTACGTGGACCAACTCCGCCAGGCAAGGGGGACCCTGTGTGACCACAGAGACAAGGCCAGCTGCCTGCTGGCTCACCAGCTGAGAAAACAGGCAGCCATGAGGGAAATAGCACAGATTAGAGACAGAAAAGGCAAACCAGTAGCGGAGCTGGAAAAGGCCAACAAAGCATTCGAGGCCTTCTACTGGGGGCTGCACACTTCTGTGCTCCCTGGAGGGGAATTGGGGATGAAACAGGTCCTTGATGGACTAGACATGCCAGTTGTGGGGGAGGATTGGGAACGGAGGCTGGAAGCACGGCTAGAACTGGGAGAAGTCCTGGAGAGTATCAGTTCCATGCAGGTCGGGAAGGCACTGGGACCAGGCGAAATCCCAGTAGACTTCCACTAAACATTTGTGGCAGCACTGGCCCCACACTTGCGGAAGGTGCTCACGGACTCACTGCCACCTTTGCTGGTACAAGCCTCAATCTCGCTGATACACAAAAAGGACAAAGACCCAACAGAATGCGGGTCCTACAGACCTGTTGCACTGCTAAACGTAGAAACAAAAATATTGTCCAAAATCCTAGCCAGGCGACTAGAGAACTGCATACCAGAGGTGGTAGCAGAAGATCACATGGGCTTGATAAAGGGTAGACAGCTAACATTGAACACCAGGCACCTGCTGAAAGTGATAATAACCCCACCCAGGGAGAGAACACCAGAAGTGATCATCTCCCTGGTCGCAGAAAAAGCCTTCGATCGAGTCGAATGGAAGTACCTCATAGATGTACTGGAGCGGTTCGGGCTTGGAAATGGGTTCACCAACTGGGTGAAACCCCTGTGCAGCGCTCCCACAGCAAGCGTATGGACAAATACCATCAGCTCCTCATACTTCCAGTTGCACAGAGGCACAAGGCAGGAATCCCTACTGTCCCCGCTGCTGTTCGTCCTAGCGATTGAACCACTAGCGATTGCGTTCAGTGCAGCCAAGAATTAGAAGGGGATCCGGAGAGGAGACAGTGTGCATAGAGTCTCACTCTGTGCGATGACCTGCTATCTGCTTTCTGCAGATCCACAAAGCAGTACGGACAGAATCATGGCATTGTTGAAAGAGTTTGGAACCTTTTTGGGCCACAAACTGAACCTGAGCAAATGTGAGATCTTCCCAGTGAACCCACAAGGGGGAGGGGCAGAGCTGGAGAGACTGCCCTTTAAACAGGCCTAAAACAAATTCTGCTACCTGGGGATCAAAATTGCCGTGGATCCAGAAGTGGAACCTGATTAGTCTGGTGGAGGGAGTTAAAAAGGACCTGCAGAGGTGGGACACACTCCCATTCTCCCTGGTGGGGAGGATGCAGATGATCAAGATGAACGTACTGCCCAGGTTCCTTTTCCTGTTCAGATCCATACCCATCTACATCCCCAAGGCCTTTTTCAACTCAGTGGAAAAATTGATCATGACTTTGTGTGCGGGGGTGGAAGAAACCCTAGGATCCCCAAAAAAGTTCTGCAGAGAACGAGAAACATGAGGAGCTTAGCCGTCCCAAACCTGCAGTATTGCCACTGGGCAGCAAAGCAGAAAGAGTAAAGCAATGGACAAAGGAACCGGAGGCCGAATGGATAGAAATTAAGGAGGGCTCCTGCACAGGGATCTACTTCTGGGCCCTGGCGATGGTAGTGCTCCTGCATCCACCGACCAGGCACTCAATGAGCCCAGTGCTGATAGCCACACTCCAGTGGAATCAACTACGACAGCACTTCGGTCTAATCAAGATGTCCATAAAACCCTCCATATGCAACAACCACAGGCTCGCACCAACAAAAATGGACGCCACCTTCAAAAGGTGGAGACAGGAAGGGGCGACGTTGACAGTTAGGGACTTAACAGAGAAGTTACAAATGACCGGAGAAAACAAATTAAGAGACATGCAAGTCATAAACTTCTTGCATAGGGAAACAAAGACATATGCATGGCCACCGCCACAATCACTTTTAGAGGACCTACTGTTAGAATACTATCCTAGGGATTGGAAACTGTGGAGACCTGTATTGGCAACCACTGGAAAGGGCATGGTCTCCACTGAACGAGACAAGGGGAAAATGGGAGGAGGACCTAGGCTTTGAAATAGGGTGGGGATACTGGAGCGAAGCACTGCACAGGATCAACACCACCTCCACTTGTGCTAGGCTAAGCCCAATGCAGCTGAAAGTGGTACACAGAGCTCACTTAACCAGAACCTGAATGATTAGGTTCTTCCCGGAGGTGGACAACAAATGTGAACGGTGCCATGGAGGCCCGGCCAATCACACCCACATGTTCTGGTCATGCCCGAGACTTGTCAGTTCTGGACAGCCTTCTTCGAAGTGATGTCCAAGGTTGTGGGGATGAGGGTGGAGCCATGCCCAAGAGTGACAGTCTTCGGTGTATGCGAGCAGCCAGAACTCTTTATGGAGAGTAATGCCGATGCCATTGCCTTTGCCTCCCTAAACGCTTGCCAGAGAACCCTGCTCTGCTGGCGATCAGCAGCACCACCCAAAGCTGTCCAAACTATCGGAATTTCTCCAAATGGAGAAAATAAAATTCACTATCTGGGGGTTGGAAGAGGGCTTCCACAAAACATGGAACCATTCACCAATCTGTTCCAAGACCTGTTTGTAGCCAACAGCCAATATGCCAGAGGGAGGGGGTGTGGTGAAATCATGGTTGTGTTGTAATTCACCGACTAACCATAAGGAGTCTTATTAGTATATAAGTGAATGTTAGAGTCAGGTGACCTGAGTCTGACTTGTGAGCTGGAAGAGAGAGGTTGCTTGTGCATGTTCAATACTGTTATTCTACTGTTGTTTTGTATATATTTGACCCACAGTTAATGTTAATGAATTGTTTATAGCTACACGTGTTCTTGTAATATAAATCAGGCCATCCGACAAGAACATTACAGCGGTTCCACAGAAGAACCACAGACACAAACAAAAAGGGCAAGGGGGGAGGAGGGAGGGAACAAAGAGGCAAAGACCCAACCATACCTAACACAAAATTATTATTAGCACCATACCACCCCAACAGGTCCAGGTTGGAAGATCCAATGAACAAAGAAGACACACCAGATAGTAAGAAGGAGAGGGGGATCGGGAGGAAAGCGGGGTGTTGGGAGCAGGAGGCCTAGCCAAATCGTAACTGATGTAGATAGCGACTGGTAACCATTGTATATAGTTCCTTTGTATGCTCACATTTATTCTTGTTTTGTATTAAAAGAAAAACCCCAATAAAAACATTTTAAAAAGTATTCTCCACTGAAGATTATCTTCACAGCAATGACAAATAAAATCAATATGAAGCAAAATAAAATGCTCTCAATTGGCTTCCTTAGATTTAGTAGTGGTTCCAGAGAAATGAAGAATTGCAAATGTTTACTCACTTGTGTAAAGATAAATCAACAACTACAGACCAGTGAGTTTCCCCTCGGTAGTGCTAAAGCTTTTAGAAATGATCATTCAGGCCAAATTGTCACCATTATTCATTCACATATCTTATACGTCTGCTTTATCATAGCTCCAAATCTATTACAGGTTTATTTAGAATACTTTAAGACATCTCAAAACTTATAGGAATTTCTCCACACTAGACACAGGCTTAAGCAATATTAGATATATTAGATGATATTAGATTGATTGACAAAGTTTACACAGAACAGATGTTTCTTTTTATGGGGCAATCTAGAATGAGAGGTCATAGTTGTAGGATCAGAGGTGGCAAAAACAGAGTTGAGAAGAATTTACTTCTCTCAAAAGGTCGTGAATCTGTGGAATTCCCTATTCCAGTATGCAGTGGATGCCAGGACATTGAGAAAATTTAAGCAGATAGACATATTTTTAATTAGTAATGGGTTGAAGGGTTATGGAGAACGGGCAGGAAAGCGAAGTTGAGACTAAGGGGAGATCAGTCAAGACCGTTTTGAATGGCGGAGTGTGCTTGACAGGCTTAATTGCCTCCTCCTGCTTCCAGTTCTTATGTTCTTAGGTATTGATATGAGTGACATGAAACAAAGAACATGGTGAACAGTAGTTTTTTAGAATGGAGGAAGGTTTGCAGTGGAGTTCCTCAGGGATCAATGTTAAAGACCCTTGCTATCCTGGACACGACAGTTTAGGAAGCATTTGAAGCCATGAGAGAGGTTCACAGGAAGATTCACGTGAATGGTTCCAGGATTGAGGGACTTTGTTACAGAGATAGATTGGAGAAGCTAGAACTGTTCTCTTTGGAGAAGAAAAGGTTGAAAGAAGATTTGATACAGGTATTTGAAATCACAGGGAGTCTAGACAGAGTAGATAGGGAGAAACTGTTTCCAGAATTTTACGCATGATTTTTGGGCGAAGAATGTGAAATTGTGTGAGGAGACTTGGATGCGCACCTTGATGTCATCACAGGCCCGCGTGACATTTTGGTCAGCAGGCGCAATGCCAACTCCTCCGCATGCCCGCTGACAATTAATCAACCAGTTAGGGCAATTAAAGGTGCAGTTGACTAGTATTTTACATTGCCCGTATGATTTTTGGCCTGGCGCACAGGCAACATGGGTGGGCGGCCATCCCATTTGTTCACTTTTCTCAGCGATGGGCGAGATAAAAGGGGCCAGGGGAATTGGCTCTGTGAGTCAATAGTTCAGGTGAAAGTCTGCTGTTGCTTTAGTCTTGAGATTTCAGACCTTTTCTACTGATATCTTCTGCAGTATTTTCTTAGTTAGCCTTGCTTTGATGACATTTCTGTTTTGTCAACTCTGTCGGAGCATTACTGCCCATACCAGCCTTCAGTGCAGAGGGAGTGCCACCTTCATTTTAACAGATGAGCATTGTGTACTCCGCTGAGGGTGGCATCTCTGAGGAGGAGGAAGAGAGGGGCCGAAGTGGGAGGAGGTCAAGTATCCATAGACAGCGATGCAGGGAGAGACCTGTGGGATGTGAAGCGCAGACACAGCGTCTACACGGCAAGCAGGGTGAACAAGGTGGATGGCCCCAAAGAAAACACTACTGTCCTGCTGCCAGAGCATGCAGGCAACGATCCAGCTACCTTAACATGTCCGAGGACCAGTGTCGCAAGAGACTCCACCTCTTCAGGGACACCGTGGCATCGCTATGCCACATAATTGAGCCGGGGATCACCTCCAACTATGTGGGTAGGCACCCAATGCCAGTGGCTCTGGAGGAGCCCTCAATTTTTATGCATTCAGCTCTTTCCAGGGGTCTGTGGGGGATCTGTGTAGACTGCCCTAATTAGCTGCCATAATTGCATCAAGCTTGTAGCTGCCACTTTGTTCAACTGGGTCTGCACATTCATTCCTTACTTCACGAACTAAGCCAGCCAAGCTGAGCGAGTCAGATGCTTTGGAGGTATCGCTAGGATGCCATAAACTGCATTCATATCCCCATCAAATCTACGGCAGATCAGTGGGGTGCCATTGTGAATAGGGAATGTGCAGACATGAGAAATGCAGTTAGAATGCGGCCACGAGACCCATATTGTGCAGGTCTATGCAATGCACCCAAGCAGTTCCCATGATGCAGATATTCTGTGACACTCACAGGTTTCAAGCCTGGATGGCTGGTTGTTGTGGTATTATTATAACTATCGGCATTGCAAGGGTTAATGTAGTGTCGAGAATAGCCACAAGAGGGAGCTACAGTTACAACTATGTAAGTGATGCTGGACCTTAGAGGAGGAGTGTATGCAGGAGTTAGCTAGTGAAGGTCAGAAGAGCAGATAGTGCAATTAAGGTTTGATCATAGTTTAAACCAGTAGTGAGATTAGCTGCAGATGAGTGTAGTTTAGATGTTATTCATCAACCGGTATTCTTAAGGAGTATGTGTTAAATCCAAGTTAGTAGTGTAAATAAATTAATTGCTTTGTTTAAGTTAAAGCTATTTTCTGGTCTTTGTGAACACTACCCCAACCATCCTGAAATAAGCAACACAAAGAACACCACAGTTATTAGGTGCCAATGGGTACCCCTTAAATAGGTAGCTCATGATGCCATTCTAGCAGCTCAGGACAGAGGCAGAAGAGAGGTACAATCGATGTTACACCTACACCAGGGCAGTGGTTGGGAGAACAATAAGGTTACTGAAGATGGGATTTGGCTGCTTGTACTATTCTGATGGTACTCTGCGGTACCCTCCAGGCTCACCATCAACCTCGATTGCATTGTTATCCTGAGCGGCAGCAGTCTTCTGACAGCTGGCACACTGGGAACTCTTTGCCCCACCAGCTCCTCACGGGAGTGTCCAACCCACAGTGCACTACCATCCGAGCTGAAAACCCACTGACGTGCTTACATCAACAACTGGTTGAGAGAGAGGGTGTAATGTGGGTAGATCCGTCAGCGGTACCTCCTCAGGTGTCAATGGTGGATGCTTAGGGTCAACGCAGTGCTCAGGTTTCTCAGATTCCTCCATGATAGGGACCATGGTATGCAGATCTGTATGGATATCTGCTGGATCTTCCCACCTATCCCACTGGACTTCCAGCATCTGACGCCTGATGGTCAACTCCAGATGCTCACTATCAGCCTCAACTGCATGTTATCCTGAGCGCCATCAGTCTTCTCACAGCAGGCCCACTGGGAGCTCTTTGCCCCTACCAGCTCTCACCTCATGAGTGAGTCGTATGCACCCCACAATGCATTAACATCTGATCTGATAACCCAAAGCCCACTGACATGCTTGTATCTAAGCTGGTGCCTGGTTGAGAGAGGGTGTAATTAGTGGTGTAGCTGCACGTTAACACTGCTTCTCCTTATTGAAATGAGCGCTTCCTTGAGTTACTTTCTCTTTGCAAGTATGTGTTGTTGGTTTCGCTCTACTATGTCAGATGTCTCCTCTGACAAGAGTAAATCAAAGGTAGTCTTCAGCTTCCTTTTCATCAATAGCAAAGCTGGTGAACTTTGTGTAGTTGCATGTGCCATATTTCGGTATGTTGCTGGAAACATCTTCACACGCTGAAGTGAATCTTGGTCTTTGAAAGCCTTCAGTGTTTGTTCCAAGGACTGGACAAATCTTTTGACTAAACCATTTGAGGTTGGGTCATAAGGTGCTGACTTAATATGTTAAACTCCACACATCTTGAAGTAGTCTTCAAACTCTTAGGCTGTAAACTGTGGCCCATTGTCGCTCCTGATCTGTTCTGATTTTCCCAATCTTGTAAAGATCTCATTGAGTTTCTCAATGGTTTGTTCGGCAGTGGTCAACTTCTTTACGACCACCTCAGGCCACTTTGAGTGTGCATCTACAATGACCATGAACATGTGCCTCATGACTGGACCAGCGAAGTAAATGTGCAGATGTTGCCACGGCATTTTAGGCCACTCCAATGAATGGAATGGGGATACCGGCAGTGCATTCCTTACCTGTGTACATGACTGGTGCAGTCCTGCTTTTCCTGGCCATCAAAAGTAACTAGTGCTAGTTCCTTCATTCGCACTATGCCTGGGTGTCCTTCCTGTAACTGCTCCAAAACCTTTTGTTATAAGTTTGGTGGAATAATTGCTCTCATCCCCCACAGAAGACATTCACCCTGTGCTGTTAATTTGAGTCTCCTGGAAATTTATTATTTTAACTGAGGATGTTTCCCTGCTATCCTCCCCTTTGATATCATTTCCAGTATCTCCCCCATCACAGGATCATTTCTGGTAGGTCTTTGAGCTGCAGTCACTGGAACATTCACAATCTGTAAACAGCAAAAAATATCATGACTAGGTGGTATTTGACCAGCTGGGAAAGATGACCGTGATAATGCCTTCACATTAGCATGATTTTCGGATTGACGGTATTTGATTTTGTACGAATGTGCCGATAGGATTAATGACCATCGTTGGGGTCTACTTGCAGCTAACGAAGGGATACCTTTGTGTGGCCCAGAAATAGCTGTTACGGTCTTGTGGTTCGTCAGTATTGTGAAGTGACTACTGTATATGTATTGGTGGAATTTCCATACACCAAATATGATACTCAGGGCCTCCTTCTCCAATTGAACGTAGTTAGAATCTGAACTTATTAACGTACATGATGCAAATGTTATGGGGCTTTCTTCCCCTGAAGATAGTGGGTTGGATTCTCCGATTCTTAGGCAATGTCCTGACGTCAGCGTGGGAATGGTGGCCTTTTACAACTGAAAATCTGGTGCAAAATGGTCACTGATCCGCCGTTTGGCTGGGGAATAGCAGGAAGGTAGCGTACAGTACCCGGCTCTAACTGCCGATACGGCCCAGAGAATTGAAAGGTCCGTGGCCGCGTATGTGCACGGCTGCGGCCTATAACAGCCGCCCTGTGCAATAAGGCGCGGCCGTTCACGGACCTGGCCTGCAAAATAGTGCCCCCACTTTGGACGGCTCACGAGCCCCGGATCACCCCCCACAGTGCCCCCTGCCCCAGCCAATGTCCCCCCCCCCCCCCCCCCCCCCCCCCAACCCGCGGATTGCCCCTCCCCCGATTGTGGCAGTGCTGGACTGAGTCTGCAGCCTCCATGCCGAGTTCCCGACTGGTAAGATCATGAGAGAACCGCGCCACGGGAACTAAGCCGGTCGGGGGCAGAGCATTGGGTGGTGGGCCTTAGGCAACGTACCGAGGCTGTTGGTACGGCATGCGGCGTACTCCTGGAGTATACTGCTTTGGAGGGGGTGGCGCATTGCAAAAGCGGCACCATCCCAGATTTCAGTGGAAACGGGGATTCTCTGGCCGATCGCCGAACACGATTACAACGTCGGCGACTTGAGCATCCCGCCCAGTACATGTGACACCACCACTCCAACACGTACGATGAAGCATCACAGGCAAGTTGTAATGGTAACTTCGATTTGAAATGTACCAACACTTCCGACTGATTGATATGCTTTTTTACATTTTGGTGTCCATTGCTATTCCTGTTTTGTGCAAACAACGTGTGCAAGGGTTTCAATAGGGTTGCCAAATCCTGGATGAATTTTCCATAGTAGCTGATTAACCCTCGGAATAACCTAAATTGAGTGGCGTTCGTTGTCTTGGAGCCTCCATAATGGTTCCATTTATAGGTGCTTAATGCAGACCCTATTGTCCATTACGTGTCCAAGATATTGTGTAGAAATATTGGAAGAAATCACATTTATCTTTCCTGACACAAAGTCCATTCATTTGAAATTGTTTCAGTGTAGTTTCTAAGTGTTGTAACTGTTCTTGCTCATTTGTGCTGGTAATCAATATATCATAGAATAGAATAGAATTCTATCATAGAATCCCTACAGTGCATAAGGAAGCCATTTGGCCCATCGAGTCTGCACCGACCCTTTGATAGAGCACCCTACCTAGGCCCCATCCACTTAGCCTCACCAAAATGTAGGAGCAATTTAGCATGGCCAATCCACCTAACCTGCACATCTTTGGATATATAAACGAGGTACCACTCTAACCACTGTAAGCCACTAAGGTTCTAGTCCATTAATCGTTGAAATAAAACTGGTTATTCTAAAAGGCAATCTCTTTCAGTCCAATAGGCCTTTGTCAGTCATGATGGTGAGCAGGTGTTGAGAACCAGCTGCCACATTCATTCGCATGTTGGCCTGCGATACATCAATCTTGCTGAACCTCTAGCCTCCTGTTTCAGTCAATGGTAGCAGGTATTGATCCGCACGTAGTGCCGGATTGATTGTTGTCTTAAAATTGCCACAGATACGAATTGTACCATCCTATTTCATGGCAGGTATAATAGGGCCCAACCACTAGTAGTGACAAGTTCTAAGTCTCCTGTTTCCACAAGTCTCAGTAATTCCGCTTCAATGTTCGGACATATTGCATCGGGTACAGCTCTAGCCTTGAGACATTTTGGCTGGCTATTTTCCTTAATCTTCAGGGGCCCCAGTGTGTCTTCAAAAAACTGCTGTATTTCTCCATTATGGTCTGTAAGTCTGATATTGAATCAATTAAGTGGTTGATAGTGCTCCAATTCAGTTGAATCTCTTCCAGCCAACAGCAGAAAAGAGAGCTGGAAAACCTCCTCACATTACATGGAGTGGTAACTGTGGTTTATTCACTTAGCTGAACCTTGAATGCGCTGTAATCTCTCAGTTGTACTATCTCTTCAGGATAAGTCCTCAAGATCACATCTGCTGCTTTTGACGGCAGGTGATTAAGACTGTAGATGGTCTCAGGAATTAGGAAGACGGCAGCCCCCGTATCATCCTCCATTTTAATAGGTTGCCTATTCAACTTTGGCACTATGCAAAAATGGTGTGACTCACTCTGGGCTGATAGCACATTCAACTTTAATTCTTCATCGGAATAAATTGTTTTAGTTTCATTATGGTTGTTATTCTTTTCTTCATCATTATGAATTCCCTTAGTTGAATTTGGTTTGTTTCTTCCTTTCACTGAGTTCAATGTCTTCCTTTGAGTGTTCTTCTCTGGAGAAGTTATTTTACTCCTGCAAGCTCTTGCTTTGTGGCTAATTGCCGGAATGTGGCGACTAGGGGCTTTTCACAGTAACTTCATTGCAGTGTTAATGTAAGCCTACTTGTGGCAATAAAGATTATTATTATTATAATTCTGCCACAATTTCTACATTGGCTGTCCTTGCTTCAGCAATCAGCCTGTGATTGGCCCGTTTTGCACAGATACGACACGCCTGTTGCTGGGTGGATGTCTTTTGACCAGCAGCTAGTTTATGGATCCTCATGCTTGCTCCAAGTTGAGAAGCCTTCATAGCAATATCTTATGCAGTCTTGAAACATAGATTACATTCCGTTAACAACCTTCTTTGAATGGTCTCATTTTTCAAACCACACACTAGGCGATCTCTGATTGTGTCAGCTAATAAATTGACAAATTCACAAAACTCTGCAAGTTGCTTGAGGATTGCAACACACTGTGCAGTATTTTCACCTTCTAGCTGATTCATTTGATGAAAACAAAACCTCTCCACAATAATCAATGGCTTTGGCGAATAATGATCTTCTAATATTTTCACCAGTTCTTGATATGGCTTATGTCCTGCGATCTCGGACTGAACTAAGATTCTTAGCAAATTAAAAGTTTGGCTTCCGATTGTACTTAAGAATACAGGGACCTTAATCTCTTCAGAAATTTAGTTGGTTTGAATATAATAATAGAATCCCTCTGAACATAACTTCCAGTTCTCGAGTCCTGGTCAAAAGAATCCATTGCGCCAAAATTTCCCGCCATTTTTCACGGTATTGGAATACTCTCCCCCTTCACTTAATTTAATGGTGGGTCATTCAAGATGGATTACCAATTTGCAACAGCTTTAACTTTCATCAGCTTTAATTTACAACAGCATTAACTTGCGTAAGTTATAATAACTGTTTATTCTCTGCCCCGCTCTATCTCCGTGTCTTACTGTGCTGTATATGGCAAGCCCTGCAGCCTGACTCCTCAGATTGCCAGTTTAAAATTGGTGCAGGCACTTCCTGTGAACTTCTGCCCCCAAACCTTACTTTTTCTGATCTTCTGTTAATGAGTTGATTGATCTGCTGAAACCACTTCACTACAGCGACTTTTGAAAAGTAATTTTTTTCTTCTTTCTTACCCCATTCTCGCCACCAGTTTTCTTTTTGTAAACTGCTTTTGGTAAAGTGTTGTATCTTGAGATTAACAGTACAAAAGAAATAGAATTGCAGAAGCACATGGGCTTGGTGCAAGACTAACAGAGGTTTATCGAACAGATCTTCACTGTACAAGGTTTGGCAGTAGACTCCCTAAAAGCCTGCAAATTAGTTGATGCCCTCACGTAAGCCCCGTCACTAAGTTCTTTTTGTAAACAAATTTAGATTGCCCAATTATTTTTTTTCCAATTAAGGGGCAATTTAATCATAATAATAATAATTATCTTTATTGTCACAAGAAAGCTTACAGGACTTGTGGGAGGAAACCGGAGCACCCGGAGGAAACCCACGCAGACACTGGGAAAATGTGCAGACTCCACACAGACAGTGACCCAAGCCAGGAATTGAACCTGGGTGGCCAATCCACCTACCCTGCATATTGTTTTGGGTTGTGGGGGAGAGACCCACGCAGACACGGGGAAAATGCGTAAACTCCACACAGACAGTGTCTCGGGGCCGGGATCGAACCCGAGTCCTCGGCACAATGAGGTAGAGTGCTAACCACTGCACCACCGTGCTGCCCACGTGACTTGGTTCTTAAGGAGACATTGCACACAACTACAATAACTGACATATATACACAGCGACATAAAGCAGATCCTGCATGGCAAACGATGAAGAGAAATTAGTATTTTAACAAAATGTGTTTTGAAATGGATTTCAAGCTAAAGATTATAACATTTGCTAACTGTGTTGTAGTGAGAGAATTCAATGTTAGATCAAAACTGGTGTAGGAACGGAAGAAGGAATCCACCCTGAAGAAGATGCCCAAGATCAAATGCGCCATGAGGACAGGTACCAACCAGCCACTGGCTTGACCGGGAGACGCGTGTATCAGAATGGGTCCTTGAAAATTGTCAGAATGGTTTCGTTGTCAGTGCAAATATGATAGGCTGGATTCTCTGATTTTGAGGCTATGTCCAGAGGAAGTGTCTAGTTTTAAGATGAAAAAGTGGGCGAGGCCCCAGCATCGTCCCTCCGACTGGTGTGGGGCTAGCAGCCACGGCACGTAAAACACACAGCCTTCACAAAATAAATGGCCGGAGAATTGTCGGGTCCGTGGCCATCATGTGCACGGCGATGACCAGCAGCAGTCGCGCCGTACAACATGACACCGTCCGTATGCAGACCTGACCTTCCAGATAGTGCCTCCTGGACACCCCCTCGCTACCTCCATCCCCCCCCACAGCCTTCGATGAAGACCCCTTGGTCAGCGGCACGGCTCCCACCGACTGTGGCGATGTTGGACACAGTCTGAAGCCGCCACGCTGGGTGCATGAAAACTGAGAGCACACGTGCCCTGCTCTGTTGGGAACTCAGCCCATCAGGGGAGGGCCTTCAGGTAACGTCTTGAGACCATCGCAAGGGCTTGCCGTGTACTCCTTGATGATGCCATATTGGAGGAGGTGGAGCATCCGAAAACAGGCGTCGCCTCCGATTCGGTCATAACAAGGGATTCTCCGCAATGATTGCCGATTACGATATTGGTGTTGGGCAACAGAGAATCCCACCCCCTGTGAGTATACAACATTAACGGGACCAAATCAAACCCTGACTCCAGCAAAGATTTCATTCCAACAGCTAGTTGGTGTAGCTGCTTTATGGAAAAAAATTGGCCAGTGTTGCAACAGAAGATCAAGATGGCTCGGAAACTACCAAAAGACCTTGATGCCAACATGACCAGTTTCCAGTAATTCAGCATCAAACAGCGGCAAAAATAAGAGTATTCATTCTGTCATATAGGCAACATGAATGAGTGAGCATGAATTTCCATAAGCACAGCAACCAAATTGTGGAGTAGAAAGGTTCCAAGAACAGTTCTAGTGAAAATCACAAGACATGAGAACACAAGATTCCTGCATGCCGATGGAACAAAATTAAGTTCTATGCTAATTTTCCAACTTAAATCCAAGATGAAAATCGAATTCCTGGCAGGAGTTTTTGTGCATGTCTATGATAATAGTTGGATAGATGAAGATGGAGTGAAGTTATAGATCCATAATGTGTATAATAGGTGCTCCAATGGCCTAAGTAAAGAACACAGCTTGTAGGTGTGGGATATGTTCAGATCCCATATAACCGATATGAAGAAATAACAGCCACATTGCAGTTATACTGGGATCGAATGTCTGTAGTTCAATGTTTGGATTTGTGCCTCAGCCAGCCATTCAAGAATCCTGTTTGCACCAAATGCCAAATGGAATATTGTTCACAGCAAAAAAACATAGAATGAAACCATGTGTGCTTCCCCGCTTGATGTTTCATTATCAAATCCTGAGATGCTATTAGTGCACAAACTTTGGAATATCCACAGTTAGCTGAGGAAGAATATTTGTTGTGATGATTCTGAAAGTGAAAGCACAACATCTGATCATGACTGATGTCACAGTCAAGGTGACTCAGAGGGAATTGATTAATTAAATTGCTCTGGAGACCAAAGACAATGAATTAAAAAAAAATTTTTTTTTAAGAGTACCCAATTATTTTTTTCCAATTAAGGGACAATTTAGTGTGGTCAATCCACCTACCTGCACATTTTTGGGTGGTGGGGGTGAGACCCACACAGACACGGGGAGAATGTGTAAACTCCACACGGACAGTGACCCGGGGCCAGGTTCGAACCTGGGTCCTCGGCGCCATGAGGCCGCAGTGCTAACCATTGCATCACCATGCCGCCCCCTCCCAAAGACAATGCATTTGATGGGTTTTAAAACACTTAATCTTTCTGCAATCAATTTATACATTAAATCATGCCACATATTCATTCATTTAATATAAACCACTAATATAATTGTTTTCATGTTTTAAAATGGCAACCACCCACTCACACAGGCAGTTCACATTTTATACTTGCCATAAAAGTTAACCATAATTTTTGGAGGCTTCAGCGGTGATGCGCTATCAATTACGATGAGACGAGAGTAGAGTGTAATCGAGGCTTTATTACGCAGAGATGTGGAGCCTCCCACAGCTACTGCCGAAGTGGCTGCAGCTCAGAGAGCCCACACATTTATACTCCGCCTACTGGGCGGAGCCAGCAGGCAGGGATCTACCCCCGTACCTGTAGTACAGGAGCCATACTATAATAAACCTCATATGCGATATATATACAATAGTGGTGAGTACCACATTCACCCCCTGTTAAAAAAGAGTCCAGCGGGGGTGGTGGAAAACTATTTACATGCATAGGTTAACATTTTAGGAAAAGTTTACAAATTCAGACGATCGGGCGCTCTTGATCCTCTGTTTTGAGCGCCGCAATCTCGGTGGCGATGCAGGCGTCGGTTCGGTCGCCGGTGACTCCGGGAGCATGTAGACCTCATCTTCATCCCTGGGTGGGACCAAGGGGAGGACGTAGTGTAGTGGCTGTGGTGAGGTGTGCTGGGGGGGAGGAAGGGTGGTGCTGGGGTGGGGGAGGGGGGATGTGTGTGGGGACCCAGCTGGTGCCAGGTCCCTGAGGAAGACTGTGTCTTGGCGGCCATTGGGGTACGCCACGTAACGTACTGCGGGTTCGCATGGAGTAGCTGTACCCTCTCAACCAACGGATCCGCCTTGTGGAGCCGCATATGATTGCGGAGGAGAATGGGTCCTGGAGCTGCCAGCCATATTGGGAGCGAAACCCCGGAGGTGGACTTTCTGGGGAAGGCAAAGAGACGTTCATGGGGGGTTTCATTAGTCGCAGTGCAAAGGAGCGACCAAATGGAGTGAAGGGCGTCGGGGAGGACCTCTTGCCAGCGGGAGGCCAGGAGATTCTTGGACCGTAGGGCCAGCTGGATGGCCTTCCAGACCGTCCCATTCTCCCTCTCCACCTGCCCATTTCCCCGGGGGTTGTAGCTGGTCATCCTGCTCGAGGCGGTGCCCTTGCTGAGCAGGTACTGGCGCAGCTAATCGCTCATAAATAAGAATCCCCAGTCGTTGTGGATGTAGGTGGGGATACCGAACAGAGCGAAGATGGTGTTGAGGGCTTTGATGACGGTGGCAGACGTCATATCGGGGCATGGGACGGCGAAGGGGAATCTGGAGTATTCGTCGACCACGTTAAGAAAGTACGTGTTTCGGTTGGTGGAGGGGGGGGGCCCTTTGAAATCCACGCTGAGGCGTTCAAAGGGGCGGGAGGCCTTCACTAGGTGCGCTAGGTCCGGCCGGTAGAAGTGTGGTTTGCACTCCGCGCAGACCTGGCAGTCTCTGGTGATAGCCCTGACCTCCTCAATGGAGTAGGGCAAATTGTTGGCCTTTATGAAGTGAAAAAACCGGGTGACCTCTGGGTGACAGAGACCGTCGTGTAGGGTCCGGGGTCGGTCCACTTGTGCGCTGGCACATGTACCTCGGGATAGGGCATCAGGGGGCTCGTTGAGCTTCCTGGGGCGATACAAAATCTCGTAATTGTAGATGGAGAGCTCGATCCTCCACCTCAAGATCTTATAATTTTTGATCTTGCCCCGCTGTGTGTTGTTGAACATGAAGGCAACCGACCGTTGGTCAGTGAGGAGAGTGAATCTCCTGCCGGTCAGGTAATGCCTTCAATGTCGTACAGCTTCTACGATGGTTTGGGCCTCCTTCTCGACGGAGGAGTGCCGAATTTCCGGAGGCATGGATGGTGCGTGAAAAGAATGCCATGAGCCTGCCTGCCTGGTTGAGGGTGGCGGCCAGAGCGACGTCGGATGCATCACTCTCAACTTGGAAGGGGAGCGTCTCATCGACCGTGTGCATTGCGGCCTTAGCGATGTCGGCCTTGATACGATTGAAGGCCTGGTGAGCTTCGGCCATCAGTGGGAAAACAGTGGAGTGAATGAGTGGGTAGGCCTTGTCCGCATAGTTAGGCATAGTACGAGAAAAACCCCAGGCATTGTTTGAGGGCTTTGGGGCAGTGGGGATGGGGGAGTTCCATGAGGGGACACATGCGATCAGGGTCGGGCCCTAGAACTCCATTTTCAACCACATATCTGAGGATGGCTAAGCGGTTAGTGCCGAACACGCACTTCTCCTTGTTGTAGGGTTGGTTGAGGAGTTTGGCGGTGTGGAGGAATTTGGAAAGGTTAGCGCCGTGGTCCTGCTGGTCATGGCTGCAGATGGTGATGTTATTCAGGTACGGGAAGGTGGCCCGCAGTCCGTACCAGTCAACCAGTCGGTCCATCTCCTGTTGGAAGACCGAGACCACATTAGTGACGCCGAAGGGAACCCTAAGGAAGTGGTAAAGGCAGCCATCCGCTTCAAACGCGGTGTACGGGCGGTCTGCCTTGCGAATGGGGAACTGGTGGTAGGCAGATTTCAGGTCCACGGTTGAGAAGACCCGGTACTGTGCAATCTGGTTGACCATATCAGATATGCATGGGAGGGGATACGTGTCGAGCTGCATGTACCGATTAATGGTCTTACTGTATTTTCTATTCCTAGTTTTCTCCCCAGTTTTCACAATACCACTTGGGCACTCCAGGGGCTGTTGCTGGCCTCGATAATGCCTTCCCGTAGCAGCCGCTGGACCTCAGACCTGATGAAGGTCCTTTCCTGGGCACTATACCGTTTGCTCCTCGTGGCAACGGGTTTGCAATCCGGGGTGAGGTTTGCAAACAGAGAAGGCGGGTCGACCTTAAGGGTCGTGAGACCGCAGACAGTAAGGGGTGGTAGGGGCCCGCCAAATTTCAGGGTTAGACTCTGGAGGTTGCACTGGAAGTCCAGACCGAGTAGCAAGGCAGCGCAGAGGTTGGGGAGGACGTAGAGCTAGAAGCCGCTGAACTCTGCGCTCTGGATGGTGAGGATGGAAGTGCAGTACCCCCAGATTGCCACAGAGTGGGATCCGGAGGCTAGGGAGATTTTCTGGTTCATGGGGTGTACTGTGAGGGAGCAGCACCTTACCGTATCGGGTGGATAAAGCTCTCAGTGCTCCCAGAGTCCAGAAGGCATGATGTCTTGTGCTCATCGACCTTCACTGTCTTCGACGTGGTCGCGAGGTTGCGTGGTCGGGACTGGTCGATCGTGATGGAGGCGAGACACGGCTGGTGTTGGAAGGCCCCTGGCTGGTCGGCGGCAGTTGCAGGCGATGAGCGGCCCAATGAGGTGCCCGACGAGCAGGGGTCCTGAGGCGGGTAAGATGGTGGCGCCCATGGGGCGCACGTGGCGGGCGGCGTTAAAGATGGCGGTGCCCATGGGCCGCACGAGGCCTGATGGGGGGGAAGATGACGGCGCCCACAGGCCGCACGTGTCCTGAGACAAGCAAGATGGCGGCACCCATGGGCTTCACGTGGTCTGAGGCGAGGAAGATGGCAGCACCCACGGGTCGCACATGGGGGGTGCAGGGACAATGGGCCTGGTTACAGCGGCGATTGAGCGGGACTGGCACACGGCAGCGAAATGTCCTTTCTTCCCGCAGGCCTTGCAGAGCGCGCTCCGCGCCAGGCAGTGCTGCCGGGGGTGCTTTGTCTGTCCGCAGAAGAAGCACTTGGGTCCCCCGGGGTTGGTTGGGTGCCGCGCGGTGCAGGCTTGGGTTTGGCTGGGGGCGGTCGCTGGCGGGGTCCATGATGTCCAGGAAGGGGGGGTGGGCATACGCCTGTACATTGCGGGAGACGACTGTGAGTGAGATTGCAAGTTTCTTGGTCGCCGCGAGGTCGAGGTAGCCACTTCTAAGAGGCACTGGCGGATGTACGCCGACCCTTTGCCCGTAACGAAAGCGTCCCTAATTAGGAGTTCAGAATGTTCAATAGCCGAAATGGCCTGGCAATCGCAGTCCCTCGCCAGGGCGTGCTGTGCAGGCCAGAAATCTTCCACAGACTCACCGGGGAGTTGATGCTGCCTGGACAGGAGGTGCCTGGCGTAGAGTTTGTTGATCTGCTGAGTGTAGTTCTCCTTCAGTAGCGCCATGGACTCAGTGTATGTAGGTGTATCCCGGATGAGGGGAAAGATATCGGAGCTCAGACGCGTGTACAGGATCTGGAGCTTCTGTGCCTCTGAGGATGGTTCTGTCGCAGATCCGATGTATGCTTCAAAGCAAGCTAGCCAATGTGCGAAGGCCGACTTGGCGTTGTCTGCTTGAGGGTGCAGCTGCAGGCGATCAGGCTTGATGCGGAGATCCATTGTTGTAAAATCTCTGTAATAAATTGATGCACTATCAATTACGACGGGACTAGACTAGAGTGTAATCGAGGCTTTATTACGCAGAGATGTGTAGCCTCCCGCAGCTGCTGCCGAAATGGCTGCAGCTCGGAGACCCCATACATTTATACTCCACCTACTGGGCGGAGCCAGCAGGCAGGGATCTACCCCCGTACCTGTAGCACAGGCGTCTTACCGTAATGTACCTCATATGTGATAGGTATACAACAGTGGTGACTACCACATGAGGTTGGGGTTGTTCCAGTCTTTCTTAAAGGTTCAGTTGTTTCCTATGCATTTTTCAGTCTCTCCGGAGATTAAAATGACAAAAGAAGTGGCTAGTAAAAGCCTAGAGAAGGCAGCATAACTGTGAAGGAAGGAAATGGTACATGTCAATTGCGAGAACAACAAGGCACTTGACAGTGAAGTGGAAATGCTGCAAAGACAGGTGGGTGTGAAGAGGGTTTTCTATTTGGCATTCCAGGGTACATTGTTATATTCCTATACTTGGCAAAAGCCCTGGCAGCAGATGGCATAGGTCTGACCTGGCTCTGAACAGAGTTGCAGCTTATGGAGCCTGGTTTTCACAATCTATGCCAGATCTATGCCCTGCAGATATGGGAGAAATAATTTTCCTGGGTTCTTAAAGACCACAGAAAATCATAACCGCCTTCAGTTAAATAAAACTATGGTTGCTTTTCATCAGACCAATTTATAGAGTTTGTTGGAAAATATTTCAGATGCTAAAGTGATGCAGATTTGGGCATATAAACCTGAACCAGATTTCCCTAACCCCTGGCCTCATGCGCCAGTATTACGCCTATGCCATCGCAATTGGAAAAAAAAACCTTAAATATATCTTTAGCAGACAGTTCTTTCTCTTGTGGGCCCCAAGTTTGTCTTTCATCCTACTAGGCTGGACTGAATACTTTTCCTTTTGCTGATAGCAGTGGGCCATCCACCATCCAGTTCGAATTGATACTGGAGCCACTGTACAAATGAATTCCCACTCAGTCGCACATTCGGAATCAGAAAGGCTACAAAGGTGGTTGGTAGTGAAAATTGAAACATGGTGATAAGGAAACAATTGCTCTTCAGAGGTTGGTGCCAAGATGCATCGCTAAGCTATAGTAGATGGAGAAGCACTTTACAAACCGATGTTCCACCTGATATGAAAATGCTTTAATGGTGGTACTAAGACCATTAGTGTGAAAGTATTTTATTCTGAACATTGAATACAGAGTTATCAATGGAATAAATAGAACACAACTGATTTTTAATAGTTTGTGGATAGATTGGACAAAAATGTTAAATAACAATTTTTTAATTTATGGCAGGTGTCTTCCAGGATGTCAGATTTGCCAGAACCTAGTGAGGTAAGGCAAACTTCTAATTTTATTATTTAGCACAGAATTTTATAAACATTATAGGAAGTCTGATTCACAGATGAAGAACCTAACACTCCTCAGTCTTGCTTTTCTGTCAGCTTAGCAGAGTTGAAATGCTGTTCTGTTGCTGACCTTTGTTCCTTATTCTGATGGAGTATTCAGGTTTAGGATGATCTTTAAATAATCTTAATTGGTTCCCTTCCAGTCTGACTATACCTTGGGTGCCAGCTGGGTGGAGTGGAAATGTACGCTGTTGCCAACTGCTGGGAGTGGGGGCGGAGACGGTGGGGGGTGGTGTGGAGCAGGCAATTGCGGTGCCCTCTCACTGCCCTTTAGGAACTCTGAAGAAGATCACTGCTAGAAGTCACTACTGGGCACGATCCTGGCATCGCCACTGTGAAATTATAAGGCCTGAGATTTTTGATGGGTTGCCATCCCTCGCTGTAGCTAGTTCCACATCTCTCCAGATATGCTGAGCACTGAATGAAAAAGTGGGCCTGATTTGTACCTTAGTTGCTTTGACGTAGGGGGAGAATGCAGGTGAATGGGAATGCACAAATACACTCACAAAAGGACACCTATTTGAAGAGAAGGTGTTGAACATCTGTATTATTTTCAAAGCACTTCTTCACCTTTCGGCGAAAGCAAAATTCCTTTTATTGTCTGATTTTATTTTTTTATCTTCATAGAAATTCTTGTAATTCAGATATCCAGATTTTACAGCAAAATTTCCAGTCTGTTCCAAGCACAGTAATCATGCTGCTGAATATAATTAATTTTAAACTGGACTAATATACCTCACCTACTGCATACTAGAAAGGATAAAGTACTTTGGGTAAATAAACTGTTGTATTATCGGGGTTTAGCACTTGGGATTGAGTACAGTACTGTTACAAAGTGATGTGAGAGAACACATATATGGTCCACACCGAGGAGACAGTCTAGTCAGAAACACGTGCACAGTCTAGACTGAGCCATGTACACAACCATGGAGACAGTTCCTGGCTTGAATCCTTGACTGTATATATGTACATGGTTCTTGTGGTTAATATATATAATTAAGTTAAAGGTAAAGCCGCCGCAATGCCAGATGACCATATGCTGCTTTATCGTTTGAGGGGGAGAGCTGGCTGGTGGTGATTTAACCTGAAGACCACCATACCTCAGGCAAGGGGGAAGGTTGAGATGGTGGGCCTTCATGAATAAACTCAGCCAGTATGCGAATTGAGCCCTCGCTGCTGGTTTTGCTCTGCATCACGAACCAGCTGTCTAGCCAAGTGAGCTAAACTGGTCCCCGTCACATATAATTAACCTACTTAAGACTACAACGATTTCATTGAGGCCTACTGGATGGTACCTAACACCCTACAACAACCGTAACCTTTCCAACCCGGAAACCTATTGTTAGGAAACACAAGTTGTCCGGAATTCGTTTGAGTAGCACCATTTAACGACAATACTTTGAGAGCAGAAACATGGAAGATACATTATATTACTGCTTGATAATGTTTTATTATTGTTTCACATTTCAGGGAAGTATATGTAACTAAGTGTTTGCTGATTCACACATGTGGTTAGACATTCTAATGTTATTCCATAATACAGAAAATTCCAAAATCCAGAATGGCCACAAACATTCTGGACTGGAGAGGTTAAGGTGTATTTTATGAAATTGTTCCTGTGAACAGACTTTGGGAACATGTGGTTTCTCTGGAATTGCATCGTTTGAAATAAAACTCTGCAGTTTTGATGGTGATTTTGATCCTTGTACTTTGAACACAGATGCTGCTGTGGTCGGCTGGTTGGCGATCACCCTGGCTTAGATAGCAAGTTACCAATCTATTTATCAGCCCGTGATGATGGGCAGGAGGAGTGGTGTGTTCAAAAACACACCATAGCAAGTCCAACTGATGCCTTTGGTACCGTGGACTTCCAGGATGGTGCCTATTCCTACCGTGCTAAGGTTGGTTCTATTTCACGGGTAGTAGAATGGATAGGGAATCAATCAAGCTGCTACCATCTCTCATTTAATGCTCCCAGACAATTGTCTATAATTGTGGCAACACACTCACTGGTCCTGATTATAAATAAACCTGCTTGGTTCAGACAGGGCGATAGTTACCCCCCTCAAACCCTGCTGCCTAACCTACCCCATCTGCTCTCTTGTGCAGGCAAGTGGGACACTCAAAGAAAGGGTGCAGGGTCCTTCTTTAAGTATCCAAATCAGGTCAGGTCCTAACTGCAGTTTCAATTGTAAACCTAATCTGGCAAGTAGTGATAGCTACCCCTTTAGGCCAGGCCTGTCGGGAGCTGGATTCTGGGGTAGGAGTGGCCAATGCAGATAAGTTTTAAAATGTAATTTCACATTTTTGTGGCCAGAAGGAGGAGAGTTCCTTGCTGTGCTCTTATTACCGATTTTATTTCAATATTTCTGAGCTCTTTATTAGTGGTGTGATCAGTTTAATAATTTAGTTCTTCCAGAGCAGATTCTTGTGAGACAGAAGCATAGAGTGAGAATTTTCTGATCCATAGGCAAAATCTGCTGAAATTTGAATTGTTGGAATAATGTTTCTTTTGGGTGGGGATAATATGTTAAGCTTTTATAAAAATGTTGCAAAAATGGTCTATTATTATTCCCTATTATTGTGTAATATTGTCCTGTAAGTTACCAGTATTGAAACATTTACTATACTTCAGTGGAACAAACACGAAATAACACTTAAAAACGACCAAAGCAGTTACCTGAAATGTTAACTCTGTTTTTCTCCACAGATGCTGCCAACCCTGCTGAATATGTTTAGCATTATTTTTTGTTTTTTATTACAGCTGAGAAAGAGCCTTTCATATAGCAATCTTGGCACAGGAGTTTAGGGAGCCACAACATCCACAGGAACCTGGGACGGAATTCTCTGACCCCCCCTGAGAGTCGGAGAATCGCCCGGGGCCGGCTTCAATCCCGCCCCCACTGTGGCCCGAATTCTCCGCCACCCGGGAATCGGCGGGGGCGGGAATCGCACTGCGCCGGTCAGCGGGCCCCCCGCGGCGATTCTCCGGGCCCGCGATGGCCCGAAGTCCCGCCGCTGACAGGCCGTTCCCGCCGGCGGGAATCAAAGCACGTCTGGTGCCGGCGGGATTGGCGCGCGGGCGGGCGCCGGGTTCCTGGGTGGGGCGCGGGGTGATCTGGCCCCAGGTGGTGCCCCCGCGGTGGCCTGGCCCACAATCGGGGCCCACCGATCGGCGGGCGGACCTGTGCCGTGGGGGCACTCTTTTTCTACCGCCCCGCCATGGCCTTCACCATGGCAGGGGTGGAAGAGACCCCCCTCCGCTGCGCATGCGCCGGTATGACATCAGCAGCCGCTGATGCACCGGCGCATGCGTGGACTTCCGCCGGCCGGCGAAGGCCATTCGGCTCCTGCTGGCGGGGCGCCAAAGGCCGTTCGCGCCGGCCGGTGGAGCGGGAGCCACTCCGGCGCAGGCCTAGCCCCTAAAGGTGCAGAGAATTCCGCACATTTGGGGTGGCCTGATGCCGGAGTGGTTCACGCCACTCCGTCCCGCCGGGACCCCCCGCCCCGCCGATTGGGGAGAATCCCGGCTCTTATTTCTTGCCAACTGACAGGTTCCTGCTCCTCCCTTCTACTTTCTCTTTCTTGCCTGTGCACTGTCACTCACTCGGGTACTCATACCAGCATCATATGCAAAGACTAACTGTGCTGGTGTTTGAGCATGGCAAAGACAGATGCAGGGTGATGCCATCATATTCCAGGCCAATAGCAGTTGGCTCATCCAGACCTAGAAGTACAGAAAATAAACAATGATGGGTGACACGGCAGCACTGTGGTTAGCACTGTTGCTTCACAGTGCCAGGGATCCGGGATCGAATCCCGGTTTGGGTCTCTGTGCGGAATCTGCACCTTCTCCCCATGTCTGCGTGGGTTTCCTCCAGATGATCTGTTTTCCTCCCACAAGTCCCAAAAGATGTGCTTGTTAGCTGAATTGGACATTCTGAATTCTCCCTCAGTTTACCCGAACAGGCGCTGAAATGTGGCGACAAGGGGATTTTCACAGTAACTTCATTGCAGTGTTAATGTAAGCCTACTTGTGACACAAATAAAGATGCCAGAATTTTACTGGTCACTTAGAACAAGTTCAAAAATGGGGTGTGTGTAAAATGGGAGAAGATGGCATTTGGCTGAAAGTCTGATAGTCATTTTTGGATTTTACCAATGACGTGAGCAATGGAGGATGATCGTTACACATTGATTTGATAGGACACCAATTAACATAGCTGAAAAGTCAATTAACTGCAATTTTACAAACATTTAGTATTTGACTGATGTTGCACAGGGTTCATGAGGCTTCAGAGCCTCATTGGATTAAATAAGGCAGCTAGAAAGCCATAGTAGGTGCTGGCACTCTCAGAAAGTTATCAAGAGAGAGCCAGGATGTAGTGGCTGAAATGGTAGTTCATCGAATGTACTGCCAGATGCTGGCAGAATTGGGGAGAAGATCCCAGCACTGAGAGAGGGTGCTGTCAGGGTCACATGGCTCCAAAGAAACAACTCAGGGAAAGGTTTATTTGGTGGTGGAGTGTGGTGAAATCTGGACAGGACTAGAAATAATGTAAAAGCTAAAAGCTACCTTCCACGTGCCTCATTCATCAGACCTCAAGACCTCCATTCAGAAGGAGGTTATCCTGGCACCGTGGTGGCCACATGAGGAACCTCATGAAAGGCAAGAGAGCCAGCCTCATGGTGGACGCACCACAAAAGGGCATGCCAACTGCCACCCTGCTTGTAGAAGAACCTATCCCCAGTAGAGAGTTTACTGCCTGAGGCTGAACTATCTTGTGATGTCCAAGTGCTTTCTGTTGCCCCCTAAAGATTTCCCAGTCTCCCACTAATCTTTGCCATTTTGTATGCTTTTTCCTTCAATTTGATACTGCCTTATTTCCTTTGATATCCAGGGTCGATTTTCCCTCTTTCTACCATCCTTCATTTTTGTTGGTATAAACCTTTGCTGAGCACTGTGAAAAATCGCTTGGAAGGTTCTCCACTGTTCCTCAACTGTTTCACCATAAAGTCTTTGCTCCCAGTCTACTTTCGCTAGCTCTTCTCTCATCCCATTGTAATCTCCTTTATTTAAGCACAAAACACTAGTGTTTGATTTCACTTTCTCACCCTCCATCTGTATTTTAAATTCCACCATATTGTGATCGCTCCTTCTGAGAGGATCCCTAACTATGAGATCATTAATCAATCCTGTCTCATTACACAGGACCAGATCTAGGATCGCTTGTTCCCTCGTAGGTTCCATTACATACTGTTCTAGGAAACTATCGCGGATACATTCTCTAAACTCATCCTCAAGGCTGCCTTGACCGGCGTGGTTAAACCAATCGACATGTAGAATAAAATCCCCCATGATAACTGCTGTACAATTTCTACATGCATCACTTATTTCTTTGTTTATTGCCTGCCCCACCATAATGTTACTATTTGGTGGCTGATAGACTACTCCTATCAGTGACTTTTTCGCCTTACTATTCCTGATTTCCACCCAAATGGATTCAACCTTATCCTCCACAGCACTGATGTCATCCCTTACTATTGCCCGGATGTCATCCTTAAATAACAGATCTACACCACCGCCCTTACCAACCACTCTGCCCTTCCAAATAGTTTGATACCCTTGGATATTTAACTCCCAGTTGTGACCATCCTTTAACCATGTTTCAGTAATGACCACTAAATCATAGTCATTCACGATGATTTGCGCCATCAACTCATTTACCTTATTCCGAATACTATGAGCATTCAGGTAAAGTACACTTATGTTGGCTTTTATACCTCTGTTTTGAATCTTAACACCTTGATCAGTAACCTCTCCTAAGTTATCTTTGCTCTTAACTTTTCTCTTAATTTTCCTTGTCGTTGAACCCATATCTTCATGTAACAACCTGCTGCGTCGCTTTCCATTTATATTTTTACTTCCTGTTTTATTCCTTTTATTATTACTGGGCCTATTCACTGAGCTTCCCTCAGTCACTGTACCTTGTACTGTCGCCCTTTTTGATTTTTAACTATGGCTTCTCTGCCTTATTCTTTCTCTCTTATTGCCTTTTGTTTCTGTCCCTGTTTTACTACTTTCCGACTTTGTGCATTTGTTCCCATCCTCTGCCACATTAGTTTAAACCCTCCCCAACCGCTTTAGCAAATAGCCCCCCTAGGACATCAGTTCCAGTCCTGCCCAGGTGTAACCCGTCCAGTTTGTACAGGTCCCACCTCCCCCAGAACCGGTCCCAATGCCCCAGGAATCTGAAACCCTCCCCCTGACACCATCCCTTCAGCCATGTATTCATCCTATATATCCTGACATTTCTACTCTGACTAGCGCGTGGCACCGGTAGTAATCCTGAGATCACTACCTTTGAGGTCCGATTTCTTAACTTCCTTCCTAGCTCCCTGTATTCTGCTTTGAGGACATCATCCCTTTTTTTACCTATGTTGTTTGTACCGATATGTACCATGACCACTGGCTGTTCACCCTCTCCCTCCAGAATGTCCTGTACCCACTCCGAGACATCCTTGACCCTCGCACCAGGGAGGCAACATACCATCCTGGAGTCTTGTTTGCGGCCACAGAAGTGCCTGTCTATTCCCCTTACAATTGAATCCCCTATAACTATTGCACTGTCACACTTATCACCCCTCCCCTCTGCAGCAGAACCAACTGTGGTGCCACGAGTTTGGCTGTTTTCCCCTGAGACGCCATTCCCCTCAACAGTATCCAAAGCGGTATATCTTCTGCAGGGGAGTGGCCACAGGAGATTCCTGTATAACCTGCCTCGCTCTCTTGCTCTGTCTGGTGGTCACCCATTCCCTTCCTGCCTGTGGAGTCTGAGCCTGTGGTTTGACTACCTCTCTATACGTGCTATCCACGATGCTCTCCAACTCGCGGATTGCCCACAGTGTCTCCAGCCACCGCTCCAGCTCTAAACTTGAGCTTCCAGGAGCTGCAACTGGAGCCACTTCCTGCACACATGCTGACCCTGGGGATTGGAACTGTCCCCAGCCTGCCACATGGAGCAAGAGGAGCAGACCACACCTTGGAGCTGTCCTGCCATGATTTATTCCTTTAGATTAAACTTTTGAAATTAAACTTTAGAAAGATGTTTTTGTGTCGGATTATATCCAATCTCCTGTATACTATTTAATTAGCTGTATCCCTGAGTAGTTAACTTGCTTGATCTGACAACAAATTAAATAGTTATTGAATTGAAATTTAAAAAGTTAGAAACCTTTAGAAAAGCTGTAAGCAATCAAAAACTCTTTTTAGAAAGATCTACTAATTTTGCCCGCATATATGCAGCCATTCAGCAGCACATTTAGTGGGGGCTTGCTGTTGCATTTTTGAAAGAAGGAAAATGTAACAGGATATCATAATCAGCCTTATAATGTGATAATGTTGAGTAATAATTAGGGAGACTTTCCCAAAAACAAATGCATGATACTTTATTTTGTATTCACTGTGAATTCTCTTCAGTATATTAGAGTCTCATATGACACTGAACTGCATCAGTTGCTCCATCTGATGCTGAAAGAATGGCTGATGGAACTCCCAAAGCTGCTAATATCTGTCCATGGAGGGAGCCAGAACTTTGAACTTCCTCCAAAAGTTAAACAAATCTTTGGGAAAGGACTTATCAAAGCAGCTGAGACGACTGGGGCCTGGATAGTGACTGAGGGCATCAACACAGGTAGGTTAAATTCTGTGTCACATTTGGGGTTGAGATTTGGAAAGCCAGAACTATTTAATTACTTTTCAGATGTAAACCAGTATTCAAAACCTTTAGGTCAGTTTGAGTAGTAATTTTATTAATTTTCAGTGTTGGTTTGTCTAAATTCATAATTTATCCTTGTTACCCCAAAGCTTTGTGAGATAAGTATTTTGACTAATTTACACAGTCGTACTGACAGAGGAAGCCATGGCCAGTTGTTTTCCACATTATTAGCAGCTTCTGAAGGGATAAATAGATATGGAAGATGAGGGGCGCCATCTTCCCAAAAGAGAACAAAGTCCCTGAGTGAGCGGGTTTAGCACCCACAGTGCCGAGAAACACATGGCTATTCAACACCACTCACTTTGAGTAAGGGGCCTGAATGGGAAATGCACGACTGAGGCCGCACATAGCCCCGTTTTTTACAAGGGGGAACTGCAACTCCTGTTTTAAATGGTGTCCTAATCTCCGAGTACCCAAAAAGAATCCTCAGCCTCCCCCCACTGGGAAAACCCAGCCCGATCGCACGTGAGCAAAAAATGCCCACTTGGCATCGCCAAACTGGCATCTTGGCAGTGCCACATGGGCATCTTGGAACCATCAGGGTGCCAGGCTGGCAGTGCCAGGGTACTCAAATGGCACCACAGTGCCATGGCACCAACCTACCCAAAGGGCATGCAGCTAGGATCCCATCCAATCCCCTTGGAGACCCCCACGAGTACCATCCCTTCTGGTCCCCATTTGTGAGGATGAGTACCAAACGGCATTCGCCCGAGGTTCACAATGCAAGGAATTGAATCGCAAAGCCTCAGGTATCTTGGGAATCTGCACGTATTGCTCATCCCTAATTGCCTTTGAGAAGGTGGTGGAGAACCGCCATCTTGAACTGTTGCTATCCATGTCGTGCTTTTATGTAGATGGGTCCAAGACTTTGACCCAGTGAATGTGAAAGAACAGCAATATAATTCCAAGTCAGAATGGTGTGTGACTTGGTTGGGAATTTGCAGGAGGTGGTGTTCCCACATGCCTGCAGCCCTCATTCTTGTGCCAACTATCGGGACTCTCTGGCATCCGGAAACAATGACATTATCAAGCAGGCTGAGCAACCAGTCAGATTAAGGAAATCTCCCAAACAAACCAGGATGTATAAAGCACTGATTATCAATTACTTTTGCATAATTTTGTAGAAAATTAAATAAACATTGTGACATATGAATGAGGTTAAAGTAGAAACTGAAATATTCTCTGTCCTGCCAGGCAGGTTTTCCTTCGTGGCTCGCCCTCCCCGGCAGTGCGAATCTCCATTCCGGCAGCCAGGCAATGGGGTTTCGCATTGTGGGCCACCGCACGCCGTCCGGAAATGCGCAGGCGTGGGTGCACTGCCGGCGGCTCAAAGGATCCCGCCAACAGAGAGTCCCTGGGTGGTATTCTCTGGTCGACGACACCAAAACTTTGTTCGCTGGTGGAGAATCCCTGTTTGAGCCGAAATTGGGGACGGCGCCGCTTTTGCGATGCTCCGCCCCCTCAAAAACGTATACTGTCGGAACGGTCTCAGGATGTCATCTGAGGCCCTCCCCTGATGCTCCAGCCCTAATGAACCGAGTTCCTCACGGCGCGGGACAGTTACTTTTTTTTTTCCGTGGATGCCACGTGGCGGCTGCACCTGTGTCCGGCGCTGCCACAGTCAGGGGGAAGCCATGCCGCTGGCAGGGGGGCTTTGGTGGGATCTGGGGGGACTGGGGGAGAGGTGGTCTGGGGGTGGTGAGGAGGGTTACTGGGGACATTATTTGGCAGGTCGGGTCCGTGCGCGGCTGGTGCCATGTTGCACACGCGGCTGCCGCCATGAGCATGTGTGGCCACGGTCCCGGCCATTCTCCAGTTGTATCTGCAGGGGTTTTACGCTACACGGCTGCGAGCCCACCACCGGCTGGTGCCATGTTGCACACGCGGCCGCCGCCATGAGCATGTGTGGCCACGGTCCCGGCCATTCTCCAGTTGTATCTGCAGGGGTTTTACGCTACACGGCTGCTAGCCCCCCACCGGCTGGTGGATCGGTGCAGCTGTTCGCATGCCAGCGTCAGCGCTTAGTCTGCAAATTGGAGCGTGGAGCCCCCTGATTTTAAAAATTATTTTGACAATCAATGAAATGCTTATTATGGAATAGAAAGAATAACCCTCTTGAATTCTGAAGTTAATTTTTCGGGATCAGAAATGTGGTCCAGTAGTCATTTTGACTTAGCACACTGTTCAAAAACAAACTCAAGTTAAACCTTTCAACAAAGTTTAACATTTTCAATGGTTTTTAACGTGTATAAAACGTTGAAGTTTCTCTTCTATCTACATTGCTTTTGCGCTTAAGAATCTTCACTGTTGTGGCCCAGGTATATGTCTGAATTAGGCAGCATCGTAATTGAAGCATTCAAATTAGAGTCTCATGATAGTAGTTGCACCCCAACTTCACTTTCCCTGGCAAACGTAGCGGGTTGTGCTGCTCCTACCCAGTAATGCAGATTGTACAGTTGTGAAACAACGGTTGGAAGTGCTTTTTAAAGGGGGCTCACCTGCCAGTGCTCAGATCATTGGGTGAAATTTAACATGCGACGAGGTCTTGCACATCAGCTGGAGAATGTGTGTGAGCGCTGTGCCATTTCTCTCTGTGGGAGCCTATCCAGTTACTTGGTAATCAGGCACTTACCTGGATCATGCGAGCCTTCCAGCCGATTAAGGCCCAGCAAGATGGTATCTCCACCACTGGGAGCTGATGGCTAATCAGAGAAAACAAGGGTGGGACAGTAACTTTCAGCAGCACCTCTCATTTCCATATGTTGGTTCCTTTGATTGGGTGTAGAGTGCCTGTCAATGAGCCCTCCCCTCCTTAAGTAGTTACTTCGGGGTCTTGATTTGCCTCCAGGTGGTAAGGTTGCCTGCATTCTTCCTGGCCTGACCTAGGTCTGGGTAGAATTGGGAAGGCAGCCACTTGCCCACTCAACCCCTCCCCCCACCCTAACTTGCCACAGCAGGGTCACTAATTTTCACCTCTTGATACTGTGTGCAATTTACTTGATTGCACAAGTGTTTCCATTGGACTGCACTTATTTCAAGCGTCACTTGGCTTCAAAATCTTCAAGAGGTTTAGTGTCAAGATGTCAGTCATCCTGGCCCCTCGCTTTTCCTGATCGAAGGGAGAGTAGCAACATCTGGATATATGGGGGGGGGGGGGGAATATAAATTTGGTTTCTGGTAAGACAGAGGCCCCATGAGGGGCGGACTTGAAACAACGGGATATACTCCCCGTGTTATAAGTCAGAATTCTCGCTATGCCCCGCACAGTGAGTTTGGAGGCTGGACCAGGAGCATCCTTGGCGGATTCCCACCTTAAAGGGGCCTTGTTGGAGGCGGGGCACACATGCCAATTGCCATCTAGCCAATTGGGGGTGGGGGAGAGGGGTCGCTGATACCCCTGGGATCTTGCCATCTAGCCAATTGGGGGTGAGGGGGTTCGCTGATGCCCCTGGGATCTTCCCAGTGTCGGTGCAGCCCTCGTCGAGTCAACAGCAGCTTGGAGTTTACTTGGAACGGCCCACGAGGCCTCTTGTCACTCGGCAAATGAATGAGCCACTCAAGTGGAGGCCATAGCCTTCCCTGTGTCTTCGGTTCCTGTAAATGTTATCCAGGTTCCCGAAGGCACCGTCATTTTGAGGCGCCCTCACACTGACATACCTGCCTCAGCTGCGCCCACCTGGGGCTGCTGTTCATCCAGCGCGCTGGCTCCTCTCATTGTATCTCGGGCCAAATCCTGGAAAATTCAATCTGCCGCCGCTTCTGCAGAGCCGGGGCACGGGCATGATTCAAAGGTGCCAAGGTTTCGCCCATAGTGTGGACAGACTGGAAAACAGTAAGTTGCAAGCAGCGAGGGATGTTGGTCATGTGCAAAAAAGTGTCTCCAATCTGAAATGTGAATGCATTTCTACTTTGAGTGGGAGAGCTGGCTGGTGGTGATTTAACCTGAGGATCACCACACCTCAGGCGAGGGGCAAGGTTGAGAATGTGGGGCCTTCATAGTAGTAACTTTGGCCGGTAGGGGATTTGAACCCAAGCTGTTGGCGTCACTTACCAGCTGTCCATGCAACTGAGCAAACCAAACTTCCCTTTATTATTTGGAATACTGCGGGAAAATGCTATAGCTGGATTTAATGCAGAGAAATCGAGAATAGAGGTCTGTTGTGGGATTCACCGTCGGCAGGATCCTCCGCTTTGCTGACAGCATGCCCACTCCTGTACGTTTCCTGACGGCATGGGGTGGTCACAATGGGAAACCCTATTAGCCAGCTGTGGTAATGGAGGATCCCGCTATTGGCGGGGGCGCGTTGCGCAGGAAATCGGGCTGGCAGGACAGAGAATCCTGCCCCTGGCTTTTCATTCTCGAGGTCGGTAGGGGAAATTGGGAAAATTCCTGGTTCAGCCTGCCCACCTTGGGAGAAAGTGCACGCAAAAGCCAGATCTTTGCAGCGGCGGGTGCAGGTTTGAGTCAAGCCAGCCGACCCGGGAAGAAATGTGGAGGCAGTCATGGGGATGCTAGCTACAGAGGCGGGGTGTTTAAAAGATCCATTTAAAATGCCCCCATGTCAACCTCTATCATTCCACCCACCCCCATGGCTCCTCATGCCTCTTGCCACTCCACCCCCCCCATACACACTCAGGCCTCTCATGGCCCCTCGGCCATGCTGTGTCACTTATATGCCTATTGAGTCACTGTACATATTATAACTTGACCGGAGACCATGGGGTTTGGACCATTAGGTTCCCCGTGTCTTCACCTGAATATGATCTTCCCCGATGAGGGGGGTGGGACAAAACCCTTAACCAGGGAACCCTGGGACATAAAAACCCCAGCCCAACTGTGGGCTGGGCACGGGAGACCTTCAGGGAGTAGTGTGTGCAGTTAAGTAAGTCTTTTTAAACCATTTTGTTCCAATCCAACATCGTTCCTCATGGTCACTTTGCCTGGATGTTACACTGGTGACAAGTGTAAAGGTGGAGCTGTAAGAGACACCAATTCCTCAGGACACAGCCCACTTCGAAAAGGCCTCAGGAGGCCTCCGAACAGACAACAGGTATGCTGCTTATTGGGATGTTGGAGGCGTTTGACGCCAAGATGAGCGATTGGAACGAATACATTGCGAGAGGATGCAATATTCTTTTCGCCTCAATGCAATTATTGGCAATGAGTGGCAGATGGTTTGTGGAGCCACAAAATACAGCACCATAAAAAGTTTGACCTAACCGAAGCTGCCCAATATGCGTTAGTTCGCGGAGCTGATCATGTTGGTGGGTGACCACTCTAATCCCAAGCCGTCCATCATGGTGAGGTGCTTTCATTTCCACACCGCCATCTAGCACTAGGGAGAGTCAGTGACTCATTTCCTGGGCGCCTGAAATAGCTCACTGAAATTTGCGAGTTTGGTCCTACGCAATCAGAGTCACTGCGGAACTGACTGGTCTGCAGCATCCGGGATGCGGCGACCCAAAAGCACCTGCTGGCCGAGGCTCAGCTAGATTTGCAAAAGGTGGCCAAATTACTTTATCCAGGGAAAGTGTGGAGAAAGGGGTATAGGAGCTGCAGGCGATGGCCATCCTCTACTTGGGGCAACAGAAGGAGCACGGATCATCCCCTCTCCTGGGCCAAAGTTCCAGACTCCCGTCATAGGGGTCGTCCTTCCTGAAACACATACCATCGGTGACGGGCTCCTGAGGATTGGATCCAATGGCCCCCCACTCCGGAGGGCCCCAACCAAATGGGGAGATACGTCAGACACATTTCGTAGATGGCGAGTTAGATGACCGCCAGCACTTCCATTGTATCGCACGCCAAGGATGGCACTGCTTCATGTCACCATCCTGTGCCATTTTCCAAAGGATTATGGAAAACATACTTTGGGGGTTACCACAAGTTGCAGTTTACCTGGACGACATTTTGATTACAGGATCATCTAGCGCGAACATATGGGGGGCGATTCTCTGAGCCCCTCGCCGGGCCGGAGAATCGCCGCAACCGTGCCATGATGCGCCGGCGCAAATGGCAGCGAATCCACGCACCTCGGAGCCGCCGATCCTCCGGCCCGGATAGGCCGAGCAGCCACTCCGACACAACAGAGTTCTGCCGGCGCCGTTCACCCCTAGTCATTGCCGGCGGGAACTCTGTGGGAACGCTCGGGGGGTGGTCTGGGGGGGGGGGGGGGGGGGGGGTCGGGGAGCGGGTCTCCTTCACCGGGGGGGGCTCCGATGGGGTCTAGCCCACGTGAAAAATCTAGCCATGAAAAATCTCACGGATGTACTTCGAGAAAAGTGCGTATTCCACATTGCGAGGTAGACAGGTATGGATTGCACCCGGTCGACGACAAGGTGAGGGCGATCCGGCAGGCCGCCGTACCAAAGGACCCGATGAAACTCCATTCCTTTTTGGGGTTGATAGATTACTCTGGGAAGCTTATCCCAAATCTGGCAACTGTGTTGGCTCCATTACTCCTGCTGTTAAAGAATGGCCAGTGATGGTTTTATGACCCACTGCCACGTGTGGCTTTTACGGAGGTGAAGTGACAACTCTCATCCTTATGACCATAAGACAGAGGAGCACAATTAGGCCACTCAGCCCATTGAGTCTGCTCTGCCATTCAATCATGGCTGATACTTTTCTCATCCCCATACTCCTGCTTTCTCCCCATAATCCCTGACTCCCTTATTAATCAAGAACCTATTTATCTTCTTCTTAAAGACATTCAGTGATTTGGCCTCCACAGCCTTCTGCGGCAAAGAGTTCCACAGATTCACCACCATCTATCTGAAGAAATTCCTCCTCATCTCTGTCTTAAAGGATTGTCCCTTTAGTCTGAGATTGTGTCCTCTGCTTCTAGTTTTTCCGACAAGTGGAAACATCGTTTCCATGTCCACTCGACATGACATGAATGCTAAAGTACACCCCTGGTTTATCCCTCTTGACATGAATACTAAACAGGCACCGGAGTGTGGTGACTAGGGGCTTTTCACAGTATGTTTATTGCAGTATAAGCCTACTTGTGACACTAATAAAGATTATTAATATTATATGTGTACTCCACCAAATCTGGCATCTTATGTAACCCCGATATTTAGATCTGCTGCTTGTCTTGTTTTCTTGAGTGGCTTAGAATTTGAATCATGGTTTGTTTTAGTTATCAGTTTGTCATCTCACTGTTTTGGTTTTGTTCCAGCAGTTTGGAAGTGTGATATGTTGACGGTAACCAGTATTTTCTTTACATTTGACGATTCTTACGATGCCATTGACCGTCATGGCTTTGATTCCTTACCCTCACCATTTGTGACCCTCTTGTAAAATCCCCCATAGCCATGAATACCGTAGGACATAGCATAGGATAGTATAGAATCCCCAATTAAAATAGTTAAATAGAACATTAGGGTGTTAAATGACACAGTAAAACGCTTCAGGGTGTTTGCACATATCAGAAGCCTCAACGCATAAGTGGCATTTCTTCAAGAAATGTATCTTCATATTCAAGATAACACTAGATTACGCAAAGCATGAGTTGGCCAGGTTTTTCACTCTAATTTTCACAGCAAGGCCAGGAGAATGGCAGTTTTGATAAATAAGAGGGTCCAGTTTTCCCCCACAAATGTGATCTCAGACCCTGATGGATGATCCATGATAGTTAGCTTCTTCAAACTTCTGTAGTCTTGGTAAATGTCTATGTCCCCACCTGGGATGACACAGAATTTATCACAGCTCCTAACCTCCCTTCAGGGGAGGTTAACTGTGTTTTGGACCCAAAATTATATCACTCAAATTTTAAGACCTTTGCGCTTTCTGGCGTTTCCAAAGCTCTCTCTTCCTTCATGACTCAAGTGGGATGTGTGGATCCTTGGCGTTTCCTACTTCGAGACACAAAAGACTTCTGTTTTTCTCTGCTCACGCTTATTCATGCATCGTCTATTTTTTCTTCTCCATGCAATAAGAGCCATTGAATATTCACCCTTTAGTTACACCAGACCACGTGCCCCATTCCCTGGACTTAGCTCTTACACCCAAGGCTAAAGGCTGACCTCCATGGTGGTTTGATACAGCCGTATTATCCAAAAGGAAATCTTGCAAGCCTATATCCATCAGCATAGACAACATCAGTAAAACGGTTAAGTCTGATTCCATTTCCCCTCAATATTGTGGGAAACCCTTAAGGAAGTCCTTCGAGAAACATAATATCCCATAATGCATACACTTTTAAACAAAGAAAATTAAAACAGCAAAAGCTGGTAAACTCCATTTTAGAAATGGATCAGCATTATCCCATTGCTCCCACCCCCTAGTTCTATGTATACAGGCTAAGGCTCCATGCATAATTTGATTTACTCTCCACCAATCAAATGATATGCATGTTACAATAGTCAAAGGGAACATTTTATGACCATGGGAACAAAGCTGGTCACCTAATGACATATCAGCTCAGGTGCCAGTCTGCTTCCTAATTTATTTCCCAGATACATGCGTCATGAGAATCTCTCTTTAAGAAATGTTTGTATGCTCAAGTTACTGCAGTGATGTCAGAGTTTGGGTGGAGCTGAGCTCTGGCTCTGCTTTTTAGTTTCAATTTGAGAAAAGCTTGGGTGTGTCTGTGTTTTTTTGGTTTTGTTTTAGTGTTGGAGCTGCAGCCAGCCAAAGAAGGTGTAATGGCGATCCCTCTGCCATCAAAAGACTATCTCTTGATCATTTGGTGAATTCAGAGTGACAACTGTTCTCAGTAGTGAATTTAAACCTGATATGCTTCTGTTAAAAGTTTTTTTTAATGTCACATGGATGTTAAAACTAAAGTTTAAGGATTACTTAGTGTTGTATTCTTTGGGGGTTGTATTTGAATTGATGGTTGCTATGATGTTCACTGTATGTTTTAAAAAGGTGAACTGAGTTCACAGAATAAATATTGTTTTGCTTTAAAAATGCTGTTAGATGTCTGCTGCACCACACATGTAGAGTGGGCCGTGTGCTATCCATACCACAATCTAGTAAAAGTCGTGGGTCACGTGAACCCCATGATACACTTTGGGGTTCTCTAAACCCTGGCCCATAACAAATTGGGGGCTCGAGGGGGATAAAAGTCTATCTGTTGGATTGGCTTAGTGAATTTAAAGACAGTGAGGGGTGAGCATATTGTGGGTGCTTTCCAGGTGTGGTATTTTAGTTTAATTGGGGAGTATGTTGTGGACAATGGCTCTTTCAGAGGCTCTGAGGTTTTTGGGGTGGAGACGGTCACACGCAATACCTTACGGACAGAGACTAAAAGCAGACTGTTAGATTTGGCAAAAACATAGAACATAGAACATAGAACACTACAGCGCAGTACGGGCCCTTCGGCCCTCGATGTTGCGTCGACCTGTGAAACCACCTGAAGCCTATCTGACCTACACTATTCCATTTTCATCCATATGTCTATCCAGTGACCACTTAAATGCCCTTAAAGTTGGCGAGTCTACTACTGTTGCAGGCAGGGCATTCCACACCCCTACTACTCTCTGAGTAAAGAAACTGCCTCTGACATCTGTCCTATATCGACCACCCCTCAATTTAAAGCTATGTCCCCTCGTGTTGGTCATCACCATCCGAGGAAAGAGACTCTCACTGTCCACCCTATCTAACCCTCTGACTATCTTATATGTCTCTATTAAGTCACCTCTCAGCCTTCTCCTCTCTAACGAAAACAACCTCAATTCCCTGAGCCTTTCCTCGTAAGACCTTCCCTCCATACCAGGCAACATCCTAGTAAATCTCCTCTGAACCCTTTCCAAAGCTTCCACATCCTTCCTATAATGTGGTGACCAGAACTGCACGCAGTACTCCAGGTGCGGCCGCACCAGAGTTATGTACAGCTGCAGCATGACCTTGTGGTTCTGAAACTCAATCCCCCTGCTTATAAAGGCTAGCACACCATATACCTTCTTAACAGCCCTCTTAACCTGGGTGGCAACTTTCAGGGATTTATGTACCTGGATGCCGAGATCTCTCTTTTCATCTACACTACCAAGAATCTTGCCATTAGCCCAGTACTCTGCATTCCTGTTACTCCTTCCAAAGTGAACCACCTCACACTTATCCGCATTAAACTCCATCTGCCACCTCTCAGCCCAGCTCTGCAGCTTATCTATGTCCCTCTGTATCCTGTAACATCCTTCAGCACTATCCACAACTCCACCGACCTTCGTGTCATCTGCAAATTTACTAACCCATCCTTCTACACCCTCTTCCAGGTCATTTATAAAAATGACAAACAGCAGTGGCCCCAAAACAGATCCTTGCGGTACACCACTAGTAACTGAACTCCAGGATGAACATTTGCCATCAACCACCACACTCTGTCTTCTTTAAGCTAGCCAATTACTGATCCAAACTGCTAATTCACCTTCAATTCCATACTTCCTTATTTTCTGCAATAGCCTACCGTGGGGAACCTTATCAAACGCCTTACTGAAATCCATATACACCACATCAATAGCTTTACCCTGATCCACCTGTTTGGTCACCATCTCAAAAAACTCAATGAGGTTTGTGAGGCATGATCTACCCTTCACTAAACCGTGTTGACTATCGCTAATCAACTTGTTCTTTTCAAGATGATTATAAACCCTATCTCTTATAACCTTTTCCAACATTTTACCCACAGCCGAAGTAAGGCTCACAGGTCTATAATTACCAGGGTTGTCTCTACTCCCCTTCTTGAACAAGGGGACAACATTTGCTATCCTCCAGTCTTCCGGCACTATTCCTGTCGACAAAGACGACATAAAGATCAAGGACAAAGGCTCTGCAATCTCCTCCCTGGCTTCCCAGAGAATCCTAGGATAAATCCCATCTGGCCCAGGGGACTTATCTATTTTGACATTTTCCAAAATTGCTAACACCTCCTCCTTTTGAACTTCAATTCCATCTAGCCTGGTCGACTAAACCTGAGTGTTCTCCTCGACAACATTGTCTTTCTCCAGTGTAAACACTGACGAAAAATATCCATTTAACGCTTCCCCTATCTCCTCTGATTCCACACACAACTTTCCACTACTATCCTTGATTGGCCCTAATCTTACTCTAGTCATTCTTTTGTTCCTGATATACCTATAGGAAGCCTTAGGGTTTTCCTTGATCCTATCCGCCAACGACTTTTCGTGTCCTCTCCTCGCTCTTCTTAACTCTCCCTTTAGGTCCTTCCTGGCTAACTTGTAACTCTCAAGTGCCCTAACTGAGCCTTCATGTCTCATCCTAACATAAGCCTTCTTCTTCCTCTTGACAAGTGCTTCAACTTCCTTAGTAAACCACGGTTCCCTTGCTCGACAACTTCCTCCCTGCCTGACAGGTACATACATATTAAGGACACGCAGTAGCTGCTCCTTGAAAAAGCTCCACATTTCAATTGTACCTATCCCCTGCAGTTTCCTTCCCCATCCTATACATCCTAAATCTTGCCGAATAGCATCATAATTGCTTTCCCCCAGCTATAATTCTTGCCTTGCGGTATATACCTATCCCTGCCCATTGTTAAAGTAAACATAACCGAGTTGTGATCACTATCACCAAAGTGCTCACCTACATCTAAATCTAGCACCTGGCCGGGTTCATTACCCAGTACCAAATCCAATGTGGCCTCGCCCCTTGTTGGCCTGTCTACATACTGTGTCAGAAAACCCTCCTGCACACACTGCACAAAAACTGACCCATCTATAGTACTCGAACTATAGTATTTCCAGTCAATATTTGGAAAGTAAAAAAACACTGCAGTTAACATTACCTGACAAAATGCGAAAAGGTGAGGTAATTATGGCGGTGGCTAAGCATTTAAAATTGCCTGAGATACAGTCTGACTCATTGGAAATGGCAAAAAATTCAGTTACAAATTAAATAAATGAAACATGAGAAAGAATTAAAGCAGCTTGAATACGAAAGAGATAGAGAGGAAAAAGAGAGAGAAGAAAGGAAAACAGATAGAATAGCCGAAGCAGAACAAAGAGAAAGAGAGAGAGAGGAAATGAAAGAGAGAGAGAGTTTGAACTTCGGAAAATGACCATGAGACATGATAGTCAGCTAAGATTGGCGGATTTAATGGGAAAGATACAGTTTGAGGAGAGTGATGAGGATAAACAGAAAGAGCGTCAAAGTCGAAGGCTTGGTGGGGATCTATTTAAATATGTCCAAGCATTCCCAAGGTTTGACGAGAAGGAGGTAGAAGCCTTTTTCATTTAATTTGAGAAGGTAGCTAAACAAATGAAATGGCCACAGGACATGTGGGTATTACTGATTCAATCGAAGCTGGTAGGTAGGGCGAGTGAAGTGTTTGCATGACTACCGGAGGAGGTATCTGGGACGTATGAGAAGGTGAAAAAATCCATCTTGGCTGCATATGAACTAGTGCCTGAAGCCTACAGACAAGGGTTTAGAAATTTAAGGAAAGAATTTGGTCAAATATACATGGAGTTGAAAGGATCAATCAGAGTAATTTTGATAGGTGGATAAGAGCTTTGAAAATAGACCAAACATATGAAATTTATACTTTTGGAGGAGTTTAAAAATTCAATTCCTGATGTAGTGAGAACTCATGTGGCAGAGCAGATAATTAAAACTGCAAGATTAGCAGCAGAAATGACAGATGATTATGAATTAGTTCATAAATCAATGCTTGTTTTCCGACATCAGTTTCAGCCTGTGAGGGATAGAAACTGGGGACATGAGAAATACTCAAGTGGCAAAGGCAAAGGTGAGCTGATCAGAGATAACAAGGAGAGTGTACCTCAGTTTAAAAAAGAAATCCAGAAGGGTGGAAATGAAATGAAAAGTTTCAAATGTTTTCACTGTAATAAACTAGGCCATGTAAAGTTACAGTGTTGGTGGTTAAAGAAAAGCACTGGGAAGGCTGATATGGTAAAACAGGATAAGACAGTGGGGTTTGTTAAAGTGGTAAAGGAAATCCCAAGTGAAGCGAAGGAGGTGCAAAAGATTTTACAGCCTGATCAAGAGGTGATTGATAAGAAGGTGCCAGATCTCTTTAAAGAATTTACTTGTGTGGGTATAGTTTACTCATGTGTATCAGGAGGAGCAGGTAAAGGAGTCACATTTTTAAGAGATACGGGAGCTAGTCAATCTTTAATGGTAAGAGATGAGGAGTTATGTAGTTTGGGAAGAATATTGCCAGAAAACGTGGTAATATGTGGAATTCAATGTGAGAGGAGTAGTGTTCCATTATATAAGGTAAGATTGGAAAGTCCAGTGAAGAGTGGTGAAGTCGTAGTAGGAGTGATAGAGAAACTATCTTGTCCAGGAATACAATTTATCTTGGGTAATGGTATAGCTGGATCGCAGGTGGGAGTGATGCCTACTGTGGTTGATAAGCCAGTGGAAAATCACACAATTGAAGTGTTGAAGGACGAATATCCTGGGATTTTTCCGGATTGTGTAGTAACAAGGTCGCAAAGTCACAGGTTAAGACATGAGGAGAAATCAAAGAATGACGGTGAAGTTGAAGTGCAATTATCAGAAACAATTTTTCATCAGATGGTTGAAAAAGAACAAGAATAGGTGGGGGATGAGGCAGATATTTTTAGTTCAGGAAAATTGGCGGAGTTACAACCGAAAGATGTAGAAATAGGGCAGCACAGTGGCGCAGTGGTAGCACTGCAGCCTCATAGCGCTGAGGTCCCAGGTACGATCCTGGCTCTGGGTCACTGTCCGTGTGGAGTTTGCACATTCTCCAGGTGTTTGTGTGGGTTTCGCCCCCACAACCCAAAGATATGCAGGGTAGGTGGATTGGCCACACTAAATTGCCCCTTAATTGGAAAAATGAATTGGGTACTCTACATTTATTTTTAAAAAGATAGATGTCGAAGTAAAATGGATGTATCGGAAAGCATATACGGAAGAGGAATCTGAGTGTATACCAGAGTGTTATTACTGTAAAAATGATGTCTTGATGAGAAAATGGAGGCCTTTACATATGCAAGCGGATGAAAAGTGGGCAGTAGTTCATCAAGTAGTATTGCCGGTAGGGTATGCGAGTTGCACATGAGGTACCAGTGGGAGGTCATTTGGGAATAAGGAAAACTCAAGCTAAAATCCGAAAACATTTTTATTGGCCTGGACTACATAAAGGTGTAGTTAAATTTTGTCAATCATGTCACACATGTCAAGTGTTAGGGAAACTGCAAGCAGTGATAAAACCAGCGGCATTAATACCCATAATTTGAGGAACCTTTTACAAGGGTCTTAATTGATTTCATCGGACCGCTAGGAAACAAAAAGTGGGAATCAATATATTTTGACAATAATGGATGTGTCTACTAGGTTTCCAGAGGCCTTTCCAGTATGTAATATTACAGCTAAAAAGATTGTGGAGGAGTTACTTAAATTCTTTACTAGATATGGACTACCCACAGAAATACAATCTGATCTAGGATCAAATTTTACCTCAAGGTTATTCAAAGAAGTTATAGACAGCTTAGGAATAAAACAATTTAAATCAACTGCGTACTATCCAGAATCGCAGGAAGCGTTAAAAAGGTGGCATCAGTCATTAAAGACAATGTTGAGGGCTTATTGCCACGATTATCCAAAGGATTGGGATAAAGGAATTCCATTCGTACTGTTTGCAATTAGCGATGCACCTAATGAGTCAACCAAATTCAGTCCTTTTGAACTAATTTTTGGTCATGAGGTAAGAGGACCACTTAAATTGATTAAGGAAGAATTGGTGAGTGAGAAATTGGAAATTACATTATTGGATTACATGTCAGCTTTTAGGGAACGATTAAATACAGCAGGTGAATTAGCTAGACATTTAAAAGTTGTACAACATGTGATGAAACGGGTAGCTGACAAGAAATCCAAAGTTCGTAGTTTTGCCAGTGGAGATAACGTTTTAGTGTTGTTACCAGTGGTAGGTGAACCTTTAAAAGCAAAGTTTTGTGGACCTTGTCAAATTGAAAGGAAATTTAGTGAGGTGAATTATGTGGTAAAACGCCAGATAGAAGGAAGACTCACCGAGTGTATCATGTGAATATGCTTAAAAGGTACTTTGAAAGAGGAGAGAAAAAGGGGGAGGTTTCAATGATTCTAACTCAAAGTGACAAACCAAATCCAGATGACTGTGAATTTGACATACCTCAAATTAAATTGGAAAGTGAGGATGTTCTTAAAAATTGGGATAAATTGTTGAGTTACCTTCCAGAGGAAAAACGGACTGACCTGAAAGAGTTATTGGTATCACATGGGCAAATTTGTAGAGATAAATTGGGAAGTACTAAATTGGCTATACATGATGTGGATGTGGGAAATGCTGTTTCAATTAAACAACATCCAGATAGACTTATTTGGGATTTATTTAGGCTTACTTAACCCTTCAAAATTGGCACAGGTTAACAAAGAGATTGAGAGTATGCTTAAAAATGGCATAATTGAAGTGAGTTGCAGCCAATGGAGCTCACCCATCATAATGGTACCTACACCAGATGGTACCCAGCGGTTGTGTGTGGACAAAAGAAAGGTTAATGCAGATACAAGAATGGACTCTTATCCTATCCCATGTTTGAAAGATTGCATTGAGAAAGTGGGACAATTAGATTTTATTTCCAAACTGGTTTTACTTAAAGGTTACTGGCAGGTACCTTTATCCGAAAGGGCGCAGGAGATTTTAGCTTTTGTGACTTCAGATGGTATGTACAATTCAAAGTTATGCCATTCGGCATGAAAAACGCCCCAGCCATATTTCAACGGTTAACTAACAAAGCCGTTTCAGGATTACCCAATTGTGCGGTATACATCGATGATCTGGTCATTTTCAGCCAGACATGGAAAGAACATTTAAAACATCTGATGGAGTTATTCGATTGACTTCAGGAAGCGGGTTTGGTGGTAAACCTAGCCAAAAGTGAATTCGGAAAAGCCCAAGTCACTTTCTTTGGCCATACAATCAGACAGGACGAATGGTCCCATGGGATGTGAAACCAAAAGTTATTGGGGAGTTTACAATACCCATGACACAAAGAGAAACAATGCGATTTCTTGGCGTGATTGGATTTGATCGAACATTTGTGCAAAATGTTTGTAGCGTGGTTGCTCCACTGATGGACTTGTTGAAGAAACGTCGAAAATTTCAGTGGACAGCGGAGTTTCAACAGGCAGTTGACTGCCTGAAAGCTGTGATAACCAATGCTCCTGCGTTGGAGAATTACAAGGGACTCTGTGATCAGATTGAACAAAAGTATATGATTTTAAAGAGAAATGCCGAGGCTTAGAGACATGGATGGATCGTGCAGAGACTTTCTTGTTCAAGGAGACTGTCAATGGAGAGGGATTTCAGTATGAGGAAGAAGAACAATAAAATGGGCTATATTATTGTACCTGTTTGCGTGTTTTGTTTTTTTAAAAGAAAAAGTATATTTACTGTGTGCATTTATGAAAGGATAATGAAAAGGTGAAAAATGAAACCATCTTGAAGGTGATGATTTATTTTTTTTCTTGGGGCAGGTGTCATGAGAATGTCACTTTAAGAAATGTTTGTCTGCTCAAGTTACTGCAGTGATTTGAGAGTGTGGGTGGAGCTGAGCTCTGGCTCAGCTTTTTAGTTTCACTTTGAGAAAAGCTTGGGTGTGTCTGTGTTTTTGGTTTTGTTTTAGTGTTGGAGCTGCAGCCAGCCAAAGAAGGTGTAATGCTGTTCTCTCTGCCATGTAAAGACAATCTCTTGATCATTTGGTGAATTCAGAGTGATAACTGTTCTCAGTAGTGAATTTAAACCTAATGTGCTTCAGTTAAAATGTTTTTTTATGTCTTATGGATGTTGAAAGGAAAGTTTAAGGATTACTTAGTGTTGTATTTTTTGGGGGTAGTATTTGAATTTATGGTTGCTATGATATTCACTGTATGTTTTAAAAAGGTGAACTGAGGTCATAGAATAAACATTGTTTTTCTTTTTAAAAATGCTGTTAGATGTCTGCTGCACCACACCTGTAGAGTGGGCCGTGGGCTCCCCATACCACAATCTAGTAAAAGTCGTGGGTCAGGTGAACTCCATGATACACTTGTGGTTCTCTAAACCCTGGCCCATAACACGTGACTCCTCTTTCCAACCCCTCTGATATTAATCTGACCTTTGCTTCCTATTATCATAACCTATATAAATACGATCCTTCTTGGATGGCGCGACAATGGTTAACTTCCTGAATAATGTAGATATCTCTTCTGTAGATGTGGACAGGAGTAGAGGCTTAGATGATCTGCTGCACTGTGGTGAGATAACAAATTGTGTAAGCGGTAAAGCTCCAGGCCCTGACGGCTTTCCTATCGATTTTTACAAAAGGTTCTCCACTCAACTTGCACCCTTGCTGCTGGACATGTTCAACGACTCAATTTATCTTGCGTGCCTGGCCCCTACATTAACTCAAGCCTCCATTTCACTTATTCTCAACAAAGACAGGGACCCAAAGAGTGTGGCTCTTATCAGACTATCTCTCTCCGAAATGCCAATGTAAAGTTACTAGACAAGGTGTTGGCACACCGTTCAGAGCCATATCACCCTGACACAGTCTCTGAGGACAAAACTGAATTCATAAACGGTAACCGACTATCTGCAAATGCATGGCATCTCCTCAACATCATACATTTTCCAGCTGCCTTGACTGCCACCTGAAGTTATTGTCTTTCTCGATGTGGAGAAGGCTTCTGACTGAGTGGAATGGGAATACATATTTACAATTTTGGGTAGGCTTGGGTTTGGCAAAAAAATAATTTCATGGACTTGCCTTCTATATGCCTACCCCCACCACAAGTGTACACACTAACTCCTCGCATTTGGAGCACTTTCACTCGGGGAACCCCTCAATGGTGTCCACTGTCCCCACTGCTATTTGCTTTTGCAATTGAACCTCTATCCATAGCCCTAAGATCATCCAAGCTGCTGAAGGATATCCTTTGAGCTGGTGTGGAATGTTGTGTATCCTTGTATGCTGATGACCTTTTACACATTACAAACCTTGTTCCCTGTCTCGACGACATAATGAACATTCTCAGTACCTTTGGCTCTTTTTCCAGCTATAAACTGAACATTAACAAAAACAAGTGTTTTCGAGTTGGCACCAGAGCCAAGCAAACCCCCCCAGGTGCTCTGCCTATTCCGTATATCTAATGCCAGCTTTATTTGCCTAGGCATCAACATAGCTCATTCGCTCCCGACCCTTCATAGAACAAATTATTCGAGCCTGATTGCTAAAGTTAAGACAATTTACACTGCTGGTAGAATTCATTCCATAAAAATGAATTTTCTACCCAGATTTTTTTTCAACGTCTCCCCATCTTCTGACAAAAATGATTTTTTGCCATTGTTAATAAGCTAATATCCTTGTTCATCTAGGTGGGCAGGTCCCCTAGAGCCTGCAGAGCAATACTTCAGAAGGGGAGATGAATTGGTGGTGCAGCTCTTCCTAATTTTTTGTATTACTATTGGGCGGCCAATATCCAAAGAATCCTGACATGGTATCACGACCCAACTCAAACTCATGCCGATGGAGGCTCATTTCTGCTGCTTATCCTCTCTTCCTGCCTTGGTCTGTGCTCCACTCCCTTTCTCTCCCTCGAAATTCACGTCAATCCCGTTGCGATATCTACTCTAAAAATATGGAAACAATTCCTTCAACATTTCAATCTTATCACTCCTTCCCTCATGGGCCCTATTTGCAATAACTGCTTGTTTTTGCCCTGCTTTCTTGACTCGGTGTTCATTTTGTGGAGGGGGAAGGGAAACTGTGGCAAACCTGTTTGTGGATGGAAACTTTGCCAGTTTCAGTGAGCACGTGGATAAATTTAATTTATCTAATTCTAGGGCCGATTCAACGGAAAATATTCTGTGTCCGGATTTTGGTGCATTTAGCGGGGTGTTTCTCAGCACTAGCCGAGCCAAGAAAGACCCCGCTGTTCAATGGCACCTTGCTATTTTTTTGGCCTCGGCGAGGAACCTCCCGTCAAGTCCGCACTTTAGTCATTTGCTGCACTGATGAACTCAGCTCGCCAGTGCAGGAAGACTACTTATGGATGTGGGAGCCATTTTTTAAACGCAGCCCCGATTCTCAAAGCCCCTCACCATCCCCACCGAGGTCTGTGGATGCAACACTTCACCCAACCTTCCCCTTCCAGGGTCCTCCAGCTCCCCCTCTCACCCTACCTCTTATGGGTAACCCCATGTCTGACCCCACGCACAAGCACCTGGGCACCTTGGCACTGCCAAGCTGGCACCATGGCAGTGCCCCTGCCAGCCTAGCAATTCCAAGATGACCAGGTGCCAGTGGGAGTGCCAGGATGACCTCTGCTCAAAGACCCAGGGATATCCAATGCCTGGGAGACACTCCCAGATGCTCTTACAACTGGTCCATATTTGTGTGGACCAATACTAAACAATGGCCTGGCGTGGTCCCACAGGCATGGCCGGTGAATTCCAGGTCCTGGGAGAATCCGGCGAACGTATATTAAATGATCCTATGGCTCATTTAAATATTCATATCTGGATCTTGCCCACCGTTAAATCTCACTAGACGTTTTGGGTATCGCGAATCACGCGACAAGGCTGTTACATCACGCCCCTAGTCTTCATCACTATTTCCAAGTCCATGGTTTTGTTTGCTCACGTTTTCATTCTTCCCTCAGCCAACCCCCAAGTGTTGGGGAGGATTCTGTCTGTACCCCAATCAGTAGTGGCTCTATTTCATGACTGTATGATCTCATGATATCCTCTGGACCCTCCCCTCTTTAGAAGGTGAGAGGGGCCTGTGAGGCTGAGCTTGGGCTCTGCCTCATGGACAATAGGTGGGCGAAGGTCCTTGATAGGGTCAGCTCCATGTACTCCTGCGCTTGATTAAACATAATTCAATTTAATATTCTACACAGAATTCACTTCACCAAAGCCAAATGAGTGGATTTTCCTCCAATACAGAAAACAAATGTGACAGATACTCGCTACCTCCGCTGACCGCTCCAACATGTTTTGGTGCTGCTTAAATCTGTTTGACTTCTGGTCATCTTTTCTTGACACTCTTTCCAAAATTCGGGACCCTAACCTACAGCCCTGTCCTTTCACAGACATATTTGGAATCTCACCCATACAGACCAGTCTCACAAAGATTGAAATAGACGTTATCACATTTGCTTCATTAATAGATTGCAGGCTGATTTTATTAATCGGGTATTCCCCCAATCCACCCAGTGCTGCATCCTGGTCAGAAGACCTCATGTCTTTTTTATATCTGGAGACGACTAAATATGTCACACAAGAACACAATAACTAGGAGCAGGAGTAGGCCATCTGGTCCTTCAAGCCTGCTCCGCCATTCAATAAGATCATGGCTGATCTTTTGTGGACTCAGCAACACATTCCCACCCGAACGCCATAACCCTTTATTCCTTTATTCTTCAAAAAACTATCTATCTTTATCTTGAAAACATTTAATAAAGGAGCATCAACTGCTTCACTGGGCAGGGAATTCCATCGATTCACAACCCTTTGGGTGAAGAAGTTCCTCCTGAGCTCAGTCCTAAATCTACTTCCCCTTATTTTGAGGCTATGCCCCCTAGTTCTGCTTTCACCCGCCAGTGGAAACAACCTCCCCGCATCTATCCTATCTATTCCTGACAAAATTTTATATGTTTCTATAAGATCCCCCCCGCATCCTTCTAAATTCCAACGAGTACAGTCCCAGTCTACTCAACCTCTCCTCATAATCCAACCCCCTCAGCTCTGGGATTAACCTAGTGAATCCCCACTGCACACGCTTCAGTGCCAGTCCTTCCTTTCTCAGGTAAGGAGACCAAAACTGAACACAATACTCCAGGTGTGGCCTCACTAACACCTTATACAATTGCAGCACAACCTCCTTAGTCTTAAATTCCATCCCTCTGGCAATGAAGGGCAAAATTCCATTTGCCTTCTTAATCACCTGTTGCACCTGTAAACCAACTTTTTGCGACTCATGCACTAGGATACCCAGGTCCCTCTGCACAGCAACATGTTTTAATATTTTATAATTTAAATAATAATCCCGTTTGTTGTTATTCCTACCAAAATGGATAACCACACATTTTTCAACATTGTATTCCATCTGTCAGACACTAGCCCATTCACTTAAGCTATCCAAATCCCTCTGGAGACTTCCAGTATCCTCTGCACGCCTTGCTTTACCACTCATCTTAGTGTCGTCTGCAAACTTGGACAAACATTGCACATGGTCCCCAACTCCAAATCATCTATATAAATTGTGAACAATCGTGGGCCCAACATTGATCCCTGAGGGACACCACTAGCCAACCAGAGAAACAGCCATTAATCCCCATTCTTTGCTTTCTATTAATTAACCAATCCTCTATCCATGCTACTACTTTACCCTTAACGCCATGCATCTTTATCTTATGCAGCAACCTTTTGTGTGGCACCTTGCCAAAAGCTTTCTGGAAATCCAGATAGACCACATCCATTGGCTTCCCGTTGTCTACCGCACTGGCAATGTCCTCCAAAAATTCCACTAAATTAGTTAGGCATGGTCTGCCATTTATGAACCCATGCTGCGTCTGTCCAATGGGACAATTTACATCCACATACCTGGCTATTTGTTCCTTGATGATAGATTCCAGAATCTACCCTACTACCGAAGTTAAGCTCACTGGCCTATAATTACACGCTCTCTGCTACCTCCTTTTTTAAACAGTGGTGTCATGTTTGCTAATTTCCAATCTGCTGGTACAACCCCAGAGTCTAGTGAATTTTGGTAAGTTATCACGAGTACATTTGCAATTCCCTCGCCATCGCTTTTAGCACCCTGGGATGCATTCCATCAGCGCCAGGAGACTTGTCTACCTTTAGCCCCATTAGCTTGCCCATCACTACTTCCTTAGTGGTAACAATCGTCTCAAGGTCCTTATGTGTCATAGCCTCATTTCCATCAGTCACTGGCATGTTATTTGTGTCTTCCACTGTGAAGACCAACCCAAAAAACCTGTTCAGTTTTTTCCTCATCTCCCATTATTAAATCTCCCTTCTCATCCTCTAAAGGACCAATATTCACTTTAGCTACTCTTTTTTGTTTAATATATTTGTAGAAACGTTTATCATCTGTTTTTATATTCTGAGCAAGTTTACTCTCATAATCTCTTACTTTTCCTTATAGCTTTTTAGTAGCTTTCTATTGCCCCCTAAAGATTTCCCAATCCTCTCGTCTCCCACTAATCTGTGCCACTTTGTATGCTTTTTCCTTCAATTTGATACTCTCCCTTATTTCCTTAGATATTCACAGTCGATTTTCTCTCTTTCCACAGTCCTTCCTTTTTGTTGTTATAAACTTTTGCTGAGCACTGTGGAAAATCGCTTGGCAGGTTCTCCACTGTTCCTCAACTGTTTCACCGTAAAGTCTTTGCTCCCAGTTTACCTTAGCCAGCTCTTCTCTCATCCCATCATAATATCCTTTGTTTAAGCACAAAATACTAATGTTTGATTTTACCTTCTCACCCTCCATCTGTATTTTAAATTCCACCATATTGTGATCACTCCTTCCGAGAGGATCCCTAACTATAAGATCATTAATCAATCCTGTCTCATTACACAGGACCAGATCTAGGATCGCTTGTTCCCTTGTAGGTTCCATTACTTACTGTTCTAGGAAACTATTGAGGATACATTCTATAAACTCCTCCCCAAGGCTGCCTTGACCGGTGTGGTTAAACCATTCGATATGTAGATTAAACTCCCCCATGATAACTGCTGTACCATTTCTACAAGCATCAGTTATTTCTTTGTTTATTGCCCGTCCCACCGTCATGGTGGTTTAAACTGAGGAATTTCTTGCTGGAAGTCAACCGTTTGTATCTTTCTTCAAAGAATTGATTGCTGTCAACTGTAAGATTACTCTTTCATTTTTGTATAATTTATTGTTGTATCCTGGGTGGGGGGGAGGGGGCTGAATTTATGTCTATGTATTGTTCTCTCTTTTCCCTTCTCCCTTCCTTGCTTCAAAACCAAATAAAAAAAGTTTATTAAAAAAAATTATTATATTTAACAACTGTGTCCTTTTTCTCTCTCTAGTTACAGGATAATTAACATTGGATGTTGTGATTTTTAAAATAGGAACTTCTCGACATGTTGGCGATGCAGTAAGAGATCACACTTCCCCATATTTACGAAAGATCTGCATAATAGGAATTACACCTTGGGGAGTCATCGAAAATCACCGAGATTTGATCGGACGAGATGTAAGTAACCTGGGCGGGATTCCCTCGTAACTGGCCGGATGGCCTGGCGTGAAACACTCCGGCGTCGGGCTGACCGGAAGGTGTGGAATCCTCCGCACTACCAGGGGCTAGGCCAGTGGCGGAGGGGTTGGCGCCACGCCAACCGGTGCTGAATGGCCGGCGTGAGTGCAGAACCGTCGTTGTAGTTCCCCGCATGCGGAGACCAGCCGGCGTGTTCCTGAGCATATGCAGGGGGGATCTTGTTCGCACCGGCCATGGTGGAGCCCAACAATGGACGGCGTGGAAGGAAGGAGTGGCCCCACGGTACAGGCCTGCCCGTAGATCGGTGGGCCCCGATCGTGAGCCAGGCCACCGTGGGGGCCCCCCCGGGGCCGGATCCCCCCCGAGGACTCACCTAGCCGGCCTCCAAGCCAGGTCCCGCCGTGATGGACCATGTCCACTTCATGCCGGCGGGACTGGCCAGAAACTGACGGCCGCTCGGCCCACCGGGGCCCAGAAAATTGCCGGGAGCGCGCTGCCAACGGCCCTCGACCGGCGCGGTGTAAACTCCGCCCCCACCCGAAAACTGATGCCGGAGAATACGGCAGCCGCTGTCGGAGTGGCGGGGCAGGATTTATGCTGTCCCCGGGGATTCTCCGACTCAGCAGGGAGTCAGAGAATCCCGCCCCTCATGTCTGACTGACCAAGCCATTCTATTTGCTAATAAAATAGCGTTAGTTTTTTGAAAATTAATTCACGTGCTGTGGGCATTGCTGACAAGGTCAGTATTTATTACCTGTCCTTGCTATCTTCTTGAACCATTGCAATCTGTGTGATGTAGTTTACATATAGAGAGCTGTTAGGAAAGAAGTTCCAAATTTTGATCCAGTGACAGTGAAGGGAGGATTCTATAGTTCCATTAACAAGCAAAGTGGATGATGGGGATCCTGTAGATGTAGTATATGTGGATTTTTGGAAGGTGTTTGATAAGATGCTGCTCGGAAGTTAATTCACTAGGTTATCACATGGGGTTAGAGATAATTTATTAGCTTGGATAGAAGACTGACTGGTGGACAGAAAACAGAGTTGGTTTCTACAAATATCTAACACAAAAAAGTGTGGCTGAGGTAAATATTGGTTCTTTAGAGGTTGAGAAGGGGGATTTCATAATGGGAGATGAGGAAATGGCTGAGGAACTGAACAGGTTTTTTGGGTCGGTCTTCACAGTGGTAGAGACAAATAACATGCCAGTAACTGATGGAAATGAGGCTATGACAGCTGAGGACCTTGAGACAATTGTTATCACTAAGGATGTAGTGATGGGCAAGCTAATGGTGCTAAAGGTAGATAGGTCTCCTGGCCCTGATGGAATGCATCCCAGGGTATTAAAAGATATGGCCAGGGAAATTGCAAATGCACTCGTGATAATTTACCAAAATTATTGTTATTTAAATGATAAAATATTAAAACATGCTGCTGTGTAGAGGGACCTGGATATCCTAGTGCATGAGTCACAAACATTTGGTTTACAGGTGCAACAGGTGATTAAGAAGGCAAATTGAGTTTTGTCCTTCATTGCTCGAGGGATGGAGTTTAAGACTAGGGAGGTTATGTTGCAATTGTATAAGGTGTTAGTGAGGCCACACCTGGAGTATTGTGTTCAGTTTTGATCTCCTTACCTGAGAAAGGACGTACTGGTGTTGGAGGGTTTGCAGAGGAGATTCACTAGGTTAATTCCAGAGCTGAAGGGGTTGGATTATGAGGAGAGGTTGAGTAGACTGGGACTGTACTCATTGGAATTTAGAAGAATGAGGGGGGGATCTTATAGAAACGTATATAATTATGAAGGGAATAGATAGGATAGACGTGGGGAGGTTTTTCCACTGGCGGGTGAAAGCAGAACTAGGGGGCATAGCCTCAAAATAAGGGAAAGTAGATTTAGGAATGTGGTTAGGAGTAATGTCTTCACCCAAAGGATTGTGAATCTATGGAATTCCCTGCCCAGTGAAGCAGTTGAGGCTCCTTCATTAAATGTTTTCAAGATAAAGATAGATAGTTTTTTGAAGAATAAAGGAATAAAGGGTTCAGGCGGGAGAGTGGAGCTGAGTCTACAAAAGATCAGCTATGATCTCATTGAATGGCGGAGCAGGCTCGAAGGGCCAGATGGCCTATTCCTGCTTCTGGTTCTTATGTTATTATGATAAATGGGTCTTTTTCTGGATGGCAAGATGTAACTAGTGGGGTTCTACAAGGTTCGGTCCTTGAGTCCAAACTATTTAGACTCTGTATAAATGACTTGGATACAGGGATAGAAGGTTCTACAGCCAAGTTTGCAGATGACACTCAAATAGGTGGGACAGTAAGTTGCAATGAGGAAATAAAAGCCTTACCAAGTGATATAGATATGTTAGGAGAGTGAGACAAAAAGTAGCAGATGGAGTTTAGCATGGATAAATGTGAGGTCGTGCATTTTGGTTGGAAAAGTGGGAAGGCAATGTATTATCTAAATGGGGAGAGACTTTGGGGTGCTCCATTGCAGAGGGATCTGGGGGTCCCTTTTTTTGAGGAAAGGTGTAATGGCATTGGAGGTAGTTCATTGCATGTTCACTAGGTTGGTTCCAGAGATGAGGGGTTTGTCGTCTGAACAGAAATTGAAGAGTTCAGGCCAATACTCTGGAATGAGTGGAGATCAAATTCAAATACACAAGATGGTAAAAGTTATGGATTAAGTAGATGTGGAGTGAATGTTTCCTCTTGTGGGGCATTCTAGAACGAGAGGCCACAGTCTTAGGATAAGAGGTAGAAAATTTTTAATTGAGTTGAGGAGAAACTATTTCTCCCAAAGGGTTGTGAATCTGGAATTTGCAAGGCCCAGAGTGAGGTAGATGCTGAGCAAATTTAAGGAGTTAGATTTTTAATTGGTAATGGGTTAAAGGGTTATGGAGAATGGGCAAATCGGTGGAGTTAAGGTCAGGATGAGAGCAGCCATGATCAAATGCTGGAGCAGATTCTCTGGGCCAAATGGCCTAATTCTGCTCCTATATCTTATGTCAGGATGCTGTGTAGTTTGTGGTATGTGGCTTTGAGGGCAACTTGCAAGTAGTGGTGTCATGATGCATCTGCTGCCCTGATTCTTTTCTGTGGTAGAAGTGGTGGGTTTGGCAGGTACTTTCAAAGAAGCTTGGTGTGTTTCTAGGGTACATCTTGCAGATGGTATTCACTGCTGGCACTGTGCGTTGACAGTGGAGGGAATGATGTTTAAGGTAGTGGATAGAGTGTCAGTCAAGCGAACTGCTTTGTCCTGGATGGTGTCAAGCTTCTCAAGTGTTGTTGGAGCTGCACTATCCAGGCAAGTGGAGAGTATTCATAGAATCATAGAATTTACAGTGCAGAAGGAGGCCATTCGGCTCATTGAGTCTCAACCGGCACTTGGATTCCCATAATGGAAAGAGCAACCTACTCAAGCCCACACCTCCAGCCTGTTCCCGTAACCCAATAGCCCCACCTAATCTTTTGAACACTAAGGGGCAATTTAGCATGGCCAATCCACCGAACTTGCCGAAGATGGTCACTGCCTGACACTTGTGTGATACGAAAATTACTTGCCACTTATCAGAATATTTTTTGTGACATAATTCCATTTACCTGTAATCAATACAATCTGACATGTTTCCTCTGACAACCTCCAAAATATGGACGTAAAAATACAAATAAAATTAGAACACTAGAGTGCGCGCTTTTTCAACTAATACAACTGATAAAGTAAAATTCAGTGCAATTCCGGTAGCCTATACAGAATCATTGGTCGAGTTTACACTTTGGGTAGAAATTGTATTCAAAACTGCGCTAACGTTCTGATGTGACCATCAATTTACTCGGAACACGATTGGAAGTAAACTGTGGTTTTAATAGACTTACAACTGAGCCTGCCTGCGACCAGAAGAACTGAGGGCAGGCTCACACGGCTGCAGCGCTTTATACTTCCGGTAGTGGGAGGGGCCATGGGTGGAGCCATGGGCGGAGCCGAACATGGAGCCCTGTACAAGCTCCTCATCTCCCCCTGTGGGCAGAGCTGCGCAACGGCTCACAGACAGAGCCCACAAGGACACAATACAATACAGTGTGAATACAGAGCCCACAAGGACACAATACAATAGAGTGCGAATTACATTCACCACACGTTCAGAAATTTTATTTTTCAAATTTCCCCCTAAACATATTTGCATATCACAGATCTGAAAAGCTGTCATGAACCTGTACAATTAGGCAGTGTTTTAGAAAGTCATTTGAAATTTAAACATTTTGCTAAAAAGTACTCCTTGATATTTAAAAACATTAACTTGGTGCAATTCATTCATCATTAGAATTTTGGTGTTACAAAAATCAGCATTTGTTTGTGTAGTGCTATTTCTAGTGCGTTATCAGACTTATTTCAATTCTTTGGTGTGCGCCACAACCTGCTTGGCTCACCCAACACTCAATGATACCAGTGAAGAAAAGCAGCACAAGCCACACTAATAGTGACCTCTATGAGGCTGCCTGTCCAAGTGAATCGTGGTAAATGCAGCATTACACAACAATGAATTTTTCTCCCAGGATGTCTGGACCCCAATTTTAATTGATTTTAAGGATGACTTTCAAAAAAGGCAGAACCATTTGCTTGCTTTATTTGTGTATAGTAGTCAGTCCCTGAGCAAATAAATAAAAATCAAAAACCTTTTGAAAGGTGTTCTTGCACCCCAAAAAACAGTATAATTGTAAGAGCCTCATTGAAGGCCTGCAAACTGGTGCAACTAACGGAAACTCACCATGATGATTAGGCCAGCTCCCACTACAATATTCTTTAAAGTAGTGCAAAAGATTGCAGAAACCTGGATGCAAGTTGCCTTTAAAATTCCACAATCTTTCAGGCAAATTGTACTAAAAATCATAGCACCACCTTACAGAATTCCCAGCCCCCAATATATCTGCAATTTTGATTAAATGTTTTGCACTCAGCTTGCATAGGTATTGTGGAATCATCTGCAGTATGCAGACCCACTCTATTTCAGGTTTGCACTGACAGTAGCATAACTACAATTAGTGCAAGGATTGATGTCGAAACTTGAAAATCAGTTTTTAAAGTGTCCCAGCATTCACCACACTATATTTTGTGGTTTTGATTTTGTGAACAGGCAGCAGTATAGACAGCTCTGGGGGTTAGTTCACTCAGTCGGCTGGACGGCTGGTTCATGATGCAGAGCTACGCCAACAGCACAGTTTCAATTCCTCTACTGGCCGAGTTATCCATGAAGGCCCTGCCTTCTCAACGTCATCCCTCCCCTGTGTTGACCCTCAGGTTAGATCATCAGCAGTCAGCTCTATTTCTCTCTCAAAGTAGAAAGCAGCCTATGGTCAACTGAGACTATGGTGAATTTCTTTCTTTCAGACAATTTTACACTAAATTTGAAAGTTTCATCAACATTAGGCATTAGGGTGTGAGGTTCTGTGGATATATTTAAAATACTTGCAGCATAACATTGTTTAGTGGGAGTGCTCCAATTTAATGTTTTGTCAGCTAACAGGCAGGTATCCCTACATACTAACATCATAGATACATCCAATATAATTCAGCAGTATTGATATGTGTTGACAAATATTATCTCTGCTTTAAAGGTATTTGGACTAAATATGCAGTAAAATACAAAGGTTTTGATAATGTTTTTAAGCAAGTTGTGTATAATGTATTTCCTTAGGTCGTATGCCCCTATCAGACACTTGGCAATCCCTTGAGCAAGCTGACCAGTTTAAATAGCAAGCATTCGCACTTCATCCTAGTAGATGATGGAACTGTTGGCAAATATGGGAATGAAATGAAGCTGAGAAGGAAGCTGGAAAAATACATTGCACTTCAGAAAATCCATACCCGTAAGTACAGGCAAACAACCACTGTAGTGGTTGGTGAAGGTGAGTTTCCTTCTTCTTCAGTTACAACTGTAGACCCTGAGGAACATCCGATTTCTGGGTGTAAAGGCAAGAATAACCTGTTTTGCCAGGCCTCTGCTTAATTTATGTCGCCCCAGGATTTTCCACACTTTCTTGAGGCAGTGTGGGGGCAGTATAGGATGGGTGGGTTGTGGCGAATATTCCAGGACTCACTTCATTTTCCTGTGGCAATGGTCCCTGAATTCACTGCGGCAGGGACCGTGAAACATGGCAGCAACCTAAATGAGTCAAGATGGGGTGCGGCTAGCCTCCTGCAGCATTTCCATTGTAGAGTTCATTAAGCATTTGCTGCAAAGGTGTCCTGTGACACTATGGGCTGCCTACAGACCAAATACCACCCCCCAATCCACCACCCCTGACAAGAATGTCCCAACGGTGTACAATATTGAAGTAAATGTTTTCTTTCAATGTTAACAGTCTTGTAAGATGTTTTAATGCAATTCGGCTTTTCCTTTTCTATCCAATATAGGGATGGGCCAAGGTGTTCCTGTAGTGGGGCTGGTGATTGAAGGTGGACCCAATGTCATCCTGACGGTGTGGGAATATGTAAGGGATGTTCCCCCTGTACCTGTTGTTGTGTGTGAGGGAACAGGCAGGGCAGCCGACCTCCTGTCATTTATTCATAAACACACTGCAGATGGTGGGTATGTTCCTTGTTCATATGTTCTTCACGTATTTATATATATTAAGCTGCAGGATACATGGGGTTTGTATTATGACAACATTGTTGAATATGCTATTAGTGGTTAGCATTAGGGCCAGTGATTTTCTGTGATTGAATAGGTTAACTCCATTTTTATTATGGTGTTCTGAAAATTTGACCATTGCTTCGGGTATTGAAATCCGTGTCACTGTCCACTTTATATTTTATATCGCAATACTATTTGACATAGAAGCATTTAGTTCTTTTGTAATGCTAGTTTTAAATTTGAGGATACACAAGTGTATCTGCAAGATGATGCATTGGTTAGATGATTGGGATAGGACTTTTGCTCATCTTCATGCTGCAGTGCCTAAATTGTCTGTGTGTGAGAGACGGGAGGAGTGGGGTTGTGAAATGGGATCAGAAGATACTATGAGGAGAGGCAAGTACCTAGTACAACAGCAGGAAGGGGCTCTTGGAGCATTGGAGGAAAATGCAACCTAGGATGAGATGGTAACTGGAGGCCCTGTCCGTTTTCTAATGTGTGTGTAAAATATGCTCCTTCGAAGAAGAGCATGGGGGGGGGGGGGGGGGGGGGGGAGGGGTGTTCTGACCAATATTTATCACTCCAGCAATGTCACAAAAACAGTGTACGCAAATTGACTTGATGTCTTTCCTACATTATAACAGTAACCCGACTTCAAAAAGTACTTTGTTGCTGTCAAGTGCCTGAGGTCATCCTGAGGTTGTCAAAGGTGTTGTTCGGCGTAATGCAAGATTTTCTTTTTTTGCCATCACCCTTTCAGGCAATGCATTCCAGATCATACCATCCCTCCTTTTAAAAGATAGTGGAGGAACTAGCAGTACATGAATTTTTTAATGGGAACTGAGAAGGATAAAAGGAGATTCAATTAAAACATTCTAAACTGTGTATGTTTTTGATGGAATGAATGGGCAAAGGCAGTCCTTTCATATTGTGGAGTCAATGATGATTTAACAGTTTATAATTGTGGGTAGAATTTTCTGTTCTGGAGACTAAGTACAGTGTCAGGCGAGATTAGTGGTGAGTTTCCACTAATTGGCAGGACGGTTCTCAAGCCCGATCTTCTATTTGAAACCTCATTAATTATGTATAGGCAAGCTGCTTGGTGAATCATGTGGTGGGGATGACATTGATTCAGCCGCCTGCCATCACCTCACGTGGTTGAAGATCCTGGCACCATACTTAAATGCCGCTCAAATACACATATTCTGCAGCCGCCACGCTAGTATCCCGACTGGCAGGACCATTTTACATCCACGGCATCGGGAATGCGGGGGTGGAGAATGGTGGTGCGAGCCTCCAGCAATGGCCGCAGGTTAGGGATGCAGCGTACTTTCCAGATACGCCATTTTTAGGGGCCCGGAGAATCGAAGAACTGACGCCGGTTCCGATTCCATGTGTGGAAATAGATTCAACGCCCCGACACCAGCTGCGATTTCGGCGTCGGGGTGCGGAGAATCCAGCCCCTGGTCTGAAAACACAATTCTGCATCTGGGGTGTGATTTAACTGAAATTAAACAGAGTCCCCAGTTGACAGCAGTTATCTAGGTGTTTCCCAGTGCTGGCAGTGCTGAGAATGACCCTATTATTAAACGGGACTCTGCTTTATTTTGGGGTTTGAGTGAGCAATGACATAGAACATAGAACATAGAACATTACAGCGCAGTACGGGCCCTTCGGCCCTCGATGTTGCGCCGACCTGTGAAACCATCTGAAGCCTATCTGACCTACACTATTCCATTTTCATCCATATGTCTATCCAGTGACCACTTAAATGCCCTTAAAGTTGGCGAGTCTACTACTGTTGCAGGCAGGGCATTCCACATCCCTACTACTCTCTGAGTAAAGAAACTGCCTCTGACATCTGTCCTATATCTACCACCCCTCAATTTAAAGCTATGTCCCCGCGTGTTGGTCATCACCATCCGAGGAAAGAGACTCTCACTGTCCACCCTATCTAACCCTCTGACTATCTTATATGTCTCTATTAAGTCACCTCTCAGCCTTCTCCTCTCTAACGAAAACAACCTCAAGTCCCTGAGCCTTCCCTCGTAAGAACTTCCCTCCATACCAGGCAACATCCTAGTAAATCTCCTCTGAACCCTTTCCAAAGTTTCCACATCCTTCCTATAATGTGGTGACCAGAACTGCACGCAGTACTCCAGGAGCGGCCGCACCAGAGTTATGTACAGCTGCAGCATGACCTTGTGGCTCCGAAACTCAATCCCCCTACTGATAAAGGCTAGCACACCATATGACTTCTTAACAGCCCTATTAACCTGGGTGGCAACTTTCAGGGATTTATGTACCTGGATGCCGAGATCTCTCTATTCATCTACACTACCAAGAATCTTGCCATTAGCCCAGTACTCTGCATTCCTGTTACTCCTTCCAAAGTGAATCACCTCACACTTTTCCGCATTAAACTCCATCTGCCACCTCTCAGCCCAGCTCTGCAGCTTATCTATGTCCCTCTGTATCCTGTAACATCCTTCAGCACTATCCACAACTCCACCAACCTTCGTGTCATCTGCAAATTTACTAGCCCATCCTTCTACACCCTCTTCCAGGTCATTTATAAAAATGACAAACAGCAGTGGCCCCAAAACAGATCCTTGCGGTACACCACTAGTAACTGAACTCCAGGATGAACATTTGCCATCAACCACCACCCTCTGTCTTCTTTCAGCTAGCTAATTACTGACCCAAACCGCTAAATCACCTTCAATCCCATACTTCCTTATTTTCTGCAATAGCCTACCGTGGGGAACCTTATCAAACGCCTTACTGAAATCCATATACACCACATCAACCGCTTTATCCTCATCCACCTGTTTGGTCACCTTCTCAAAAAACTCAATGAGGTTTGTGAGGCATGACCTACCCTTCACAAAACCGTGTTGACTATCGCTAATTAACTTGTTCTTTTCAAGATGATTATAAACCCTATCTCTTATAACCTTTTCTAACATTTTACCCACAACCGAAGTAAGGCTCACAGGTCTATAATTACCAGGGTTGTCTCTACTCCCCTTCTTGAACAAGGGGACAACATTTGCTATCCTCCAGTCTTCCGGCACTATTCCTGTCGACAAAGACGACATAAAGATCAAGGACAAAGGCTCTGCAATCTCCTCCCTGGCTTCCCAGAGAATCCTAGGATAAATCCCATCTGGCCCAGGGGACTTATCTATATTTACATTTTCCAAAATTGCTAACACCTCCTCCATGTGAACCTCAATTCCATCTAGCCTGGTCTACTGAACCTGAGTATTCTCCTCGACAACATTGTCTTTCTCCAGTGTAAACACTGACGAAAAATATCCATTTAACGCTTCCCCTATCTCCTCTGATTCCACACACAACTTTCCACTGCTATCCTTGATTGGCCCTAATCTTACTCTAGCCATTCTTTTGTTCCTGATATACCTATAGAAAGCCTTAGGGTTTTCCTTGATCCTATCCGCCAACGACCTTTCGTGTCCTCTCCTCGCTCTTCTTAACTCTCCCTTTAGGTCTTTCCTGGCTAACTTGTAACTCTCAAGTGCCCTAACTGGGCACTTATGTCTCATCCTAACATAAGCCTTCTTCTTCCTCTTGACAAGTGCTTCAACTTCCTTAGTAAACCACGGTTCCCTTGCTCGACAACTTCCTCCCTGCCTGACAGGTACATACTTATCAAGGACACGCAGTAGCTGTTCCTTGAAAAAGCTCCACATTTCGATTGTACCCATCCCCTGCAGTTTCCTTCCCCATCCTATACATCCTAAATCTTGCCGAATAGCATCATAATTGCCTTTCTCCCAGCTATAATTCTTGCCTTGCGCTATATACCTATCCCTGCCCATCGCTAAAGTAAACATAACCGAATTGTGATCACTATCACCAAAGTGCTCACCTACATCTAAATCTAACACCTGGCCGGGTTCATTACCCAGTACCAAATCCAATGTGGCCTCGCCCCTTGTTGGCCTGTCTACATACTGTGTCAGAAAACCCTCCTGCACACACTGCACAAAAACTGACCCATCTATAGTATAGTATTTCCAGTCAATATTTGGAAAGTTAAAGTCCCCCATACAACTACCCTGTTACTCTCGCTCCTGTCGAGAATCATCTTTGCAATCCTTTCCTCTACATCTCTGGAACTATTCGGAGGTCTATAGACAACTCCCAACAGGATGACCTCTCCTCTCCTGTTCCTAACCTCGGCCCATACTACCTCAGTAGACGAGTCCTCAAACGTCCTTTCTACCGCCTTGATTACTTGACTACTTTCCTTGATTAACAATGCCACCCCCCCCCCCCCCCTCCCCCTCTTTTACCATCTTCTCTGTTCTTACAGAAACATATAAATCCTGGAACCTGCAACAACCATTCCTGTCCCTGCTCTACCCATGTCTCCGAAATCGCCACAACATCGAGATCCCAGGTACCAACCCATGCTGCAAGCTCACCCACCTTATTCCGGATGCTCCTGCCGTTGAAGTAGACACACTTCAAACCAGCGTCTTGCTTGCCGGTGCCCTCTTTCAAACTTTTAACCCTATCCCTGACCTCACTACTCTCAACATCCTGTACACTGGGACTAAAATTTAGGTTCCCATCCCCCTGCTGAATTAGTTTAAACCCCCCCGAAGAGCACTAGCAAATCTCCCCCACAGGATATTGGTACCCCTCTGGTTCAGGTGAAGACCATCCTGTTTGTAGAGGTCCCACCTACCCCAGAATGAGCCCCAATTATCCAGGAAACCAAAATCCTCCCTCCTGCACCATCCCTGTAGCCACGTGTTCAACTCCTCTCTCTCCTTATTTCACACTTTGCTAGCATGTGGCACGGGTAACAACCCAGAGATAACAACTCTGTTTGTTCTAGCTCTCAGCTTCCACCCTGGCTCCCTGAATTTCTGTCTCAAATCCCATCTCTCTTCCTACCTATATCGTTGGTACCTATGTGGACCACGACTTGGGGCTGCTCCCCCTCCCCCTTAAGGATCCCAAAAACACGATCAGAGACATCACGAACCCTGGCACCTGGGAGGCAACACACCAACCGTGAGTCTCTTTCGTTCCCACAGAACCTCCTGTCTGTTCCTCTAACTATGGAGTCCCAAATGACAAGTGCTCTGTTCCTCTTCTGCCTTCCCTTCTGAGCAACAGGGATAGACTCTGTGCCAGAGACCTGTGCCCCATTGCTTACCCCTGGTAAGTCGTCCCCCCCAACAGTATCCAAAACGGTATACTTGTTATGGAGGGGAACGACAACAGGGGGTCCCTGCACTGCCTGCCGGTTCCCTCTCCCTGCCCTGACGGTAACCCATCTACCTTCTTCTTTTACCTGAGGTGTGACTACCTCCCTATAACTCCTCTCAATAACCCCCTCCACCTCCTGTATGATCCGAAGTTCATCCAGCTCCAGCTCCAGGTCCCTAACGCGGTTCTCAAGGAGCTGGAGTTGGGTGCACTTCCCGCAGATGTAGTCAGCAGGGACACTCGAGACCACATTCTGCAGGAAGAACATTCAACCGCCCTAGCCTCCATTCCCACTGAACTAACTTCCCAACTACTGAAAACCTAAAACTAAAAAAAACTAAAAAACTTGTTAGTTTAGCAATCCGACGGACAGAACTTTTTATTTGGTTAGAGGAGGAGGATGGGTGGGAGACACTACGTAAGTAGTGTTTTGTGTAAAGCTGTCACTCGAGAACAGCCCCTTCACAAACCACCTTCAACTTACGCTGACCGTACTGCACGTATGCAAATCTCCCCGGAACAGCCAATCAGAAGCTCTGCTCTGCTGCCCTCTGCTGGATGCTTGCCTTCCTCTAACTCCTCGGGTCACTTGCGCAGGTACACCTTCAACTTAAGCTGACCGCACTGCACGTATGCAAATCTCCCCAGAACAGCCAATCAGAAGCTCTGCTCTGCTGCCCTCTGCTGGATCTGCTGAGGCTGCCATTAGTGTTCATTTTGAGCAGTGCGGGGAGCGAGGAAACTGGTCATTTTGAGCAGTGGGGAGAGAGGCCAGTGTTCATTTTAAATAGCGTGGAGAGAGAAGCAAGTGTTCATTTTGAATAGCATGGGGAGAGAAGCCAGTGTTCATCTTGAATAGCATGGGGAGAGAAGCCAGTGTTCATTTTAAATAGCACGGGGAGACAGACGAGCGTTCACTTTGAGCAGCGGGGAGAGAGGTGCGTGTTCATTTTGAATACCAAGGGGCGAGAGGTGAGAGTTCATTTTAAATAGTGTAGGGTAAGAGGAGAGTTCATTTTAAATATCATCCCAGCTACAGTGATCGCCTGGAATCATTTCAAACACCACAAGGGATCGGAAAGGAATTTTTCCAGAACTTTTTTCACATATTATCCCTGGGTTTTTAACTCTGTTTTTCACCTCTCCCTGGAGATCACATGGTCTGGATCGGTGGGTGGGTAGTTCGTGATTAGTCTGCCGGATTTGAAGGAGAACACTGCAAAACGAATTAATAAATTAATTAACTAGGTAGAGATGGCTGGGCAGGTGATGTGCTGTAGCTGTATGATGTGGGAGCTGGTAGATCCCATTGCAAGCTGCAGGCGCCATATCTGCAAAAGTATATACCAGAGAAAAGGAAGGACTGTAGAAAAAGGGCTAATCAGCCATGGATATCTAAGGAAACAAAGGAGGGTATCAAATTGAAAGAAAATGGATACAAGTGGCAAGCAAAGATTAGTGAGAAACTAGAGTATTGGGAAATCTTTAATGGTCAACAGAAAGCCATAAAAAACGCTATAAAGAAAAGTAAGATAGATTATGAGAGTAAACTAGTTCAGAATATAAAAACATCGCAAAAGTTTCTACAAATAAATAAAATGAAAAAGAGAGGCTAAGGTAAACAGTGGTCCTCTCAAGGATGAGAAGGGGGATTTAATAATGGGAAATAAGGAAATGACCAAGGCATTGAACAGGTATTTTGTCTGTCTTCACAATGGTAGACACAAATAACATGTCAATAATTGATGGCAAGGAGGCTATGGCAGGTGAGGACCTAAAAAGGATCATTATCGCTAAGGCAGGTGAGGACCTAAAAATGATCATTATCGCTAAGGAGGTAGTGTTGGGCAAGTTAATGGAACTAAAGATAGATAAGTCTCCTGGCCCAGATGGAATGCATCCCAGAGTACTAAAAGAGATGGTGGGGGAAATAGCAAATGCTCTCGTGGTAATTTACCAAAATTTGCTGGACTCTGGGGCGGTTGCGGCAGATTGGAAAACAGAAAATGTGACACCACTGTTTAAAAAGGGAAATGGACAAAAGGCGGGAAACTATAGGCTGGATAACCTAACTTCTGTAGTGGGGAAAATGTTTGATTCTATCATCAAGGAAGAAATAGCGAGACATCTGGATAGAAATTGCCCCATTTGGCAGACGCAGCCTGGGTTCATGAAAGGCAGGTCATGTTTAAATAATTAATGAGGACATTACGAGCACGGTGGACAATGGAGAACCGATGGATGGGGTGTATCTCGATTTCCAGGAGGCATTTGACAAGGTGGCGCACAAAAGGCCGCTGCATAAGATAAAGGTGCGAGGTGTTCCGGGAAATTAATGAGGATGGATAGAGGATTGGTTAACTGACAGAAAGCAAAGAGTGGGGATAAATGGGTGTTTTGTCGTTAGCAATCAGTGGCTAGTGGTGTGCCTCAGTTGTGTGCCTTTGGGACCACAATTGTTTACAATTTACATAGACGATTTGGAGTTGCAGACTAAGTGTAATGTGTCAAAGTTCGCAGATGACACTAAGGTGAATGGTAGAACAAAGTGTGCAGAGGGCACTGAAAGTCTGAGGAGGAAAATGGATAGTTTAAATGAGTGGGCAAGGGTCTGGTAGATGGAGTACAATGTTGGTAAATGTGAGGTCACCCATTTTGGTAGGAATAATGGCAAAATGGATTATTATTTAAATGATAAGAAATTGCAGCATGCTGCTGTGCAGAGGGACCTGGGTGTCCTTGTGCATGAATCGTAAAATGTTGGTTTGCAGGTGCAGCAGGTAATTAAGAAGGCAAATGGAAGGGGGAGGGCATAAAAGGGGAATATTTGTATAAACTGTATAGTTGTGTTTTGGGAAAGTTTGTTTCCCGAAATGTTTATGTTTGTAACTTTCCACATACGTTTGGAATAAAATAAATTTTTAAAAAATAAAATAAAAGCTTGTTTAAATAAAGCTCAGACCTAATATTCAGTGATTGCTCAAGTAATTAAGTGTGACATTCATGCTTTCATTTATCACAGAAAATTGTATCCTGGTTTGGAAGATGAATTAATATTAAGGATCCAGAAAACCTTTAATTTTGGGCAGAAGCAATCGGATCATTTGTTTAAAATTCTTATGGAATGTATGGAGCACAGAGAATCAGTGAGTATGTTCAAGTCAGCAATGAAAACATGGAAAGTCTTTGTAAATGCTTCATGATGGTGGCTCATGCACACAGCTCAATACAGTGGCAATTTATTTGCTGATACCTGCAGCAGATCAATTTTATTAAATTGAACCTTCACTTCATATTTTCTTGGGCATGTACTTAGAAATGTTGTAATCATTAATATAAGGACAATAGCAGTGAATGGAATATTTTTCTATCTTGGCATTGATGCTCTATTTTGTTGAATCACTTCAGGGAGGAGAGACTGATGTCTCAAGCTGGGACTGTGGAATCTGTTCTGTTCCATGGGATAAATTCAACAACCCTGGGAGTAGGGAGTATATAAGATTTACACATGTACAAACTTGCCCATGCATAGTTCCCTGAAAGAATTAACCTATAACTGCAGAAACTTCTCTAATGGTTGCAGGGGATTTGTGAAGCTCTCTGGTTGTGCAATTAGAATGAGCATTCAACTAGCCTGCATCTGGATAAGATGCCAGCCTGTGGTTGGAAGCATTGTTTGTATCCATTTCTAGGACAAGGGTATAATCCTTCTGTTCTTATAAAAGAGTGTTCTCTTACTTGCCCCATGACCAAATATGGATTACAATTTTTTATACAGTCCTCAAAGCACTGACCATCAGAGGAGTTAGTTAAGCACCCGCAGGAAGGTGTAGCAGTGATCTCACTGGTCTAGTAATCCAGAGACCTAGGTTAATGCTCTGGGGACAAGAATTCAAATCCCACCATGGCAGCTGGTAGAATTTAAATTCAATTAATAAATCAGGTATGAAAATTCAAATATCATGGTGAGTGTAAAACTATTCCATAGAATACATAGAATTTATACAGTGCAGAAGGGGGCCATTTGGCCCAATGAGTCTGCACTGACCATCTGAAAGAGCACCCTACCTAGTCCCACTCCCCTGCCCAATCCCGCAACTCGTACCTGCTCATCATTGGGCATTAAGGAGCAATTTAGCAATAGCCGAACATAGTACTCAAGGAATCATAATTTACAATGTACCAGACAAGACTTTCTTGAAGTGGTGGCACATTGGTATTCAGTCGGGAGGGAGATGCCCTGGGAGTCCTCAACATCGACTCTGGATCCCATGAAGTCTCATGGCATTAGCTCAAACATGGACAAGGAAACCTCATGCCGATTTCCACGTACCATCCTCTCTGAACTGATGATACAGTATTTCTCCATGTTGAACATCACTTAGAGGTAGCACTGAGGATGGCAAGAGCAAAGAATGTACTCTGGGTAGGGGTACTTCGATGTCCATCATCAGGAGCAACATTGTAGAACCACTACTGACCAAGCTTGTTGAGTCCTAAAGGGCATAGCTAGATCTGGTGTTCGGAAGGTGGTGAAGGATTAAACAAGAGAAAAAAACTACTTCACCTCATCCTCGCCAATCAAGCTGTCACGGATGCATCTGTCCATAACAGTATTGGTAGAGAGCAACCACTGAATAGTCCTTGTGGAGACTAAGGGCACGATTTAACACGCAAAAACGAGTCCCATTTTGGGTGCATATAGTGGGTTCTTTGTTGGTGCCTGCAGCGCCGAGAACCACCCCGCTATGAAATGGGACTCTGATTTTTTTTTTTCTGGCCTCAATCGGAAACACCCCACCGAAACCTCAGACCACAAGTAATCCACACCGTCGGGAAGTTGGCCTATCGGGGGCGGCGCATCGGGGGAGGGTCTTCAGGAGATGTCCTGAGGCCATTCCAATGGCGTGTGGCGTACTCAGCGATGACGCCATTTTGGAGGGGTCGGAGCATCAGAAAACAGGTGCCGCCCCCGATTTTGGCATCAAAAGGGATTCTTCGCGTCGGCAATCGGAGAATCCCGCCCTATGTCATTCAGGGAGAAAGGCAGAAAATTGGAAATAAAAGGAGGGAGATGAAATCGGGAGAAATCAAAATAGAAGAAAATAAAGTTTATGTTAAGTTTGTGCGAGAATGTGTGTGAAAGAATAACCTTTCCCTTTTTTCTTGTGAACAAAGATCACAATTTTTGACGCAGACTCTGAGGAACAGCAGGACATTGACTTGGCAATATTAACCGCTCTCCTCAAAGGTAGATTGTTCCAAATTAAGTAATTATAGCTTCCTTGACAGAAATCCTACCTCATTTCAGAATATTTTCATCATTTTTGTTTTTAAAGGTACGAATACTTCTGCGTCAGATCAGCTAAGTTTGGCATTGGCATGGGACAGAGTGGACATTGCAAAGAAAATCATTTTGGTTTATGGACAACATTGGAAGGTATTCAATATTTAAATAATATATTCAATATTGAGCGGCAGTGGTTAACTCATTTAGCTGTTTGGCTAGTATTTGGTTCAGAGTAAAGCCAAAAGTTCAGTGTGTCCGATTCCCTAGTCCTTCCATTCACTAGTCCTGCTGAGGTAGACTTGCCTTTTTGCTCTGCCCCTCTAGTGAAACCACAACATAAGTCATGGGTTGACAACCCTGAAAGCAATGAGGATGCTACCTGAAGAAGAATATTCAGCATTAAAATCTGAAAGACACTTTTGACAATCCATATATTACAAGATATTGCATTCAGAAATTTGGCCCCTTGTTGTACTGCCAGGAGTAACTGGCAGAATCCAGAAAAGAAAAAGGGCGCGATTTAACAGTAAAGTTCTTCGTGGCATATTGGGTGTGACTTTTCAGGTGCTTCCTGACGGCTGAACCGTGGCCCATATTTAAAATTATCCCTCACGAGTTTCATGGCAGAACTGGCTTCCCGCCAGCTGATTCGCCGGAACCTCGCCTGGCAGCTCCCCATTATCATGGGGGAGCTGCTCATAAATGCTCCCTCTGAACTCACTCTCAGGCAGGTTATGACCACGGCACCATATAAACTTGCTCCAGGCTTCTGGGACACCGACCTAGCCAGGCTGCTGGGCACCGTGTAGGCGAGTTGGAGGGAGTCGGAGGACAAGCAACAGGACCCGCAATGCCACCTGGGAGTGGCCATCAATGCAAGCAGCGTGACCAGGAGTAGCACTGTCCAATGTCAGAAGAAGACCCAACACCTCCACCGAGCCGCAAGGGTAAGTTAACAATGGTGCCCCTGGCATCAGTTCCCCCTGCCACCCCCTTCCCGCTGGCGTTCCCCCCCCTTCCAACAAGTCGGCGGCTGGCACCTCTCACTCCCCGTCTCCCGCAATATATTACCGTGTTTGTGCCCAGCACAACCCCTCCATGCCCAGAAATGGTGTCCACACATACCATCTGCCATAGACCCCCGATACATCAAGTGTGCAGCTCACAATTCCCCCTCTCAGTCCCTGCAGGAGAAGTTGGCCCATAACATTCGGGAAAGGGCCCAAATGGGCGGCGGAGTTCTGGAGTGTCCTTACCCCCAATGACGAATGGGCCCTGGAGATCATGGGCTTGGCCAAGGAGAGAGTGGTCACTGACAGCAAAGTTGACTTGCGCCGCAGAGGTGAGGATCCACTGCCGCCGCTTCACCCAGATAACCTGTCGCAAGTGAGTTGTTCATGTCAGGCAAAATGATCCTTCGCTCTCGGTGACAACATGACCATTATTTTGCAGAATCAGCACCTGAAGGGGCCGGGCCATCTGGAGTCCCGAACACCTCGGAGGAGAGATCCGAGAAGACCACCATTGATGCGTCACAGCTATCACCCCCACCTTTCACCAGCGCAGAGACCTCGGTGGGTGACATTAGTGTACAAGCTTCTGTGGCACAATCTGGTGAGCACCACATCATTACTGATGCACAACAGATGGAGACAGGAACATCCAAGGGAATCAGCAGTCAGAGGTCTGCTGGATCCCAGGACTCAGGTGGGTCCCAGTCAGACACTGGGCCTCTGGGCATGGTCAACCCAGAGCTGATGCACACGTTAGGGCAATGGTGTGAGATTCAGGAGGGGATGTCAATAACACTCCAGCATAGCTGATTGGAAGAGTCCCAAAGGCTACGAGCGCAGGAGATGATGCCGATAATGCATGGCACCTAGGTGAGGGTGGCGACCGCAGTGGAAAGCCTGGAGCATGGCACAGCATCATGCGTGTTGGTGGCAGCATTGACCATGGCCGAGGGCCTCAACATCGTGCCCTACCTAGTCGTGTCCCAGATGCAGATGGATAAAGTTGAAGCACTGCAGAGCATGTCCCAGTCGCTGAGGGACGTGCCCAAACACAGGTAGACATTGCCCTGGTACTGCAGAGTGTGGCCCAATCACTGAGCAGCATCACTGAGGGCATCAACACCATGGTGCTGACAACAGGGAGTAGCCAGGACCGGCAGAGCCGGATGTCGCAGAGGTCTCTGGAGCTCATTCCAGCTACCTCTCCATCCCACTAGGCACCACGGGCACCGTCCGGGATGAGGGAGGCTGACCCAGTACCTGCCACCAGTGAGACAACGGCAGTCTCCACCTCAACCGAATCCTCACTCCTGACACCGGCGTGTCTCACGGTCAGCAGAAAGGACAGGGTGGCACAGCAATGCCAGTGACACTGGTAAGTTGGCCGGGGCCCTCCGTCTCTTGGCCCTCCAGAAGACGTCCGTAAAGGGCATCAAAGACCAAAGGGCGTGACAAGCAGCATGCTGCCTCGGGTGTGCATCCTGGTGACACACCTAGATGTAGCAGTAGACCACGGAAGATGAAGAAGATTGAGGATCGCTGAGCGGGAACTGTGTGAGGGGTGGGTGGGCACCATCTGTAGCTAGGGAAAATGGGAGGGTGGAACGGGGTAGTCGGGGAGGGGGGTGGTGGTGTGTGTGGGAGAGTCGGGAAATGGGCGGGTGGGGGAGGAGGAAGGCGAGAAATGGGTGGAAGTGAGGGCAAATGGGGGGGGTGGATGTACTGGGGCAATGGGTGTAAGGGAGGGGAGTGGGGGTGGGAGTGGTCACTGGGGATCAGGGGTGACGGTGGGGCAAAGGGGTGGAAGGGATGAGTTGGTGGACAAAGCCTCATCCAATGAGAAGCGGCCGAGATCATGAGGGAGAGCGTGCTCAGGTGCCCTCCCCTGATCCACGCACTCACCCTCTGGTTGCGGGGACATCCCCAGTGCTGAAGTCCAGCTCTAGAATGTTGATGGTGGGTTATGGATTGGGAATTGCCACACAAGTCCCCATTCGGCCCCTGGAATGCACCTGTTGCATGAAAGTTCAGGGCTGCGGTGACCTTCACAGCCACCGGGAGCGGCTATCCTCCTCCTCCACATGGTGCCAAGTCTTCAAAGACATGGCACAGGTGCTGCACCATCTCCTTGTTGAGACGGAGCTTCCTGTAGCTTATGCTGTCCGTCATCTCCTCAAATGCCCAACGACGCCTGTACACTTTGGGCTGTCGTTGGTGTTCCCCTATATGTTTCTCCTCGGCCTAATGGATGGCCCGCCTGTTGGGTGTGCGGTGGCTCCCTGCACATGGAGTGTTGCCTCCAGCCTGTGTCGATGCTGCTGCCTTCGCCTGCTTCGGACCACCTGGCCTGCCACCAGCATCGCAAGGGCTGCCATTGGGGTCAACAACACCATCCACCTTAGCTGCTGTAAGGAATTGGAGATGGAGTGAGACCGACAACCAGTTAGGGCTTCCACCCCGGACCCTCATATCCCTCAGGGCCTCCCCCATCCTTACGTGTCCTGCCTCCTCTTGAGTGTCATCCACAGAGCCAGTTGTATTGGAGGACCCAGCTCTGCAAACTCACCCCTGGCCACAGCAGGAATCCCCATACCGCTGCGGGAACCTGGGTGCCCATCCTGATCCACGCACTCACTGTCTGGTTACGGGGATATCACCAGTGCAGAAACCCAGCACTAGTGTGTATGATTGTTGGCTGCTGCCTCTGTGGTGCTGTTGCCTCCAGGGTTCAGGCAAAGTGTCCAGTCCTCACAGCTTGATTGGAATGTTAGGCAATAACACTCGTCTGAGACATGACACGTGTGCCCTCGAGAATGCACTTGAGAAAATGTTGTTTATTGAACGATGAACAGTAACAAAGATTTAAAAATCAACTATTTAACATTCCACATCTCACTATAGCCATTGAACAACGAGGAAATGTCACCATTCCATATTGATAACAAGACAATGCTACATCAGCTCATTTTTACAAAACAAAACAAACACACGGTATTACCCCTCACATGTTCCTCAACAGAATAAGCCTGAGGATGTGTTATCACGTCCAGAACCTTGTCGTAGAAATGATCTGTCCATCAATGTGTGACTGGTTCCACGTATCAGTGCCATTCTCCATCCAGGAGCTGCAGCTGCGCAGGCCCTACTGATGGACTATCAATTCACACGAGTCAAGTTGTAGAAGAGAACAGTGGTTTTAATAAGCTAAGAAGTATACCAGCCTGCTGCTGCTCCCGCACTGAGAGCTGGCCACAGGTCTGCCAATTACATACCTCCCCCGAGGGGCGGAGCCAACAGAAGCATCAACACAACAACAGTAAGTAACAGTGAATAAGAACAACAGTGAACATATATACAGTTGTGGATAACAGTAGGACGAATAACAAATAACGGTAAATATATGTATAGTAGCAATACGTGGTTCACCACACCTCCCACATCGGAACTATATCTTGGTATCCTCATATTCCACCAGCGCTCAAGGTGCAGTTGAACATCCTTGACGTCCAGTGTGTTTAACCCATTGTGATGTGCCAGTTACATGCAGCACTCACCGCACCAGCAACAAAAGCATCAGCAACAGCAAAAGCATTTCTTCAACGGTGTCAGCAGGTGGCCCAGGTGGCCCATTTGGAACAATGTCGGCACCAGATCCTGCGGCGCCTTCTTGCTTCAAATCGGATTGTCTTCTGGACTCATATGTTTCCAGGACCCAGGTATCGGAAGCTTTTATTGTCACAAGTATGAAGTTACTGTGAAAAGCCCCTAGTCGCCACATTCCATCGCCTGTTCAGGTAAGCTGGTATGGGAAATGAACCCGCGCTGCTGGCCTTGTTCTGCATCACAAACCAGCTGTCTAGCAAACTGAGCATATTATTAATGAGATGGAGATTGCTCATAATTGGTCTCAGCTGGTGTCTTTCTATGTCTGGGTGTTATCTGGAACATGCCAACGGAAGCGGGCCGGTTAGATTGCGAACTGATTTGCGTCCGGCGTGGATCCCGATTTCGACCTCTCCCGCAATTTAACTGCCGTTCCCGGATCCGTGCCAGGTGCAACGTGGCCGTTAAATCGGCAGAGACTGAGTTGAATAAGTAGCTGAAGGGGAACATTTACTGTGCTGTGGGCCAAAGAACTGGTGAGTGGGTAGCCCTATCAAACTGGAACTGGGAGAGTCATGTTGAGCTGAATGGTCCTCCTCTGTGCTGCAAGATTCTATAATTAAATTAAAAATCCCTAAACCCTATTATATTTCCATGATTCTATAATAATCCTGGTGCTGAGTAACTGATGCATTGCTGGAGATGGATATTAAACCAAGGTCATGCCTATATCTTCAGGTGGACATTTAAGGTCCCTCGCACTTTGCAAAGAAAAGGAAATTCCTGGAAACCTTCTTGTGCTCACTGTCGCCAAAAGCAGATTAACTGGTCATTCGTTTGATAATGGGGCTGCACCGTGTTTAAAATAACGCTTTATTCTCCTACTTAACAACAGTAACTGCAATTCAGCAATAATTGATGATCTATGAAGTACTTTGGGACATCCAATGAGATCTGATATAACATTAAGGGGCAGGTGATTTCAGAAAGCATGAGTAACGTTTAATACAAAACTTTCTTAAGGCACTTGTCATGAATATTCATGACGGTGCATTTAAAATAAAAGTCTCTAAGCACAAAATGAACGGAGCATTCTATCCAAAGTAGCACACCTGCAAACTCTAAAATAACAATTTTTTTGTAGAATGCATTCAATGGTAAGAAAATGTCTTGATACTCCAGTACAGCCTGTACTATGCTAATTACCCAGCTCCCAATCTTTGTGGAAGTCTATAATGCGCAGGCAAAAGTCATATCATGGTTCAGTGGTTTTTGTTTTTTGTCTTCAAGGTCATACTTGCACAATGAGTACCTTCCGGGAGAAATCTGAACAGCTAGTGTGTACAGTGGATAGTACCTGTTTTTGTTCTCCAAAATAATATCTTTTGTTGTTTATTAATTTTTGCACAGAAAGGAAAATTCAGCTTATACAACCTGTTATTTTTAGCTCTAATGTGACAAATTTCTTGAGGACTACGCAAACACTAACTGTCAATTTTAACCAAGGTCTGTGAAGTGCTTTTTTCTCTCTTCCCTCTCTACTGGAGAGGGGCCATTAACTACCTAATTGATTAACCTTTATTCCTCGACAACGTTCATTGCGAAAATCATACGGTTTCACAAAATTATGGGGATCCCTGAAATAACTGGGAGTTCAAAATTTTCCCCACCATTTTCTTCTCTACTTGTTCTGATCAGGTGAACTGGCTCCGCTCTACTGAACCTCCTCAGTTGGTCACAACAAAGGTTTTAAGTTCTTTATTCATGAGGTTATGCCTTTTCCAAATCCAAATGTATTTAACTATTTCAGCTGCGAGCAATAAGGAGCCAATCAAGGTTTTCTTGAGTCAAAGAACGATAATTTTATTAACCATTAAACTTGAGGAAATAATAATAAAAACACAATGTCAAGCATTCACTCCTCAGGCCATCTTCTGGCCCGGGCTTGCGCACGCACGCATACATGCATGTGCGCACATACATATATACATACCCAGGTATCAGAGAAAATAAGTTAGAGTCCAATAAAAAAAAGGAAAATAATATACGGTTATGTGTCCTTTGATTATCCTTATGACATAGATTTTAAGCGCTGGAGCTGGTTTAGGTTAACTGGTTTCTTGGATACAATCAAAAGAATAAGATATTGCAATTATTATAAAACCTAGGTTGACTTCTTGAACCAGAGGATACACTTGTTCCAAAAGAACAATACGGCAAGGTGATTAGCACTGCTGCCTCACAGCGCCAAGGACCCGGGTGATTGTGTGACATTTGCATGTTCTCCCCTTGTCTGCATGGGTTTCCTCCCACTGTCCAGGGATGTCTAGGTTTGGTCACGGGGATAGGGTGGGGTGGCTGAGTGACTGGACCTGGGCAGAGTGCTCTTTCGGAGGACTGGTACAGACTCAATGGGTTGAATGGCCTCCTTTTGCACTGTTGAGATTCTGAGAGAGAATCAAAGAATCACAGAATAGTACAGTGCAGGAGAGGCCGTTCAGCCTATCGAGTCTGCACCAATGCATGAAAGACGCCTGACCTGCCAACCTAATCCCATTTGCCAGCACTTGGCCCATAGCCTTGAATCTTATGATGTGCCAAGTGCTCATCCAGATACTTTTTAAAGGATGTGAGGCAACCTGCCTCTACTTCCCTTCCAGGCAATTCATTCCAGACCGTCACCACCCTCTGAGCAAAAATGTTTTTCCTCCAATCTCTCCTCAACACCCTGCCCCTCACCTTGAACTTGTGTCCCCTCGTAACTAAGCTGCCCCCTATCCATCCTGCCCATGTCACTCATAATCTTGTACTCCGCGATCAGGCCGCCCCTCAGTCTTCTTTGCTCCAGCGAAAACAACCCAAGCCTATCCAAACTCTCTTCATGACTAAAATGTTCCATCTCAGGCAACATCCTGATGAATCACCTCTGCACCCGTTCTAATGCGATCACATTCTTCCTATAATGTGGCGTCGAGATTTGCACACAGTACCCCAGCTGTGGCCTCACCAAAGTTCAATACCGAGAGAGACCCACTCAGACTGTCCCTACTGCTGAAAAAGCCCTTGCAATCTCTCTGCAGTGACTCAGCCTGGCCTATCATACTTCATCTCTTATGTATTTCCAAGGGGTTTTGGGTGGGTCTGGTTGTGGCAGCCATTGTTCAAATATGCAGCAATTTACATTTTAGTGTCGCTTCCTTAGACAATGATGAGTTTTGGTAGACCTCTGAATTGTAGGAAACATTGCTCTCTTCACAGTCCCTTAAGGCTGGCTTGTTTGTTTTTCAACTTCACCTTGGAAGGTGGCCTTGCATTTTTTAAGTAGTATGTTCTGTCTCATTTCAAATTGCAAAATTTCCAGTCAGTTGAAAGTCGAAAAATTACATTTTCAGAATTAATGAGGCATAGCATTATAAAGTGCTGAATCTTACTGGACACATTTCCACAAGTGCTAGAATCCTTGGGCGGGATTCTTCGGCAGGGGGTCGGAGAATCGTCCGGGGCCGGCGTCAATCCCGCCCCGCCGTGTCCCGAATTCTCTGCCACCCGAGATTCGGCGGGGGCGGGAATTGCGGCGGCCAGCGGGCCCCCCGCGCCGATTCTCTGGCCCGCGATGGGCCGAAGTCCCGCCGCTGACAAGCCTGTCCCGCTGGCAGGAATCAAAACGCCAACCTGACCGGCGGGAGCAGGCGGCGCTGGCAGGCGCCGGGTTCCTGGGGGCGACGGAGGCCGATCTGACCCAGGGGGTTCCCCCACAGTGGCCTGGCCCGCGATCGGGACACTCCTTTTCTTCCGCCTTCGCCATGGTCTTCACCATGGCGGAGGTGGAAGAGACCCCCTCCCCTGCGCATGTGCCGTGATGACGCCAACAGCCGCTGACGCTCCGGCGCATGCGCTGACTTACGCCGGCTGGCGAAGTCCTTTCGGCCCCGGATGGCATGGCGCCAAAGGCTGTTCACGCCAGCCAGCGGAGCGGGAACCACTCCGGCGCGGGCCTAGCCCCTCAATGTGAGGACTTGGCCCCTAAAGGTGCGGGGATTTCCGTACCTTTGGGGCGGCCTGACACCGGAGTGGTTCACGCCACTCGAACACGCCGGGACTCCCCGCCCCGCCGGGTAGGGGAGAATCCCGCCCCTTGTTCTTTGTATTGGGCTCCATTTTCATCTGTTTACAGCAAATAAAGATAGAGGTGATGATAAAGTATTATATTTCTGTTTATCTTCAAACTAAAACTTGTGAGAAGGACAAATATTCCTTCCAGATAATAAGTATTGAAGAAGCTATCTGACTGTGTAAGGTATCACAGCCAAACCTGAGTCCATCATCCATCTGATGGCCACAGAGCAGACTTTTCAGCAGGAAACACTGAATAATAAAAAGTGGAAATTTAAATCTATAAACAAAAAGTTCAAGTAAAGGGACCGTGGAGCAGAGTATGCCAAGCTAAATGCAACAGAGACATACCCAAGTCTGGGGGAGAATTCATTTGCATAGTTTGGGGAGGATGGTGCTGCCTGTAAGGTTGGCCAATCTTCCAATCTGCTGGTGGATGTGAGGACGGTCTACAACCACCCTCGTAGGGGAGACTATTCCAGACCTCAGAAAAACATTTTAACTTTTGCTCTTTAACTCCTAAGTGAGCTAACATGTTTTACGCGTAACAAACTCTGATATTTACCTCACTTAAATCTAAGTCAGTTCAGGAACTACAGTTTCTGGCAGGCGTCGGGATATCTGCGCAAGCGCCGGTCTGGAAGTGACTGCACATGCACAGTTCATGTTTGTTAAAAATAAATTTAGAGTACCCAATTATTATTTTTTCCAATTGAGGGGCTATTTAGCGTGGCCAATCCACCTACCCTGCGCATGTTTTGGGTTGTGGGGATGATACCAACGCAGACACTGGGAGAATGTGCAAACTCCATACCCGGGGCTGGGTTCAAACCTGGGTCCTCGGCGATAGGAGGCATAATACCATAAGACATCGGAGCAGGTTCAGACCATTCGGCCCATCGAGTCTGATTGTAAGGTTGGTCTGACATAGCTGATATGTTTCTCATCCCCATTCTACTGCCTTCTCCCCATAACCCCTGATCCCCTTATTAATCAAGAACCTATCTATCTCTAGCTTAAAGACACTCCATGATTTGTCTCCACAGCCTTTTGCGGCAATGTGTTCTGCAGATTCACCACCCTCTGGCTGAAGAAACCCCACCTCAACTCAGTTTTAAAGGAACGTTCCTTCAGTCTGAGGATGTGCCTTTGGCTTCTAGTTTTTCCTACCTGTAGAAACATCCTTTCTGCGTCCACTCTATATCGGTCTCACAGTATCATGTGCAGCAGTGGTTTCTGTTTTTTAAAATAATCTTTGGGCCTTCTGTGCATGCGCCTGCCGGGAGAGGGCCACACGTGCAGTTCATTATTTTTTTATCTTCTGTGGGGCCAGGAACCACACTTATACACTGAAGAAAAGGAAGTAAAGTAGTGACATTGCAGGAAAAAGTCAGGTGACCAGATTTGGAGTGCCAGTCAAGGGAAGGTGTCCCAGGGAGCGGGATGCAGGGCGTTGAACAGGGAGAACGTCCCAAACCAAGAAGGCAGAGCCAAATCAGGCAACGAGAGAGAAAGAGGACCCAGAAGAAAGTCCCAGGCAAGGATAATGTCAAGGATCAGGGATAGATCCCATTGAGTCAAGATAAATGACAGGAGCAGAGAAAAAGGCTCTACGTTAAAGCCGAGTGAGCAGACTTGCAGCAAAGTGAGCTCGAGAGAAGCCCTGAAAGTGGCAGCACGGTGGTGCAGTGGGTTAGCCCTGTTGCCTCATGGCACCGAGGCCCCAGGTTCGATCCCAGCTCTGGGTCTCTGTCTGTGTGGAGTTTGCACATTCTCCCCGTGTTTGCATGGGTTTCGCCCCTACAACTCAAAGATGTGCAGGGTAGGTGAATTGATTACGCTAAATTTCCCCTTAATTGGAAAAAATTAATTGGGCACTCTAAATTTATTTTAAAAAAGAGAGAAGCCCTGAAGATCTGAGAAGGCAACCAAAGTATGGTGAATTTGTGCTGCAGGCTGGAGGGGCAATGGTACCGCTTGGAGCAGTGGTGTTCTGCTCAACAGGGCCGAAGATTTGAAAGTGTGCTTGGGAGGTGAGGTGTAAATGTATGTATAGATCTGGAGGAAAGAAATCTTAGAAGATGAGATTTGAAACCCTGGAAGTGGATTCTTGTTGAATTCATCCGAGAGGAGTGATGTTTGAAGAGAATTCAAGGAAGATCTTCAAACATGGAGTTTGGAAACTCTTGTGAGAAAGGTATGGGACAAATTTTATGGTCTCCCCGCCGTGAGTAGGGGTGGGGATGGGGGTGTGTGTGGGTGCTGCAATGCCGCTTGGCGGCAACCCACATTACGTAGTTGGGGGTGCTGGTGGTCCGGGATTGAGGAGGGCTCTGAAAACCTAATTTCACTAGATTGGTGGGGGGTCGATTTGTCGAGGTGGGGGGAGGGCACAGGCCGATTTGCTGAGGTGGGACAATCTCCCTCTGTCGCTGGTGGGCTGGGTGCAGGCAGCTAAAATGAATGTTTTGCCGCGGTCCTTGTTTTTATTTCAGAGTCTGCCAGTCTTTTTATCAAAGTCCTTCTTTAGGGGGGTGGACATGTTGATCTCCTCGTTCATTTGGGAGGGAAGGTGACCAAGATTAGGAGGGTGGTTCCACAGAGAGGATGAGAGGCGGGGTTGTCAGGCCTCCCAAACCTGCTGTATTATTATTGGACAGCGAATGTGGAGATGGCGGGGGGGTTGTAGCAAGGAGGGGGAGGCTCTGTGTGGACTGAGCTAGGGGGTCGGCATTGCGGGCACTGGCAACGGCGCCACTTCCGATGACTGCAAGAAGGTCTTTGTTGAGTCCGGTAGTGGTGGCTACATTGAAGATCTCGAGGCAGTTTGGGCAGCACTCTAAGCTGGGGGCCGGGTCAGAGGGATGCAGATTAGGGGGAACCATGAGTTCGAGCCGGTGAGGATGGATGCCAGGTTTCAGGGATGGGAGGAGAGGGGGATAAAGGAAATGAAGGATCTGTTCCTTGGGGGGTGATTTGTGAACGTTGAAGGGTTGGGAGAGAAGTATGGGCTGGCGCAGGGGGAAGGGTTTAGGTAGATGCAGGTTCGAGACTTTGCAAGAAAAACTTTCCTGACCTTCCCGGGAGCTCCGACCTCTTCGTTGCTGGAGGTGGTGCTGTCAGACTGGAGAGGGAGGTTGTTTCGGTGATCTATGGGAGGTTCGAGAACATAGAACATAGAATGCTGAAGTGCAGAAAGGTTTAGTTTAGGCAAGCATCATGATCGGAGCAGGCTTGGAGGATGAAGGGCCAAAGGGCCTACTTTGTGCTCTACTGTTCTTTATTGATAGGGTGTCCATGGAGGGGATTAGGGTAAAGTGGGAGGAGGAGCTGCGGGGGGTGTTGTGGAAGAAGGACTGTGGTTTGAGGTGCTTTGGTGGGTGAATGCTTCGACTTTGTGTGCAAGGTTGGCGCTGATACAGCTGAAGGTAGAGTGCAGGGAGCACCTCACAAAGTCTAGGATGAGCCGGCTGTTCGAGGGGTGGAGGATATCTGTGAGTGATGTGGGAGAGGCCCGTGAACCTTGTTTCATCCTGTCTCCCTGTGGGTACTCAAGGGCCCTGGGCTGCCCCTTGAGAGGGAGGGGCAGCTGGAGTTAGCTCGAGAAGCCTAGTCTCCCTCTGGCGTCAACACTGATGGATGCCAGGAAGTGCCTCTGCACAATATGGCCCGAAGCTGGAAAGGTTTTGGGGGATGGTGTTCCGTACAGTTTCAGGTGGCTTGCATGTGGATGTGGAGCCCCATCCCCAAGAAGGCATATCAAGATGTCAGACCGGCCCGAGCTGCAGGCGGGTGCAGATGTCTTAGCCTTCGCCTCGCTGATCGCTCGTAGGTGGGTCTTGTTGGGATGGAGGTCAACCTTTCCACCCTGTGTCTTGGCGTGGCGGGGGAACGTGCCACAGGTTTTAACCCTGGAGAAGGTGAACTTTGAGCTGAGGGGAGCTAAGGAGGGGTTCTAAATTGCTGGGGTTTTTCATCATATACTTTCTGGAGTTGGTTACCGTTGATTGTTGAAGAGGGGTGATCGGGAGGGGGGGCGGTGATGGGGTGGTTTCCTGGGTTTGGGTGGGATTGTTTTTGTATTGATCGGGATGGTTTTTTTCTTTTCGTTTGTATGGTGAAAATGGTGAAAATTGGTTCAATAAAAATATATTAAAAAGAAATCAAAGTCTGATTTTGGGCAGGGAAGAGGCGTTTAACATGGCAATGGCAGCGTTTTCCGCCATATTGTGCAGAGGCACTTCCTGGCATCCATCAGTGTTGACGCCAGAGGGAGACTGGGCTTCTCGAGCTAACTCCAGCTGCCCCTCCCTCTCAAGGGGAAGCCCGGGGCCCTTGAGTCCCCACAGGGAGGCAGGGTGTGGCAGTCAGTCGGCAGGCTACCTCCACCTCTGCTGTGGATATTGGGTTTACACCAAGGTGTAGTGGCAGGGTGAGAAAGATTAAGAGCGTGTAGTTGCACAGCGTGGGAAGTGGTATTAATCACTTGTACATAATGTTCACTTCTGTAAATAAACTCCCACTAATTCCCTCTTTCTATGGCTCCTTGCTATGGTGAGCTGTGTTCCTGTCCGTCTGAAGTTAAAACTTGATTCCTGCACAAGATAAAGGCAGGGTTCTCAGTCCATGGCTTCCTCCCTGTGCTTTGTTCAATCTTCTTAGCACTTTAATAATGTTTCTTCACAGTGACTGAACACATCGGTCATGTCTGGATCTTGATGGGAATTATAATGTCTGCCAGAATGTACTGGGCTGGTGTCACAGAGGTCTGTCATTCTCCCTGTGTGCTCTTGGTATCTTTGATGTATGGCAGCCCCCCCCCCCCCCCCCCCCCCCCCCAAAATCCCATCAGCTTGTGTCTCTGGTGACACTGTTGTCTTCAAGGGTTCAGCTCACAAAGGGTGCCATAGTTTCAGGAGAGGTTAAACTTTCCCACTGCATCGGCAGGTTGATCAGTGAGAGCAAGCAAGCTACCATCAGCCAGACAGGAGTCAGTGTTGCATAGGTTCTGTGAGGAGCTATGGACTATCCCAATTACATATTGTCATCATCCTCCTAGAACATAGGGATTATGAGCATCCATTGCGTCTCCGACAGGTGTCGTATCACAGAGGGTATGTGCGCTGCCATCAGTCATGACACAAGTGCAATGCTCACAGATACCATATGATGATTATGGGTTGTCCTCATAGATCAAATGCCAAATGCTGTAGGTTCTTTGTTGCATTGGGGACAAAGGTCATTGTGTATACAATAACCAGGGGCAAAGTCCTCAACACCCTCCATGAATCTGGCAGCTGTGAGCAAATCCCGAGTTTGTCTTCCTTGTCTGGACATTGCCATGATCTCGTGGCTGACATCATTTCCATCGATTACCTCCTCAGTCTCATTCCCACATGTGTCACTCCTTTATCTCTTCCTCAGACAGTTCCTACCCCTGTTGAAGCACCAGGTTGTATGGGACACAGCAGGTGATGACAATGCGTGACACCCTCTCTGGATTGTATCACAGGGCTCCAACAGACTGGTCCAGGCACTGGAATCTGATCTTCAACATCCCAATGGTGTGCTTGACCAAAGTGCATGTGCAGAAGTCATCTGTGGATCCCTGGAAGGAGCCACTGCATAAAAACTCAATGTCACAGTTCCGTTCAGCGACACAGGCAGTGGATGCCATCCAAGTTCTGTGGCACCAAGATTTGCAGCAGGTGGCAGATGTGACCAGCCAGTTCTCTGGACATATGTAGTCTTCAGCAACACTGGTTCTTGGACATCTATAGGTATGACAAGTGTCCATTGTAGACCCTGAGCCTAGAGAGGTGCCTCTGAGCGATGACTCTCTGGGGTTCATCCTCTGCATTGGAGCACGGCTTCCCACCGTTCCTTCTTGATGGCTCTGCTCCTTCCTTTGGTGAGTCAAGCACTACTATTGACCCCACTATGAATTAGAAGAACGACAGCGAGATCACCAAGCTCCATGGCTCTGATGGTCTCCTCACTGCAGTATCAAAGAGAGGGATTTGACGGTTAACACCAGTCTGCTAAGAACCACCTTTTTCCCATTCATCATCTGCAGCTGCCTCTAAAAGCCCATTACTCATGTCCTGGCAACAACATTGATGGCCAGCCCTTAGTTTGTATGCTGGTTGTGCAAGATCCCACACTACTCCTGCTCTACACCACATTATCGAGTGGCGACAGCTTTGACCACTCGACTGCATCCTGAGTTCTCAGCTCAGGTGCAGACATTGTCCTAACCTTCAATCCAAGGCCTTGTGCTTAACTTGTCCCATCAGGGCTACTTGTCAATAGGCACTTCAGTATAGCAGTCACTGAATTTGGTAGTCTGTGCGCCAAGTGTTAAATGCTGAGTAGCAATCACTTGCTCTCTCACACATTATTTCTTTTCCTTTATTTCAATTGTTTGCACTCTCATGCATAAGTTCTGCTTGAGTGAGCACAATTGCATGACTAGTCTGACTCGAAGCATGTCAATTGAGCTCAAGCGAAAAGGTCTCAGCTGCAACAAAGTGCTCATCTTTGAAATGTTTTTCCATTTGCCTTCCTTGCCTTCATCCCACCTTCACATGCAGTCCCCCCCCACCCTCCGTGACTTCACCCCTCTCCTCCACCCTGAAACCTCCTGAAGATGCAGACTCACTCTGCGGGCACTGCAGCAGCTTGAATTCATTCACCTCTGAGTCCCCTCTGACTTCTGCTTGCCAAGTGCACGCTTTGTGAAACTAGTCGAATATGGTGCCATTCTGACATCATGCAACAATGGAAGTTTAATTTGACGTGCGGGTATGATTCTACCATATGGGCCTGATAATGTGCTGAGGTATTATAATGGCAATCCCGCCTTTCAATGGGAAATGCAGCCTGCCACTGCTAGGGGCAAGGGACGATCACATCTTGCATTTATGCCACTGGGAAACATCCAATGCCAGATATTTTCCACTCGTGCTGCCAAATCCGTTCACCGTGAATGGACTTACTGACCAATCTAGAGTTGGTAAGCTGCTGGGACCATGAGGCCTGCTGGCCTGCTGGTGACATGAGGTCTGGACACCCAAAAATGGCTTAGTTATCCCACTGGCAGGAAAGGGTAGGCACTCTGCCCATTGCCCATCTTTGTCGAAATGGAGCGGAATCTGCTATGTGGTAACTCAGTAAAAAGTACTAATGCGGAAAATAGCTGTTTAATTACAACCACCAACAATTGTAACCCGGCAGAGAGCAAAAGAAAGTCTGTTAGTATTGGAAACTTGAAATAAGAACAGAAAAGCCTGAAAGGCTCAACAGATTGATCAGATGCTGAAGAGAAGGAGAGGTGATGTACTATCAATTACGACGTGACGAGAGTAGAGTGTAATCGAGGCTTTATTACGCAGAGATGTGGAACCTCCCGCAGCTGCTGCCGAAATGGCTGCAGCTCGGAGAGCCCACACATTTATACTCCGCCTACTGGGCGCAGCAAGCAGGCAGGGATCTACCCCCCATACTTGTAGTACAAGGGCCTTACCATAATACCCTTGTATGCAGTATACACAATACAAGAGTGGTGACTACCACAAGAGGTTAACACTTCGGGTGTGGCTTAACTTTCCCTTTCACATCCTGATTGACCTGTTCTGTCCTTCAGAATTTTCCCTTTTTCTGCTGACATAATGGACCAGCATTTAACGCACAATGTAATCTGTAGGCTGGATGTTCTGGATGTTCTGGTCCTTCCCACCAGTGGGATCTTCCTCTCCCGCCGTAGTCGGCCCCCAGTGGCTGGTTCCCTGGTGGTGGGGACGGGTAAACCATGCAAAATGCCTTGGACATCAGTGTGACCGGAAGATCTTGCTGGCGACCAATGTATTTGTACTTGAGCTTTAAGGTAGCTTTACTTTGGTATAGCTAGTCAATGGTTTTAATTGTAACCCATTAAAGTGCAATTCATGGATTTGGCCATTGCATTGAGAGATTTGATTCTTACAACATTTTATTTCATTGTGCTGTAGGTGGGGTCGTTGGAGCAGGCCATGCTTGATGCTTTGGTGATGGATCGGGTGGATTTTGTGAAACTGCTGATTGAGAATGGTGTGAGCATGCATCGTTTTCTCACCATCTCCAGGCTTGAGGAAATTTACAACACGGTTTGCACACCATTTATTACCTTTGAATTCATGCATGCATGTTAGCAAAGAGATTTATTTGCTCAGCATAGGCACAACAAAACACTGGGAGGGATACTAGAGTCCACTGGCACACATGGGTGCCTTAGTCAGATACTTTTTCACACGACTTGCTCAAGGCAATACCCAAGTCTCGAATAGATATTTTAGAAACTAGCCAATTCAGTGATTCTCAAAGTCACAACTCCCTCTAGCTAGAGATATTGGGATTGATAAATCTGTAAAATAAAATACTCACTCCTAAACCTCTATTTTTTTCTCTCACCCTTTCCTCTCTATCAATGCATTTCTTACTTTCTCACTCACACTCCAGTCTCTCCACCAAGTTTACTTCTCATCCCCTTCACTTTTGTCACCCTCATCCTCCTCGTTCCTCTTCTCTGTCACTTTTTACTCTCCATTTTTCTCCTCTTAACATTTCCTCATTTTTGCCTGTTCAACAATTTATTTTCATTGTGCTTCTTTTAGTGGGGTGGATGAACAGGAATTTCCTCAAATTAAACATTCAGAAGACCTTGGGCGCGATTCTCTCAGCCCCGCGCTGGGCCGGAGAATCGCTGCAACCTCGTGGCGCCGCCCCGACGCCGGCGAGCGATTCTCTGAGGTGCGGAGAATCGCCGCCATTTCGGCCGGCACGTTTGGTGTGGCGTTGGTTGCGGGCCGCTGTACGAGGCCGAGCTGCCGATTCTCCGGCCCGGATGGGCCGAGCGGCTGCGCGGAAAAGCAGAGTCCTGCCGGCGCCGTCCACACGTGGTCGCTGCCGGCGGGAAAACTGCGCGTAGGGTTGGGGGGTAGGCCTGTGGTGGGGGGAGAGGTGCTCCTTCACCAGGGGGGCCTCCGATGGGGTCTGGCCCACGATCGGGGCCCACCGATCGGCGGGCCGGCCTCTCCAACCCCGGCCCTATTTTATTATGCAGCCGGCCCCTGAACTCTCACGCCATGTTGCGATGGGGCCGGCACGTTGAAGAAGTCCCTCATGCATTCACGCGTTGGCGTGGCCCAACTACGCAAGCACGGGTTGGCGCGGCGCCACTGTGCATGCGCGGGTTGGCGCTGCCCCCAGTGTGCGCCAGGAAGTGAGGCTGGAGCAGCATGAACCCAAGGGTCGGCGTGAACCCAAGCGTGAACTGTTCCAGCGCTGTGCTGGTCCCCTGTGGGGGCCAGAATCGCTAGTGCCCGTGCCCGTTTTGCACCGTCGTGAAATGCGATGGCATTCACGATGGCATGGACACTCTGTCCCGCGATCGGAGAATCGCGCCCCTTGTGACAAATTCTCTTTCCTAGCTATTGAGTCCATCACTCTTCCTGACAATTGTCTGAGGCAGAATCTGACTGGTTTTCATTTTGGTGTCATAACTGACCCTGGTTAAGCTTCTGACTACATGTTATCTCCATCATTAGAGCTACCTAATTCCCTTCAACCACATTCCTAATTTCAGTTTATCTTTTTTTTAAAATTAGAGTACCCAATTGATTTTTTCCAATTAAGGGGCAATTTAGCAAGGCCAATCCCCCTACTCTGCACATCTTTGGGTTGTGGGGGCGAATCCCACGCAAACACGGGGAGAATGTGCAAACTTCACACGGACAGTGACCCAGAGCCGGGATCGAACCTGGGATGTCGGCGCCGTGAGGCAGCAATGCTAACCACTGAGCCACCGTGCTGCCATTTTTTCAGTTTATCTGATATTGAAACCCTCATTCATGCCTTTGTCACTTCTAGATCTGACATTCTGAGGCATTCCCAACCAAGCTCCTATATTTTGCCCTCCACAAACTTGAGGTCATCCAAAACTCTGCTGCTCGTGTCCCAACTCAAAGCAAGTCCCATTCACCCATCACTCTGGTTAAGCAAAGGCCCAATCTTCTCCTTGTTTTCTCATCCTTGTTTTGAAGTCACCTCCACAACTTCACTTTTCCTCCAGCCCCACAGCTTCTGAGATATCTTTACTCACCTAATTGTTATTTATCGAGCATCCCACCATCACCACTTCAACACTGATAACCATGTCTTCAGATACCACATTCTAAACTTGGGAATTGTCTTCCGAAGCTTTCTGCCGCTGTAGCTTCCTTTTCTCTTTTAAAAATTATCTTTAAACCTACTTCTATTGACCAAGCAAGAATTTGGTGATCTGACCTCTTATATAGCTTGGTGTAAAATTTTACTTCTGTGATACATCTTGGGAAGTTTCATTGTCAAAGGCATTAAACCCAAACCCAAAATAAGATCAGTTTTTGTCTATCTCCACAGGGTTGTCAAGAATGGGAGATATTTGTTGAATCAGCTGCTCTGTCTCTAGTTTATAAAATTAATTCTTGGATGTGTGGCAATTCTGTCATGGCTACATTTATTTTCCTTCCACACTTTCTCTGACAATGTAATGGTGGACCTTGTTTGAAACTGCCATCGCGGACATGCTACCCAAGTAATGGTGTTCGGCGAGGGTTTCTGTAAATTTAACTGTATGACAGTGAAGGAATTGCCGTGTGGGGGGAAATACATTTTGGGCAGTAGTCAATGTAAAATGAAATCTGGTGGTGTGAAATGGACCGGCAATTCACTATTGTGCATTCCGCACTCCACTCAAGAGGAGTTTTACCCCCTCTCTGCCCTGATTGGGCTGTTGTATGACTTGAAGGTAATAATGTTGCCATTATCTTGCTGCTCTACAGATTGTTGATAATGGTCACAGAGCTGGGAGGAGTGACCTTAATAAGCTTGCTGACTTGTTAAAGTGCACCTTGCAGAAATGGGCTAGATTCTCTATGCCCGCCGCCAATAACAGAGTTCCTGATGTGGTGGAGAATCCAGTGTTGTCCAAAAAACGTTCTGATGCTCCAGTCCCTCGCTGGCAGAGGTGTCGAAGTTCACGTCCCGTGCCAACGGGAGATTGCTAAATACAGACTGGGCACTGGATTCTCCAAGCCAGTGTGATTCTCTGGCCCGATGGCTGGGATTCACGTGGGTGAGATTTGGTGCAGGTATTTCCCAGTGTGGCCCTGGTGTGGTGGCCATTTTGGTCAGACAAGGGAGTGACTCTTTGAGGGAGTTACCCCCAAAGTCCATCAGAGGGCTCCCTCCCCTCACAATGCAAATCCTCATACCCCCTCACCAACAAAGAGTCCCCATTACAGAGACCCCACCAAAAACCCCCATAAGAGAGACCCCTTCGGGAGAACCGCAGAGGAGAGACCCCAGCAGAGACCCCTATTACAGACACCTCACCAGATTCCCCCCCCCCCCCCAGCAAATCCCGATGAGGGGGAGAGCGGGATTGCGTTGTGGGATGAGGGGAGCCAGCCACCAAACCTCACTAAAAATGGTGGCTCGATCTGGAATTCATGAGCGAATCCCATGCAATCGCTGTCATGCATAAATTTGCATGGCAAGGGGTAGTGAATCGCCTCTGGATTCTCACTACCAATGTGAGTGCAAATCGGAGGTGATGCATCTCCAACAGGAGAACATGGGGTTGGATTCTCTGATTTTGATGCTATGTCCAGAGGAAGTGTCTAGTTTTACAAAAGCTGAGAGCACAAGTGTCCTGCGCCATCGGGAACTCGGCCCATCGGGGCGGAGCATCGGCGAAGGCGTTCAGGTAACGCCCTGAGGCCGTACCATTTTGGAGGGGGCGGAGCATCCAAAACTGCCGCCGCGCCCAATTCAGTCTTAAACAGGGATTCTCTGCCCAATCACCGATTACGATATCGGCGTCAGGCAACGGAGAATCCCACCCATAGTCTTCCAAATGGAGAATTCAGCCCAGTATGTATGAAAGCCATAATGTGTCAAGGAGGAGCTGGACATTGAGACTAGTACTGCTAATCAGGTGAACTGGTCAGTTCTGATTGGTGTCGAGCTGTTGTTGGGCTGTTCCCATCTGAGTGAATGTGTGTATTCCATCATACTCCTGAATTGAACCTTTCAGATAGTAGAAAGCTTTGATCCTCAGAATGTACTGATATAATAGTTAATTTTTATTATAAAATCATATCTGCACTTTCATTGAGAATGTATTTATTTATGCATTATTTACTCCACAGAAACAAGGTCCAACTAATCCCCTGTTGCACCATCTTGTTCGGGACATGAAGCAGGTAAAAATGACTATACAAGTAGTGTCATGAATGAAACTTTTTGCTGTCAGACTGATTCTCAATTCTACAAAGGTCTACAATTCGAGTTTGGATAGCATGCTTATACTTCCGTAAGGCATGTAATCATATAATCCCTCTCAGCGTTTCCTGTCCTTAATGTTCAGCATTTTCTTCCAGGAGTTGCCTTCCTTCTTCTTTTATTGTGAGACAACTAATTACATATAATCATGAGAGCATAGAAACAGGAGTGGCCTACTCAGTTCCTTGGGCCTGTTCCATAATTCAATTAGATTATGGATGGTCGGTACCATAACTCCATCTACCTGCCTTGGTTTTGTCGCCCTTAAATTTTTGTTGGGAAAGGGTATCATCAATCTCAGTTTTGCAATTTTCAATTAAACTCGCCTGAACAACGTTTGGGGAGAGAATTTCATATTTTCATTTTTCTTTGCTTGAAGAGGTGCTTTCTGACATCACCACGGAACGAGCTCTAATTTAAGATTTTTCTGGAATTCCCACGAGAGAAAATAGTTACCCTCCATCTATTATATAATATACTTTAATCTTCAGAAGTATCTAAATTAGGTAACTTAGTTAGCGTGCTGTGTAGGGAACTGATTTTAGACTTCCCACTCATTTTTCCATCTTGATTTTCCTAATTCCTCTGCACATATGATCATTTGGATGTGTGCAAAATGGAATTAGTATATATTAACCTGTAAACTTCTGCTTTTGCTGTGATTAACTGAGACATTTCAATTTTCATGAAAAGAAGGTCAACATATGAGGCTGGATTCTCCGCTGTCGGGCTTCTCCATTGCGCCGGCAGCGCACCCACGCCCAGGGATTTCCAGACGGCATGGGGCTGCCCATAATAGGAAATCCCACTGACCGGCTGGCGGGACGGAGAATCCCACTGACGGCGGGGGTGTGCCGCACCAGTTAAAAGAATCTCGCTCATGCACATTTTGGGATTGATTGTAAATTATGGATAGAAAGCTCGGGTGCTTTGAAAAGCTATGTCAAGTTATTTTAATGAAATCTTTACAAAATGAAAAGGAATCCCTGAATTGCATTTTCTGCCTTTTGTAGACCACAATCGAGTCCGGACCAAGTAGATTTAACAAAGTTTGGTCTATTAACACACTCTAGTATTTACAATATATGCCACATCCCAACCAGGTTTGAACTGTCGGTACCATACCAGGCCGACTTTATACAGAACTTAACTATGGATGATTTAGGGTTGCCAGCCCCTTTAGCCGGGGACTTGCATTTGGCGAAAGTCACGGGGACCTTGATTGCTCCAACCCTATATGTCTCGTGCAGGTTCTAACCCTACCATAGGGAACACCCAAAAGCACAATGAGGGGAATAAAGCTTTGAAGGACATTTTTAATTACGTTATTTGGCTGGCACCAACAGTGTTATTCCTGCTTAAGAACATAAAGACATGTGAAATCGAGGCAGGTATAGGCCATTCAGCTACTTCAAACCTGCTCTGCTATTTAATAATATCATGGCTGATCTCTATCTCGGCTTGACATTTCTACACTCATCCCTTGATTCCCTCAGTATCCAAAAATGTGTAGACCTCTGGCATAAAAATACTTAATAACTAATCGTCCACAGCTACCTAGGGTAAAGAACTCCAAAGATACCAGCCCTTTTGAGTGAAGAACTTTGTGCTCATCGCTTTCCTAAATGACCAATCTCTTATTCTGATTCTGTAATTCCTCACTCTGGGCTTTGTATTCAGAGGAAATGGCCGCACAGCCTCTACCCTGTCAAGCCTTTTGAGGACAAAGTTGAGTTTCAATTAGATCACCTTTTAATCCTTCCAAACTCGATGGAATATAGGCATTTCCGACACAATCTTTGCTCATGACAATCATCCCAGGAATCAGTTCATTGCACTCTCCCTGACGAACTTAAGGATCTAATGACCTTTCTAAAGGAGACAGAAAATGTGCACAGTACACCAGATATGGAGCCAGATTGTCTGCATGCCGTCGCTGGTAGCGGGGTTCCCAAAGCAGCGGAGAATCAGACACTGGGGCAAAAATGGGATTGGTGCCCACTGCAAGTAGAAGGATGCAAATGGGTTTTAATAACCCATTTTCATCCATTTATCAAAGACTTTTTAACAGTGCAGAAGGAGGCCATTCGGCCCATTGAGTCTGCACCAGCTCTTGGAAAGAGCACCCTACCCAAGGTCAACACCTCCACTCTATCCCCATAACCCACTAACCCCACCCAACACTAAGGGCAATTTTGGACACTAAGGGCAATTTATCATGGCCAATCCACCTAACCTGCACATCTTTGGACCGTGGGAGGAAACCGGAGCACCCGGAGGAAACCCACGCACACACGGAGAGGATGTGCAGACTCCGCACAGGCAGTGACCCAAGCCGGACTCGAAACTGGGACCCTGGAGCTGTGAAGCAATTGTGCTATCCACAATGCTACCGTGCTACCCATAGCAGGATGGACACCATATTTTCCAGACCCATATAATTCTCCGGTCCTTTGGGCTTGGAGAATGTGGGATTTACTACAAGTATTTCCCAGCATGGCACTGACAGGGTGGACCTCGCGTGGGCAAATGGGAATAACCCCTCAAGGGAGTTGCCCCCAACGTCCACCTGAGGGCTACCTTCCCCACCCGCAATGCAAGACCTGCCCAATCCCATCAGACCCCCCCCCCCCACTGCCCATGCAGAGACCCTCTAGATAAAGAGACTAAGTGAAGAGACCCCCGAGATAAAGAACTCCCCCCGCCAGAACCCCATAAAAGAGACTCCTGTCTGGAAGCTAGCGAGCAGTCCAGACAGAGGCAGTGAAAAGAATTACCATGTGACTCTCACCTGCGCAATACACCTGCTGGTCAGACAGTGGAAGTACCACGTGTCAATTCCTGGAAAGAAAAAACAGTGGCCTGTGTTTAAGTCCCTCCTATCCTTGAGAGGCAAGCCATTCATTCATTTCCTTTACCCATTAGATCTCGCAAGGCGTAACAAGCTGGTAAATCCCACGAGAGGCCTCTCCCGAGTCAGCCATGGGCATGGCAGATAGATTCCGCCTATAGTCTCCCAAACAGAGAATCCAGGTCATGGTCTCAAAATATCCCGATACAATTACAGCAAGACACTTTATGCTTTTACTCCAACCTCCTTGCAACAAACTCTAACACACCATTTGCTTTCCTAATATTTGCTGCACTTGCGTGTTAATTTTCTGTGATTCAGGTCTGTCAGATCTTTCTGGATAACAACATTTCCTAGTCTCTCAGCATTTAAAAATATCATACATTTTAATTTTCCTACTCAAAGTGGATAACATTACATTTCTCCACATTGTAATCCATCTCCACATTTTTGCCTACTCGCTTAACCTGTCAAAATTATTTTGCAGTCTGTGTGCCTGCTCATAGCTTACTTTTCCACCTAACTTTGTATTGTCAGCAAACACGGATACATTCCACCTGGTTCTATTATCTAAGTCATTGATATAGGGCGGCATTCTCCCCTACCCGGCGTGACGGAGGGTCCCGGAGTAGGGGAGTGGTGCCAAGCACTCAGGGGTCGGGCCTCCCCAAAGGTGGGGAATTCTCCCCACCTTTGGGGGCCAGCCCCGCGCTGGAGCGGTTGCGACCAGAAGACCGCGCAAAAAACCGGCGCCCCCGGCAGCGGGGCTGGCCGAAAGGCTTTCGCCGGTCCGCGCATGCACCGGCAGTGACGTCAGCGGCAACTGGCCGCTGACGTCACTGCCGGCGCATGCGCGATATGGGGTTCTCTTCCGCCTCTGCCATAGTGGAGGCCGTGGCGGCCGCGGAGGAATATAGTGCACCCAGGGCACTGGCCCGCAGTCTGAGCAGAGGGTCCCGATCGCGGGCCAGGCCACCGTGGGGGCACCCCCCGGGGTTCGATCGCCCCCCGCCCCCCCAGGACCCCGGGGGCCTGCTCGCGCCGCTGAGCCCGCCGTTCCAGAGGTGGTTTAAACCTCGGCGGCGGGAGAGGCCTCCCAGCGGCGGGACTTCGGCCCATCCGGGCCGGAGAAACACCGCAGGGGCCTCTCCGATCGGAGTGACGAGATTCCTGCCCCCGCCACTTCCCGGGTGGTGGAGAATCTCTGCCACGGCGGGGGCGGGATTTTAGGCGCCCCCAGGCGATTCTCCGACCCTGCTGGGGGGTCGGAGAATTTCGCCCATAGATTGTAAATAGCTGAGGCCCATTCATTAATCCATGTGGTACCCCATCAGTTATCTCCTGTAAACTTGAAAATATTTATTTCTACACTGTTTGCTGTCTTCTAACCAACCCTGAAATCTTAGATTTATGTCTCCAGCTAGTGTACTCTCACACTTTTGCATCCTATTTTCTCTCTATCGGCTTTTGGTGATCATTTGCTGAGTTTTAAAATGCTCACCCTCAGGATTACTACTATTTTGGGCTACATTATAAACCTCCTCCTGTAACCTAAAACTATCTACAGTTAGCTACAGTTGTGCAAGTACAGTGTATTAAATCTGGCTATCCGAAAACCAGAGATGTCTGCAAACTGAACATTTTTAGAAGCTGCCATGCATGAGTTTTAATTCTTACTAAATTAGTAACATAATTTACCAATTTGTTTGGCTAAGTGCTGCATCAGTGCAGTGGTACGCCGGATTAGTTATTGGATTGATGCAGGTAGGGCAGTGGATGTTGTCTATATGGACTTCAGTAAGGCCTTTGACAAGATCCCTCATGGCAGACTGGTACAAAAGGTGAAGTCACACGGGATCAGAGGTGAGCTGGCAAGGTGGATACAGAACTGGCTCGGTCATAGAAGGCAGAGAGTAGCAATGGAAGGATGCTTTTCTGATTGGAGGGCTGCGACTAGAGGTGTTCCGCAGGGATCAGTGCTGGGACCTTTGCTGTTTGGAGTATATATAAATGATTTGGAGAAAAATGTAACTGGTCTGATTAGTAAGTTTGCGGACAACACAAAGGTTGGTGGAATTGCGGATAGTGATGAGGACTGTCAGGGGATAGAGCAGGATTTAGATCGTTTGGAGGCTTAGGCGGCGAGATGGCAGATGGAGTTTAATTCGAACAAATGTGAGGTAATGCATTTTGGAAGATCTACTACAGGTAGGGAATATACAGTGAATGGTAGAACCCTGAAGAGTATCGACAGTCAGAGAGATCTTGATGTACACGTCCACAGGTCACAGAAAGGGGCAACACAGGTGTAGAAGGTAGTCAAGAAGGCATACGCATGCTTGCCTTCATTGGCCAGGTTATAAAAATTGGCAAGTCATGTTGCAGCTGTATAGAACCTTAGTTAGGTCACACTTGGAGTATAGTGTTCAATTCTGGTCACCACACTACCAGAAGGATGTGGAGGCTTTTGAGAGGGTGCAGAAGAGATTTACCACGATGTTGCCTGGTATGGAGGGCATTAGCTATGAGGAGCGGTTGAATAAACTCGGTTTGTTCTCACTGGAACAAAGAAGGTTGAGGGGTGACCTGATAGAGGTCTACAAAATTATGAGGGGCATAGACAGAGTGGATAGTCAGAGACTTTTTCCCAGGGTAGAGGGGTCAATTACTAGGGGGCATAGGTTTAAGGTGCGAGGGGCAAGGTTTAGAGGAGATGTGCGAGGCAAGTTTTTTACACCGAGGATAGTGGGTGCCTGGAACTTGCTGCCGGAGGAGGTGGTGGAAGCAGAGACGATAGTGACGTTTAAGGGGCATCTTGACAAATACATGAATAGGATGGGAATAGCGGAGTGTAGAAGATTTTAGTTTAGATGGGCAGCATGGTTGGCACAGGCTTGGAGGGCCGAATGGCCTGTTCTTGTGTTGTACTTTTCTTTGTTCTTTTCCTACGCTCCGCGTACACCCAGCTGACCTGGCTCGGTTTGATGGTGTTGATCTGAACCGGCCTTAACTGCCTGACCTTGAAAACTAGCAGGATCTGAAATCCGCGTGGACTCAGTCTCGAGTTTCCCAGTTTTGAAACAGTACCTGTACTACTTTTCCCTTGGAGTTTTTATTAGGATAACCTGACCAGACTCCAACTTTTGTTCGGATACCGGACGAGAATCCCAAACAATTTTTTAATTTGTATAATTGTGAGGAACGCATACTTGATTCCAGGAGTGATAACTGTGACCAATAGCTGTCTTTTATGTTGAAACAAACTTTAATTTAAACACAGAACTAACCACATTAATATCAAAGAAATAGCTTTACAATTAACAGTTAAACAGTTCTTAAATAAAAGGAAAAACTTTAACTTACTATCCACACCTGCCACTAATGCTAATTGAGCAACATAGGAATTAAGAGCAGAAGTCAGCACTTCAACTCTTCGAGGCTGCTCCGCCATTCAATTAAATCATATCTGATCTCTTCCTGGTCTCAAATCCACTGCCCCACCTGTTGCCCACATCCCTTTAACACATTTTTAAAATCAAAAATATATTTATCTCTTTCTTGAAACCATTTAATGACTCAGATTTCACAAGTTCACCATCCTCTGGGAGAGTATGAGAGGGAGCTGGCAAAGATTGTTTAAATAGATTAAAAAGGATGGCGATAAATGAACAGTGGGAAACATTTAAAGAAACAATTCAAAATGTTCAACAGAAATACATTCCATTAAAAAACAAAAACACAGTAAGAAAGATCCATTCTTGGCTTTTTAAGGAAGTTAATGATAGTATTAGATTTAAAGAAGAGGTTTATAATGTTGCAAAGAATGCTCATAATGGGAGTGTTGTATAAAACAGACACAGATGACCTAAAAGTTGATGAAAAGGGAAAAGTAGAATGTGGGAGGAAACTAGCTAGGAATGTATAAAACAGCTTTTAAAATATAAAAAAATTAGTAAACAAAGTAAACACTGGTCCCTTAAAGACAGTGACAGGAGACGTTATCACGGGGAACAAAGAATTGGCAGATGTTTTGTATCTTCATAATAGAAGACACAAATAACATACCAGAAATAAAGAGTAATGCAGGGATGGGTAAGAATGATGATCATAATATAACTAATGTTAGCAGAGAAAAAGTATTGAGCAACTTAAAGGGAATATAATCAACAAATCTATATGACCTGCTGCAGTAATCCAGTGTCAGGCCTCGGCTATTGGCTGGGGACTCCCAATTTAAGGAGTCTCCACGCATGGCCCTGATTTGCTTTAACAGAATTGGATTTTATGGGTGGGTGTAAGCTCTACCCCCAAGAGGTTGTACAGGAAACTTTACTCTGATGCCTGGGCTTGATGTATGTGGCTGTGATAGTGTTTGTGGATGTTTCATTCCACTGAATTTGCAGGTATGGTTGTACATTTTCTGCCCTGATATGCAATCTCCGCTTCAATAGTCATCTGTAAAGATTAAACTAAAATAAATCACATCAACATTGAATGACTGGATGGAGGAGAATTTTATAGCAGAAATGAAATCGTTCATAGTTTCCATAAAATTCTGATGCAAGCTTCTGTTTCTAGAGTAACCTTCCTCCTGGCTACAAGGTTACTTTGATTGACATTGGATTGGTGATGGAATACCTGGTAGGAGGTGCATACAGAAGCATCTATACACGGAAATCCTTCAGAATCCTGTATAACAGCCTCTACAGACAGCACAAGGTAAGGAGTGGGTCCGTTACTCTCGTGCCTCTTGGTGCCTCATTGTTATATTGATGAGATCAGATTGGATCATTGATTGCTATTAAGTTAATGTTACCGTAAACACTTCCTTTTGATAACTGGGTCTCTCAGTTCTGCAATAGGAAAAAGCAGAGTAAGCTGGTGTTATTAAGATAATTTCTGAACCCATAATTTATTGACAATTGAATTAACCATTTCCTCCCATTTTTTGAGGGTGGGAGATGTGATTGCTTGGTTGTAGATAATTCTCACATTTGCAATAAATGACAGTCTAAGTGTGTCGGCTTGTCCCAGCTTGAGTACCCTTGTGTTTGGCTCAAAAGGCTATGAAGATGAGCCACACAACCACATTTGAATTTATGAGCTCAGCTGACAGTCCAGTGCAGTTGTGAGAAATTAGCCCATTCATAGCAGTGACAGTGCTTCTGATGAGTTGTTAAACAGACTTGGCCTGCCGTTGGGCAACAGGAGGAATCGCAATGGCCCAGTGAATCGGGTGGAAGACAAAAATCGGGTTTCACACCAGGCGTCAAACCTGTTGCCAGTCTCCTGGCCCTGCCAGCCCCGACACAGTTCCTGCCGGCCCCAACGAGGTCCCTGCCCAGACCTAGTCATCTGCTTCCCGTATGCTTCAGCTCCTCTAGTCAGGAGTCTCACTGGCGTGAATTGGTGCAAGTCTTCTGAAAGGTGGACCTGGTGGCGTGTACTCCGAGGGAGAGAAAGGGGTTGAGTATCCTCTCTACATTTGCCTCTAGCTCTGAGGAGTGGGACCTGCCAGAGAGAATAGGCTCTGCCCCTCTCAGGTCTAGCACAAACCCTGATCCTTGTTTTTAAAAAAATCTGTGTGCCATTGAATGGCACGTCAACTTCGCTCCTGATGCCAGTGGGAATTGGCCCTGATTCTCTGCTGGAGATTAGTCGGAAAATGGGAGTTTAAATTAGAGCAGTTCCTATGATTTCCTGGCAAATATGTCTCCCTCAATCAGCACCAGAAAGAAAACCAAATGACCAGCCTCTCATCCATTGCCATTTGTGGGACATTGTTGGTACAGAATATTGCTGTGTTTCCCTACACAAGTCACTGTACTTCAAGGTTAACTCCTTCTCTGAAGCACGGTGAGACATATAAGGTGCTAAATAACTTCAAGTTTTATTATACCAGTCATATTTGAATATAATTGCTACAATATTCGATGGGAGTAGCATGGTAGAAATTAATTTACATTAATTGCACAATGGGAGAATGTATATGTTTTTAGTTCAGAAATGAATCTTGCAATTCTGATTCATTTGAAATTTGGATTCGATTATTGTGGGCAACACGGTGGCACAGTGGTTAGCAGTGCTGCCTCGGAGTTCTCGAGACCCAGGTTCAATTCCGGCCTTCGGTGACTGTGTGGTGTTTGCATGTTCTCTCTATGTCTGCGTGCGTGTCCTCTGGATGCTCTGGTTTCCTTCCACAGTCCAAAGATGTGTAGGTTAGGTGGATTGGCAATGCTAAATTGTCCCTTAATGTCCAATGGTTAGGTGGGGTTGTGGGGTTATGGGGATGGGATGGGGAAGTGGACCTAGGTAGAGTGCCCTTTCGGAGGATCGGTGCAGACTCGATGTTCCATTTGTCCGCATGGTGGGGTTTCCTGTATGGGCTGCTGCTGCACACCCTTCACCTCCTAGCCCTCATCGATGTCTGGACATGCTGTGGCATTCTATCCTGTAGTCCGGTGGGGGCAGTGGTCTTCAATGGTGACCTCTCTACATAGGGGCCCTTCCTTCTACCATTGGGAACCTGGCATAGAAAAAGATAGCTCATGGGCTCCCAGACATCTGTATTTTCTGTGGCCTTTTGGAAAGCCCATATTCCAGATGTAGGTAGATTCTCAGAGGTTTCATCCCCTTTTCACTATTTGAGGGAACTGCTCCTCAACCTTTGGTTGCGTTTCAGCCCACGGTCCTGATCGTTGGCCACCCGCTGCGGGATGGGGAGGGAGAGTGGAGGGACAATGGGGGAGAGGGTCTCCTTTCTAGCATGCTCCTGGGCCTGGCAAAGGTGGCCATTAACAAGTCCAGGCAGTGGGCGGTTGAATGGGTTGCTCATCCCTTTTCCACAGCTATGTATGCACCCAGGTGTCCCTTGAGAGGGAGCATGCAGTGTCCACTGGCATGCTTGAGGCCTTTCATGACCAGTGGCCAACACAGGGGCTAGAGTGTATCATCAGCCACCACAATGATATTGTTACTTAAATAAATATGTTTCCGTGAACATTTTGTCTTTTGTTACATTGCCCCTTTAAGGGACCATTTCACTGTTAAACAGTGACCTCCACCCCTCACTCCCGAGGAAGTCCCATCTCAGAGACTAGCTGGCCAATGGCTGGCAGCTCTCTAGTCCCTGCAGCACCAGAAGCTCCAGTTGACAGAAGAGGAACTGCATGCACTGCCCAGAGCCTGAGTCCTGGGTGCTCAGCACCAGTTAAATGTCCATGTCTCGGGATGGGAACAGAAAGTGAAGGAAAGGACAGAGGGAGTATCGGTAGAGAGGCCAGCGCAGGGGGATGGGAAGGAAGTCTGCGCAGGGGTCAGACTTCCCCCAGTCATGGTTCATTTTTGGGCTTCCCACCTGATGCTGAACTCCGCTCACCAGCCTGAAAATTGAGGCTGGTTGGGAAACAGCTCTTTAGTGGTCCATAATTGGCCACTCAATTGATGCAAGGGCATGCTGGCTGACTGATGCCTCGCCCATCCAAGCGTGATAATGCGGCGAGATTGGGCCTGGCGGGAACCAAGTGGGAAGGCCGTCCGAGAAATGTTATGGTCACGCAACCCCCCCCACCTACAAAGCTGTAGTGGGAGTCGGTAAAATTCTGCCCCATATGTTAGAAGTTGTAAAGTTCCCATCTAGGTGCTGTTTAACTGCACTTATCATCTTGTGCCATGTCAGGGTACTGCCCCACTATTCTTTAATATGTTTCTTCAATGTTAGTTAGAAATTATTTCTGTGACATACATTGATATATCCACATACATACACACACACACTCACACAGCCCATGCTTATACAATACTGCACACAGATCAGTGTTAGCAATTTACACATGGAGATAAAGCTTTAATATTTTCTTTTTGTAATTGTAAATAAATATGATAGACAAAACAATTTGATTCTGAAGGATATTGCCGATGTACTTGTAGACATATTACTTATACATATGGCTAAGAAAGAAATGTCTTTTCACAGCGAGTTAAACGTCATGGGGTCACCAGTTTCACTCAGAGCTGGAGCAACCATTCCTTGCACCAGAACAGAGAACCAGCTCCCAGTGTGGAGACTGATGAACAGAGGCTACATTCTCAATTCATTAGAACAGCTCAGCCATACAAACGCAAGGTACATTTTTCTTCTAAGTTTATTAAATATTAACATTAACTTTAAATTTACTTTGCAATATTACGTGAAGCATAGTGGTGATAGAGATATGAATCATTCTAAATTTTCCCCAATCCTTTAATATATAGTTTGGATTGTCAAATTCATTGCCTTACAATTGTCAAACTTATACAAAGCACATAATGGATAAATGGGAACAATGGGTCTGGGCCTGTCAATATGCTAAAATAAAATTCCATCTCATAATGACTTCAATAATAATTGGGAAAGGATTGTAACTGAAATCAAAACTATATTTTCAATGGGTGCGTTGATCTTTGTAAAACTGAATAAACTTTAAATGGCAGAATTGCTCATTATTAATTTGGGCTATTACAGTGAGTTTGGTACAACAGTTAATAAGTTTTGTGTGCTAAGTGCAATTTTAATCCAGGCTTCTCGATAAAGCAGCGTACATATATTATTGAATTCTGCTGCGAGGTGTTACTAATATTTTTATTAAATTAAGGAAAATAAACAAGTTAGAGACAAAAAAGGACAGAATGTCACAAATGCACCAATTGTTTCCGTTTTGATTTCTTGAACTCATGCATATTTGTGCCTCAGATTCATGTAATTTTGACATGGAAGTTTTGAATGGATCCTTAGTTGGATAATTGTATATCTGAGTACTTGGGAGAGAACTGGGGAAATGTAACTGACAAACACTGAAGGAAATTCCAAATATAAACCAGGCAAAAATTCAGGGGTTGTAAAGATCCAATCTACCGCCCACCACCCGACTGCCCCAACTACCATCCGACTGTCCCTGAACCGACCTGACTACCCTCTGACCACCCTGACTACTCTCCTTGTTCACCTACCCATCCATTCATTCACCAACTTACAAACCACATTCATTCATCAAAAGATCTAAACATTTGAAAATGTACCTGATTATGGCTGCTAGTGTCTTAAAAGGGGGTGTGTCCTCTCCTTCCCCAACTACATTTCCCCACTTGCAGGGTTTAGGTGGGAGACACTCCACTGCTTATTTCTGTGTCAGCCTAGACCGGAAGATCCCAGAAGAACATAGCATTGGGTTGGCAAAATCTCCGCAGGTAGTGGCAATGTGCCCAGCATTGCCGGTGACAAGAAGATCAAAGCCATAAAGTCTAAATTGAAATATTTAGCAGGTATAGTTCCCGCTACCTGAATGTTTTACAAACTCAATGAAGTATTCGTTTCTGTGTAAATTGTAACTCAATTTACTCTAAATATATCCACAATAGTTTAACATTTCTAGAGAGTTGACATACAATGCATATGCAATGATATATATTAGTACAGTGCATTCAAAATCCAAGGAAAAAACTTATTAAGTAAGTTCTTGTTTTGTTCTATGACTCATCAATTAAAAACCTAGGGCTGAATTTTGTCAGGGTGATGGAAGGCCTGAGATTGGATAACAGGGTCAGAGGAAACTTGCCTGGCTGCTCAGCCAGCAGCTAATGAGCTGTCGACGAGGCTCCCCTCCCTTTAAAGGATGGGAGCCTGTATCCATGTGCTACCAGCCAATTGGAGAGCCAGCAAATCTTCAGTCCCCGTATCACCACGGGGAGAGCTGGCCACAGCTGGGTTGCACCCAACTGAGAAAAACCTCTGTAGATGCCGCCGTTTGGAAAAACGTAAATGGGTTTGGCGTTCACTGGAGGAAGATGGGCAGCAACAAAGAGGAACGCGAGATAGTTACTGAGTGCAGGGGAGGGTATTGCTCTGCGGGAGACCATTGACACCGAGGAACACCTTTGTGGGCCACAAAAGTGTCCAATTAGGACTGCCCAATTCCTGAGCCCGCACCAGGGCCTACCAGGCAGTCTCCCCAGATCGCATGGGGCACACCCATCACTGGTAAAATATCAGCGATGGCAGGAAGACAACAGGCACTTTGCCTCCTCCTGCGTTCCCTTATTGTTCCCAGGCCTCTTCACCTCCTAGCCCATCCTAAGTGACTAGTAAAAGCTTCCCCTTGGCGTGCAATTAATTTTCTTGAGTCCATCTACTTAAAATGGTAATGTTTTTCACAGGAGAAATCGGTTTCGCTGTGTAAGTCAAAAAGGAAGCAAAAAGATGATTTCAGTTATACAGAGGAGCATGATTCTGCAGGTTTTATCTATCCTTACAATGACCTGTTGGTATGGGCTGTGTTGATGAAACGACAGAGGATGGCCATGTTTTTCTGGCAGCATGGAGAAGAAGCCATGGCAAAGGCTGTGGTAGCCTGCAAACTATACAGGGCAATGGCTCATGAGGCTAAGCAGAGCAACATGATGGATGACACTTCGGAGGAGCTAAAACAATACTCCAAGTAAGATTACTCACTATTCACTTTCTACTTTTCTCTTCAAGAAAATTAATATGTTAAAATAGCTAAGAATGAAGTTGAAAGTGATCTAGAAGCAAGTTGTATTATCCTGTGTGTTCCCTGAGAAATGTTTATCATAAGACCAAAGGACCACAAGAAATAGGAGGAGGAATAGGCCATTAATTCCATCGCGCCTACTCCACCATTCAGTAAGACCATGGCAGATCTGATTGTGCCTCACATGCCTGCCTCCATAACCCTTGACCCCTTTACAATCTGTTCAACTAACTGACTAACTAAAAAATTGTCTAACTCAGCCTTGAATATACTCAACAACCCAACCTCTACTGTGCTTCATGGAAGAGAACTTCAAAGCTTAACTTTAATAAGGACATGGGAGTCCGCACCAAATAAAAATAAGAACAAAGTTTTACTTACAAACGATAGATATATACACTTCCCAGTAGACCCCTACTGGTTTCCTGGTTTGTCGGTGCCTTACTGGCTGAATTTATATACACTGGGTAATTGAGATACCCTGCCCTTAGCGGGGGAGTTTGTACTCTACAAGGAGCACGGGGAAGACATGCATTCCCACCACGTAGGTCCCGTGCGGAATATTACACAAACAACTCTCTGAGAGAAAAAAAACCTTCTCACCTCTGTCAAAACTGGAGACCCTCTTAGCTTAAAATTGTGCCCCCAGTTCTAAATTCCCCCAGGAGAGGAAAGATCCTGTCAGTAGCTGTCATGTCAAGCCCCCTCAGAATCTTATCCACTTCAATACGGTCACCTCTCATTCTTCTAAATTCCAATGAGTATAGGCCCAACTTGTTCAACCTTTAATCACAGGTCAACCCCCTCATCCCAGCAATCAACCTAGTGAACTTTCTCTTAATTGCTTCCAATGCAAGTATACCCAACTATATGCAAATATAGCTGAGGAGACCAAAATTGTGCACAGCACTCTGTGCAGTTTTACAAATGCAATGTACAGCTGTAGCAAGACTTCCCTACTTGTATACTCCATCCTCCTTGCAATAAAGACTAACATTCCATTTGCCTTCTTAATTACTTGCTGTACGAGCATGTGATTCATGTACAAGGACATCTGGATCCCTGTGTACCACAACATTTTGCAATTTTTCACTACTTAAATAATGTTCTGATTTTCCAGTCTTCACACCAAGTTACACAACCTCACATTTTCCCCCATAATACTCCATCTTCCGAATTTTTGTCCACTCACTTAACCCCTCTATATCCCTTGCAGACTCTTTGGCCAGAATGTAATTTTGACGCCGTTGGACCATTCCAATCCGATTTATTGTGGTATTAATTCTGCGAAACCATTTTAATGCGCCACTTTAAAATTATTAGTACCTGTGTAAAAAACTTACTAGATAAAACAAATGAAGTGTAGTGTATAGTTGTTAATGGATATTAGCTTCTCTTTCTGAAAAAGGAAAGGCAACATGATTAAATGGTACACTTGTTTTACCAGCTCAAAAGAGGCTATTCCTCAAGTACATTAGCATATATCTCCTTTTGCTTTTTGATCAAAAGATAGTGAACATGGCAAAGTATTAATATTGATATTGATATTTATTGTCACATGTACCGAAGTGCAGTGAAAAGTATTTTTCTGCAGCCAAGGGAACGTACACAGTACGAACATGGTAGACAAAAGAATAATCGACAGAATACATTAACAAATGGTACATCGACAAACAGTGATTGGTTACAGGGGCCAAACAAGCAATACATGAGCAAGAGTAGCATAGGGCACCGTGAATAGTGGTCTTACAGGGAACAGATCAGTCGGAGGGAGTGATTGAGGAGTCTAGTAGCTGTGGAGAAGAAACTGAATGTGCGGGTCTTCAGACTTCTGTACCTTCTGCCTGATGGAAAGGTCTGGAAGAGGGCATTGCCTGGGTGGGAGGGGCCTCTGATAATGCTGTCTGCCTTCCTGAGGCAGCGGGAGTTGTAAGTAGAATCAATGTGAGGGTGGCAAGCTTGTGTGAAGCGTTGGGCTGAGTTCACCACACTCTGCAGTTTCTTGCGATCTTGGGCCGAGCAGTTGCAATACCAAGCTGTGATGCAGCCGAATAGGATGCTCTCTATGACACATCTGTGGATGTTTGTGAGAGTTTGACCTTCATATTAGCTACTGGAGAAAGTTTTAAGATATCAGAGAAAATCATGCACTTACCTGAATGGTGACTGAGTCCTTGTCATGTTCAGGACAGTTTTCCTGCCTCTGAGAGCTGCTGATCAATCAGACACTGGCCGTTCTCCAGTACTGGCAGAGTCACTGGGAGCGGTGGTCACTGCCGGGAATGCAGGAGGCCCAGGCTGCAGGATCAGTTGTGGAAGCCTAACGGATGGGGGGGCAGGAAGGGGGGTTCAAGGACAGATGAGTACTTCAGCAAAGGGCAGTTCAAGTTCATTCCTCCAGCAAGCTTCTCCATTGGACATGGGCTTCCCAAATAAGAAGGATGACCCCTTCCAGGCCATGGGCATACCTGAAAGCAATTGGGAAGGCAAATTATATGTTGGTCTTCATTGCAAGAGGATTTGAGTTCAGAAGTAGAGATGTCTTACTGCAGTTATACAGGGCTTTGGTGAGATCACAATTGGAATATAGCATGCAGGTTTGGTCCCCCTAACTAAGCAACCATTCATAGAATCCCTAGAGTGCAGAAGGAGGCCATTCACAGTAACTTCATTGCAGTGTAATGTAAGCATGATAAAGATTATTATTATTATCACTCAGTCCCTTGAGTCTGCACTGACCCTCTGAAAGAGGACCCTACCTAGGCCCACCACCATGCCCTGCACCCGTAACCCCAGTTATCCCACACATCCTTGGACACAAAGGGGCAATTGCATAGCATAACCAATTCACCTAATCTGCACATCGTTGGACTGCGAGAGGAAACTGGAGAACCCAGAGGAAACTCACAAACAGACACAAAGAGAACGTGCAAATTTCATCCAGACAGTCACCCAAGGTCGGCATTGAGCTTGGGGTCCCTGGCACCGTGAGACAGCAGTGCTAACCACAGTGCCATCATGCCTGCCCTCTATTTGCCATAGAAGGGGTGCAACAGAGGTTTACTCAGCTGATACCGGGGTTGGCGGACCTATCCTATGAGGAGACATTAGTTTGACTGCATCTGTATTCACTGGAGTTTCGAAGGGTGACAGGACTATTGGGCCAGGATTCTCCGTTCTGGAGTCTAAATGCTCCTGCCAGGGGAGAATCAGGACTGATCTCCGCTGGCACGAGGAGTGGCGCCCAGGTGTGAGTATCACACCTGAGCCATGCATATTTATGCATGGCGGAGAGCTCGCTGAATTCCCTCAGGATCCTGGTATTAGATCACCATTTTGAGCGGGCGGCCCAATCAACCAGTCTGGCAGAAGGCCCCCTCCCGGAATTCAAATCCTAACCCCTCCCTGCTGACTTGGAGAGGCATTCTCTTCCCCCACCAAAGAAATAATGGGTCACTACCCCCCACACCAAGCTTGCATGAGTGTGACCCAACTTCCCCCCATCCATTGGCTCTTCCATTAGACACCCCCTTCAGCCGCCTCCTTCCATCCCCGCCCCTTGGCATTGTCAGTGGCGCATCGTCCCTCGGTTCAATGGCATCTGCACCCTGGCAGTGAAACCCATGCCTGGCATGGTGGATTTCAAGGGGGAATGGGGGTCAAGGGGGCCAGGCCACAGGTCATGTGTCCCTCTGCCAGGTTGTAGAATGGTAAGGTCCCTTGAGGCTCCTGGGGTTGCATGGGTGTCTGGTCTGCCCGTTCCAGCCCTGGGAAAGCTGAAGATCACCCGTGCTTGGTGACCTCAAGCAGCCCTCTATTCAACAGCATCCTCCTGGACTGAGGTTTTTAATTCTGACGTGGCCTCCTCAGCCTGAATTGCTTGACCTGACAGCTGGTGAGCAGTCCAGGAAGTTCATTGAAGAATTGATGCAGGGACACTTTCCCATTCCTAACATCTGTTCCCTCAGACAAAAACCTTTAAAACATCAGCTATTACAAGTGTCAGAGGCTTCCTCGAAAGCCAACACTTGAAAAGCTTCAAATCAGCTGACAGCCTTTGAAATGCTAAGCACCGGTTATCTTTACAGAGCAATAGCTTTCACTCGCCAGTGATTGACAACTTCATGGCTCAGACACAGCTGTTAGAGGGTTTGTATTTTAGCTTTCCTTTCATGCTTGAATGCATGTTAGGTACTCTGCTCGGATGCCAACAGCTCCTCATCACCACAAAGGAACAAAGTGGTTTTACTTCTTTCTTTCTCACAGCAGAAAGCATTTAGCTGATTTCAAGGCAGAAATCATGTCCCTTAAAATTTTTAATATCAAAATATATGTAGGAATTATGCCCAACAACATGTAAACTCACATTATAAGCCTCTCCTAAACCTCATCGCCCTGTACCCTCTCACCCCCAAATACCATGGGCGGAATTCTCCGACCACCCGCAGGGTCGGGGAATCGCCCGGGGCTGGCGTAAATCCCGCCCCCGCCATGGCCGGAATTCTCCGCCACCTGGGAGTAGGCGGGAGCAGGAATCGGGACCCGCCGATCGGCTTCCCCCCCCCCCGCGCCGATCGGCGTGCCCCCCGCGGCGATTCTCCATTCTGCGATGGGCTGAAATCCTGCCGCTGTCAGGCCTCTCCCGCCGACGTGGTTTAAACCACCTCTGTGCCGGCAGGATTGGCGACCCGAGCGGCCCCCGGGGTCCTGGGAGTGGCGCGGGGCGATTGGACCGCGGGGGGTGCCCCCATGGTGGCCTGGCCCGCGATTGGGACCCACTGATCTGCAGGCGGGCCTGTGTCATGGGGGCACTCTTTTCTTCCGCCGCCGCCACGGCTTCCACCATGGCGGAGGCGGAAGAGGCCCCCTCCACCACGCATGCGCCGGTGGTGACATCAGCGACCGCTGACGCTCCGGCGCATGAGTGGACTCACGCCGATCGGCGAAGGCCTTTCGGCCAGCCCCGATGCCGGGCGGCAGGCGCCAAAGGCCGTTGGCGCCAGTTTTGGTGCCAGTCGGCGGAGCAGGAGCCACTCTGCCGCGGGCCTAGCCCCTAAAGGTGCGGAGAATTGGGAACCTTTGGGGAGGCCCGACGCCGGAGTGGTTGCCGCCATTCCGCTACGCAGGGACCCCCCGCCCCGCCGGGTAGGGAATTTCGCCCCATGTATTTGTTGAACATCTTTTGGTAAATCACTTGAAAAACAGTGTCAAGGAAGGGTTTACTGGCAATCTCTCATTTTGTTGTTTGAGACAACTCACCTATACACAAATTATATTCACAGTGATATATTTTTTAAAAAGCATTTTCATTCACCAGTCTTTTAAAACATTTTCACAATACAAAAACAACCACAAACAAACGAGAAAAACCCAACCCTCCCCTCAGCAGTCAACGGAAACCAACTCCTGAAAGTGCATGATGTAAAAACCTCAACAATTGTAGAACCCCTACTTTGCTCACCGCAGCTCAAACCTCACCTTTTCCAGGTTCAAAAACTCCAGCAGGTTCCCCCGCCATGCTGAGGCACAGGATGGAGAAACTGGCCCAAACCCCAACAAGACCCGCCCACGAGCGATCAGTGAAGCAAAGGTTAAGACACCTGCCCCCACACCTGGCAGCAGCTCGGACCTGTCGGATACCCTGATATGGCTTTTAGGGGACCGGGTTCCACATCAACATGTAAGACCCTGAGATTGTACTGAACACTGTCCCCCAAAACCTTTACAGCTTTGGGCAGGACCAAAACATGTGAACATGGTTCGTGGGGCCTCCCCCACATCGCTCACAGACATCATCCACCCCCTTGAACAGCCGGCTCATCCTTAATTTTTTGAGATGCGCCCTGTACGCTACCTTCAGCTGCATCCGCCCCAACCTCGCACACAAAGTTGAATCATTCACCCTCGGCAGCACCTCACATCACAGTCCTTCTTCCAGCACCCCCCTCCCCACCCAGGCCCTCCTCCCACTTCACCTTAATCCCCTCCATGGACACCCTATCCCCCTCTAGAATCCTCCTGTAGATCGCCGAAATGACTCCCATCTTGAACCGCCCCCTCGCTGGCAGCACCGCCTCCAGCATTGGGGAGGATGGCGCCATCAGGAAGGTCGGGAAAACCTTCCTCACAAAGTCCCGTACCTGTACATACCTAAACCCTTCCACCCGTGCCAACCCATACTTCTCTCCCAGCATCTCCAAACTCGCAAACCGCCACCCATGGAAGAAATCCTTCATTTCCTTAATCCCTCTCTCGTCCCATCCCCAAAACCTGGCATCCATTCTCCCCGTCTCAAACACATGATTCGGCATCCCCCCTGACCTGGCCCCCAATTTAATGTGCTGTCTAAACTGCCTCCAAATCTTCAACGTGCCTCCACCATCGGACTTACCAAATACTTTCCTGGGGCCATTGGGAGCGGCGCCGTTGCCAGCACCTGCAGGTCCGACCCCCTACAAGAGCCCATCTTCATCTTTACCCACAGAGGCCCCCCTCCTTCCACAGCACCGCACTTTCTCTGCATTCGCCGCCCAATTGTAATACAGCAAGTTTTAGAGGCCTAGCCCTCCCCACCCCGCACCCCACCCTTGCTGCCTGCTGTCCCCTTTGCAGTCCTCATCCTGGCCACCAGCCCCTCGCAAATGAACACGGAGATCAGTTTCTCCACCCCCAGACGGAGGCAAAAAGATCAGCAGACAGTGGAACAAAAACAGGAATCAGCAAAACAGTTATTTTAATTGCCTGCACCCGGTCTGCCAACAACAGAGGGAGATTGTCCCATCTCAGGAAATCGGGCTTCACCCTCCCCACCAAATTATTGAAATTAATCTACTGAACCCCTGCCCAGTCCTGGGTCACTTGAACCCCCAAATGCCTAAAGTGAGTTGCAGCCAATCGGAATGACAGCTCCCCACCTCTGCTCCAACTATTGGCGGGGAGACCATAAAATACTCGCTTTTCCCTAAATTCAGTTTATATCTCAAAACGTCCCAAATCTTTGGAGCAGCTCCATTATACTCCACATCTACGTGCACATAGGGACACTCTATGTTCCTCTCCTTCCTCAACCCTGAGCTCCTCTGCATAATGGCTAAGACCTCTACTGCCAATGCAAACTGAAGAGGGGACATGGGACATCCCTGCTTCGTATCCTGGTGCAGTGCGAAATACGCTGAATTCATGCTGTTAATGCACACACTCGCCATCGACTTCTTCTACTGCAACCGCACTCACACCACCGATGTTGGCCCAATCCCAATCTCTCCAGTACCGCCATAAAATAACTCCACTCTACCCGATCAAACGCCTTCCCCGTGTCCAGCACCACCATCATCTCCGTCACCCTTCACTCCAACGGAGAAAGGACCACATTTAACAGCCTCCTCGCGTTCAAAAACAACTGTCTTCTCTTCACAAATCCCATCTGGTCCTCCCCAATTGCCTTTGGGAGACACCCTTCCAACCTTAATGCCAACCTTTGCCAGTATCTTGGCATCTACGACCCACACTCCATCGGTTCCTTGTCCTTCTTTAACAACAATGAGATGAAAGCCTGCCCCATCGTTTGCAGCAAGATCCCTACCCATTGCATCCTCAAACATTCCCACCATCTTCATAGCGATATTGTGAAAACTGAATAGAAAACTTTATTTTTAATGGCTCCAAAAGAGCTAGTGCTGCTTTTTATTGACATAAAGGTTTTATTATTGCAACACAATTATCTGTATTCTTCTCTCATGCATGATTGTCTTTACATCCTAGGGAATTTGGACAGCTTGCTGTGGATCTTTTAGACCATGCATTCAAACAGAATGAGAGAATGGCTATGAAACTGTTGACATACGAGCTGAAGAATTGGAGCAACTACACATGTTTGAAACTGGCAGTGTCATCTGGTCTTCGGTCCTTTGTTTGCCACACATGCACTCAGATGTTCCTAACTGACATCTGGATGGGACGTCTGAACATGAGGAAGAACTCATGGTTTAAGGTAAAGGGAGACCAGTGGGAACAAGGAAAATATTTTCATCCCAGATAGCTCTTTCATCCACAGCCTGTTTCAGGACACAATCTTGTAAGTCCCCTGTTTTCACCTTGTTCGAATTTGATGATTCTGATACAGCCTCAAACAATCCCCATTACATTGGATGGATCTCGCATGTTGGTTGACATTATTTTTAAAATGTGTTTAAGTTAGTCTCGCTATAATATCTGCAGTATTTTTTCTATTGTAAGCATTAAGCGGTCAGACTGTTGTTTCCAGGATAATGCACCCAACCTTATTCCGGGAAAAAACTTTAGTTAGATTCCAATCTTTTGCTACAACTGTGTATTTAATGAACTGTGAAAATGTCACCAGCAGCTTCCTATGCAGTATTTCTGTTCTTATTTTCTTAAGTGCCATTGGATGTGTTCTATATGGTTCATTTGGTTTATAAATATTTAAGTGTGACAGCTTTTAATGACCATTTTGTGATAAATCTTTAGTAATTTGCGAACCTTGGTTTCTCAACTGTGGCTCCAACTAACAAAGGGTCGATGTTCCCAATCCCGATGCTGAAAACAGCAATAAACAACTGGAATTCTGTCTAATTATTTCCCTTACTCTTGCTCTATTGCTGAGGTGCCCATTTGTTCCTTTAAACATTGCCTATGGCGAGTCATGGAATTGTGTCCCTGAAAAATCAGCCGCTGAAGTGGGAGAAAGGTTAACAAAAACGCCTGGGGTGTATAGTAAATTCCTTAGGTGGTCAGTAGGTGACTGACAATTGTGCGAGACAACTTTTATACAGCTCAGACTACAAATCCAATTACTCGGAGATAAAATCAAAAAGAAGAAAATCAAATAAAGCGTACAGATGAAATGATTGACTTAGCAAATGTACTTTAAAAAAAAGAGTAACTTGAAGTTTTTATAGACCCTGGGGTCAATAATGTTAGCATATATAATACAAAGTTTTTACGTCAAATTATGTATTGACAGTGTGCTCTACTGACTAGTTCAACTACTAGCGAGGCTGAAACTCAGTTTTTTTTAAAACAAGGAACCTAATATCGAGTCACAGTTAATAGTCTTCATTACAGGGCAGCACAGTGGTGCAGTAGGTTAGCCCTGCTGCCTCAGGGTGCCGAGGTCACAGGTTCGATTCTGGCTCTGGGTCACTGTCCGTGTGGAGTTTGCACATTCTCCCTGTGTTTGCGCGGGTTTCGCCTCCTCAACCCAAAGATGTCAAGGCTAGGTAGATTGGCCAGGCTAAATTGCCCCTTAACTAGAAAAAATTAATTGAGCACTCTAAACATTTTTTTTAAAGGTCCTCATTGCTTTGAGGTCTGGGGCGGGATTCTCCGACCCCCCCCGCCGGACCGGAGAATCGCCGGGGCACGGTGTGAATCCCGCCCCGCCGGCTACCGAATTCTCTGGCACCGGGGTTTTGGCGGGGCGGGACTCACCGGTCGGGGGGTGTGGATGGGAGTGGGGGAGGGGGCAGCACCATTGGGAGTGTAGGGAATTGCCAAACACAATAAACACCTTTCTGCACAACCAGTATGATGCCTCTGTCACCTTCTTCTGCAAAGTGGCCAACCCCCGAACCCTTGGACCATCCCTCGAGGCATCCCACCCTCCGGGCGTGGGCAGGTCCCTGGAGTTGTGTCTCATCCCCAGGGTGTTCGGATGTTGGCTGTTGTGTGTGTGGTGTTGCCTCCCGCAGTGTTCAAGCACTGTGTCCAGGCATCAAGCTGTGATCAGGATGCTAGACAATGACTCCCACATGCTACATGGCCCAGCCATCCATGGGAATTCACTTTGGTTGTGTTAAGTGCTCACTTCAGCATTCAGCCACACGGCCGGAGGCCTTGGCAGTCGGTGAAGGTAATGGGTGGTCGGTGTGGCAGACAGACAGGAACTAGGGTTGTCCCAGAAACAGGTGCACTTGATCCAGAGGTTGGCATGGTGGTCCAACAAGTGGTTGCGCTCTGGTTGCCCCCCTAGCATGCCCCCCACTCTCCCATGGCGGCCCAAGCCTGCGGAGGGTCCCCCACCCCCAGCCGAGGGTCCCCATCTCCACTGAGCGCTGGGGTGCCAAGTCCAGCACCCTGGGCTCATTGCCTGTGAGTAAAGATGGCTACTCACCTCCTCGGCTGCCCACAGGAGCCCTTCTGCCAGGTTCACGTTTTTAAAAAGGAGTACTAATCGGCGCCAGCGTGAACACTTGCTGGGGAGGCCGCTGAATGACGCGAGGCCGTTTGATATGGGATGGATCTCATTAATTGTATGGAAATGGGGTTAAATGGTGATAATTGGTACCTCACTGCGCCTGCTGGAGTGGGCCAGTTGCATCACAAACTGTTTGACACTTGGCACGGTTCTCGTTTGTTGCCTCTCCCGCTATTCACCAGACTCATTTCGCTTGAGCGACAGCGTAACGAGACCGGAGAATCGTACCGAAGTATCGTTTCAGGCATGTAAATTGGTGCGACTCGCATAGGAAAAGATCTTCCCACACTTCTTTCGAGGGGGGCGTAATTTGTAATGGCAGTGAGAGGGATGGAGCCTAAACACGCTGGCAAGCATGGTTTCACAGAGACTGTGGCACCATTTTCAAAGGACGGCTCAATCTCAAAGTGACAGTGAAGGCCAACAACCCCCTCTCCACCCCATTATCTCTGGCATTGGGGCTTCTGTGCCCCCTCGCCACCACCCTTGTTTGCATCTACCCTCCTATCCCCTACCCAAGGATCGCTGTCATTGGGTCCCACCCAGTGAGTTTCCATTCAGCCCCCACCCACTTCTTGCCAGCAAAGATCTGCCCACCCTTGTCGGCAGCATCAGGCGGTATCGTTGCCAGTATCAATCCCCCCCAGATGAGCGACAGCTCTCAATGGGGTTTTTAAAATCTATGGAACATAACAATTTTTATAAACTATATACAAATGTGATGTCTTTAAAATAAATAAGTGACATGGCATCGTGGTGATGGTTGACATTGGGACCGAGTCTTAAAGTGGAAGAATTCTGCCCAATGTTTAAAATCGATCGTCCCAATTCCGCATTTCTGTTTTAGTTACATTGATTTGGTTTCTCTATATGTAATGTTGATTATGTGGCTAGTTTCACAGAAGATTAGAATATTATGGATTGGACAGTTAAAAAGCAAACATTTATATGTGATTATTGAAACTATCAGTTTTATGGTTAAACAGTGCAGGTGTTATGTTGCAGTTTTCTATTTCTAATGTGACTTTGTTTGTCATTAGGTCATTTTGAGCATTCTTCTGCCTCCCAGCATTCTGATGCTGGAGTTTAAGAGTAAGGCTGAAATGTCTCACATCCCTCAATCTCAGGAGTGCCATCAGTTTGCTCGCCAGTACAGCACACACAACTCCAGTGCTGCCAAGGATGATCAATATTCTGTAGGTATAATGGGTTATCTTAAAACACCTTGGCATGGAATTTCAGATAGTTTGTGCTGACTTTTTCCCCAAATGTGCCATACCAACACAAATTATCAGGAACTTCAAGCACAATTTGACTTTTCACAATGCTTTGCACTGATGTAAGAATAAATCGCACCAGAAGCCACCCCAGTCTACAAAATTGACATGCGCCATATTGAATTACCCACTGTTTGTGAATTTCTCCTAATTATGCCCGTGAATTTACACAGAACATGACTACAATGAACCAATGTAGCTAATAAATAGTTCTGCATTGATGTTTAAAGCCGTTTTCAGTCAGTTAAAATTAGGTTTAATAAGAGAGCAGACTACATACATTGATTCAAAACGCTTATTTTTTTGATGAACCCATTTTTAATTGCATCAAATGGAACCAGATCAAGTTACCATTCTTAAGTATGTCAAGGAATACTTTAATGCAAGATTTTTTTTTAAAGTTGCAAAGTACTGCCCATTAATTCACGAGGTATCCAGGATTTGACTCCAAATTGATTGTATGCCACTTGGAAGATCAGCTATTTATTTTCTCAACATTTTATTTTCACTTTGGACTGTTCTCCACATTCTTATATTTTTAATATCTATTCATTAGTGTGCAAGTCTTTTCAGCTGTCCTTTCTATTTCTTGAACAAAAGATGGAGTTTGACACAGAAAAAGGCCCGGAAAAACCTGCCGATGAGATCATTGGCGCAAAGCAGAGAGGATTGCCTTGGACCAGAAAGGCTTATGAATTCTACAGTGCCCCGATTGTGAAGTTCTGGTTCCATACGGTTTGTCGTACCTCACAAATAATTGCAATTAGAATATTCTGCTGTGCTAATTGATGTGATAGGCTGAGCTTTCATCACTGGGGAATGGTGAATATCTGTAGTGCTACTTGATTTCAGCTACCAATAGTCTTTAAGATTACTGTAATAACTTGCATGGGACATATCCAGCTGGTGATGATCGTTTCACTGTGCTCATTGGTGCTGCAAGCTCCCCTGCTAAGGGCGGGGTAGCTGATTAGCACTGATATAAAAGTTCAGCTAGTGTGGGGCTGGCCAGAAAGAAAGGTGTATTGGGCCTTGTGTAGGTAATGTATTTTTAAAATAAATTTAGAGTACCCAATTATTTTTTAACCAATTAAGGGGCAATTAAGCATGGCTAATTCGCCTAACTTGAATATCTTTGGGTTGTGGGGGTAAACCCACGCAGACATGGGGAGAATGTGCAAATTCCAAATGGACAGTGACCCAGGGCCAGGATTTGAACCCGGGTCTTCAGCACCGTAGTCCCAGTGCTAACCATTGTGCCACATGCCGCCCTCGTGGAGGTAATGTTGATTGTTGAATAGAAATACTTCAAAGAAACTCGCTGGACTCCCCTCCCTTTACTAAAGTTACCATAACTGATCCTGAGAAGAGTTGATCAATAATGTTGCAAAGTTCTTGAACTAACGAAACAGAGAATTTTCTGAATGTGTAATGTTTAGTGTAGCAGATGAAATTTTATCTCTTGAATTTCTGCACTTTAATAAACCCATTATTTCTTACACAGCACTTGATCTCTAGTTTACCTGATATCATATTGAATGTAAGCATTGACTGTAAACCAGGTGCAAAGTCTAGATATTCACAGGAGTTCGATTACCATTTGTGGGGCAAAGCTAGATTGTCGTATGGGACTATTGACTAGAGAATTTTCTCTCTTCTCATAATATCAGTGTAAATGGTCCTCAAATCTTTGGTTTGCAAAAAGTGAAAATTGGACCTTTTGGAACATATAATAATAATCTTTATTGTCGCAAATAGGCTTACATTAACACTGTAATGAAGTTACCGTGAAGAGCCCTATATTGGGCTCATGGTAACCAATAGCCCAGGATACCTTGAGCTAATTATCTCTCTGTCTGTACAAAGGCCTACACAAAAAAATGTTTGGCAGAAACTTTCATTTGCTCAGAAACACACGATGGATAAATTAATTGTTGCTAAATTCACCATCCAATCTCTTTTATCTGAAGTTGGTAGGAAAAGAACAACTTGCAATTCTCTCTCTGCCCCAAAACAAATGAAAGTCTTGGCAAAATTTTTTTAAGATATTGTTTAACATTCCACTGCAACACGGTATGGGCAGCACAATAGCATAATGGGCAGCATGGTAGCATAGTGGTTATCACTGTGGCTTCACAGCGCCAGGGTCCCAGGTTCGATTTCCTGCTGGGTCACTGTCTGTGTGGAGTCTGCATGTTCTCCCCGTGACTGCGTGGGATTCCTCCGGGTGCTCCTGTTTCTCCCACAGTCCAAAGACGTGCAGGTTAAGTGGATTGGCCATGCTAAATTGCCCTAAGTGTCCAAAAAGGTTCAGAGGGGTTATTGGGTTACAGGGATAGGGTGGAAGTGAAGGGGCTTAAGTGGGTCGGTGCAGACGGATGGGCCGAATGGCCTCTGACTGCACTGTGGGCGGGATTCTCCGACCCCCCACCGGGTCAGAGAATCGCCAGGGGGTGGCGTGAATCCCACCCGCGGATTGTTGGGCCACAATCGCGGGCCAGGCCACCATGAGGGCACCTCCCAGGACCAGACCCCCACGCTCCGTCGAGGACTCTGCAGGCCGCCCGTGGAGCCAGGCCCCGCCAGTAATGACCTGTTGTGATTTACACTGGTAGGACCCGTCGAAAACGGGCGACCACCCAGCCCATCGCGGGCCGGAGAATCGTCGGGGGACCACTGCTAGCAGCCGCCGACCGGCGCGCCGCGATACCCGCCCCCTTCAAAGCCCCGGAGAACTGAAGGGGGCGGGTATCGCGGCGTGCCGGTCGGCGGCTGTAACCTCCGCCATGGCCAGTGCGGAGAAGAACCCACGCTGCGCATGCTGGTGCTCCCGCGCATGCGCCAACTCGCGCCGGCCGGAGGAGGCCCTTTGCTGCCGGTTGGCGTGGTACCAAGCCCTTCCGTATCGGCTGGCATGGCGCCAAAAACTCTGGCGCCGGTCTAGCCCCTGAAGTTGCAGAGGATTCTGCACCTTCGGGGTGGCCTGATGCTGGAGTGGTTCACGCCACTCCTCAGCGTCGGAGTGGCCCGCTCCACTGGTTCGCGGAGAATCCCGCCCTGTATGTTCGACGTTCAATACTTTTATTTCCTGCATTTTATCCTTCACAGATAGCTTATTTGGGATTCCTGATGCTGTTTACCTACATGGTTTTGGTGAAAATGGAACCGCTGCCCAGTATCCAAGAATGGATTGTCATCATCTACGTTTTCACTACTGCTGTGGAGAAAGCCAGAGAGGTGAGCAAGGACCAGAGCATTGTCTTCTAGCTTCTCAGAAGAAATCAATTATTTTATATAATGGTAACAAAATCATGCTTTAGTTAAAAGAAGTAATGTAGAACAATTTGAATTGTGGTAGTTGTTCCAACTGTCTACTGAGTAAAAACTTTACCTCCGGGAGAAGGGGGTTCGGGATCTTTTCCCTAGTCAGATTAGTTAATCTCAGTTGAGTCATAATTTGGGGCACAACAATTAGCCTCTGCACACTGGGCTAGAGAGGAAGAAAAGAGCCATGAACCTTAGCTTTGCTCTTATAACCCCACTATCAGAATCACCGCTATCTAAACATTTCTATGAGAAAGTGCAGGTGGATATTGGGTGATGATAAAATAAGACCACGATAGCCTCTATGATTGAAGAGCCTTCTGGTTGTAGAATTACATATGAAACTCTTGCGCAGTCTCATATTAGTATTTGATAATCTTTGTTTCAGACTCTTGGCCTTTACTTAAGCATGCAGTAAACAGCAAATGTGTTTCGATATCAACACAGTTAAGAAAAGGCTAACACGGTGGTTGAGTACAGTTTCTGAGTTGGTAATAATCACCATCATGACCAATGTTTTTTTACCACAACACAAATGGAAACATTTCTCTCCCCCAATTCTGCTTTATAGCACAGAATGAAAGACCTCAGAAAGTTTAATTTAGTTCTGTGTTTCAGAGCAGCCAATTTAATCCTACAATTTTAAGGTGACACTATTTTCAGATATACTTAAGTATGTTTTAAACTTCTGTTCATCTGATTGGAGAAAAAGTTGAATTTCAGTTGCTTGGAAATCTTTTTAAATAGAGTCATAGGAAAACAAGGCATACAAAGTTGCCATTTGGGCCATCCTACACACATACAAAATAGGAGCAGACATGGGCCATTCAGCCACTCAAGTCTGCTCCACAATTAAATAAGATCATGGCTGATCTGTTTGTATTCAGTTCAACATTCCCCATCTACCCCAGATAACCTTTGATTCCTTTGCCCAACACGAATCTATCTACCTCCAAAATATTCAGTAATGTCACTTCCACTGTCTTCTGATGTGGAGATCTTGTGGAGAGATGTGGAGACCTCAACCGGGATCTTGGATTCATGTCGCATTACATCCACCCCCCAACATCTGGCCTGGACTTGCAAAATTCCACCAACTGTTTTGGCTTGAGACAATTCACACCTCTTTAACCTGTGATTATCCCTCTCTCTGGATCTGTAATGATTTGATTACCTGCAAATGCTCGCATTCCAAGCATTGTTCGGCATCTTTGACTTTGTCTATATAAATGTTTCTGGATCATACCTCTCCATTCACCTGAGGAAGGAAGCTTGTGTTTGAAACAAACCTGTTGGACTTTAACCTGGTGTTGCAAGACTTCTTACTGTCTTCTGAGGCAGAGTTCCAAAGTGTCACAGCCCTCCAAGCGAAATGATTTCTCCTCGGGCGGAATTTTCCACTGCCTCTGTGGCATGATTTGCGGCGGTGAAATGGCCCACCCTTGACTGGTGGTGGGATATTCCGGTCCTACTGTGTCAACGGGGTTTCCCGTTGTTCATACCCTCCACCACCGGGGATGATCGCCGTCAGGAATGGCTGGCAAACTTTGGCCCTTTTCTGTTTCCTACAAGGTTGATCCCTAATTTTAAAACAGTGCCTCCTACCTTTACAAGCTTCCTGAAAGAGCAACCAATTTGTTCCACTCCTCTGGTTATGGCGGCTTGCTTGCAGACTCGGGGGGTGTAGGTGCCTTTCCTGTTAGGGAAAACTGTGCACATGGCGAGGTCCTCTCAGTGGCAAGGCTGCCCTTGCTTGAAGAACTCCTGGCTTCTTGACCACCCCTAACCTACCTCGTCAGAAGCTACCTGACTGACCCCAGCGAGCTCACCCCAGTTACCTTAATTCTGAGCTGCCAGCGATGGTCCTGACCCATCTGGTTCACTAATGTCCTTTAGAAAAGGGAATCTGCCATCCTTACCTGGTCTAGCTTAGATGTGACTCCAGATTCTCCAGGGGCAGCACGGTAGCATTGTGGATAGCACAATCGCTTCACAGCTCCAGGGTCCCAGGTTCGATTCCGGCTTGGGTCACTGTCTGTGCGGAGTCTGCACATCCTCCCCGTGTGTGCGTGGGTTTCCTCCGGGTGCTCCGGTTTCTTCCCACCGTCCAAAGATGTGCAGGTTAGGTGGATTGGTCATGATAAATTGCCCTTAGAGTCCAAAATTGCCCTTAGTGTTGGGTGGGGTTACTGTGTTATGGGGATAGGGTGGAGTTGTTGACCTTGGGTAGGGTGCTCTTTCCAAGAGCCGGTGCAGACTCGATGGGCTGAATGGCCTCCTTCTGCACTGTAAATTCTATGATTCTATGATTCGCAGCAATGAGGTTGACTCTTAACTGCCCCTCAAGGGCAATTAAGGATGGGCAATAAATGCTGGTGCAGTTGGCAATGACCACTTCCAAGAAAGAATAATATGAAAATCTCCGGCTTACTGCAGTTCTAGCAGTGGCCACTGATCCCAGTGACTCCTGGGACTGAAGGGCTGTCAGCCCTCAACTCTTGGACGTGTGACATCTTGCCTCGGCTAGATGGAGGCCACAACGCCAGACAACTAATTGCCTGAGCAACATAAAATTTTGCTGTGGTTCCCAAGATCACCAGAGGCGGATTGGCTCCTGACTTTCTACCTGATGCTGTGGCCATCTCCTCCATTTTAGATCCCAGCCAATGCTTCAGTTGAATTCTAAACAGCAGTTTAGAAAGATTTAGGATAACTTCTTTGCTTTTGCGTACTTAAAGTCAAGGATCACACATGAATTTTTAACAATTTGTCCTACCACTTTCAAAGATTTGTGTATGTAAACCCTCAGGTCTGACTCTTACTGTAGCCACTTTTAAAATTCTACCATTTAGCTTATATTGCTTAATATATGATTCCAAAATGTATCAGTTCACACTTTTCTACATTAAATTTCATCTGCCAGTTTCTGCCCCTTGGCCTCATCTACTATTATCATCGTCACTTGCTTATGTTTTTACACTTTGTGGCATGCACAAATTTTGAAATTAAGCACATTAACCAAGTCATTACAAAACGTAGTGGTCCTAATACCACCACTTTCTGTCAGCCAAGTCTGCATCCATACCGCAACTGTTTGTTTAATCCTATGGGCTTCAGTTTTGCTAACACATGTTCCCATTGACTTACTTTCTGCAATAAGCAAATGGCCTTAGCAACTTTGCTGTGGAAGGACATTTCTCGCCTGATGCTTTGCTAAGATTCTGGAATTTATACTTTAAGGCACAGAGGAATGTTTGACTTTACTAATGAATACAATGAGCAGAAGAATGTCCTGAGGTCAGTCATTGGCGCCAGAAGTTATGTAGGTCTTAAAGTCTGGAACCTTGTGTTTTATGGCCAGCCACACATGGACCTCTTCATGTAGATGCTGTTAGGTGCATGCGACAACTAAATGTTGTAAAGTTTTACACACATATGCTGCTTTATCGTCTTTATCTTGCATTGTGCTGTTAAATTAAGAGTTGTTCATGATGTTTCCAGGGCACATTCGTGGTCCATTAACGCACCACACTACATTTGCTCATTGAACCAGCAAATGTTCTCCTCAGGCTTGTAACAATGAAATCACCTTGGTGTATTTGGAAGTGAGTTACCAATAGCCTTTGTTGCACTAATGGCCTGATTATACTGCAGTCTTTTGTATTTGTGGTGCAGTTTTCACATTGCATTGACTCAGAAGCTGTTGCACAACCTTGACCTCCATGTCGCTTGACTTTTCAGCTCTCCATCCAACTCCCATTCTGACCTCTGTGACTTTGTTTATTCTAGGTAAGCTCAGTATAAGCTTAACAAAACCCTTCTACTTGGCACTTTGCAACCCTCTGATCCTAACACTGACTTGAACAACTTCAGACCTTGTAAAACTCAGCCTGATCAGACTGCAGTATTGCATTTTATTTTATTTCTTTTTAATTTCAAAAACTTGGAGTAATTTAGTTTGGAAAATCCACTACCCTGCACATCTTTGGATTGTGGGGGTGAGACCCACGCAGAATGTGCAAACTCCACACGGGATATGTTCCGGGGCTTGGATCAAACCCGGGTCCTCGACACCGTGAGACAGCAATGCTAACCACTGCAACATTGTACCTCCGCCGCCAGTACTGGATTTTAAAGATTCTACCGTGTGTTTTTGGCAGTGATGCACTTTATGTGGAGTAGCAAGCCCACCGCCTCCCACCCACCTTAATCTCCTCCCACTGTGGATGGGTAAGGTGGCCACTAACCCTGCCTGCCGTTTGGCTTATTGAGACTCTTAACTAGCCAATTAGGGAGCATAATACAGTTGGCAGTGGAAGGCTGACGAGAGTGAGTAATTTGCTATTTGCACCAAAAGCTGGGAAAGAAGGGAGCACAGGGAGCACATCATGGACACCCTCGCTCATCCAGCCAGCAAGTTTCTACCTCCCAGCAGCTCCCCCCCCCCCCCCCACACCCGCTGACCACGCCCTCACCCCACTCGTCCCTATGGTGCCAAATTCCTCCTCACTCAAAAAGCCCAACCTTTGTCCAGTGCCAGAATAGTCCCAACAGTGCCCACAACTGAGTTCTAATGCTTCTGGGACTGGAGGAGCTGCTGGACAATCTATTTGGCTGGCAACACCAAAGGACAAGACTTCCTTTCAATGAAGGGCAAAAGTTCCACGTTTTGCTTGCAGGGCAGACTTTTTTAAAGTCTATCTGTTTGTAACTGACTTTCTACAGAGTGGGTAGAGGGCAATGAAAGGAAAATCATGTTTGACAAACCTAGATAGAACATACAGTGCAGAAGGAGGCCATTCGGCCCATCGAGTCTGCACTGACCCACTGAAGCCTTCACTTCCACCCTATCTCCGTAACCCAATAACCCCTCCAAACCTTTTTGGACTAAGGGTAATTTATCATGGCCAATCCGCCTAACCTGCACATCTTTAGACTGTGGGAGGAAACCAGAGCACCAGGAGGAAAGCCACGCAGATACGGGGAGAACGTGCAGACTCCTCACAGACAGTGACCCAGCGGGGAATCGAACCTGGGACCCTGGCGCTGTAAAGCCACAGTGATAGTCACTTGTGCTACCGTGCCACCCAATGTAACTAGTAGAATAGATAAGAGAGATCCAGTGGATGTGATGTAGTTGGAATTACAGTAAACCTTTGATAAAGTCCCACATAAGAGGTTAGTGTGCAAAATTAAAGCACATGGGGTTGTGGGGGGGGGGGGTAATATTCCGACATGAATTGAGAATTAGTTAACAGACGAGAAACAGAGAATAGGAAGAAATGGGTCTTTTTTGGAGTGGAAGGGGGTGACTTGTGGGGTACCACAGGGATCAGTGCTTGGGGCCCCAGCTATTCATAAATACTAACAATTTGGATGAGGGAATCAGTTGTAATATTTATCGGTTTGCTGATGCCTCAAAACTTGGTTTGAATGTGAGTGGTGAGGAGGAGAATAAGAGGATTCAAAGCGATTTAGTTTCTAATAATAATCACGTATTGGCACAAGTAGGCTTCAATGAAGTTACTGTGAAAAGCCTCTAGTTGCCACATTCTGGCGCCTGTTCGGGGAGGCTGGTACAGGAATTGAACCCGTGCTATTGGCTGCGTTCTGCATTACAAGCCAGCGTTTAGCCCACTGTGCTAAACCAACCCCTAAATAAACCAGCCCCGAAATAAACTAGCCCCTAGATAAGTTAAATGTAAGGCAAAATACATGGCGAATGCAGTATAACATGAATAAGTGTGAAGTTATCCACTTTGGTGGGTAAAACAGAATGGCAGAGTATTATTTAAATGCTGAAAAATTGGGAAATGTTAATGTACAAAGGGACCTGGGTGTCCTTATACATCAATCTCTTAAAGCAAGCAAGCAGGTGCAACGAACAGTTAGGAAAGCAATTGGTATGTTGACCTTTATTACAAACGCCACACAGTCACCCGAGGTTCGAATCAAACCCGTATCTGATGCTGTGAGGCAGCGATGTTAGCCACTGTGCCGCCCTCAAAATTTTAATTCTAGATTTTTATTGAATTCAATTTCACCATCTGCCATGATGGGATTCAAACCCGGGTCTTCTGGAGCAGTACCCTGGGTCCCTGGATTACTAGTCCAGTGACAATGCCACTACACCACCGCCTCTGACTGGGTGGGGGGGGAGTGGAGATGGTCTAGAACAAGGGGTCACAGTCTCAGAATATGGGGAAGGCCATTTAGGATTGAGATGAGGAGAACTTTCTTCATTTGGAGGGTGGTAAACCTGCAGAATTTTCTACCATATAACACCGTGTAAGCCAAGTCGTTGAATACAATAAATAAATAGATCCATTTCTAGATACTAAAGGCATTGGGGTGTGGGGAGACAGTGGAGGTATGGCGTTGGGATAGAACAGAAGTATAGTGCTGCGATAGAGGATTAGCCAGATTACATTGAATGGCTGAGCAGACGCAATAGGCAGAATCATAGAATCCCTACATTGCAGAAGGAGGCCTTTCGACCCATCTGAAAGAGCACCCCACCTAGGCCTCCTCTCCACCCTATCTCTCTATCTCCCCATAACCCGACCTAACCTTTGGACACGAAGGACAATTTAGCATGGCCAATCCACCTAACCTGCACATCTTTGGACTGTGGGAGGAAACCGGAGCACCCGGAGGAAATCCATGGAGACACGGGGAAATCTGAAAACTCCACACAGACAGTCACCCAAGGTTGGAATTGAACCCGGGTCCCTTGTGCTGTAAGGCAGCAGTGCTAACCACCGTGCTGCTCTGTCGCTCCCAAATGGTCTATTCCTGCTCTTTTTTTTTTACCTCCCCTGTAAAATGCAGCCCATTGAATCAACAGGAATACTCTGATCTGCACGTTCTACATTACTCTATTACTCTCAGCAGTATTGGTCTCAAACCTGCACCAGAATTTTAAAAAAAATAAATTTAGAGTACCCAATTATTTTTTCCAATTAAAGGGCAATTTAGCGTGGCCAATTTACCTACCCTGCCTATCTTTCTGGGTTGTGGGGGTGAGACCCACGCAGACACGGGGAGAATGTGCAAACTCCACACGGACAGTAACCCGGGGCCAGGATTGAACCTGTGTCCTCGGTGCCATGAACAGCAGTGCTAACCACTGCGCCACCGTGTTGCCCATAAACCTGCACCAGAGTTAACTGGAGACACTAATCTAACTCTTGTACCTGAAACAGTTCCAAACAGTTAATCACGAACAAGGAGAAGTGAAATATGAGGGATGGCAAGTCCACCATCTTCTTGCCCACCTTTGAGGTGTCCCCCATAATTCGGGGGATGGGTGGGTGCTAATATTGGCAGCCCACCCACCAAATAAGACCATAAGACATAGGAGCAGAATTAGGCCACTCGGCCCAGCGAGTCTGCTCCGTCATTCAATCATGGGTGATATCTTTCTCATCCCCATTCTCCTGCCTCCTCCCCAGAACCCCTGATCCCTTATTAATCAAGAGCCTTTCTATCTCTGTCTTAAAGACATTCAGAAGGCGGCACATGGCACAGTGGTTAGCACTGCTGCCTATGGCGCTGAGGACCTGGCTTCGAATCCTGGCCCTGGGTCACTGTCCGTGTGGAGTTTGCACATTCTTCCCGTGTCTGCGTGGGTTCCACCCCCACAACCCAAAAGATGTGTGGGGTAGGTGGATGGGCCATGCTAAATTGTCCCTTAATTGGAAAAAAAAATAATTGGGTACTCTAAATTTATTTTAAAAAAATAAAATTAAAGACATTCAGTGATATGGCCTCCACAGCATTCTGCGGCAAAGAGTTCCACAGATTCATCACCCTCTGGCTGAAGACATTCTTCCTCAAATCTGTTTTAAAAGATCGTCCCTTTAGTCTGAGATTGTGTCCCCTGGTTCTAGCTTTTCCTACAAGTGGAAACATCCTCTCCACGTCCACTCGATCCAGGCCACGCAGTATCCTGTAAGTTTCAATAAGATTCCCCCCTTGTCCTTCTAAACTCCAACGAGTACAGACCCAGAGTCCTCAACCATTCCTCATGTGTCAAGCTTTTCATTCCAGGGATCATTCTTGTGAACCTCCTCTGGTGAGACCTCCTATCCAAGGCCAGCACATCCTTCCTTAGACATGGGGCCCAAAGCTGCCCACAATACTCCAAATGGGGTGTGACCAGAGCCCTATACAGCCTCAGAAGTACATCCCTGCTCTTGTATTCTAGCCCTCTCGACATGAATGCTAACATTGCATTTGCCTTCCTAGCTATGCCTGTGTCTATAAATATATAGACACAAGCATTGGTGAAGCATACAAGAGTGTTGTACTACCCAGTAGAGAAGATGTGTGAAGAGATCAGATCAGTCCATAAGAGGGTCATTTAGGATTCTGGTAACAGAGGGGAAGAAGCTGCTTTTGAATCTCTCCTTGCGTGTTCTCAGACTTTTATATCTCGTGCCTGATTGAAGAAGTTGGAAGCATGAATAATCCGGGTGGGACGGGCCTTTGAGTATCTTGCCCGCTTTCCCAAGGCAACGGGTGGTGTAGACAGAGTCAATAGATGGGAGGAGGGTTTGAGTGATGGACTGGGCTGTGTTCACAACTCTCTGTAATTCCTTACGGTCTTGGGCCGAGCAGTTGCCATACTAGGCTGTGATGCAGTAGGATAGGATACTTTCTATGGTGCATGTGTAAAAATTGGTAAGAGTCAATGTGGACATGCCGAATTTCCTTAGTTTCCTGAGATGGTATAGGCGCTGTTCTGCTTTCTTAATCGTTGTGTTGACATGGGTGGACCAGGACAGATTGTTGGTGATGTGCACATCTAGGAATTTGAAACTGTCAACCATCTCCACCTGGGCCCCGTTGATGCAGACAAGAGTGTGTATAATACTTTGCTTGCTCCCTGAAGTCAATGACCAGCTCTTTAGTTTGCCGACATTGAGGGAGAGATTGTTGTCGTTACACCACTCCACGAGGTTCTCTTTCTTCCTCCTGCATTCTGACTCATCATTGTTTGAGATCCAGCCCATTACGGTCATGTCACCAGCAAACCTGTCGATGGAGTTGGAGCCAAATTTTGCCACACAGTCACGTGTGCATGGGAAGTATAGTAGGGGGCTGAGTAAATAGCCTTTCAGGGCCCCGGTCGTGAAGACTATCGTGGAGGAAGTGTTGTTTATCCTTACTGATTGTGGTCCATGGGTCAGGAAGTTTGAGGATTCAGTTGAACTTGGCTGGGAGTATGATGTTAAAGGCGGAGCTGTAGTCAATAAATAGGAGTCTGACATATGTGTCCTTGTTGTTGAGATGCTCCAGGGATGAGTGTAGGGCCAGGGAGATGGCGGCTGCTGTGGACCGGTTGTGGCTGTATGCGAATTGCAGTGGATCAAGGCATTCTGGGAGTATGGAGTTGATGAGCCTCATGACCAACCTCTCGAAGCACTTCATAATGATCGATGTCAAGGCCACTGGACGATAGTCGTTGAGGCACGTTGCCTCGGTTTTCTTTGGCAGGTTTCACTAGGTGGTCTTCCCACAGGGCAGCAGGCCCCCTGATACAGACAATATGCCCTTGAAGATGGGAAGTTGCAATCAAATGGCTGAATTTGCCTCTGATTGGGTGGCTTGTCTGCCAGTTTTCCAACACTTGGCGGACCCGAGTATGCCCCTCTGTACTTTCCCATGCCAATATGCCAGCCCTCCAACCTCCAAGCTGTCACCAAAAGGCCTCACAAATTTCTGGCCATGGTCTCTGCCGTGCAATTTCCAGCCTTTTCACAAAATTATTCTGCCGTTTTACAGTTAACTTGTTTTACTTCTGGTATCTATTAGACAAAATGGAAAAGCATGTAAACTTTAATTGATGTCAGTACTGGATCAATTTGTCAGTACAACCTAATAGGCATTGAGCGCCAATGAACCCTTTAGAAAAAGGAAACTTGTGATTAATTGTATTCTTGTACATCAACGTCGTTCAAAGACTCACAAGTGTTCAGGTCTAATGCTGTCTATAAAGTGATCACCAGTTATTAATGTTATCTCATCCTAAGTAAGGCCCCGTTCGCCTGGGGAGCTTCTTTAATTAAGCTAACATAATGCCTGCCCTTTTAATTGGGTCATATTTTAAGACTTTTTAATATATACCACTGACCTAAGGTTGTTTTTTTGCTGTAACTGCGAGTCCAGAAAGACAGATGAACAGCTTTAAAAATTACCTTTGGGAAAATAGGAACAGGAGTTGTCCACTTCAGCCAGGACTTTCATGGAGTTACAGTGATTCTGGAGCCATTTAAAATTGGTGGGACCCGATTCTGGAATTCCCACCACCATTATTGGCAAACACTCCCGGCCTGACTGGCTCGATTGCAGGGGTAGACATCTCCTAGTACCTCTCTGCAATTTTTGTGGAGTCAGACCAGCTTGTCCATGACCCATGATTCACAGCCTCTCAGAGGAGTCTGGATTCAGTAACCTTTTGGGGTGTAAATTCAAAAGGTGTCATCCATGCTCCTTCCTTGCCTCCTCCATTCCAACTCAGTGCCAACTCGCACCCCCCTCACGTTCATGATCCGTTATAGCCCCCCCAGCTAACTCCCCTCCCCACCTAACAACCTGGACCCATCATTCTCTCCATGCCAACTCATGGCTGTCCCATGCCCATTCACTCAGTGTGCACTATGTACAGAACCAATTTGCCATATAGTAACAAATGCATTTGTGAAACTGCTTAGAAAGAAAAATATTTTATTTTGGGAAACAATAGCTGTTCCTATAACCCCATAAAAATGTCAATCCGACAGACCAATATAGTATCAACTTAATAGGCATTGAGCGCCAATGAACCCTTTAGAAAAAGGGCTTAAATACTTTAAAAAAAAATTTCCAATTCCATCTTTGGGTTGTGGGGGTGAGACCCATGCAGACACGGTGAGAATGTGCAAACTCCACACGGACAGCGATCCGGGCCAGGATCTAACTTGGGTCCTCGCCGCTGTAAGGCAGCAGTGCAAGCCATTGTGCCGCCCCCTATAGAGAGTTTAACACTGCACACCTCTTAATCCTGTCCAGATAAACATTGAGACATGGACAAATGATGTCACAAAAATAGTAACTTACTATAACCACTTAAAGTTGTCAATCAAGGAAAGTTTTAAAAAAAATGTATTTTATTACAAACATGTACCAAAACAGGTTACAGCAAATAAACACCCCGGGAGATATACTTCCCAACAATCAACGATACAGTCTGTACAGATATTTCTCCATCCCCCCCCCCCCCCCCCCCCCCCCCCCCCCCCACTCTCCACTACCCCTCCGCTGAGATAATCCTTTAATGAGCCTGGGCTCTCAACCAAGCATGCATAATTAGGACAAATGTAAGAACCCTGTAGTAGAACTGGATGGCCTCATTATCCCTCACCTGGTTCATGTGAAACCTATCCTGATGGTGAAGTTCCTTCCTATTCCTCTACTGGTGCTGGTGCACCATGAAAGAAAATTCCTCTTCTCCACCACAAGTTTACCCTTGATGTCCTGATATTTAATTGAGCTTCTAGTTCCTGTAACTTTCGAAACAGGATGTCTTGCCTACTCTTTCCAATATTGGTGCCCTCAACATGGAATCACAACTGATCTGCTCCTTCCCTCTCGAATATCCTTCCATGTCAGTTTGATATGCCCCTCAAGAGGTGCAAGTTTGGTGACATATTATTTGGATCTCTATGTCCTGCTAACAAAGGATGCTTTCTGTCCTTCTAATTATTGAATTGATTGGGTTATTGAACTTTGCTCAAAGACAGTACAGAACCTGGCCTGATTTCACCTTGATTAAAACCTCTGTTGTACAGATCTTCGTATCGGAGCCAGGAAAATTCAGCCGGAAGGTTAAAGTTTGGGTCCAAGAATACTGGAACTTGAATGATTCGGTGGCAATAGTCCTGTTTGCTGTGGGGTTTGGTTTACGTTGGACTGACCAGCCATTACAGACCACTGGAAAGATTATATACTCCCTGGACATTATATTTTGGTTTGTGAGGCTTCTCGATTTCTTTGCAGTGAATCAACATGCAGGGCCATACTTGACAATGATTGGGAGAATGGCAAGTATTCAAAAATACTCCTGCTAAATTAAAACTGTTTTCATTATTAAGTAAATAGTTTACGTCTTAGCAAATTTTTTAACATAGATTTCTCACAACTAATACTTTCAATTACATTAAAGGGTGCATGTATAAGGTTATGATTTTTTTTTATGTTGGTGGATGATGTCAAGTAAAAATCTGAACAAATCACAAGATAGAAAATGTAAAAAATAAAACACCTTTGAAGTGTAGTTTCTGTAAGGCAGACATCTCTCAGTCCAAGTTTTAAAACCCGCCATTCCATCCTTGTCTCATCACAATACTGTGAATTTATATTTATTATTGACAGTTAAGCAGTAAAATGTATGGAGCATGGGAGCTTTACTATAATAGCGGTTGAGAAACTGGGGCTGCCAATTGCGGCAAATGACCACGGTCTGGTCTAACAACATCTGTAGAGGGACCACACTAGGGATGGTGTTAGGGATTCCAGTAGCACTAAAGGACAAAGTCGTGTTGAGACTCTTCAAAGCGCAAAATATAGGAGTCATTCAAGGAGAGATGTGGATGGGATATCAGCGACTCTCCCGTATGTGGTCAAGAAAGGAGGGAAATGCATAGGCACCAGTCTGGACACACAGACAAAACAGTTGTGTGCCCATATCCAGTGAATGAAAATTAACATGCCCTGTGTGGAATCAGGACAACTACTGACCTAAATTCTTGGGCCAAGTGCTGGCAAGTGGGATTAGTGGGCTGGTCAGGGTCTTTCATGCATCAGTGCAGACTCGATGGGCCAAAAGGCCTCTTCTATAATAATAATAAGAATCTTTATTGTCACAAGTAGGCTTACATTAACACTGTAATGAAGTTACTGTGAAAAGCTCCTAGCCACCACATTCCGGCACCTGTTCGGGTAGACAGAGGGAGAATTCAGAATGTCCAATTCACCTAACAGCACGTCTTTCGGGACTTGTGAGACAAAACTGGAACACCCGGAGGAAACCCATGTAGACACGGGGAGAACATGCAGACCCCACACAGACAGTGACCCAAGTCGGGAATCGAACCTGACACTATGAAGCAACAGCGCTAACCACTGTGATACTGTGACGCCATTGTAGTATTCTGTCATTCCGTGTGACATATAAAATGAGGCACCGCAATGCAACCACTCACAGGCCATTGTTATTTACCATGTGCTAGATGGTTGCAATTATTAATGTGGCTTAAAAAAAAGTTACCTCAGAAATGACAAAAATGTAACAGGACTAATTTAGGTTTTTTAGACAGGATATATGCAAAAATTAATTGGCAAATTATAGACTATGAAGGAAAGACTAAATGACATGGGGCAATGTTTTTCTAACTTTTTCGAGTGACCCACATTTACAGAATGGACGATTACCGTGACCCATGCCATGTTCACAAAAGATTCTCCATAATTACTGTTAAAAAGTCACACTCTTTGTTGGCACTTCTGCATTCTGTAAATTGAGCTGCTGTTCCACCTTAAATGACAGCTCCATACTGACACAGGATTATTTGATTATTTTATTTCTTCGCACCCATTATTAGCATTTGGAAAGATTAATAGGCTCAATATTGCACAGTTTTAACAATGTCATGTTCACAAGTTCAAAACCCAACACGACCTCGGTTGGAAATTAAACTCAAAACATCAACTTCAGAAACAGGAGCCCGAACTGTTGAACAAAAAACACGGTCTGACAGAATGTCACTGGACATCTGTCAGTACTGTTTCCCAGGTAATTATGTAACAGACTGAAAACACGCTTAAAAAAAACAATGCTGGGCACAGCTCAGCTGACCAATATGCAAAATGTGCAGACACATTCCGTTCCATACACCTGCAACATTTTAGCAGCTTCTGTATACATGAGTGTAGTTTATTCGCCAGCTTAAGTCATCTTTGGCGAACAATTCAAGCCCCAATAAAGGTAGATGCAAAAGTCCTTGCTGTAGAGGAACCAATTCAGCTGATGGGGTCCATGTAGCCACACGGCAGAGAAAAATGCTTGGGGATGAATAACTGGGAAGCATTCTTGAAGGACAAGCGTCCTGGTGTGGAGAGACAATTCAGAAATGGAAGGAGTGGATATAGGGCTTGTAGGGCTGAAGGAGGCTGTATGTCCAGCGTAGCTGAGAGAATGATAAAAGACGCACGGGGTTTGTTAGTAGCACACTGAACTCAAGAAATAATACAGATCCTGTGCCGAACACAATAGCAGGATATGCCACCTGAAGAAAATTTTACAGGTCACTGACTGCAAACTGCCCAACTATACTCTGGCCCAGAGAGGCAAGGAAGTCCATGGCACCGACTTCTACATCAGTCTTGTGTGGTCATACATTGTAACTCAGTGATAATTTACCAGGAGAGAAAACGGTAAACATGGTCAGGTGGTATTTGGTGATCATTTTGGTGACCTTTGGCGACCCATGCTGCACCATCCAGCGACCCATCCAGGAGTCATGACCCCACTTTGAAAATCACTGGCACAGGGCATGAGCAAACCATCCTGTTACCTCTGACAGCAGTTCACATCAGATATAGAATGATGTAATCATCTGTCATTTATAAGATCAGATGTAAAGTTAGCTTGGCCTGTCCTAAGATGTTTGCTACCTGTGAAGTAAAAAAAAATAGTGGTGCAATAGTCATAGAATTTACAGTGCAGAAGGAGGCCATTCGACCCATCGAGTCTGCACCGGCTCTTGTAAAGAGCACCCTACCCAAGGTCAACACCTCCCCCTATCCCAATAACCCAGTAACCCCACCCAACACGAAGGGCAGTTTTGGACACTAAGGGCAATTAATCATGGCCAATCCACCTAACCTGCACATCTTTGGACTGTGGGAGGAAACCGGAGCACCCGGAGGAAACCCACGCACACACGGGGAGGATGTGCAGACTCCGCACAGACCGTGACCCAAGCCGGAATCGAACCTGGGACCCTGGAGCTGTGAAGCCATTGTGCTATCCACAATGCTACCGTGCTGCCCCATAGAAAGTATGCTTCCAAAATTGTTGGTGCGGCATACTGTTAGAGCAAATAAAACTTAATGGTGTATCCCTCCCATGTCATACTTTACCCTGAAAACTGTTATGATAGGGGAACATTTGATCTATACTAAAGTGCCTGTGATATGCACTTAAAATGAAAATAAATGCTAATATAAATACTAAATAAATTCTAATGAAGGCATGAATAATAATTAAAAATGAAATGCATTTGTTGTTATGAGATACAAATTTCAGTTTCACTTTGTGGTTGCTAAATATTATGGAGACACTATTGTGAGGCCTTATTCCTGGCCCAAGCAAGCAGATAAGTGATTCCTGCCCAGCAAGCAGCGATTTAAAAAAATCTCTGTTGTACTTGTCCCTAGTGAGGCAGCACGCTGGAAGTGGAGACCCAGAAAGAATACCCTGAAAGCGATAATTTAGTAGCTCCTATACAAAACCCTGCAAAGGACTTTGGGGATATTGTGATATTGAAGCACCATCAATGCTAATTTAGAAACTAGCTCCCAAGTAGATAACTATCTCCCTCTGAAACTATACAAATTTTTCTTTGAATGGAAATAATAATTCTTGCAATTATCAGACAAATATAGTGGAGGGTTTGGGATGAATTGTACCTGTTATTAGATTTGGGCTTATGCTAACCTCAAAACTGTTTCAGACAAGATATGCAAATTATTCTCTATATAATATAATTCTTGCTGCAAAATAAATCTACTTCCTTTTGTTTCAGACGACAAACATGTTTTATATAGTGATTCTGATGGCAATTGTTCTCTTGAGTTTCGGAGTGTCAAGAAAGGCTATACTTTCTCCAGTAGAAGAACCATCTTGGCGACTTGCTCGAGATATAGTGTTCCAGCCTTACTGGATGATATTTGGTGAAGTCTATGCTGGTGAAATTGATCGTATGTATTCAGATATTTATATCTATTAATGCAACACCTGATATCCATAAATACATGAGTTGGACTGCAAGTTAGGATAACATTTTGGCACAAGCCATAGAAAGTCACAAGTAACCCAGTGCTGCATTTTAATTGGAAAAAAGTTTGTGATTCCCTGATGTCTGCCATGCGATTGAGACTGTGTTTTTACTTGTGTAAACAATACTTGCAACATACACTCACTGCTCAGAGTGAAGACAGCTGTGAATACCACAAATGTTTTCTCTTATTAAGTAGTCTCAATAAAGCATTAAGGTCTACAGCATAGATGAAAGGGAATAGGAGAGGAGACTTGCACAAATAATTGAAATATATCTGATATGTATGACGTCTAAAATTTAGGCAGAGGATGACTACCATACAGCATTTTACTATTGTGAAATGTTTGTATTTGTAATTGAAAATTTTCACACAATTAATTTAAAATGATCAATAATAAGATGAGAAGACAAGTTTTTATTTTGAAGTAGATTTATTGAAGTTGTACATTTAAAAAAATAACGCAAAAAGAAAACACAGGCATGTTACAGCTCAGCAAGAAAGAAAGTCTCAACTTACATGGTGGAAACAGAGAGGAGCAGGAGAACAGCAATATAGTTGGTTCAACACAATCATTCAGCTCAACTTGATGCCTCTATGCGTAACACCAGAGAATAAGGAAGGAAAAGATAAGGCCATGAAAACATGGTAAAAGGATGCACACTTCCTGTGGGTTGTTTGCTCACAATGACCACAAGAGTTCAGTATAAATCTTTTGCTCCATATTCGGGTACGCACCAACACACATCTCCCTTAACGCCAGCAACACTAGAGTCACCAATAACACATTACTAACTCAATTACTAACATGGTCGCATAGTGGTTAACACTGTTGCTTCACAGTGCCAGGGACCCAGGTTCGATTCCCGGGTTGGGTCACTATCTGTGCGGAAATGTTCTCCCCATGTCTGCATGGGTTTGCTCCGGGTACTCCGGTTTCCTCCCACAAGTCCAGAAAGCCGTACTTGTCATTGGACATAAATTGGACATTCTGAATTCTCCATCAGTGTACCCGAACAGGCGCCTGAGTGTGGCGACTAGGGGATTTTCACAGCAACTTACTTGAAGTGTTAATGTAAGCCTACTTGTGACAATAATAAAGATGCTTATTATTATTCAACTGCACTTTGAGCGCCAGTGGAATATGTGGATGACAGGATTTGTTTTGGTGCTATTGGGCTGTGTGGAAGGGTCTACACAGCTGTACAGAGAATGGCACTGATACGTGGAACAAGTCACACATTGATGGACAGATCATTTCTACACCAAAGTTCTGGATATGATAACACATTCTCCAGCTTCTCCTCCGTGTCTGTTGAGGAACCTGCAAGTGGTGATACTGTGGGCGAGATTCTCCGGACTCACGACGGGTCGGAGAATAGCGGGCGTCGGAAATTTTTACGGCGACGCTGTTCCGACGCCCTCCCGCTATTCTCCGAACCCCGCAAATTGTCGGAGTCGCGTTTCCCGACAAACGCCTCCTTCCCGCCCCTGACACGACCAGAATCGCCACTGAGAGCCCCCCCGCTATTCACCGGCCCGGATGGGCCGAAGTCCCGACGTCATGGCGCCCTGTTTGGACGTCGTGAAACACACCTGCTTTTTAAATTCGTCAACCAGTCGGCCTGGCTGACGACTGCTTGGAGGAGGTCAGGGCACCACTCTGCGCACCGCTCAGCGCACCGTTCAGCGCACCGCTCGAGTCTGGCCACAACGAGGAAGGCATCCCTGGGAACGGGAGGGGGTCCAGAACGGGGGCAGTGGGGGGGAGACGGGGGAGGCAGTGGGGGAGACGGAGGGGGCAGTGGGGGAGACGGGGGAGGCAGTGGGGGAGACGGAGGGGGCAGTGGGGGAGACGGGGGAGGCAGTGGGGGAGACGGAGGGGGCAGTGGGGGAGACGGGGGAGGCAGTGGGGGAGACGGGGGAGGCAGTGGGGGAGACGGAGGGGGCAGTGGGGGAGACGGGGGAGGCAGTGGGGGAGACGGGGGAGGCAGTGGGGGAGACGGAGGAGGCAGTGGGGGAGACGGAGGGGGCAGTGGGGGAGACGGGGAAGGCAGTGGGGGAGACGGGGAGGCAGTGGGGGAGACGGAGGGGGCAGTGGGGGAGACGGAGGGGGCAGTGGGGGAGACGGGGGAGGCAGTGGGGGAGACGGGGGAGGCAGTGGGGGAGACGGGGGAGGCAGTGGGGGAGACGGAGGGGGCAGTGGGGGGCGACGGAGGGGGGGGGGGTTAGGTAGAGAGTGAGCCGTCCAACCCCGTAACAAAATGTCTGCCAACATGCCATGGTGTGCAGGTGACGAGGACACGGCCGCTGGTTCCCCTGTGGCTTCCGGCCACAGGCCACTGACGCACCCGTGAGGAGGCCATAGTTTACTGGCCGTTGGATGCAGAAAGTGACCAGGGGTTAGGCTGACCGCGTGTCAGCAGCGCGACCAGGCCACCGGGACACACTGGTATCCCATGGCTGGCGGCTGCCGAGGTGTCGACTAACGTCCGTCTAACATGTCCCGTTTCTCTGCCTCCTACCACCCTTCTGTAGGTTAGCACGATGCATGGGAACAGAACGGCTATGTTCTGCGCAGTGGATGGGGCCGCTCTACTGGATTTGGAGATGCAGCAGCATCCACACCCACAACCCGCAGTGGCTGCAGGGCCAGCTGCAGCAGCAGAGGGAAGATCCGAGGAGTTGCCAGTCGTCGAGCAGCATGGGGGGGGGGGGGGGGAGGAGGAGGAGGAGGAGGAGGAGGAGGAAGAGGAAGAGGAGAGAGTGAGGGTGCAGCCACGGCGTCAGAGGCGACGACCAAAGCCGAGGGTGTACCGTGTCCGGGTCTCTTTCCTAACAATGCCGGACATCACCTGCAGGAGAAGACTCCGGCTGAGTAGGCAGACGGTGATACATATCTGCGAACTCCTGTCGCACCTCGCCCCACGTGGAACGGGGGGAGGACACGCGATCCCGGTAGCCATCAAGGTGACGGTCGCTCTGAACTTCTATGCTACCGGCTCCTTCCAGTCTCCGAGCGGGGACGTCTCTGGGATCTCCCAGTCATCGGTGCACAGGTGCATCCGGGATGTGACCGACGCCCTCTATGCCATCGCCGATCGCTACATCACCTTTCCTGAGGACCGAGCAAGTCAAGACTCACGAGTCCGTGGATTTGCCAGTGTGGCCGGGATACCGAGGGTTCAGGGGTCAATCGACTGTGTTCACGTCCCCATGCGCCCGCCTGCTGTGGACAGGGACGTGTTCACAAACAGGAGGGGGACATACTCCATTAATGTCCAGGTGGTATGCGACCCCCCCACATGAGGTCCATGAACGTCTGTGCAAGGTTCCCAGGGAGTGTGCATGACTCCTACATACTAGCGCAGTCGTTCATCCCTGCGATGTTTGAGGGACGTCCCCCCCGGCTGAGGGGCTGGTTGCTAGGTGACAGGGGTTATCCGCTGAGGTCTTGGCTGATGACGCCTATACGGAGGCCTCAGACCAATGCGGAAACACGACACAACGAGGCCCATGCAGCAACCAGGGGTGTGGTGGAGCGCTGCCTTGGCCTCCTGAAGATGAGATTCAGGTGCCTGGACCGCTCCGGAGGGGCCCTGCAGTACCAGGCCGACAGGGTCGCTCGCATTGTAGTGGTCTGCTGTGCGCTGCACAACATCGCGATGCAGAGGGGAGATGACCTGTTGCAGGAGGCGGAGGGAGAAGCTAGTGGCAGTGGTGCCAGCACAGAGGAGGAGGAGGAGGAGGAGGAGGAGGACGCTGGCGGAGTGGCGGGCGCAGCACGCAGACACGACCCAGGTGCTGGTGATGTCCAGGAGGCGGCACGACGGACCCGGCAAGGACGGCGGGCACGCGACGCCATGGTGGCAGCACGGTTCACGCATCGCATGTGACGTCCCCGATGAACACCAAACCACCACCTGCATCGCTAGTCATGCAGAGGGTCACCACACAACTGCCACCACCACAACCCCCCCCCCCCCCCCCCCCCCCCTCAGTGTACACTGCTCCACTTCGACATGACGCTTATCACTGGGTACAGACCGAATGGCACAACATTGATGGCGGTGTCAGCGGGTGTGATCAGTGCCATGTGGAATGATGACAGCCCGCTCTGCGAAGAGCTGTGAGCTCAGAATCGTTAGAGAGAGTCTGACCCATGGCAATAGCTGAACCATCCACCTTGGTGGCCGCTGAGTTCGTCACTGACACTCCATCACGTGCCCGCGTGGGCTAGCTGTGGGAGGGGGGTAGGGGCAGGGACTGCACACCCGGCACCGAGGTTTCACCACCCGTCACCCCCAGCGACACTCGGTCACCATCACGATTCCTGTGGCTGTGGAACAATCACACGGTATTACAAGTAAGGTGGAACAGTGCGTTTAATATTAACAATTATTTACAGGTGCCCTAGCCCCTACAACTAAACTGTGCCCTTCACCCGTGCCAACTTACTCAGTGTCTATCTTAGTTGCCTTACGGGCCCTACCACTACGTCTAAGTGAATCCCCAGATGATACAGCAGGAGTGGAGGAGGATTGCTGCGAATCGCCCCCCTCGACTCGTTTCTCCTTGGCTATGCGTTTCCTGGGGCGACCCGGCCTTGATGGGCCAGGCTGCTCTGCGGGCGTCTCGGGTGACATTGTGCCACCCTGCTCTGCCTGCTGCCCACCCGATGCACCAGGGATGGGACGGGGGGAGGCCGAGAATTCCGGGACGTCCCGTGATGGAGTTAATGGGACGGGCCCCGAAACCTCCTCCTCCCTCGGGGAGCCCGGTGGCCCCCGGGCCTCACTTTGGGACAGAGGTGCGAGTGGGGAGGTTCCCCGTCGCACCACCGACACCTGGCGCTGCCAGTCCTGGAGGCCTGCAACGGTATCCACCAGGATCCGAAGGTTTGCAGAGACGGAGTCCAGGGAGTTAGACATTCCCGCCAGGGACTGTGCGATCTCAACCTGTGTGTGCACGACGCCATCCAGCACATGTGTCAGGCGGTTGATGGTCTCCGCGACTGACAGCTGGGACTGTGCTATCGACTGCTGGGACTGTGCCATGGCGTGCTGCGACTGGCCAATGACCTGCTGAGACTCGGCCATGGCCCGCAGGGCGCCGGCAATGTCGGTTTGGCTCTGGCACATTGCTGCCTGTGAGAGGGCAACCCTGTCCAGGGCCGAGGATGACGCGTGCACATTAACCCCAACGTCTTGCATAACCTGACCCATTGCCTCCACCGCGGATGCCACCCGTGCGGTGTCGGACTGGGTCTCTGCCATGAGCGGCACCACTCCCTGCTCTTGGACGCGGTTCGACTCCTCTAACAGCGTCTGCAGAGTCTGGAAGGAAGCCCTCATCCCGTCATTGTTTCCCTGGGTTTCCTGAGGCATCGGCTGTGCGGGTGGGTTGATAAACTCCAGGAACTCAGAAAACGTCTGGGAGCCAGCTGCATCCTGGGCCTGGTCTGGCCTCCGCGAGTCCGGGCCCTCTGTTGCTCCGACCTCCACCTGCTGTACCTGCTCATCTGTGATGTGCCAACCAGACTGTGCCCCAGGAGACTCATCACTAAATAGGCCCGCCGGGGTGTGTATCTCTGGGATGATGGACGTGGTGGGAGAAAGCAGTGCCGCAAGCCCGACGCTCTCAATGGTTAGGTCCTCGTCCATGGTGTGGGGCTGCTCAGCGACAGGAGTGTTGTCCCTGGCCATTTCTGGTGGCGGTGGTGGACTTCGAACCCTCTGTGCGTCCTGGTCCGCAGATTGGGTTGGGGCGGATAGGGCTGCCCGCTGATCGGGCACCCTCTGTTGTGAGGCCCCGGGTGAGGTGGCGGCAGATTCCTGTCTCCGTCTGCAGCCAGACGGCCCTGGTCGTTCGGCATCACGTCCTAGGGAAGAGAATGAGACGGGTTATTTCGATTTGCTCGGCAGGCCGATGGACGGTCCCAGTGGGCAGGGTGTGTGAAGGGACAGAGGATGGGGAGGTGTCCCAGTGGGCAGGGTGTGTGAAGGGACAGAGGATGGGGAGGTGTCCCAGTGGACAGGGTGTGTGAAGGGACAGAGGATGGGGAGGTGTCCCAGTGGGCAGGGTGTGTGAAGGGACAGAGGATGGGGAGGTGTCCCAGTGGGCAGGGTGTGTGAAGGGACAGAGGATGGGGGGGGGGGGGGGGGGGTGTTTGTCTGGGAGGGTTGTCTCACTTGCTGCAGTTCCGCCAACCTCGCATTGCGCGATATCGCGGGTGGCAGACCCCCCAACAAGGTCCAGTGCCCTCTGTTCAAAGGTGCTGAGGGGGTGCATGTTGGGCGAACCCCCTCCAGTCTTGTGCCGCTCACGGTGGTTATGACCGGCCTTGGCCTGTTGGGGGAGGGAACATAGGTAGATCATTACAAAACGGTAGGTATCAGCAGTCCGTTCTGATACTGGCACAGTTTGGGGGGGGGCAAGTTGTCATCAGATGATTGCATCTCTCCTCGGGGCCAGAGCGCTGGGTCTGTGACAACTTTGTGAACCACCCTCAAATAACTCTGCCCCAATCCCTCTCCCCCCCCCCCCCCCCCGGGCAGTTAAGGGGGAGGGATGGTTGTGACTAGGGGGCACCCTCATGGCACTTACCCTGGCAGACCTGGTGAGGTCGTGTAGCTTCTTTCGGCACTGCTCTGCTGAGCGAGGGGTCTGCCCCACAGCACTGACGGCAGCAGCCACGTCACGCCAGGCCTGGCGTACCGTGCTGGCAGGTTGGCGATGCCCTCTCCGCGGGCGGATGATGCCCCTCCTCTGCTCCACGGCATCGAGCAGCGCCTCGACGTCTGCATCAATAAAGCGAGGAGCAGCTCGCCTAGGCTCCGACATCCTGCCCGACAGATTCTGTGGTCGCCCGCGCCTTTTTACGGCGTCGGGCGGCGTCACATGGGCGGGTTCGTGTCGTCGTCGCGTTCCGTCGTCATCACGCACGTAATTGACGCGGCCGCGCTGCTAGCCCATTTCCAGGAAGTGAATCGGTCGGGAAATGAAGCCTTCGCGACCGTCGTAAAACGGTCCCGATTTTTACGACCGTTTGCCGACTTTCCGCGGGTGCGGAGAATTTCGCCCTTGATGTTTGGTTTTTGTTGTGAAAATGAGCTGATATAGCCTTGTATCGATACCAATGTGGAATGGTGACATTTCCTTGTTGTTTAATGTTTAGTGCGATATGTGGAATATTACGTGATTGATTTTCAAATCTTTGTTACAGCTGACAGTTTAATAAACAAAATATTCTCAAATGGCCTCTCATGGGTACATGTGCCATGTCAATTGTGTCACATTTCAATCAATCTTTGAAGCCTGAACAGTTTGCCTGACCTCCAGAAGCGTCAGAACCATAGAGGCAACAGCCAACAATCAAACACTCGAGCTGCGCTAAAGCACTGGGGATATCCTCACGACAAAGGATGAGTGTGTGGATCAGGGGAGGGCAACAGAGCACGGTCTCCATAATGTTCCCGGCACGGGTCTGGGGTCTATGGGCTCCTGACGTGGTTGGGGGTGAGTGTGCGGAGCAAGATTTTCCAGCACAATTGGCTCGTTCGTTGGCACTGATGTCCTTCAGGGAATAAAATCTGCCACCCTTACCTCATCTGGCCTACATGTGACTCCAAACCCACAGCAATATGGTTGACTCTTAAATGTCTTCTGAAATGTCCCAGCAAGCCATCCATTATATTCAACAGCTGCAAAAACACGAAAAAGCAATGAAACCGGACGGACCAACTGGCATCGAACCAGGCATCGGAAGCGACAATGGCAAACCCATTCCTCTCGACCCTGCAAACCTCTCCTCACTAACATCTAGGGCATGTGCCATTTGGAGAGCTGTCTCACAAACTAGTCAAGGAACAGCCTGACATAGTCATGCTCACAGAATTCTAACCTTACAATGCCCCAGACACAGCTATCACCATTCCTGATTATGTCCTGTCTCACCCGCAAGACAGACCCAGCAGAGGTGGTGGCGCAGTGGTATACAGACAGGAGGGAGTTGCCCTGGGAACCTCAGCAGCAACTCTGGACTCCATGAAATCTCATGGCTTCAGGAAACATGGGCAAGGATGCCTCCAGCTGATTACCACGTACTGTCCACCATCAGCTGATGAATCAGTATTCCTCCATGTTGAACACCACTTGGAGGAAGCACTGAGGGTGGCAAGGGCACAGAATATGCTCAACATATTGTCCAACACCCAGCCGTGAATGGTCGTGGACAATTAAACTGGAGGAGGAGGCTCCATAAATATCCCCAACCTTAATGATGGAGGAGCCCGGCACATATGTGCAAAAGTCAAGGTTGAAGTGTACCTAACACTCTTCAGCCAGAAGTGTCGAGTGGATGATCCATCCCGGTCTCCAGAGGTCCCCAGTATCACAGATGTAAGTCTGCAAACAATATGATTCACTCCATGTGATATCAAGAAATGGCTGAAGGCACTGAATATTGGAAAGGCTATGGACCCAATATCCCGGCAGGAATACTGAAGACTTGTGCTCCAGAACTTGCCATGGAGAATTGCTCAGGTGTGTCCTGTACACAGGAAACAGTTCAAATCCAACCCAGCCAATTACCGTCCTACTCTCAATCAGGGTGGCATGGTGGCACAGTTGGTCAGCACTACTGCCTCACAGCACGAGGAATCCGGGTTTAATTCCAACTTGGGTGATTGTCTGTATGGTGTTTGCATATACTCTCTGTGCCTGTGTGGGTTTCCTCCAGTGCTCCCATGTCCTCCCACAGTACAAAGATGTGCAGATTAGATGGATTGGCCGTTCTAAATTGTCCCTTAGTGTCCAAAGGTTAGATGGTATCATGGGGCTAAAGGGATTGGACAGGGTAGGGCGAGGGAGTGGGCCAACTGGGGTGCTCTTTCATAGGGTCGGTGTAGAGTCGATGGCCAAATGGCCTCCTTCTTCACAGTACATATTCATCAGCAAAGTGATGGAAGAAGTCATCAACAGTGCTATCACGCCTGCTCACAGACGCTCAGTGTGGGTTGCGCCAAGGTCACTCAGCTCCTGACCTCATTATAGCCATGGTTAAAACATGGAAAAAGAGCTGAATGCCAGAACTGATGTGAGAGTAACTGCCCTAGACATCAAGGTAGCATTTGTGGCATCAAAGTACCCTAGCAAAACTGGAGTCAATGGGAATCAGAGGGAAAACTCTCTGCTGGTTGGAGTCATACTTGGTACAAAGGAAGATGGTTGTGGTGGTTGGAGGTCAATCATCTCAGTTCCAGGACATCACTGCAGGTGTTCCTCAGAGTAGTGTCCTCGACCCAATCATCTTCAGTTGCTTCATCAATGACCTCCCTTCCATCATAAGGTCAGAAGTGGGGATGTTCACAGATGGCGACGCAATGTTCAGCGCTATTTACGACTCTTCAGATAATGAAGCAGTCCATGTCTAAATGCAGCAATGATGTGGATATGCTGGCGTTGGACTGGGGTGAGCACAGTGAGAAGTCTTACAACACCAGGTTAAAGTCCAACATGTTTGTTTCAAACACTAGCTTTTGGAGCACTGCTCCTTCCTCCGGCGAATGAAGGGGTATGAAGAGGAATGAAGAGGTACATACCTCTTCATTTACCTGAGGAAGGAGCAGTGCTCCGAAAGCTAGTGTTTGAAACAAACATGTTGGACTTTAACCTGGTGTTGTAAGACTTTTTACTAAATGCAGCAAGACCTGGACAATATCCAGGCTTGGGCTGACAAGTGGTAAATTACATGTGTGTGTCACACAAGTGCCAGGCAATGACTATCTCCTGCAAGAGAGAATCTAACCACCATCCCTTGATATCCAATGGCATTATCATTGGTGAATCCCCCACAATCAACATCCTACGGGTTACCATTAATTAGAAACTGAACTGGTCTAGCCATGTTAATACCATGGCTATCAGAGCAGGTCAAATGCTAGGAACACTATGGTGAGTAATTCCCCTCCTGACAGCCTAACCCCCCCCGGAGTGTAAGGGAACAATCCATTGTCTTTCCATTGAGACTTTCCATTGTCCACACCATGGTGTTGATGGCCTCAGTGATTCTCCTCATTGACTAGGCCATGCTCTAGAGTGCCTCAGCAATGTCCACCTGCATCTGGGACATGTCCCTGATCGACTGGGACATTATTTCGAGGCCCTCAGCCATGGTCATCATGGACTGAGCCAGGGCTTGGACACCACCACTCAAAATGCTGACCACGTGCTCCAGGGTTTCCACTGCGGCTGCTGCCCTAGCAGTGTTGGCCTCGATGCCACGCATTGTTGCCGTCATCTCCTGCGCCCGTAGCCTATGGGACACCTTCAATTGGCTATGAACTCACTGAAATGTCACTGACGTCCCCTCCTGAATCCATGGCTGTGTCATAGAGTCTGCATCAGCTCAGGGATAACCTTGTCCAGAGCCCCGGCACCTGACCATGGGTCAGCTGACTCCTGGAATCCAGCAGACCTCCGACTGCTGATTCCCTAGGATGTTCTTGCCTCCACCTGATGTGCATCAGCAACTGTGTGGTACTCACCAGATTGTGCCCCAGAAGCCTGTCCACTAATGTCATCCACCAAGGTGTGTTACTCAGCACTGGTGGAAGGTGGGGCTGGTAGCTGTGACACCTCGATAGTGGTCTCCTTGGAGCTCTCCTCTGAGGTGGTCTTTTGGGTGGCAGGGTGACGAGAGATGGCCCAGTCCATCAGATGGAGATCCTGTGAGACAATGGACTTATAATCAGTGAGAGGGAAACATCATCTTACCTGACATGAACAACACACCCGAGACGGGTCACCTGGGTGAAGGGGTAGTGCATCCTCACCTCTGTGGTGCAGGGAAACCTCGCTGTTGGTGTCTACTCTCTCCACGGACAACCCCTCGATTTCCAGGGCGCCTTCCTCATAGAGGGGGAGGTCTGGGATCTCTGGTACTCTGTACCCCCCCCCCCAACTGTCTTCGCCCTTTCCTGCTTATTGAGGGAATTATTTTCTTGCAGGGACAAAGAGAGGGCTTTATAAGCCACGCTCTTGATGGATCAGGAAAATCTACAAAAGGTGGCATGTGTGGGTGCTGCAACTGGGCATGAAGGGTTATGCTGGCGGATGCCGGGGAGGGGTGCCAATGAACAAGCACTAAGATCGGGTGGGGAGAGTGCGAGGTGTCAGCCAGTGATTTGTGGGGGGGGGGGGGGGGACCAACCTTGCAGTTCAGTGGAGGCTGTTGGTGTTCTTCCAACATTGGATGCTGGTCTTCCTTGTCATGATGCCCATGCTGACTGCCAGTGCCTCCCAGGCAGAATTGGTTGCCCTACTGCTGGCTCTCCAACCCCTTCAGGGAAACAGGATGCGCTGACCCTCATTGATGGTGCTGAGGAGTCTGGCCATGTCGACATCGTCAAAGCGAGGAGCAGATCTGTGTATATAATAATATAATAATCTTTATTGTCACAAGTAGGCTTACATTAACACTGCAATGAAGTTACTGTGAAAATCCCCTAGTTGCCACATTCTACCGCCTGTTTGGGTACACAGAGGGAGAATTCAGAATGTCCAATTCACCTAACAGCACATCTTTTGGGACTTGTGGAAGGAAACCGGAGCACCCGAAGGAAAGCCACGCAGACATGGGGAGTACGTGCAGACTCCACACAGATAGTGATCCAAGCTGGGAATTGAACCTGGGATCCTGGTGCTGTGAAGCAACAATGCTAACCACTGTGCCACCATTGTGTGTTGACAGCGAGTAAGTGGTGAGGGAACGCTTAAAAGCAGCTCCCATTTGTTAGTGCGACACTGAGGCATGAGTCTGCCGAATCAGACGGCAAGACAGCTAGTAATGGTGAGAAGCTTGGGGGGATTGATTTCTGGCACACAGGCCATTAAGTACAGGCCGTGATCTCGCCACCGCAGCCATTGAGAAACACCCACTGCGCCCAGTACGACACTTAGAAATGTTTCCGTTAAATCACGTTCATTATATCAACAGAGAACAGAGAAGTGCACAACATTTATAAATTATTTTAACCTGCTGTTATTTTATAATTGCAGCTTGTGAAGAAGATGCAGATTGCCCTCCTGGTTCATTTCTTAATCCATTTCTTCAGGCAGTTTACCTGTTTGCGCAATATATTATACTGGTCAACCTACTCATCGCTTTATTCAAGTAAGAACCACTTAGAAAAAGAGGGTGAACTATCTCTCCTTTGTAGCGCAAGGTTTATTAAATTGTGGAAATACATCTTATGTAGAAAAAATATCAATCCTTGAGACAATCATGGGCCTGAAAAGTAAGATTCAGTGTCACTATTATTAAGGCTGAGAGTTGACTGAAAATTAAGATCTTTTATACTCTTGTTATCGGGATGCACTCCAATTTATAATTAGGTTAATAGGACTGAAAATGTATGAACTTTGCATTTTGTATGAAAATGTATGATAGTTGCTTGGGTGCACAATTTGGGATCTGTCGTTCTAGTTGTCTCCAGGAACTCCAATCAGCAGCATTGACCCCGACCCTGGTTAACTTAAAGTCTTGCATGCAGACATCCTTACTTCACAGATCTCGTGCCGATAGCAAGTTGGCCATAGAGCATGTTTTTGAGGATGTGGACGTCATCCATTCAGCTCACATGATCCATCCAGTGGAGCTGCTACTGGTGTAATTCCCGATTTGGCACCCTGTCTTGCCAGGAAATGCCCAATATTTGCCTGAGTCAGTGGAGACGGAATATGTCATAGATTAGCAACCCATCCTTTGAGATATGGCACTGCTTTGTGAACGGTGATGTGAATGGGGGGAACTATTGCATGTTCTTGATAAGTACGTACCAGTCAGGCAGGGAGGAAGGGGTCGAGCGAGGGAACCGTGGTTTACCAAAGAAGTGGAATCTCTTGTTAAGAGGAAGAAGGAGGCCTATGTGAAGATGAGGCATGAAGTTTCAGTTGGGGCGTCTGATAGTTACAAGGAAGCGAGGAAGGATCTAAAGAGAGAGCTGAGACGAGCAAGGAGGGGACATGAGAAGTCTTTGGCAGGTAGGATCAAGGAAAACCCAAAAGCTTTCTATAGGTATGTCAGGAATAAAAGAATGACTAGGGTAAGAGTAGGGCCAGTCAAGGACAGTGGTGGGAAGTTGTGTGTGGAGGCTGAGGAGATAAGCTCTTTGGGGGGGTTTAAACTAATTCAGCAGGGGCATGGGAACCTGGATTGTAGTTTTGGGGTACGGGAGATTGAGAGTATAGAGGTCAGGAGCACAGATTTGACTTCGCAAGAGGGTGCCAGTGTTCAGGTAGGTGGTTTGAAGTGTGTGTACTTCAATGCCAGGAGTATACGAAATAAGGTAGGGGAACTGGCAGCATGGGTTGGTACCTGGGACTTCGATGTTGTGGCCATTTCAGAGACATGGATAGAGCAGGGACAGGAATGGTTGTTGCAGGTTCCGGGGTTTAGGTGTTTTAGTAAGCTCAGAGAAGGGGGCAAAAGAGGGGGAGGTGTGGCGCTGCTAGTCAAGGACAGTATTACGGTGGCGGAAAGGATGCTAGATGGGGACTCTTCTTCTGAGGTAGTATGGGCTGAGGTTAGAAACAGGAAAGGAGAGGTCACCCTGTTGGGAGTTTTCTATAGGCCACCTAATAGTTCTAGGGATGTAGAGGAAAGGATGGCGAAGATGATTCTGGAAAAGAGCGAAAGTAACAGGGTAGTTGTTATGGGAGACTTTAACTTTCCAAATATTGACTGGAAAAGATATAGTTCGAGTACATTAGATGGGTCATTCTTTGTACAATGTGTGCAGGAGGGTTTCCTGACACAATATGTTGACAGGCCAACAAGAGGCGAGGCCACATTGGATTTGGTTTTGGGTAATGAACCAGGCCAGGTGTTAGATCTGGAGGTAGGTGAGCACTTTGGAAACAGTGACCACAATTCGGTGACCTTTACGTTAGTGATGGAAAGGGATAAGTATACCCCGCAGGGCAAGAGTTATAGCTGGGGGAAGGGCAATTATGATGCCATTAGACATGACTTAGGATGTGTTGGTTGGAGAAGTAGGCTGCAAGGGTTGGGCACACTGGATATGTGGAGCTTGTTCAAGGAACAGCTATTGCATGTTCTTGATAAGTACGTACCAGTCAGGCAGGGAGGAAGGGGTCGAGCGAGGGAACCGTGGTTTACCAAAGAAGTGGAATCTCTTGTTAAGAGGAAGAAGGAGGCCTATGTGAAGATGAGGCATGAAGTTTCAGTTGGGGCATCTGATAGTTACAAGGAAGCGAGGAAGGATCTAAAGAGAGAGCTGAGACGAGCAAGGAGGGGACATGAGAAGTCTTTGGCAGGTAGGATCAAGGAAAACCCAAAAGCTTTCTATAGGTATGTCAGGAATAAAAGAATGACTAGGGTAAGAGTAGGGCCAGTCAAGGACAGTGGTGGGAAGTTGTGTGTGGAGGCTGAGGAGATAAGCGAGATACTAAATGAATACTTTTCGTCAGTATTCACTCAAGAAAAAGATAATATTGTGGAGGAGAATGCTGAGACCCAGGCTATTAGAATAGATGGCATTGAGGTGCGTAGGGAAGAAGTGTTGGCAATTCTGGACAAGGTGAAAATAGATAAGTCCCCGGGGCCGGATGGGATTTATCCTAGGATTCTCTGGGAAGCCAGGGAAGAGATTGCTGAGCCTTTGGCTTTGATTTTTAGGTCATCATTGGCTACAGGAATAGTGCCAGAGGACTGGAGGATAGCAAATGTGGTCCCTTTGTTCAAGAAGGGGAGTAGAGATAACCCCGGTAACTATAGGCCGGTGAGCCTAACGTCTGTGGTGGGTAAGGTCTTGGAGAGGATTATAAAAGATACGATTTATAATCATATAGATAGGAATAATATGATTAGGGATAGTCAGCATGGTTTTGTGAAGGGTAGGTCATGCCTCACAAACCTTATCGAGTTATTTGAGAAGGTGACTGAACAGGTAGACGAGGGTAGAGCAGTTGATGTGGTGTATATGGATTTCAGTAAAGCATTTGATAAGGTTCCCCACGGTCGGCTATTGCAGAAAATACGGAGGCTGGGGATTGAGGGTGATTTAGAGATGTGGATCAGAAATTGGCTAGTTGAAAGAAGACAGAGAGTGGTAGTTGATGGGAAATGTTCAGAATGGAGTTCAGTTACGAGTGGCGTACCACAAGGATCTGTTCTGGGGCCGTTGCTGTTTGTCATTTTTATAAATGACCTAGAGGAGGGCGCAGAAGGATGGGTGAGTAAATTTGCAGACGACACTAAAGTCGGTGGAGTTGTAGACAGTGTGGAAGGATGTTGCAGGTTACAGAGTGACATAGATAAGCTGCAGAGCTGGGCTGAGAGGTGGCAAATGGAGTTTAATGTGGAGAAGTGTGAGGTGATTCACTTTGGAAAGAATAACAGGAATGCGGAATATTTGGCTAATGGTAAAATTCTTGGTAGTGTGGATGAGCAGAGGGATCTCGGTGTCCATGTACATAGATCCCTGAAAGTTGCCACCCAGGTTGATAGGGTTGTGAAGAAGGCCTATGGTGTGTTGGCCTTTATTGGTAGAGGGATTGAGTTCCGGAGCCATGAGGTCATGTTGCAGTTGTACAAAACTCTAGTACGGCTGCATTTGGAGTATTGCGTACAGTTCTGGTCGCCTCATTATAGGAAGGACGTGGAAGCCTTGGAACGGGTGCAGAGGAGATTTACCAGGATGTTGCCTGGTATGGAGGGAAAATCTTATGAGGAAAGGCTGATGGACTTGAGGTTGTTTTCGTTAGAGAGAAGAAGGTTAAGAGGTGACTTAATAGAGGCATACAAAATGATAAGAGGGTTAGATAGGGTGGACAGCGAGAGCCTTCTCCCGCGGATGGAGGTGGCTAGCACGAGGGGACATAGCCTTAAATTGAGGGGTAATAGATATAGGACAGAGGTCAGAGGTGGGTTTTTTATGCAAAGAGTGGTGAGGCCGTGGAATGCCCTACCTGCAACAGTAGTGAACTCGCCAACATTGAGGGCATTTAAAAGTTTATTGGATAAGCATATGGATGATAAGGGCATAGTGTAGGTTAGATGGCCTTTAGTTTTTTTCCATGTCGGTGCAACATCGAGGGCCGAAGGGCCTGTACTGCGCTGTATCGTTCTATGTTCTATGTTCTAATGCCAACTTGGGTGTAACGAATGTTCCCTTGGACTCTGGAAACATTAATAACCCTGCAGAGTTAGGCTCCCCTCTCATAATGCTGCTGTTGGTCAGCCAGGGAAGTGAAGAGGTTATTGCCTTTGTTGAATATTGAATCCATCATTGTCATGCTGCCTCTGTAAACAACAAATAAAGGCAGAAAATGCTAAAAACAGATCAGTCGCCATCTGTGGAGAGAGAAACAGAGTAATGTTTCAGGTTGATGGTCCTTCATCAGAACTGTTTGTAGAGCAACAACTCACTTGGTTGTAAATATTATGTCTAGTGTTGTACCTTTAAAACCTCTGATACAGTCGAACCGTTTACTTACACAAATGTTTTACCCAGGTGCCCTTATTTGCGAGATGAAGAAGGACAATACAGGTTCACAATTTAACGCAATTTTATTCACAATTCTATTACTCCACAAAATTTGACTCAGAGTCACAGCTGAGCTTTGGGTTTTAGCCGCACTTAATAAAGGAGGCTGGCAGGCCATGATTACTCGATGTTGATGTCTTCTCTGGGTTCGAAACCCAGGGTCTCTTCTTCTTGCGATGGTTGTGCCTGGGGGACTCCCAGGTCAATGTTCCTTTCTTTTTACTAGCAAGCTAGGATTGTGTCATAGGTATACACCCACCACTGGCCATGTCCTAGCCAGTTCCTAACTTGTTAATGGGAAAGACAGGATACTCCTGTTTATTTACGGTGATTCAATCAAGCCCCATTGTATTCTGAAACTTCCCTTGTCTGACCAAAAGAACTCTGATGGCTTCTTTTGTCTGTTCTTCGTCCTGCTGCAAAGTTGATCACTTGTGTCTGGAGGTTTGTTACATATTCATAGTCTTTGGAGTGGGTAATCACAAAGTCCATATGGTGATAACAAGTATATACATTGACTTGAGTGCTTTTGCAGATGGCTAGTATCGATTCCAACCAGGGCCTCATGAGACAGTTTTTGTTCCTGGCTCATGTCTATCTTCTCAGCCTGTTTTCAGTACCATACAAGGACGTGGGAAGATGGCTTTCCATTTGAACCTTGGCCAGCTTTACTTCAGTACAAGTTATCTGTTGCTGGTAGAGTAGATCTGTCTGTGTCATGATGTTTCAGGAGAAAACTTTGCATATTACTTGATATCATGCGGAGCCCGTTTCTGTCCTCGTGGATCCTCTTTTGCCAAGTGATGCACGATCAATCACTACTGAAGTGAGATTGTAGTCCAATTGAAGGCTTTAATGAACAAGTAGTTACCCCAGCAGCTCCGGTACAGAATGACTGCTGTGTGTGCAACACAGACTCTTATGCTCCCCCTGCTGGGCGGAACCAGCAGGCAGGTTCTACCACTCATACTACAGTATAAGGTGCATCCCACCTAGGTACCACGATACCCCTAATTTGCCTACCACACCAAGTTCAGTGTTAGTGGAAGAGATTGGCAACAGCTCCAGTAATAGAAAAAAAACTTGACAAGTGGATGAAAAGTGCAGCAATTTATGGTGTCAACAGTCCATTATGCACCTGATTTGATAGATTAAAAGCCTCTACAGAAAAGCAATTTTGAAGTGAGAGGCTACTTTACCAAGATAGAGTTATTTGGGTTTTATTGTAGTTAAATCTGAGTTTAGGTACATTCATATTGGATGCAACAAGAAGTTTTACTTTTCACTGCTTTAACAGTTCTCATTATTTCTCCAGCAATGTGTACTTTGAGATGAAATCCATGTCCAACAGACTTTGGAAATACAATCGTTACCGCTACATTATGACCTACCGTGAAAAGCCATGGCTGCCACCGCCAATTATTATCTTCAGTCATGTAGCTTTGCTCATAAGTCGAATTTACCAACGGCGAGCAAAAAATGAGGTGGACCAAGAAGATGAGGATGTTGGTTTAAGTAAGTAATTAAATATGTTCTAACGCCAATATTGAAATAATGCTCTGAGGAAGAGTCATGTGGAATCGAAACGTTGACTCTGTTTCTCTCTCCACAGATAGGATTAGGATTTTGTTTATTGTCACGTGTACCGAGGTACTGTGAAAAGTATTTTTCTGCGAGTAGCTCGACAGATCATTAAGTACATGAAAAGAAAATACATAATAGGACAACAGAAGGTACACAATGTAACTACATAGACACCGGCATCGGGTGAAGCATACAGGGGTGTAGTGCTAATCAGGTCAGTCCATAAGAGAGTCGTTTAGGAGTCTGGTAACAGCTGGGAAGAAGCTGTTTTTGACTCTGTTCGTGCGTGTTCTCAGACTTTTGTATCTCCTGCCCGATGGAAGAAGTGGGAAGAGTGAGTAAGCCGGGTGGGAGGGGTCTTTAATTATGCTGCCCGCTTTCCCCAGGCAACGGGAGGTGTAGATGGAGTCAATGGATGGGAGGCAGGTTTGTGTGATGGACTGGGCTGTGTTCACAACTCTGAAGTTTCTTGCGGTCTTGGGCCGAGCAGTTGCCATACCAGGCTGCGATTCAGCCAGATAGGATGCTTTCTATGGTGCATCTGTAAAAGTTGGTTAGAGTTAATGTGGACTTGCCAAATTTCTTTAGTTTTCTGAGGAAATATAATCGTTGTTGTGCTTTTTGGTGGTAGCGTCGACGTGGGTGGACCAGGACAGATTTTTGGAGATGTCTAGAAATTTGAAACTAGGGCAGCACGGTGGCGCAGTGGGTTAGCCCTGCTGCCTCACGGCGCCGTGGTCCGAGGTTCGATCCCGGCTCTGGGTCACTGTCCGTGTGGAGTTTGCACATTCTCCCTGTGTTTGCGTGGGTTTCGCCCCCACAACCCAAAGATGTGCAGGATAGGTGGATTGGCCACGATAAATTGCCCCTTAATTGGAAAAAATGAATTGGGTACTCTAAATTTGTAAAAAAAAAGGAATTTGAAAATGCTAACCATTTCCACCTCGGCTCTGTTGATGCTCACAGGGGTTTGTGCAGAATCTGATACTGCCAGACCTGCATTGTTCCAGCATTTTCTGTTTTAATTTCAAATATCCAGCATCCACAGTATTTTGCTTTTTATCACAATGATGAATGATGTGAGTGTTATTGGCAGAGACAGTGGAGACACTGTCCCTGTTCTTCTTTATGTAGCAGTACATTTGTTCTATGCAGGATCAATTCTGATTTTGCAGTGTTTTTATTTTGATGCACACAATGCTGTTTTTTTGCATTGGTGCATCTGTGCAAATTAAAGCTTCTGTTCACATATTAGTAGCTGGAGTCTTCTTAATCTTTTACTTGCAGTGCAGAGTGAACAATTGTAGGAATCATTATGGAGCTCAAAGCTCCCAATGCTGTGGTTTGAAGTTGGCACTGTGATTTATAAATGAGTTTAATCGGTAAGAAGGATCAGTAGTGTAAATTAGCATCTGGTCCGGGACCTCACCCATCATTCCCAGAGGATAAAAGCAAATTACTGCGGATGTTGGAATCTGAAATGGAAGAAAAAATGCTGGAAAATCTCAGCAGATCTGGCAGCATCTGTAGGGAGAGAAAAGAGCTAACGTTTTGGGTCTGATGACAAAGAGTCATCAGACTCGAAATGTTAGCTCTTTTCTCTCCCTACAGATGCTGCCAGACCTGCTGTGATTTTCCAGCATTTTCTCTTTCATTTCAGATTCCAGCATCCGCAGTAATTTGCTTTCATCCAGCGTTTAACTCACTGCCACCTCTCTTCCAAGAATGCCTACCCTGAAGGAATACTGCTCTTCTCTTCGACAGTATAAATATTTCCTACTTTCTCTGCCTGTTAGCTTTGACAAAGAGTCATCAGACTCGAAATGTTAGCTCTTTTCTCTCCCTACAGATGCTGCCAGACCTGCTGTGATTTTCCAGCATTTTCTCTTTCATTTCCGATTCCAGCATCCGCAGTAATTTGCTTTCATCCAGCGTTTAACTCACTGCCACCTCTCTTCCAAGAATGCCTACCCTGAAGGAATACTGCTCTTCTCTTCGACAGTATAAATATTTCCTACTTTCTCTGCCTGTTAGCTTTGACAAAGAGTCATCAGACTCGAAATGTTAGCTCTTTTCTCTCCCTACAGATGCTGCCAGACCTGCTGTGATTTTCCAGCATTTTCTCTTTCATTTCCGATTCCAGCATCCGCAGTAATTTGCTTTCATCCAGCGTTTAACTCACTGCCACCTCTCTTCCAAGAATGCCTACCCTGAAGGAATACTGCTCTTCTCTTCGACAGTATAAATATTTCCTACTTTCTCTGCCTGTTAGCTTTGACAAAGAGTCATCAGACTCGAAATGTTAGCTCTTTTCTCTCCCTACAGATGCTGCCAGACCTGCTGAGATTTTCCAGCATTTTCTCTTTTGTTTCATCATTCCCAGAGGTCTGGTTTGTTGAGCGCCTTCCAGTCTCTTGACCAGGAGAAGGCATTTGACGGGACCGATCATGAATACCTATTTGGAACTCTGCTGGCATTCGGGTTCGGGACACACTTTGTCACTCGTGTCCGGCTTTTATACGCCACCTCAGAGTGTCTTGCTAATGTTAACGGGTTCCTGGAAGCGCCCATTTGCTTTGGGAGAGGAGTGCGACAGGGCTGCCCTTTGTCTGGCCAACTTTATTCCATTTGCGCGGAGCCTTTCCTGTGCCTCTTGCAGAAGAGGTTTCGGGATTGGTTCTGAGCGGGCCGGGCGTTGGTATGGTCCTTAAGTTCACAGACCCCACTGACCTGAGGGGGATGTTCGTGTGCCAGGCTGTGTACTCTGCCACATCCTCTGCCAGGATCAACTGGGCCAAATGCCCTGGGCTCCTGGTCGGTCCATGGTAGGTGGACACCCTCCCGGAGGAGCTCAGGCCTTTCACCTGGAGCAAGACCAGGCTCCTCTATTTGGGAGTCCATCTTTTCCTGGCTGGGGAATCCTGGGAGGAGCTGGAGGCCAAGGTCAGCCCTTGCCTGAAATGCTGGAAAGGACTGCTCCAAGTGCTGTCTTTTAGGGCCCAAGTCCTGGTCATAAATCAGCTAATTGCCTCCATGTTGTGGTACTGGCTGGTCATTTGACCCCTCCCTCAGGTTTTGTTACAAACATCCAGAGAAGACTGCACTGGGTCGATGTTGAGGTTCTAAATCTCCTGCTTGGGAACGGTGGTCAGGCGCTGGTGATACTCAACATCCACGTGGCGACCTTCCGCCTTCAGACCCTGCAGCGATACCTTTATCTCAAGCCTCCTTCCAGATGGTCTACCCTGGCGATGTATTTCTTCCGCCAGGTGCACAACCTGAACTATGATATGCGGCTCTTGTTCATAGACTAGACAGGCCTTCAAAACTCTTTGCTGGCATTACCTGTCTTTTATCAGGACATTCTTAAATTATGGAACATGGTTGCCCAGTGTTGCAGCTCTCCCCCATCTGGAGTAGCGGCTGTCGTCAGGGAGCCGCTGCTCAGGAATCCGCACCTTCACCAACACCACTTTTGGTGGCTGGCGGAGGGTCAGGCTGTGGCTGCTGAAGTGTCCAGGATTGGAGATGAGGAGTAAGCTGGATGACACATCACGAGTTGGCGCAATGCTGCGGTGGTGAGTGTCCAGCTCGCGAGCAGTGCCATCCATGACCTTAAAACGGTCGCGCTCGGACCCAGCAGCACTTGTGGTCTTGAGGAGACACTGGTGTGCGGTGGACCCTTGTCTGAGCGGGCTCCGGATTGGAAGGAATTTCATATTGGTCCCAAGGCCCAAACCCCCCCGCCCCCTCACCCCCAACTTGGGATCCGGAGCCCTACAGCCTGAGCTGCTTCACAGTAGTGCCCTTTACCCTTTCGTAGTGCACGGCGGGGTTTTCTGTATGGACTGCTGCTGCACACCCTTTGCTTCCTTGCCATAGCCAGTTGCCCCGGACACACCTTGACACGCCTTGTTGCTGTCCGGCGGCAGAGGTCCCCAGTCAAGGTCCCTTTATGGTGTAGTCCTCCCCCTTATCATCGGGGACTTGGTGGAGGGTGTTGCATGCAGCAGCACCATACAACTGTTGGTTACACTGGTTCACAGACTCCCACGATACCTGCCTTTTTTCCAGTCTTGTGGAGTCCATGGACCATGTTCATAGAGGTTGTTAGAGGCTACACTTCATATTCAATTATTTTAAAAATCTTTTGTTGCAGTTTTGCTTGCACTTTAGCCCCATGCTCCTGATCCACGGGCACCTGGTGAGGACAGGGACAGGTAGGGAGGAGGACCTCCTCGTGAACCTGCTCCGGGGCCTGGTAGCGGGCGACCGAGGGGGTTGTCTGGCCCCTCTTCTCAGTTAGGTGTCCCTGGAGAGGGAGCATGCGGTGTCCACGGTCACCCTTGTGACCTTCAGTGCTTGTTGGGCACCGCAGGGATGCCTTATCGACCCCTTTAATCACATTTTGGTTCAATGTTTTGAGTTTTGTTTGTGATTTGTTTTTTTGTTTAAGGCGGTTTCCCTTTAAGGGACTGTTCCTTTAATTTGTCCCTCAGTTCATTTCATTTTGTTTACTTGGTTGTTTTTGTTGAACAAAATAGTTGGAGCCCTAACAAGCTGCAGCTTGTACCTGCCTGTGATCCTTTACATGCTGAAATGGAGAATTGGGTGGGTTACTCAACAGGCTACTAATTCGCAGCCGTCAGTTTTCATCCAGTGTCCAAAGTGAAAATTAACTCCATGGCCTCCATTCCTTGGGCTCGGATTTTAATTGTTTAAGGACGTGCCCCTTTTGGTTTGGGGGCTCAGACCACGATCCCGATCTGGACCCCTAAATGGTCTCCATATCTGCCCATGGGACCAGATTTATACCCTGTCTGTCCAAGTGCACTTTTACTGACTATAAAACTGGATTTCTTTGAAAGCCCGGGAATGGGAACTCATGGCATATCTTCATAAGTGACAGTGAATGGTTCTAACCTGCAAGGCCGAATTCTACAACACAAGGGTATTCAATTTCCAGTCTAGTTTCCAGCAGATCCTAATTTTAATTACATAAGAAGTACACTGCAGATTTTTTACAGCCTGTTACTTTAACCAATTGAACTCAGTTTAATTGACATAAAACGTTCTGCTGATCAGTGATGTTAGTTTGGTGCCCTCTATTGGACACTGAGGGGAATGCTCAGTTGTCGGATATTTATAAGAAATGTAGACAATTGGAAACATCTTCGAGTATTAGAACAAAGTGAGTGTACATGTAAAACAACATTGAATCTTTAATTCAAAGAGGCAGAAGGTTTGATACTCTTGATGATGCAGACCTTTTCATTGAAGTCACTTAAGACCATCGATATATTTGTGATCTATCATGAAAGTAAGAGAAATGCTTCCTGTGTGAATAGTAGCTCATGTTGTGTGGGCAGTGAGGTCAATATTAAAGCTACTGTCATAAGTATTTTGGGCACGAGCAGAAAACTTGTTTTGGATCCAGTGACTTCAATGGAAAGGAATATCACGCGGGCAGTGTAACCCCAGTCAATTTGCTCATGCAGAAACTGAAAACTTGAGAAACAACTTGTTGGTCATAGAGATGGGAGGGAGGCATGTATAGTGGCTGCAGCTTCCTATAAAACATTGTGGTTAGAAACTTGGAAGCAGGTCCCCTGGCAGTTATTTAAACAGCAGTTCCATAAGATATCTGGTGTTCGAAGACCAGGAGATAAAGGAAATAATAAATAGGTTTTTATCAAAGAATTACCTGTTCAATGTTGATTTTTTTTTAACCAGTTTAGGAAATAAGTGAAAATCACCATTTTATTTTGAATAGAATTGTATCTGAGTAAGGAGGAGCTGAAAAAGCTTCATGACTTTGAAGAGCTATGTGTGGAGCAATACTTTCATGAGAAGAATGAAAATCTTTATACAAGTGACAACGAAAGAATTAGAGTAACAACTGAAAGGTAAATCTGCAGCAATTTTCCAACAGTATTTATGCTTATTAAGGTTTGGAATGCTAGTGTCAGGAATTACTCCAAGGTCACGGGAGAATAGCCAACCTTAGAATAATGCTCACTCAAGCCTACTCCAAAAATATGCCTTGACTTCAACCTGAGAATAGCACCCTCTGTAGTACCATTACAATACTGCCACGCTTTACCCTCAGCCTTCTTACACTGTCCTTGAATGGCACCAAAATAACAATAATAATAACCTTTTATTGTCACAAGTATGAAGTTACTGTGAAAAGCCCCTAGTCGCCACATTCCGGTGCCTGTTCAGGTAAGCTGGTACAGGAATTGAACCCGCGCTGCTGGCCTTGCATCACAAACCAGCTGTCTAGCCCACTGAGCTAAATTATGAACTTGAGTGAGACTCTGTAAACTCATTCATTGATGGGAGGATATGTTCATCCATTAGTTTCAACCCATGGCTTAAAGGTGAAAGGGCAGTATGCTAACCCATTGTAACACCATTACCAACATAGTAAGATGATTTAACACAGTAAGATATTCAAAGATGCGCAAGCTGGTTACTATAGAACATAGAACAGTACAGCACAGAACAGGCCCTTCGGCCCTCAATGTCGTGCCGAGCCATGATCACCCTACTCAAACCCACGTATCCACCCTATACCCGTAACCCAACAACCCCCCCCCTTAACCTTACTTTTATTAGGACACTACGGCAATTTAGCATGGCCAATCCACCTAACCCGCACATCTTTGGACTGTGGGAGGAAACCGGAGCACCCGGAGGAAACCCACGCACACAGGGGGAGGACGTGCAGACTCCACACAGACAGTGACCCAGCCGGGAATTGAACCTGGGACCCTGGAGCTGTGAAGCACTTATGCTAACCACCATGCTACCCTGCTGCCCCCCACTATGTGTGAGGTTTAAGTTAATTTGTGGACAAGGTTTCTGTATTTCATGTGACAAAGAGTAAATTTATTATGTTGGGGATTTCTGTCTAACTGGTGAAGTTTACTTTTTTTGAAACAAAAGCAATTTAAAACCTTCTGATGAGTTTAGTTTATTCCAAATTTTGCGAATGCAGAGGCTAACTGCTGTGTAGACACTGGCTGACTCTACATGGTCCTGACAGGACCCTTATGTCCCTGACAGGACCCTTCTGTCCCTGACATCCTTCAAATGAGTTTAAAACTATCCTATATGTCAATCCTCTTGCTATTCATTAAAGCAGATTGCTTGTGTGTGTGTCTATTTCCCACTCTGATTTCAAATTATACCACAATGCATTTTCGCTGAAAAGCTGTGAGCATAAAACTTGTAGGAAATTAAGTTGTCACATTGAATAAAGAAATTGTGGTTTTAGCATTAATTCTGTTCCACATTGGCACTTGGATGAAATATTGAATAATTGCACTACCTTGCACAGAAGTATACTATATGAGCGAGCAAGGCATTCAAGTTCAAATCCTGCAAAATTCTCTCCGGTTACACCTTGTACTTCAGTTGGACTCCATGTCTTCTCGTGGACCAGCATATATGTACAGTCCGATCAGGTATACCATATGCCAGGCTGCTCTGAAGGAATTCCCATAGTAGCAAGTTCCCTGATGGCAATGGTCTTGTAAGCAAAGGTTTGGCCATCACAAAACTATAACAGAGTCACTGCTAGGTCAGAATCTGGTGTACCTAATTTCTGACTTTCCTGATGTACTCATGTTTGCATCGCAGTGGGAATAAGCTGAAATGCAGAGAATTTTTATAACCCCAACTTTATTGCTTGCTCTCAATCAGCCTTCAGTCTTTATAATGCAGCAACAACATACTCTTCATAGAGTTCCTTTCAATCAAAAAAATATGTTTTACAGGAAGAACAAACAAGAAATTGGAGAAGTGACTATAGATATTAGAAAATTGTTTAGAACAAAACAAATTAAGGATACCATTTGATTGAATTGGTGCTGCAGTCAGGCAATATATGTTTTTGCCATCTGCTTAGGGTATAACTGCAAAACCCCTGACACTGGACTAATTACCACAATAAAGACGATTGGCAGTTTGAGAACCAAACAACAACAACTTGCCTTGATATAGTCCCTTTAACATTCCAAGTAGCTCAGCTGGAAATTTGTAATTGGATGTTTCAGAAAATGCAACAACTTAAAGGAATTAAAATGGGTGAAATGTGTCTTATTTTCCAGAGTTGAAGAAATGGCAATGCAGTTGAAAGAAGTAAATGAAAAAGTGCATTACGTCAAGGAATCTTTGCACAGTTTGGACAGCCAACTTGGGCATCTGCAGGATCTCTCAGCCTTGACTGTGGACACCCTAAAGGTTATCTCTGCTGTGGATAGTTTAAAAGTGGACGATGCATTCTTAGGGAACAACACAGAAAGCAATGACTTTCGAAAGCTGCCCCACAGCTGGAGCAATGTGATCCACCTGAATCCCTTGGACAGTTTTTCTGCTGAAACAAAGCAAAATTATTATAGCACTCCACCTTCATTACTTCGGAACTTAACAAACGGCCGCAAGCCTTCAATATGTTATCACAATTCAAACATTGTAGCTGAATCACCTAAATTGGAAAAGAAGAATGAGAATAAACACGAGTTATTTGCTAACCGAACATGTCTTATGCAAAAAGGGTTGGAAGGCGATAAAGTCATGTCAGAGATGTTATCTGAGCCCACATCACCTCATAAATATGGACAGTTATTCCTAGTCCCCTCACCCCTTGAAAGTCCTAAGTGTATAGAACGCCGTTTTAACTTGTCACTGCCAAGCACTCCAACATTGACTGATTTAAACTCAGTTGTTCGGAAGCGAGAGAAAAGCCCTTGCCGCACACCAGTACAACACAGCTTTCAAAGGATGCCCACTGAGCAGAATAAGGCAGAAGATGATGGTAAACATTGGGATGTTATTCATATGCCACCTGCTACGACTGATGGGAGATTAGATGAACTTTCGTTGAACCTGCTAGCCTCTCCTATTGTTATTGATGCTTCCCTGTTATCAGGCAATCACAGTGAGGAGCTTGAAGGTGGTTATGTCAACTGGGCATTCAATGAAGATGATGAGCCAGGGATCTTCAGTGCCAGTTTGGAGAATCAAAATAAAAAATGTGTGCATTCTTTATTCAATACTGACTGTACCTGTAGGGATGATGGATCATACCACTCCCGGGTCAGAAAGTCTCATTCCTTTTCATGCAGCTCGGACAGATGTGGACTTACCAGTGCCGACTTTGACTGTCTTTCCAAGCAAAAGTATAACAGCATTTCCTACTGGATAAATCCACTGAGAAGGAACAGTTCAACTTCCCGAAGAAACAGCTTCAGGTTCGGGATTCAAAAGGAAGAAAATCTCTGGAGCAGAAGCAAATTAAAAGGTTTTTTTAGATTATATTTTGCAATATTACTAATGGGAAAATGCCTATAACCTCAAGAAGCCATAAGCTAAATTAAATAGTGATTTCTGAACAATTTGCGTCCTATATATGTCAATCCATATTGCAAACAATGCTTTAATTGAACATTTTAATGGGGAGTGCAGGTATGTGGCCTTGTGATGGGAATTGGGCCACTTAGGGCTGGATTCTCCATTTGAGACACAATTGCTGATGATGCTGGGTGTTCCACGGTCCCGATGTGGCGACTGTCGGAGCCAGTCAGGACATGCTATGGACCAGCGCTCGTGCCATGTAGAACTAGTGCAATTCCAACGCACAGCCGCTAAAGGAATGGCACTCAAGAGCCTTATAAGCTGTAGCTGCATATAAGCACTGCCCTCCCTACACGCTCTCATTCCAGCCAAGAAGATGGCACCCCTGAAAGCAGCTCTGAGATTTGCGGATCCGCTATCGTCAACTGGGCCTGTGTGGAGGTGGCAGAGGCCGTGAGCTCCGTGGGTCCCAACGCGAGGACCGGACAGCAGTGCAGAAAGAAACTGCATGATCTCCTCAGGGCAACTCGGTTGAGCCACCGGTTCCGTGCCCCAGGCACCTCGCCCGTTTCACACTCCCTTAAACCCATCCAGCCACCTCGAGGGCAGCTGAACCCCACCAACCAGCAGTCTGCCCGCACCACACTCTGTACCACATACCAACACTCATACCGCCTGCCATAGCTTGGTGTCCTGCACACACAGGCCACCAGCTGCAGAACCCTGTGCTGTCCACGTCCGGGTGTCTCACACTGTGCATTATCTATCCCCCCAGGAAAAGGCGGCCCACAACCGCTGGGAATGGGAGAAGGCCGGAGTGGCCCACCAGACCTGCATCCCTCACTGTCGCGGAACAGAGGTTGATGGACTTGGTCGGCGGGGTGGGAGATTGGGCACGGAGGTGGAGGTCAGCATCAGACAACCAAGCCCTTTGTGGTGCAATGTCCCTGTGGCATGGAGTCACCCCTCCCCTCCACCACGCCGACCAGCGATCTCACCGTGCGT